>NW_020194398.1:6000000-6713304 GCF_002849105.1 Aspergillus steynii IBT 23096
ACCCCCCAGCATGCATGAATCCCTCATTCTATCCACGTTCGACCGTCTCGTCGAATGCGGCCTCGTCCTCTACGATGACAAACAAAGAATCATCGAGCACACTGACGGCAACCTCAAAGTATGTACAAGGCCCACTCCGTCCCTCTCTGACAAAGCCACCTGCTAACAGCACGACCAAAGTTCCAATTCGTCCTCACCTCCGCGCTGATCAAAAAGCCCACCCTCGCGACCGCTCCGGCCCAGGAGCAGAGCGACGCACGAGGGCCCGAAAAGCGCGCCGGCAGCGACATCGACACGGCCGGGTTCGAGATCGGCACGATCGGAGACACGCACTTTGTCATTGCGAACAAGTTCTGCTTCGCGCGGCCCCACCTCATGATTCTGAGCCTGGACGGGTTCCGCCGCCAGTACGAGCCGCTCGACGAGCCCGACCTCGCCGGTGCGTGGCAGCTCCTGAATGCCGCGGACACGGACTCGGTGGCCTTTTACAACTGCGGCCGAGACGGCGGGTGCAGCCGTCTGCATAAGCATCTGCAGGTGATGCCCCTGCCGGCGAATAGCTTCGCGGCCTTTCTGGATGCGGATTCCCCCGAGGAGGAGAACGAGACCAAGGTGCCGTTTGAATGGTTCTATCGGCGGTTCGAACAAGACGGGGTGACCCCCGCTGCGTTGGTCGGGGTCTATAATGAGCTGCTGCTGCAGGCGACCAAGGTGGGTGCTGGCCGTTGGGAATACACGGCCAGTGCTCCGTCTGGGGCGGCCTGTCCGCATAATATGATCCTGACCAAGAGGTGGATGATCGTGCTGCCGAGGAGACGAGGCGCAATCAATAAGGAGGCCGGGGTGAATTCGCTGGGCATGCTGGGGGTGATCGCCGTGGCCACAACCAAGGAGATTGATAATTGGGTCCGGTTGGGCCTGACGGAGTCTCTGGGAGAATTGGGTGTTCCCAAGGGGAAGTAATTGTGCGCTATCTATAGATAACAGGTCGTTGGCTCGAAGTAATCCTCTCACTCAAGGATATCTTGGACAGTTTCAGTTTCGTCTATTATCGCATCCCAGTTCCTGATAGCCTTTAAAGTAGTCTCATTTTTGCTTATACTATGATGTCTAGAGCGAGAATAATAAGGTTTTGTTACGATAAAAAGGACAGGGAAAAGAATACCTTAAATAGGGCTTTCATCAATGTACTATATTAGAAGCATGAGGTATATCATAGAAAAGACTTGAAAATCACCACCGCATTGTTGATTAGCTACACTGAAGGTTGATCCGGCGGATGAAGATTCATCGGTTTCCAGGACGAGGCGTGATTTCTCGCGAAATTGCATCCTCGTGTTGCTCAACAGGTATATCATTGCCGTCCAATTCGTGTCGAAGTGTCTGCGCGCCCCCTTCCTTACTTGTAGGAAGCTCGGATGTTGACTCGAGAGCACCATTGGAGTGGGGTGTGATACACGAAGTATCTTGGCTCGGATCAAAGTGACATGGTGAATATTCCGTGTCTGAACCTGTTTTCTCTCGGTTCTTCTTGTGTCGACGCACAGCGAGAAAAATGGCTGCTGCAATCAAAACGACACCACCCCCTGATCCTACCGCAATACCCACAATCGCCTTGTTGGCCAGCGTTTTCTTCGGGGCTTCCGGGAGCGTCAAGACGGATGTAAAAACATTCACTGCGCTCATGGAGTTTCCCAGGCTGGGGTTCTGGTCATATATGGGGCTCGTCCATTCAGAGCCACAAACTGTGCCATTTTCTGATCCGCTGCATTGCTTCGCAGCGGCGGTGGCTGTAATTCTAAGACTTGGCGCAATGTACTCGGCTGTCTCTGGGATCAAATTTGCGACGGTTGCCAGTGATGACGCGAGCATTCCTATCTGGCTCTGCATTTCGGGAACGATTGTTTCATTGGTTCCAAGATCGCCCCGTGGGCCAAGTTCGCGCATAACGTCGTCGATGAAGAACTTGTTGAGTACGCTGTATAACAAATTAGGCACTCTTTCTTCCCACGACAATCCCTCGTTCTTTCTCAGTCAGCTAAAACAATTCTCGGACTCATTCCTTTGAGCTCTCTCTAGAGCAACAGAATCGATAACTTACCAGTTTCAACAAGTATGCCGCGCCACTAAGGTATAAGCCATACATATAACTCCACTCCGAGCGAGTTGAGGGCGCGCAAGTACTTCCTCCTTCAGTGGTGTTTTTTACACTCATCGCCACGGACCACTTGTTTTCATCCAGCATCTGGGTCTTGACACCCCATTCCCAAGCCATCACTGCCGCTCCTGTATATATCTTCCGTTCGTAGTCATCGGTGGTAGCATACGCCAATCGCGCAGCCAGCTGAAAAAACATTCCGTTCGCCAAGGCGTCTTTCTCGTTTGGTGCTTCGGAAGAACAAACAATGCCGCCATCGCAGAAGCTTTTATCGTACATGTAGCTCAGTGTGGAAAAGACTCGCTTGGCCAGAAATAACCATGAAGGCATGGACTTTCCTTGCGGGAAGTTTGTCTCGGCCGCGGTCATGGCTGCCAAACCCCATACGGCCTGGCGACAGGTTCCGTTCGATTTCCGCGGTCGATAGTCGTTCTCAACGCCTCGTTTACTGTCCATTCGCTTGGTGATCAGGTCGTTGTATAGGACGTCTCCCGTTGCGTTCCAGTAGCGGATTAAGGTTATGTATGCCTCGCCCTCGTCGCTTGAGAGGGTTCTCTCGTCGTCGATTTCTTTCCATTCATCCCCCACGTTCATCGGATTGATGGAACCGTCTAGCGAGGTAGAATTACTGAACATGTTGCGAACTGTGGTCGCTGCAGCGATTGCGACGGATCCTGTTGGAATCCAAATGAGTCTTAGCCAAATGATCTCGTAATGATGCCCCGGTCAGGAAATAGCAAATACCGTAATCATGAATGTCTAACTCAAGAGCAGACACTGTTGTCGTCACCGCGAGGACCCATATTGCCAGCACCATACTCCATCGACACGACATTTTCCAAGGAACCATCGCTGTTGCAAACTGGGTTTCGACTGCACCACGCGCAAAGTTTCCATCGAAGGAAATAATCACAAACGACCCGGGGCAGCAAGGCAACAGATAAACTAATTCACCCCGGGTTTGGTTCAAACGCGGAAGACTAGGTACCGATGCTGCCAGTCCTCCTTGTCCTACTCCAAAAGTGCCATCGTTATAGCGAGTCCTCGCCATTTGCTGGTTAACTGAAACCGGTCTCTTGGCAATAAATAAAGCCTGCTTAGATCCGTAGCATGCTTCTGGTTCGGTATCGGGCTTGACTAGTATTCCCCGATCCCCGTGGTGGCGTAATTCGGCCCATAGCCTTCGTTGCTACCAAGGTCTGCGAAAGAGTTGAAGGTTGCTGCCATCTCATGCTGAGTTTTCTTTAATTTTTTTCCCCGGTATTTGCTGATAAATAGTCAGATGTAAATTCTCAAACAGACATCTAAGTCATCTGGAGAAATTCCAGGGCTGACCGCGTTTGCACAAGCTCAGCTTGCCCCTTAGCTCCCTTAGCTCACCCTTTTAGATCATGTCTCAGCGGTTTCTTTATCTCGCGGGTATATATAGTAGCACCGGCTCTTGGCACCGATGTCTGAGCGCTCTTGACAAATCAGTAAGTTGGATGAATCAATCAGAAGACTCTGTTCCTTTTGGTACTTTCTCTCATATGCCATTGATGTGTTTCTGAAGAGACCGGGTGAATAGACGACATCCGAGAAGCTTCAACCCGGCATAATTGATGACTACTTTCGAACGTGCTAGGTAGCGAGGCTGAGACCTGCAAAGATGGAAAATCTCATGAATTAAAAGCTGCCACATCCTTTCAAGTTTTATGTGTAGGAGAGCTCAACCATCTAAAGTTGGCATTTTGCAATTGACGTACGTCATAAACAATGTTCCTTCAATTTCCATCACTGATAATGCTGAAACGTTCACCTTCGGCCGAGGATATTCAGCGACGTGCATTCGTAATCGAGCCTGTCGCAGAATACAGCGATTTTGCTCCTGCCTCAGATGAGTTTCCATCGCGTGAAACAAGCGATCGAGCACGCTAAATGACAGGATCTGAATGGAGGACCTGAATTGATATGAAGTGGCTGGAGACTGTCTCTACGGACAGAACCTAATCTACGGTGGGTCACATGCTGAGCTAGGCGGCATTAGGCAGGTAGAGGGCTCAATAATCAATCAATCAATTAATGTATTAATGGATTAAGATTTTATCAACTTAATAAAGCCGATCTATTAAAGCAAAAGTCTATACCCAAATCGTTCACAGCCATGCCAGCGTCTCTAGATGCGACAAATTACCACCCATCAATACTATACTCACCCAGCAGCCTTGCCACCCCCTCGTGTCCGTACTTCTTAGCTAAGGACAAAGCTGTCTGGCCCTTATAGTTCTTAGAGCTCACATCCACCTGTCCTGTGTTCAAAAGCAGCCTCACAAGTCCTGTATGTCCATTTTCAGCTGCCCAGAATAAGGGTGTCTGGCTAAATGTCAAATCTTTGACTTCAACATTAGCTAGCCTGGTAGTAAGAAGCAGCTCTACCACGCCTTGATGCCCCTTCTGGGCAGCCCTCGAGAGAGGTGTATGGCCATCATAATCTGCAGAGTTCACGTCAACCTGTCCAGTGGCTGGAAATAGCTTAACTAGTCCCTCGTGCCCTTTACTGGCAGCTAATGAAAGAGGTGTCTGGCCATAATCGCTCTTAGAATCCATATCAACCTGCCCAGTGGCCATGAGCAGCTTAACTACTGTCTCACGTCCCCCAACAGAGGCCATTAACAGAGGTGTTTGGCCATCGATGTCCTTGGCGTTCACATCTGCTTGCCCTGTAGCCAGAAGCAGTTTGACTATTTCTTCATGGCCTCGGTCAGCGGCATATATCAGAGGTGTCTTGTCATCGTCGTCCCTGGCGTTCACGTCTGCCTGTCCAGTGGCCAGGAGCAAAGCCACCACGGCTGTAATTCCCAGGAATGAAGCGAAAGCAATAGAACTGATACCTTCGCAAACAGGACGAATGGAGACCTTTTTGTATGTCTGCCGCCAAAAAGCATGTTTTTCACTTCCTATTTGACAAAACTCAAGTGCCAGTTTTGTTACCTCATGATCACTTTGTATCTGGGCATACCGGAAATGGTAAGGCCAGTACTCTGCCGCGTAGAGAAGCCAATCTGTTCGGGGATATTTATGGGACAGGGATGCGATGCATGCCCTCGCGAGAATAAGATGTGAATCGGCTGGCTGCAAACAATACTTCCATTGGCCCATCGGAGAAGGACAGTCGTGTACCAGAAATTCCTTGACTGTTTGATGAAGCAGATAGACCTTGGAATTGATGGTCACCAAAGTGAGGCCACAGAGATCTCTCATGGTTCTTTGAAAGCGTTCATCATCGGCGTCAATTTCCTCTCTGATGTCGACGTTGCTTTCGTGCTCTGCGCTGAAAGCCAGGGCCACAGATAACTCTGCAACTGAAAGCGGCTGTTTTGCAGTTGTAACAAGATGTAACAATCTCATGGCCTTAGCACGGTCCGGGCTCCGATCCAGAATTCGGGTATAAGCCTCGTCCACAGAATCTGGGATTTTGTGTATCGCGCGCTTGACATTGCCTCTTGTAAACCCCGACATGTTCTCGATAACATCTAACGTTAAGCTAACCCACAGATAAGTTCGGTTGGCACTGAAATTCGACGTGAGTTGCTTCTTCAAGTAAGCATTCTCATCTTTCTTCAGGTTGTGAAGAAAACCGATTCTCTTGACGCGTTCGGCAACCACCAGGTTTATTTCTCGCGAGATCTTTTCTGTCTCGTTCTCGCCTTCGCCGCTCAAGTGAATAGTGGGAAATTGGCTTTCCAGAGTCCGAAAGTCCCGGCGAATGTGGTCATAGGGTCGGCTTGTCATCAAGAATTTCAGGTTGTGTTTGGTTCGGTCCCCCATGTAGACATGTTCCACGGCTTGGATAAGGAGCTTTCGGTATTCATCCCGACATTCGTCCAATGCATCCAGCACACACATCACTTCTCTAGCGGCTGGGTTGCTTGCAACATCGATGAATATGCTCCAGAGGTCACCAAAGGAGTCAAGCAATCTGTCCCCGGCTATTTCTACCCTGTCCAGGACCGAGTCTTGCAGTAAATGTGGCTGTTCGATGAGTAACTGGCGTAATAGTGCAGCAATCGCACATTTTGCACTCTTTTGATCTTCGAAATCATCCTTGAAGAAGAAATAGCAAACGGTTCTTCGGTCGTTCGGTAGAAATTCATCGACCAAGTATTTGGCCAGTACGGATTTGCCGCATCCTGGATCAGCCGAGACCCATAGAAGACACGAGTGTTCACTTTGCTCCCAGATGCGAAACCTCTCATGCTGAGTGAACCATTCACATGTACCAGACACCCGTTTGCTGTTTCGATCTTTGCGGTCGCCATAAGAGCATGTGTAGAGGCGTGCGAAGACCTTTTTGATTCTCTCGTCTCGAGCTGAGGTGGTGCGCCACGCCTCAAACGTCCTCAGTGTATCGTGTAGTTTTTCAACCCGACTTTTGATCTCTGCATCACTTATAACGTCACTGAATGCTTTTGTATCTTTGTACAGTCGTCTGATGTCCTCGCGCAATCGTTGCCAGCCATTCTTATTGAACATGTCTGCGAATAACCGGGTGACTGTGTGCTTTTGCAGATAGCAAAGTGCTCGGGCCTGGAACTCCATGATCTTCGAGTACAAAGAAACCAAGACGGGCTTGAGCTTGTCGGCTACATGATGGCAGATGGGGTTTTCGGGGTGGAGATAGAGACGCTCCATTTCTCGGAGGAGAGGTATCAAACGAGATATATCCTCGAGTCCGTGCACGAGGGTTTCTTGTTGTTCGGCTACCTGTACAACGAGCTACGTTGTCTTGATTTAGCTACAAGCCATGGAATGAGAATTGCTTAGCGGGTGAAATAAAAATGTTCTAATTACCAGTAGAATGACGGTCGTCGCCGCACAGGCAATTGCAGTAGAAGGACTTGCGCCGGCCGCAGCACAGATGGCATCTTTGAAAACCAGCACATTGCGAAACACTCGAGTGAGCTGCTTCTTGACATTGACACTATGGCTCCCCAGCTGGACCATCCACTTTTTCTCTTCCAATTCACGAATCTTGGAATCGAGAAATTCGCAGAGTCCGTCGCGAGCAGCAGTACCGATCTGGACTTTGAACCCAAAGTCTGCTTCGAGGATTCTCATTGCCGTTGCTAGAATCTTTTCCAAGCTCGGGTCCTTCCTCAACTGCTCCTCTGCTCGCGTCCAGAGGTCGTCGGCCGTCGGGGGAGGAGGTTGATGATCATGTTGCTGCTTGGAGGACTTCGGTTTATCCCGAAATTTCGCTTTGAGCTTATTCGCAAATGGAGCGAAGCACATTATTAGATGCCCAATTTGCTGCGTCGTCGGTGTCGGAGAGTTGCTGAATCAGGGAATTATTGGAAGGGATGGAGAAAAAAGGTCCTCGAGCTACGTCTAATCCGCGGTCTGCAGGCCAAGGAAGGCCATGCAAGCTGAATGAGGCAGGGCCGCTGGGAGTCCAATATTTCACACCGCGTATAACATAAAAAAGGGTAAAATAACCATCCATGATGTCATGAGGCTCGAAGTGATGTATTTTTAGGTAGTATTACATTCCCAGTAGATGAAAAAAAAAAAAAATTAAATATATTATTTTATCGATTTCTCTCAATTGAGAGACAGGTTTAATACTACAAGACAGTTAGGGATTTTGCTCTACGGAGCCCAATGACGTGGCTTTACCTGTGGTTGCCTAAGAATCGAGTTAATCCTTACTTAAATTTCTCTCTAAATACCCAGTAGGAAGCCTCCAGGCCAAGCATGGGACTTTCGTTTGTCCTTTTTTATTTTCAACGGCGGTCTGTTTCGTCTCCAGGCGTTCTCTTCTTTGCCCTGGACTCCTTGCTTCTACGGGATTTGGTCACCTGCCACCGAAAGAATGATCTTTTTTGCGTCCGGGTCTATTGACAAATTTCCCAATAGAGAAAACGTCACAGCTTACTTTGCCGGTTATTCCCTATCTATACTCGGGCTATGTACAATGTCTCAATCCCTCTGCATTATCCTATTCAATTCCCCTCCCTAAGCCATAGCAGCAGGGACAGAAGCCGCAAGGGAGGGAGTAGCTTGGCAAGTATCGACTTTGAGACCCTCCGTGAGGGAGGTCAAAGCCTCGGGCTGAAGGGCGTCGGCGTCACCGGCGGGAAGAGTGCCAACTAAAAATCAAATAGTTAGCACTCCACAGCTCAACAATGACTCACATCTTGAGGAGTAACTCACCATAAGCATTGAAGTTATACAGCCCACAAACACAGCCATTGATAATCTCCTTCAGACTGGTTCCGGACAGGACCTCCTGGCCGTCACGCGAGACAGAGAACTGCTGCTTGCCCACGCCCATGTCGACCTTGAACGAGGCCGCGCCGGCAGGGGCGTCGAAGGACTTCGAGTTTCCGCCGGAGGTGACTTGCACGGTGGCAGGGGATTTCAGGAGAGAGACCACGAAGACGGAGTCTTCCATGGACTCCCAGCCGTTGGGACGGCCCTTGAAGTAGTTGCCGGAGTCGTTGTTGGCGTCGGCCATGCAGGTGTCGGTGGCGTCGCAGTCCGTGTCCCGGGGATTGGGACGGTACCAGTAGACCAGCTCGTCGTCGGTGATGTACTCGTTCACCGAAGTGGCGCCGGCTTTGAAAGCGGCGATGTAGGGCTTCGCGAGGTCGAGCCAGCCGTTGTGGGGCCTGTTTTTGTTAGTCCATGGGCGTGGAGGTCAGGAGATGGTGGTAGCGTATACTTACATGTCGTTGGCCCACTTGGAGTTGCCATCGTCAGTGTGCGGCGAGCTGAGTGGTCCGATGTAGTGCGACTCGCCGTAGTCGTTCCAGGTGATGATCTCCACGAAGCGAGGGCCGAGGTCCAGAATCTGGTTCCAGCGGTCGTACCAGAGGGTATCCGAGGGAAAGGCGAAGTTCTTGCTGTAGTCGACCTCGGCGCCGAAATGGGTGAAGAACCAAGGCGAAGCGGCTTGTAGACGATCAGCTATTATTTTGCTCTCAGTAAAAAGGGGTAGGAATAATTAACGCACGAGCAATGTAGTCCTTGCCACCCAGGGCCGAAGTATAAGCATTATCTCCGTCAGTGACAGCCAGCTGGTTGCCGTCGCTAGGGGCTTTGTTGTGGCCATTGTTGGGCCAGGCCATCCAGTTGAACAGAGCATCGACATTGGAGACATCGGCACTAGCAAGGAAGTTGGGAGCAAAGTAGATCTCCTGGCCAGCGGCAGAGCGCAACGCCGCAACGTCCAGGCCGTCACCGAGGAAGGTAGACACGAAGGGCTTGTCGTCGACGATAAGCTGGCCAGGCTTGCCGGCATAGTCGGCGACCTTCTTGCCAATGTCGCTGGCCCGGTCGGTTCCCCAATAGTTGCAGTCAAAGGAGATGAAGACTTTCATGTCATTGTTAGCAGCGGACTCGTAGGCATAGTTCAGCTGATCGTTCGTGTAGTCGTCATCTCCGGCGTTTAAAGCGAAGGCATCGATGCCCATGGCTTTCGCTCTCTTCATGTCATCGTCGTAGTCGGCCGCGCTCTTTCGGTTGCTAACAACTCCAACCTGCAGATATCAGGGTTAATCTCTAAAAGCTCTCAATAGTCGTGGGACATCGTGAGAATTACCATGAAATGAGCGAAAACCAGCCGGCTCGGGGCGTCTCTCTCCTTAAGAGAAGTATCACCGGGCAGAGCCCAAACGGTGGAGCTCAGCAGCGAAGCCGCCGCGAGCAGAAGGTTGTTGATCTTCATAGTAGAAGATATTTTAAAGAACGTATTTTGGAGAAATGATATTCACAAGCGGCCTGAAGATGGTAAAAGAAGGTCCAGTATATAAACTGATACTCTCCTCTAGGCAGCCTGCCAGCTCTGAGTGTAACACAACTCCCTGGACTCTGAAACAGCCCATGTCATTGGACTTGGGATAGAGTTGGGGGCCGGTAAGGCTCGAACACAGAACAGATATAGAAAACGGGTCCATGATTGGGGCAGGATCCATAGGAATACCGAGAAGGGAAACCTAATCACGGTCCCTGAGTCTGGTAAATCCATCGCCGGTGAATCCAGCATATCAGACGTTGAGTCTTTCCTAACGGTGGACCTTAACTATATTAAACTACTTTAGCGTCCGTTGAAGGGGGGCCAATTGCGGTGGCTGTAGTGTTGGCACTAGCGGTGTTTCTGTTTCACTGGGGAAATTAATGGGACTGGATGTGAGAACCACGGAAGATATTCTGATGGTCTCTTCTAGTTCTCCATCATTGAGAGCTTATCTGGCTCTCCTGTTCGTCTTGTTTCTTCTTAGTGGCTTCCATCATGCTGATGTTGGCTGCGCCTTGATTGTGGGAATCTGTCTCAGCGCGGGATATTGAAGCTTGGACTACGTATCGCTTTCGTACGCATATCCATCGTTCGGCCCCAAGACATCTTACCATAAAGATGCCGTGAGTGGATTATCACTTTAGAAAAAGCCACAGCGGCAGGTCCCAGTCTTTCCGAAGCTTCCGCGAGCGCGTGTAGAACGCGAGTTTTTCTCTTTGTAGTGAGACTAGCTTTTGCTTCTGGTGAGGATTCGCAAGGCTGAAGGGGCCGAAAATGTGCGCATTTTCTGGACCTATGAGCATCCTGGTCGGGATGTTTTCTATCGTCTTCGATCGAGCCAGTCACTTAAGATGTAATTCCAACATTCCGCAAGTTTCGCAGTCTTCCTTCACGCTTGGATCAGCCCCTAAACCTGCTGTGGAATGTATCGAGAGTCCAATTAAACCCTTTCACATGCTGCTATACCTTTGTCTCAAACAGCGAGTGAGAATGTGGCTTGTCTCGTGTCACCATACTGCAATGACCTTGCCACTTAACAATTTCCCAGGTTTAACTCAACTTAGTTCTTCAAGAAATTTGAAGTCAAATACTTCCGTACACTAGGATCGGAGCTAACATTAGTCAAAAGTTCCCGCGACTTTCAGTTCTATATCCCTCATATCATTGATGACAGCTGCCTATGAAAGCACCAAGAGATTCGGATGGATAAGTACTCGAAAAAGAACATTCACATTTCCTGTAACGAGCCAATAAGAAATATCGCTTCCTTACATATGTTAGTGTTTCTTCCAGCATCAAAGTTCCACTGCCAAGAACGGGAGATTCTGGATAATCCCAGTAAACAAGCTTGAATTTAATCTCCGAGATAACCCTGCAGATTGACATGGGACGTGGTCGTCATGCTGGTAGTAAGAAGTAAGCAATGAAGATGGGGGCCCAAATGCATTATAAGCAGTCCTAGTCCTGACGTCAGACTAGCAGATCAAGTTTCATGGCTGTGGTGGAGAAAAAGCTTCAGAAAGAATCAGATCCATTGCGGTGAGCAGGTGCAACAGGTAAGGAGAGTGAAGGAGACGAAGATTGAAGTTACTCCAGTACTAGAATTCTTTTGGGACTAAACCGGATACCGTGGATGATCACCTGACGCCCGTCCCCACCTGCCGCCCGAAAACCATATTATTGACCGACATTCTACATTCTTCAAAACATAATATCTTAACAACCATGGCTTTAATCAATAAAGTAATTACAAAATTAAAATCCTTAACACTTAAAAAACAACCTAATTTTACTTTTATAACAAAAAAATATAATATTAACCAAATAATACTATTAAGGCATTTCCACAGAATCCAGTATTTAAAAAATAAATAATACTATAATTAATAATTACTTTCTGACCAGTAAACAAAAATACTTATTTTAAATATCAATTAATTAAGCGAAAAAGACCTTTTTATTTCATATAAAATACTTTAAAATTTCACTCAAGAAATTATCCAAAAACAACCAGGAAAACACTAGCTGATATATTTTATAAAGTAATACTAAGATATTATTTTATCTCACTATATAACTAAAATAAATACATCTCGCAAGCAGGCTAATTTAGTATAAAAATATACTTTATACTTTAAACTTCTATCTCGAAAGATCACAGAATATAAGATCCAGTAGAAAAATATTTATAATATAAATAAAAAGGGCTTCTTAATTAGTATACTTGCTAAAGGTAAAAGGATCTTCTTAAAACAGGTATATAAAAAAAAAGAAATAAAGTAGTAAATATAAAATAGAAATAAAAAATAAATTACTATTATTATTTGTATCTGTATAAATAAGACCTTATTATCTCCAAATCTTATTTACTAAGTATTATTTTTAAAATTTTAAAATTTATAACTATAAGATTTTAAAATCTTAAATTATTATTATTTCTTTATATTTTTATTTTCTGAATAAATAAATAATAAACTTAGATTCGCGTAACTTCAAGATATCTTTGACCGGGAGACCAAAATAAAAATAAAAAAGTATTAAAAATTATTTATCTTTAATAATTATAAATCCTATATTAATATAAAGTTTTTTAACTATTATAAAGCAAATAAAATCCTTTTAATAATATATCTATCTTATTTAATATATTTACTATAACTACTTAATATTAAAATCTTTGGACCTTTATTAGTAATATATAATAATAAATTAAAACAGTTTCTCCACACCTGCTAAAACCTTTATTATATTATAAAAAAAGACTTTTTCCGTCTTTTTTAGCCTACCTAGAATAAAGCTTTAAAGTATTAAAATATTTTATCTTTATAACAATCGGTAGGGGTTTAGCCTTTAAATCCAGAGATTATTTTATTATAATTTAATTAAAATAATAATAAGCAGCTTTTCTCTAGTAATTTATCTCGCTCTATACTAGGTGTAGATAATTAGAGAAAAATTAAAAGGCTTCTTAAACATATTATTAATAATATATATAATTTAAAGGCTAAAAAATTAAGCTATATTATACATTATTTTATTACAGAGAATATTATCCTTAATCTATAATTATAAAGGTCTCGAAGAAACGCTTAAAAATAAAAAAAAATATTAATATAACAAGCCTCTTCTCTTTAAATTACGCGCTCTAGAGGATAATTATACAGTATTTTATTCTCCTAAAAAGATTTAGCAAGCGCGGGATCTTTAAGCGGAGAAAAATAAAGCTATATAACTTACTAAAACCTTAAAAGAAGAGAAAAGGCTTTATAAGCAGTGAGAAAAAAAAAAGGCTTTATATTAAAAAGAATAAGTGTATTTATGCCTCTAACCAGGAATCTCACCTTTATAAAACTACTAAAAAGCAATACTAAAAAAATAAGGTCCACTATAATAAATAGGCTAATATACAGCTTTAAAATAACTTTAATATTACTTAATCAGACAAAAAAAAGATCCCAGTAACTCTAAAAGCAAAAAAATTAAGTAATAGAGTTACTGCAGATCCTGAGGTTATTAAAAAAGTCCCCCCTATATTAAATCACCGCGGTAGGCAGATCCGCCTCCCAGAGCGCTTTAGGCAATAAAAAATATTATAAATAGCTTTATTTTAATATAATAATTTAACCTTCTAAAAATCTCTGTATAATAATAAATATGCATTATTCTACGGCTTCATTTCTTCAAGGTGTTAGGGTGGGAAAACGGGCGTCAGGTGGGGACGGGCGTCAGGTGATCATCCACGGTAAGGCCAGTCACGTGCCCACATGTACCCACATACGGCAAACCACAGGTGCTGCCACATACAAATGCACTTGCATCTACACCACTAAAGCACAATTTCCCTCTCATACCTCTTCAACACAGGCACAGACTAATCAAACTGAGCCGGAGTGTCATGGCCGTAAAATCGCTTGCCATAATTTCAGGTGTCAGCTCCGCAACGATACATTCTCTCAACCACCCAACTCCAGCCCCATACATCTCAGACTAAAGTTTGCAATGACAAGCAGAAGCAGTTGCCAGGCGCTTCGCCAAGGAATATTCCGTCGCCCTCTTGTCGAACAGCCCGCAGCCGTTTCCCCACATGATAGAGGATATCAATAACTTCGGCGGCAACGTTCGCGGCGCCGCATCCATGCCGACATATCAGATACGCTCAGTATCAAGACCGCGTTTCGCAAAATTGCCAGCCACTTCCCCGGCGCATTACTAGCCGCTGCCGCATATAACCCGCCCGAGCGATTCAGGGAAAAGCGCCACACGAAACACGACGAGTACAATCTCATGGAAGATTTTCACAAGCAAACATACTGTATCTTCCGTTTCCCTTCTCCTTGTCTTGTCTAGTCAAGTCAATGCTAGTCAATCAAGGCCGATTAACTGAGCTAATCACTCATCTGGAGAAGGAGTCTTTAATTTCGCCCGGCACACCCTGCCTCTTCTCAGAGACGCAAAGAGGGACCTACAGTACCCACCCACGCTGCTCATCACCGGATCAGCGGCGAGTGTAACCGGGTTCCCGCGCCTGGCGAGCTACTCGGCGGGCAAATTTGCGATCCGGGGCCTGGCCCACTCTCTCGCGCGGGAAGATGCTCCCCAGGGAATCCACGTCGCGCATATCATCGCCCACGGCAGACTGGAAAAGTCGGAATTTGCGATCGAGAGATACACCCATCCGATAGGGAATGCTAGGAAGGTAAGTTTCTGTTCGACGTTACCTGATGAAGAGGAAGATGTGATAGAGACTGACGGGATTAGGTCGCCGATACATACTGGGATCTACATGTGGAGAAGGATCCGAATGAGTTTACTCTGGAGTATGATCTCCGGGATAAGGAGTCGTCAAAGCTACATCCTTGAGTCTACGGGCTGCAGATGTCATGATAGATTTGTACTATACAACCAGTGAAATTCTAATTGATATTGTTGCCTTATCAGGCAACGACATGACCATGACCGATAAGATAAGGCCTCGTCACGTGCCCTCCGTCCCTCCCGGCATCCGCAATCTATCAATTCCGTCTTTCCCAAACACCATCTGCCCGGCTCCTCAGCACCCATAGTTCAAGCTGCTTCCCCGCAGACTCAAGAGAAAATGATCTCATGGCGCCAGCCGAACACGATGAGCTCGACTTTTACCCGGCATTTTGCTTCAAGGCGTCCCCTACCCACTTCGCCTGGGTAAAGATGATGGCAACGGACGTGCATCGGCTCAAGAGACGGTCGGAGTTCGGAGGTAGGACTTAATTTCCCTTGCTTGCTTATGGCTGGTTGTTTGGATTTGAGTCTGTATTCTTATTTGTTGTCCGCGTTCTCTGGTGGAAATTGCGTGGCGTACTTGGGGTGCTGTTTTTTCTTTATTCTCTAGGTGTGGATTCGGTTGTTGGGTGGCGGTTTTATATTCCGGGTTCTTGCATACGGAGAATACTACCTTACCTGCCTGTTTGCCTTGCCCTTGCTTCTTGTGGATTCGTCATCCACCCGTCCCCCTCAAGACCTTCACCTATATCCAATCCGCAAGCAAGATGAAAAACTAACCCCCCCCCCCCTCCAGACCAATCCGTTTTCTTCTACCAAAACCACCCCATCCGCTTCGTCTCAGTAGCAGGCATCATCATCGCAAGGACGGAATACCAGCGCCTCACCATCCTGACTCTCGACGACAGCAGCGGCGCCACCGTCGACATAGTCGTCCATAAAGCCGAGACACCTGCACCAGACTCCTCTGTCTCGGCGCCAGGGCAACCACCACCATCCGCCCGGCCCAATGGCTCATCCATCCAGTCTCAGTGGGCAACGACCCATGTCGCGGCCACCGACCGCGTCTCGGCCGTGAACATCGCGTCGCTGGTCCCCGGCTCCGTGGCCCAGATTAAAGGCACCTTGTCGACGTATCGGTCCAGGGTGCAACTGCAGCTGGAGCGCATGTTTCTAGTCCGGGATACGAGCGCCGAAATGCGCTTTCTGGATCAGTGCTGTCGGTTTCTGGTCGAGGTGCTTGCTGTCCCGTGGAGGTTGACGGGAGAGGAGATCGCGCAGTTGCGGGCCGAGGCGGATGACGAGGAAGGCAAGATTGAGGAGGAGCAGGCGCGGATGAAGAAGAGGCAGAGGAAACGCCTCGAGCGGGAGGAGAAAGACCAGCGACGGATTCAGAAGCTTTGGGAGCACGAGGAAAGGAATAGGGAGAAGGAAGCTAGCGTATGCAAGGATGCTGGAGTAAAAGTCATGCGTGAGATTCAAATGAGACGTAAGAGTTGATTGATGATGCTTGAGAATTATTAATGTCTTATTAGGTTTGAGGTGCCATTGCTGTTAGATCCCAATTATATATGACGGAAGGCCCAAGAACTGAAAACAACAATAAGAATAAAAGGAAAAGTACTCCAATTTCAAAACAAATTGTATATAAATTTGCAATAGTTCATAAGCATCATACATCATTAATCAAACAAAAAAAACCCCGCTATTCATCAAATACAAGGTGGATATCACTTTCCAATGCGGAACACTCCGAATAATTGACGAAAGGTTGACCAAAGAATGGCAAAAAAGCAAAGAAAAAAAAATCCCAGATAGATATGGTACTCCCCGGGCTAATCAGATGCATCTTTCAAAAATTTCAAGTTGTCAGGATCACTTGAATCCATACGACTTGTAATCATACCCACTGCTGCCGCCCCCCACAGGACCCCCTTGGCCACCGAGCATGCCACGATAGAAATCCTCGTCGTTAGACCAACTAGATCGGGCCGGGAAATGATCACTGTACTTGCTCTTCTCGCGCTCCTTCTCGCGCTCTCGCAGAGATTCATACAGCCTCAAATCCTCATTTTCGCGTTCAAGCTCCCGTCGGCGTCGGTTGTCTTCAAGAATATCCCCAGTTAGGGTGCCTGCACCAGATCCATAATAGTAATCCCCACCCGGAGAAGTCCCTGAGAGCCGACCACCGTTGCTCTGTAGCAGGTCACTTTCAGAATGTCTATAGTCACTTGCGTTTACTCCTGGGCTTCGGGGTCGCCCGCCAAACGGGCGCGAAGCACCGCGTGAGTAAAGTGGATCTTGGCCGTAGGCCTCTGAGTTTCTTTGTCCGGAGCCCGTGAGGCTCTCCTTGGGAATAGAGCCACCAGAGAACGATTGGGTGTGTCGGTGTCCAGAAGTTCCTTTTTCTCCGTAATTCTTCCCCCCTCCCGGCTGTGCCGTGTAGGGTTTCCTTTGTCGTTCGATTGGCTGAGGTGAAATCTCTCTATCCGAATCATCGTCGTCTACCACGGCCGAAACTGACGCCTGGTATGGCTTGCGCTCTCGTTCGCTAAAAGAGGCGGAGGCAGCTTCTTTCCCCGAGGTGGAGGAGCTAGTAGACGGTTTATGGCTATGCGTAGCAGCTTGTTTGATTTCCTCATTCGTAATCGGGGGCAGATCGACTCCGCAGTGCTTCATAATGAACTGGTCTACTTCCTCTCGCAGGGAAAGAACTGGTGTCTCGGGGAAGAGTCGTCGCGGTATCTCCTTGGGGAACCGTTCTTTCTTGTTGTCAGGATTACTGATCGGCATGTTGAGTACGGCTTTCTTGAGTCGCTCGTATTCTTTTTCGGGGTGGATTCGAATCATCAACGTGGCCCATCGCTCAAATCCGCGAGGCGTCAATCCTGGGATATCTGGTCGTTCATTCAATTTGTTCTGCACAAGGTGATGTTCCGCTTCCACCTCACGGAACAGCCGTGAGATCGAGGATGTACGATCATCAAAGATATCTGCAAGTCATAATGTTAACCAGACTTGTCTGTCTAAGAAGCGTGCCTTCAACTAACCATGCCAGGGATAAGGATCAGGAGATACTTTGGTATCCTCATAAAACTTTTGCATCTTTTCCGGGGTGATCACCAGGGTGTTCTCTGGCGGATAGGCTTCGATCTAACTCAAAGTCAGCGATTGATTCCCGGAAGTAATCACATAGCGCTTACCAAATGGATAGCAATTCCGCGCAAAAATTGCCCCAGTCTCTCCGTCGGTTTCCCGTTCTCGAAAAACTTCCCCCAGATCTTTTCCAACGTGGTCAGCTCAGTTACCGTGGCATCCTCTTCCCTCGGCGGTGGCTTTGGTCGGGACTCCACTCGGTGACTATGATCACTGGTCTGGCTAGCCGGCGACTCGCGCCTCTCCAATGGGGGAGCGGGCGACGGTCTGTGAAAGCGAGGAGTGCCAGGATAGGCCGCGGATGGTGGGGGCGGGAAATTGGTCGCCTCATGGCCCGGATTGGGTGTCCGCGAGGGCGACGGATTATGCATGCCCAAAGATGGTGAAGGTGGAGCTTCGCTGGGCACAGAATTCGATGCAGCAGGACTCCATGCCTTCGGTGGCCGGGGTGGAGGGTATGACGACTGCTGATCACTTTGCAAGTTGTTCAATCCAGTCTCTTTGAGCTGTTGGATAACGGTCGCCGTTATTTGCGACAAAACTTCCGGTGGCAGGTAGTTGGAGTTGTCAGCCTGATTGTTAAACGCCGAGTTCACCGCGTCATTTATCCTTCCCGTATGCGGGGGTTGTGATGGTGGTGGCGGCGGTGGTTGCTGCTGCTGTGGCTGCTGTTGCTGCCACAAACTCGGGTCCTGATACGGGTGAGGATATGGGTTTGACGGGGACGACGACATTGGAGGTGCCGAGGGCTGTGGCATATTGAGTCGATCCGATCCATACTGGGATGGATAGGGTGGAGTGTAGGACGTTGGGCGATATTCGTTTGGGTCTATCTGGTTGGGATGGCCCATTTGAGAATACGGACTCGGACTGTTCTGGTAGCCATCGTAAGCCATCAGGAGAGAGGCCGGCAGCTAGAGTATCCTCTTGAGTAACGGCGACGAAGACTCCACAAGCCAGGTGAGAATGTTATGCGACAAGGACGGCAAGTGATAGGCAGGGAAGACCAAAAATCGCTATAGTTATGATTCGGGGTGGCAAAGAGCTGACGTTGAATGCAAGAGTGCCGAGTGTGTACAAAAATGAACGAAGACAAAGAAGAGGGGCACAGGCGGAGGGGCGCACTGCAGTCGGTGGATCTTTGAAACAATGTGTGTGGCAAGTTGAAAAGGAATCGCACGGCAACCCTTGGAATACCGATGGATACTAAAGTAAAAGATGGGATGGAGCAAAAACGTGGCCGACGAGGCAGAGAGGTAGACCGCAGGGAGTAGTCCGTGGCTGATCATCGATCGTTGTTTTTTCTCCGTTGCGATCGAGCGCGGGAATCACGAGGCAGAGCTAAACCCCAACCGCCTTGCATACGTCATCGTCCTCTCCTCAGCCTGAGCTTCCTCCGTAATGCAGAGACATCACGTCAACCGCAATCTATTCCACTGTCTCTCGCTGCAGATCTTCCCACTCTCGAGCGCATCGCCATTGACGGTGAGGGCTGTTTCCAATCACTTTGGGAAAACTGTTTTCGATCAGTCTTTACTTTGGAGATCAGCCAGACGATCTTACCTGACATGCTGTCCTTTTATATATCGGCGTGCACGTTTGACCGTGTCATGCCAATAGTAGCCCCAAATCACATATACCAAATCCATGGATACGTGTTTCTTGGGTTCGGTGGAAATCCCAGCCCGGATTATCCGAATTCGTGCTACCCACGGTTCGTCGTCGTCCAGAAATCAGGGACGGTCCGAGGTTACAATGAAAATAATCCATTGGATGCTGCCGTTATCGAGCCTAACTAACAAATTCCTCTTGCCCTGTAACGTCGCCAATCTCCCTCCTGTCCTTCATAACGAATAATCTCAGAGCCGGCAGAACCACGTTCGAACCTTCCGCGAAGTATTTGACTAGGTGAACCCCAAGGCTGGATGCATAGAGAATGCACAAGCTTACATAAAGTCTTCGGGGCCGTTGTCATCTTCGTTATCAGACTCAACTGTCGGCGGAGCTGGCTCGCGCTCACGCATGGTCGAAATTTCAGATCTCTCGGGTCGTGCAGCCTTTTCAAGATTAGCAAGGGTGGCCTACATTAAGTCTGTAGGAGATCATGTCACTTCAAGCTCACCGGAATTTTGGCGAATCTGGAACGGCTCGTGGTCTGGGCAGCGTAGTTGTTGTTACTGCTGAAGGCAGCTTGCGAAGAGAGGGTGACGCCCCAGGAGCCCCATCCCCCGTGAACAGACTGACTAGCTTCTGACGGTGCTGCGGTGCGACGATGCAGATTGCCCTGCGAACCAGAGGCATTGCCCCGATCCCCGGTGATCTTTCCCCCGGACATGGCTTTCGCATTATTGCCTGTCTCGAGCCAAACGCCTCCACCAATGGAAGACGCGTCGTCATCGACGTCTTCGTCCCTGTCGAAAGACTTTCTGGTGGTATCCGCATACATTTCGTCACCGACCTGGCTCTTTGCTTGAATTAGTATAAATCATTTTGTAGGAATTATCGGTGGGCATACAGTAGAAACGCTGGCCGCAGATCCTTCAATTCCCAAAAGGTGTTTGTTCTCTTCCAGGACTGGCTCTACATCGGTATGGGTTTGGACGCAATCCAAGCATCTCTGTTGGATCATTCGGGTTAGTACACTCGAAAGGAAAGGCAGTATGGAGAGACATTACGGCTGCGTCACGATTCTGCCGCTGGTTCTTTGCGAAGTCCTCCAGTCCCTTTGTCTGGTCGCAGATGCAGCAATGGAGCTCAAAATTCGGGGTGCCAACACAGTCTCGACATTTGGCATGGGCGCCATGAGCCGCCCTGGTGCCTTGGATGACGATGGCATTGCGAAGGTTTTCTAGCTGACGCTTGGAGTAGAAAGACTGCAGGCGAAACTTCTTGCAAACCTCGCATTTGACTCTTTTGGCCAATCGTTAGTAGCAGGAAACATGTTTTGGACAATGGACGAATGTTCTAGACGCACTTCTCTGGCATGACAACCCTCTCCAGCCTAGGATTGCCGTCTCGTTAGACCATTCTCCAGCTTTAACCAAGATTTCGGCACGAAACTTACTGTCTCTTGACGGTTTCGCTGTAGCCTCCAGCGTAGGCACTCTTAACGGTGTACCGGCCCGCCATGTTTGGGTGAGATGAAGAGTGGGTGGGATAGAAGAAGGAAGAAAGGTTGATCCTCGAAAGAAAAGCAAACCCCAATGGAAGCAGAGCTTTCTGGGATACGGCAGTAGAAATAGAGAAGAAGAAATGGAAAGATTGGATAGGGAATTTAAGATTAAGAGAAGGAAGGTGTGGCCAAACTTCAACCGAAGCCTACCACAAGTAGGGTTTAAGTACCATCACCGTCTCTTCAGTTGAGCTTGTGAAGTGAATGATACTTTTTAATGATGAATACAGAGAGACAAACGTAGCAAAGGTCTAGAGCGCTGGCTGATAAGACAGGCAGCCTATGGCAAGCTGGCATAGAGGAAATCGAACGGTTCCAGGTGAAGGACAGACAGAGTGTGAATGTCTTGTCTCCAGCCCCGCAGGTGAGGCTTTCTTGTGTGAGCAAGACAGGATTTCAATCCGGGCTGGATACCTGCAATTGATGGCATCCCGCTCAGCACGTGGTCATCGAACAAACAGCATTAAGCGTCCCAGAAACTTTACAACGTCCTCCGATTGACTTTTCGGGGCGCAGCCTCGTTGGCTTTTCCCATTCAAGCCACACTTCAGGCGGTTGATATATTCACAAAAGTGTGCCTCGTTCGCTCTTGCGGAATATCATCAAAGACAGGACATACGTCCTTCACTCAAGCCAGTCCAGGTATGACGTGGGCATGTACCACGGCATTGATCAAACGGGTCGGCCTTCGTTTAGGCTTGCTGGATTGAGACCTCGTTTAGTCCGTTTGATTTGACTATTCCTGTCTGGATATTGAACAAACGGAATGGTCGGGAGGACCTTCGTTTGCAACTGAGATACAGGCTACCGTTGCCTTGTCTTCTACATAGAGTGGTATGACGACGATAGAAATGGAACACATATCACGGTCTTACTAGCTTCTATTGGGAATTAGAATTCAGATTGTAGAGTAACGGGATAAATGGACAGGTCCAAGAGAAATGACAAAAGCGCCATACACAGGTCAGGAGCCGTATGATCAGAGGTCAATGCAAAGACATAGCATGATCAGGGTTGTATCCGGAGAATACTCCGTCGCAGCAAGCTTGAAGAAGAGTGAAGGGTAGGATAAACACCGGAAATAACCAAATGGAAAAAGCAAAAAGCAGAAAAAGAAAAAGAAAATAAAAAGAACAAGGAATAAAAGGGGTGAAAGGCAAAAGAAATGACTCCGGGGCTCAGATGCAACATCCGGCGGATTAATGCAGACACCCTTCGCCTACTGCAAGACAAGATGGGTGATCCATCAATCAGCTGTCATTCCAGCCCTTTGGACTATCAGCCATGCCAGAATCCATCAGTCAGAAGCAGGACCCCACTAGGTGCTCTGTACTCCGTCCTGGGCTGGTCTTTGATCCATCACCTAAAAGGCTTTCCGGCTGTCTATCCTGATGGAGAAGGAGCACTTTCCCGTGGAACTGCCACGGAACGGTTCCAACTAGGCGAAGGGACTTTAGCGGTACGGAGTAGATGCTGGACAATAGAGGGGTTGTGAACTCATTGCTCCGTACTCCGCGCCACTCTACCTCCTACGGGGTACGGAGTATGTGCCTACTACCTGTAAGGCTCATGGAGGGCACACCACCGAGCAGGAAATAGGGTTGACTAGCAAATTCAAATAGATGAACGAATGGCAACGGATCTCTCTCCATCGACAGTAGTCGCCTTCTAGAAACATATCTTGCCATCTACCCGTCTCTTGCAGGGGAGGTCTTGTTGATCCTCCACCGCGCATAAGCACCATCCCAGTTAGGTCCTCTCAGGCTTCCAACGGTTTGGTCAATGGACTCATTGGAAGAATCAACGGCTAACCATCTACCCCCTTCTACGGAGCCGGGACCAAACCACAGAGGGAAAATCCCGGTCTTCCGAATCCTTTCGATCCCGCTTCTCTCCCCATATGAACCTCCTTAATCCTTCTGGAATCCCTAAGGAAGGCGACGGCTTCGACAGCTAGCGAGTATCAGAGCATGCTGCATCGGGAGTAGCGGCCTGGAGGGGGAGACGGTGTTGATGGCTAAGAGAAGCGGGCAGCTTGGCACGGATGCTGGATGGGGAGAAGCAGGCGATGGGACGTGGGCCCATTTGGGAGCAGCGATCTCTTGTGATTCGCGAGACTACTGGTTCAGAGAAGAACTAGACCCATGGTCGGTGTCGGGTAGCAGGGACGGGCCTACGCTGAGTGGGGGGTCCGCATTCCCCGAGGGCTCCGGCGCACTCAGCGGACCCACGGCCTCCATCGCCATGAGTCCACTGGTGACCTCCCGGCTGGATGGATCCCCAGTCCTCGCCGCAATCCCGCCAATCACTGGCACAGCCCGCCCCTAGCTCGTTGAGTCCGGTCGGAGGCTAATGAATGGGTCGCGCTCCACTCACTTAATCACTCCCTCACACCAGTCGACTTCGCCTTCTTTCTGTGCGGGTGCCCAAAATGATTTTGGATTTCCTCTTCTATTTTTTGATTTTCTCATCTTATTATTTTCCCGTTTGGACTTAGCGTCCCCCTTCCTCTTCCACTTTCGGCGCACCACCAACTGTGGTTCAGCCTAGGAAGCAGCCGGCAAACCAGTACGCACTACTCCGTACTCCGGCAGACGTAGTTTAAAAAAACAATCGAAATAAAATCACAGAAAAAGGGGGACACGTCACCCCAGCAATTACTCATGTAGTCATCACCGATTGACGAAGCCTATACTGGCACCGTTCGATCTGAATCATCTGTCCTCCGTACGCCAAGTCTCCGTTCTGAGATATTCCCTTTCCCCTTCCTGAAACCGCGAGACCCAAAAGACGGTGACAATATCTACTAGCGGAACAAAACCGTAGTCATGGGTCGGGTGGCAGATATGGCGGGAGACACGGAGTCCTAGACCGCCGGACGGAGCACCTGAGACCCATCCAGCAGTCCCCTTTTAGCATCAGGACGGAGCCATGTCCAACGCCTCCTTGGAATGCGTAAGTGATCCCCAGCAAGGAATCAACAATCAAAAGTCCCAGTGCCGAATCGAGTGACCTGTTCAACGAAGACAAGGCGACAGAATACATATCTTCCGGATCTCCTCCAGCCAAGGGATGATAGGCGACAAAAAAATAAATAAATAAAATCGAATCGGTCGTCCACGATTAGACCATGCAGCCAAATTAAGCATGTCATATCATATGTACGGAGCTCCGTCTGGTGGACATGCTAATATGTACTGCGGCAGTGGTAGGATCCAGTATGACCTAATTAGCACATGGCATTATCCCATGGCTCGAAAAGGCTTAGCAAGAGCGTTGCGATTGACCCGGATCGGATCTTCCATATTGCAAGGGCTGGTGGCGAGCTTGTCTACGCAGAACGGAGGAATAGGCGCAAACAATGCCGCCTGCGTGGGGGAGCATGTTTGAACAAATGTTACAGGATCGCTGGTCACTGTAGTAACAGATCAATTGCTGCGTCTCGAGCGTCAGTTGGCAGGGAAGATCCGACATTATCCATCAGACGACCTCGGTTGAGTCGTGCAGATGCCGGCTTTAGAGATATAGTTGAGTGGCCTATCGCCAGGGACTCCGGAGACTACGTGCCGTTGCCGGGTACTGGAGGTGGCTGGCCGGGACGATTGACGCGGTCAATATGTGGAATTATAGGTAGGTATACTCTGTATGCATCCCGTACTTGATCTGTAAACTGTAAAGTATCATCTTGATGCATGCACTGATAAAGTACATGAAAACTTAATTCGTGCAGCCTTCAGCTTCCCCGGACGATGGTACTTTAAGAATGGCCAGGTCCCCAAATATGTATGTATGTGTATGGCGCATATATCGAGCTGACCTGCAGCAAATCCAGTGGATCGCCTGGTCTGCAGAATCATGTAGATGAGATAGGTGCTTTGAAGCAAGCAGCTACTACTGTACGTCTGCATGCATATTTATTGCCTCAGTAACGAACTCTGCTTTCGATGCATAAATTTACCTGATTGGGGAGAGCAAGTCTCTATAATACAGCGTACAGTTTCATGGGTTAAATTTTGAAAAATAATTAATACATGGACTTTTGACCACGCGGAATCGGCTCTCTTTCCGAGGTTTCTGGCATGTCTTGCTTGATCGGCCACAGCCCTCTCGATTTCAACTACAGGTCACAAGCCATGGAAAATAGGAGAAACATTGATTGAAACCCCCGCCGGTAGACTGAAACAGCGAATTTTTACACTGTATCAGTTAAGATAGCGTGGTGAAAGTACGGAGGCGGAGGACAGACGACACTACTATGCAACTATGTTGTTTATTATTCCAGGCGAACAGATAGTTCTCCGATGCGGTCGACTCGAAATTCCCATGTGTTTCAACCGGGGGGAACTAGCATAGACACCACTTATCAAGTGGAAACATACCAACTGAATGCAGTATCTATTCTCCGTACGTCGAAGAGGGGGGTAAGGAGGGGTTGACAATTAAGCCGTTTACTCCGTAGCCACCAGCCTACATTTTTATTTTGTAAATTGCCAGTCTCAGTTCGTGGGCCGGTTCGTCACAACTGGCGGTGGTTGCCATGTTGGCGGTCAGCCACCCGCGACACGCTATGGATATGGAGTTCTGGACAGTATGCCTTGTGGATGGAGCGGCTGGTGGGCAGTTTTGTTTTCACTTTTCAGGCTTTACGGAGTAGACAGTAGGCGAGCACTCCACAAATGCAGACAAGAAGTTGCATGAACTCTTGACCGTATTTGTTAGCGTCTTGGATTTCCCCGACCGACTCTTCCGCCTGGATGCTTGGACCTCACTACGCAGTACGTACTCAAAGAACTGACTGACCGTTTTTGTTTTGACGCGCGTGTCACGAAAGAGAGTGGAAGTCAGGGGGTGTCATCGACCGTCGAGGGACCGGATGAGGTCATTCACATTCCTTCCAAGGCACTTGATCTCGCAGTACCACCCTCGGTACACGTCACATCACCCGCGTGTCCGATTTGTGAGCTCGACGGCGTAGGAGTGAGTGTCCCTCGCGCCCTCGAGACCCTGAGCGGGATGGATAATACCAACGACCGCAAAGTCAGAGGGAAGAAAAAAGACGCGGCCCAACCCCTGGACACCCCTGCTAGAGCCCGTCTAACGATCACTAGAGGCGGAGACTAAGTGGGCCGATTAAGGCTGGAACCTCCGGAGTCTTCAAAAAATCCAAGCGGCGGATGACGGTGACCACCAGAGGGTCCTGTTTCGTTCTTTGGGTTTTTTGCCTTTGGGCACGGTTAGTTTTCCCTCTGGTCTCCGGAAATTGTTCACCTACTGGTCCCAAACCCCGATGTCAACGCAACACCACCGGCGGGTTTTAACTTTGCTGTCAAATGATTCTCTTTGAGTCTTGGGACGGCCTGCTGGATGGGTTTATTTCCTTTTAACTTCCCCTACCCCCGAGGTGGTTTTGAGTCTTACTGGATTCGGACCGGATGGGCGAAAAGGCGCATTAATAATCCGGTCGAGTCTGACGCAGTCGTAAAAAGTACGGACCTACTGCGTCAGGATGATAGATGGATAGTACGCAGTAATCTGGGAAACCCGTTCCCATTAATGGGCTGGGCACGGGAATCAATAGCCCTCAGTAGACCAATCCCTAGGGTACGAAGTTGCACATATCGGCCACCTTCATTGGACCAGAGCAGCGAAACCCTACAACTCCAGAGACCGCTAGGAAAGACGGGTCACTGCTAATCCTCAATGAGGTTTAGGTGCTGACTCCAACGCCGGAATTTCAGACAACGGCCCTGACGGGGTCCCTGGACGCCCTTAAGAAGTTAAGACGCAAGCGAAAACACGCCGACAGAAATACGGTGTCGGGGCTGATTCTGGTGATCTGGGTCCGATAAGCAGTGCTTATTGCGCGGGAACATCAATTGATGGGAAAAGTCCCTTCGGTGGATTGTGGATTGATTCATCATTATTATTCCATTTCTACGGATTGCTCTGTATCTCGGTCGCGATCTGCTCATTCCCTTCTGCCGTTCTCGGGCAATTGGGGTTATTTAAGGGGGGTTTCCAGCGTACGATTCCGGCAGTTTACCAGAACGGCTTACCCGCCTTCAGTTCGAGGCCTGTCGATGATGACCTAATTTCCGCCGACGGGGAACTCCCCTTTTTTTATTTTTATTTTTTCCCTTTCCCCTTTGACTGTTTTGATTTTTTTTTTTTGGCCTTTCCTAGGCGGGGTGGATCCCCGTTCCTCGGCCATTCCTGACTTGTCCATCAGGATTAGCGTGGAGGTCTGCTGCCTCCGCCCACTGGCTTTGTGAGGATTATTATTTTTTCTCGTTCGTCTTCTGATCGCGTTTAGTATGACCATATTTTATTTTCTTATTTTCTGATTTTCTTTTTTGTTTTGATTTTATGACCATTACCGATTATTCTGGCACCCTTTTAGTTTTATTACGAGTATCATGACCTAAGTGTACGATGACGGCGCCGTGTGAGTGGGTGGTCTGGTATGGAGAACGGAGAAAGAGTGGTACCTAGTGTAATCACCTTTTAAATTATCATCACCTCCGTATTATTTTTATTTTTATTTTTATTTTCGGCTTCTGATTCGCGTCTCTCGTTTTCTGCTGTCGGTCCATCCGTCCATCTACTCTGCTCTCTCCGGCCATTCGCGTCGCTCGCTCGCTCTTTTTCAACACATCAATTGCTGCCCTCTTTTTTGTCCCCCCAACCAACCAACCTCCTATTTCATGACTTACAGGATCACCCGGCGCTGGTCGTGCTTTTGCTGTCAGTAGTGACAATAGGCAGGGAAATGTGGTAGATATCTGGAGTCTGTCCATGTCATCCCTCCGGTTCTACTGCTCTTTTTAACCCCTCAATAATCCACTCGCATTATCCTTATTGTCTGCCCCCCCTAATTACCATTATTTATTTTTTATTTGATTTGATTTTTCCTGTCCATCCCCATCCCATCCCATACCCGCGGCGATTATTATTGCGATTATTATTACCATTATTTCCTACTAGTACCAGTTTGATTATTCCCTGTGATCTGCACCATCCGATTCCACCTCCCCCCTCAGAACTCCCTCCGTTCAGTCGACCGCTTCTTCACAGGCTCCACGGCCCGGTCCCAAAAGTTCTCGTCCTGGAGCTGGTAAAGCTGTCACCGCGTCAGGGGCTCTCTCCCACTCGGTCTCCGATCATCCTTTCGTTTAGCAGTTCCCACCGAATGGGCCCGCTCATATCACTACAGTGATCACGTCCAATCCTCTGGGTCCTTCCATCTTGCTTCCAGATCTTCTTCCTGTCCTCCACCCTTCTTTTTTGAGAACTACATGACCACCCCCTTCCCCCTCTTCTCCCACTTCCTCTGTCCCTCATCTCGGCATCTCTCTCTTATCAATCCCGCCTTCCTCCCATTAGCCCTCGTTTCGATGGGATAGAACCATTTCCGCTTCCCATTCCGCGGGCTCGCAATCGTTTCTGAACGTCGAATGATGAACATCTGGTCCTGTTAATCACCTTCCCATCGCCATTGGAAGTTCGATTCTAGGTCCTGGAAATCCACTGATATAGGGTAACGTTTCCCTGGCGAGGATGACAGACGTGTGGGGAGGAAAAGTACCGTTGGCCTGCTGACACGATCCGGATTCTCCCAGTCATACGAACCCTCCCTTCTCGATCATATCTGCTGGCAGACACAATCACATAACCACAAGGAGACACCATGACCGTCACTTACGACCACTCCTCGTCACGGAGTGCCGCTCCTACCTCGATGGCCACGCTCGAAGACCGCTTTGAAGTGCTTAAGGAGGTTGGGGATGGTAGCTTCGGCAGCGTTGCAGTTGCACGGGTACGGACGGCCGGTTCCAACATCGCACGGAGAGGAACCATGGTAAGTTGTACCAGCTTCCGAGCACATGAGGCACACCCTAATGTGATATACCACAGGTCGCGATCAAGACGATGAAGAAGACATTTGATTCCTTGACTCCGTGCCTAGAGCTACGTGAAGTGATCTTTCTCCGAACCCTCCCTATCCATCCTCACCTCGTTCCCGCCCTCGACATCTTCCTTGACCCGCTTTCACGCAAACTACACATCTGTATGGAATATATGGATGGCAATCTTTACCAATTGATGAAATCTCGCGACCACAAACCCCTGGATGGGAAGCACGTCAAGAGCATTCTGTTCCAGATCTTGTCTGGTCTCGATCACATCCATGCCCATCACTTCTTCCACCGAGATATTAAACCCGAGAACATCCTTGTCTCCTCGTCCGCCCCGAATGATTCCACCTTCAGCCGTTATTCCAATCTTGTGACCCCTCCTTCCACTCCTCCAACATACACCGTCAAGATCGCCGACTTTGGTCTTGCCAGAGAAACCCACTCGAAACTGCCATACACGACTTATGTCTCCACGAGATGGTATCGTGCGCCCGAGGTGCTTCTGCGTGCCGGAGAGTATTCGGCGCCGGTCGACATGTGGGCTGTCGGTGCGATGGCGGTGGAAATCGCTACGTTGAAGCCGCTTTTCCCCGGCGGAAACGAGGTGGATCAGGTCTGGCGTGTCTGCGAAATCATGGGCAGCCCGGGTAACTGGTACAGCAAGTCGGGTACCAAACTCGGCGGTGGTGAATGGCGAGACGGCTCTCGCCTTGCCCAGAAGCTGGGCTTCACTTTCCCCAAGATGGCACCCCATTCGATGGAGAGCATCCTTCAACAACCGCAGTGGCCAGCGGCTCTGAGCCAATTTGTCACCTGGTGCCTGATGTGGGATCCGAAGAACCGTCCTACCTCCACCCAAGCGTTGAACCATGAGTATTTCGCCGATGCTCTCGACCCTCTGCGACCGAAGTCCTCGACTGCCCGCCTGCTGGGTCGGAAACATTCGGACAAGAGTTTCAAAACTCCTAGCCGGGAAACTACGGATTCCCCTACTCTTTCGACCAAGTCCTCCTGGTTCAGGAGATCCTTGATTGGACGATCGGAGAGTCCCGCTCCCAATGTGGACGATGAGCCATCGAAGCAGCCAGTGGTTTCGTACAGCACCACTCCCGAGCTCCAGACCAAGCCTAGGCCGGCGCCGAGCAAGCGCGCGACGTGGGCCAATGGCGCCCCGATGCCTATCCTGCCCTCGATTCGGCCCGTGTCGCCGTTGTCCAATGCCGTCACGGCACAGGCCAATTCTTCTCTCGCTCACATGAACGACGTGAATGCAAGCAAATCAAGCAAGAAGATTGGTCGCCAACTTTCTGTCAATTCGCACGGCAATCACTACGCCGATGTCCACCGACAAGAAGCGGAACGGGCGCTTAACGGAAACGGAAACACCAACAACGGTGGCATCACTCCCAAGGAAAGCTTTTTCTCGCATCTACGCAAGCGTGCTCGCAGGCTATCCGGACGCAATCAAGGCAATACGGCCAGTGATGACGTCGAGGCCAACGCTGGCTGCATGCCATGGTCCAATCGATCGTCACTCGCTCTCGACTCGGTCAATGTCAATGAGCCCAAGCAGAACACGGATCTGAACGAGCTGGACAAAGCTTTGCAGGGTGTGAAGTATTCTCTCGATTCCACTGCGAAGAGCAATGTTCCTGTTCACATTACGTCGTCGTTGGAGGGTGGAAAACGCCAATCAATGCCACAAGGCTCTATTCGGTCAATGGGAGACAGTCCTGTCTCCACCAGTGGTAATCCCGGACCTATCTCGAGTCGGACTCGCCGTGCCTTGCAGATGTCAACTCACCCTGTCCACCGCTACGAGACCCCCGAGGAAGAGGACGAACTCTTGGATGAGGTGCTTCATTCGGCAAGCAAGGCCGCTAGGCGTCTAGCGCAAACGCAAGCCTCTGATGCATCTTCCAATTACAGCCGTCCAGCTTTGGGGAATGACAACTCGCGTCCGCTACCAAGCCCTTACCCGACTCCTTCGCCATCCGCCAAGTGTGATGAGGTGGCTTTCGGTCATGCTGAGGCCACACCTTGCAGGCGGTTAGGGGTGCCTGATAACAAGACCGACCACTCAAGCTCGACTCGTCAATGGCCCACGCCACCTTACGAAGAGGGCGAATGGGCCAGCCCAGCTGGAAACTTCATGACTGGGTCCACATACAGGTAGTTGGCTTCGTGATACCCCGCGCAACAGGCGGCGGTGTCCTTTTTCCCTTTTACCTTGATCTCACAATTTCCTTTCATTCTTTGACTATCTTGTGATGTTTTTGTTCGAATCTAATCCAAAGAGAAAAATGGGGCGATCATGCGTGTTACCGGCGATCTAACCGAGCAAGGCGTACTGGGTCTGGTGTCTTCTGTTTTTCTCTTCGTCGTGGAGGCTGTTTTGATTATTTTCTCTCGTTGCTCCCTATTTGTTGTTGCATAGGGCGTGGGTTAGCCCGATTTCCTTTTTTTCATTTGTCGGTTGTTCTTCTCATACCCCAAAGGCCTTTTTCTAGACTTAGTCGGCCTCGCAACTTGTTTTCGGCACGTTTTCGTTCTCGTCTTTCTTTTGCATCATCACCATCTCCGGTGGCTATTCTTTGCACATTTTACCACCCCCCTTGATACCACATGGCGCAAGTCGCGAGGTCTACTATCGTTCCTTATTACATATATATATGCATTAACTCCCTACTGTCACTTATTCCCCCCTTTTCTTTATTTTCTTTGTGTCCAAAATTTGTCTTGTTACACCACTGTATATTTTCGCGGGCTTTACCCCTTCACCGCCATTCCTTTCGTTGCATCTACTGGGAGCAATGTGGCTGTTTATAAAATTTCCCGTTCTTTTCCCCTTGTACAGATATTCTCCCTCTCATTTTCTTGTTTTCGCTGAGAAGGACCACTGGTGGCAGCCTTGAAGTCTCACAATACTGTAATATACTTTACCTGCGGTGGCAATCCCGCTCACTTATACTAATAAAATGCGATCGACTGCTCTAATTTACAATGATCTACTGTGCTTTTCAATGTAGTATCTGCTAGTGTCAAATAGAAAAATCAAGCTTGATTAAACAACGTCCGACTGTATGGTGTGGCGCCTGATTGATAGAGACGGTGATCCATAGATCGGCACGGAACAACAACTCCCCGCCGCCCAGCAGAATTTCCCAAGTAGAAGACGTCAAAGGACCTCTTCATATCAAAAACACTCGACCCTTGGATGTTGGTCGAACGTGGATAATCTGCACGGGTGAATTGATAGAGCCCTGCAATCTTGTCGGTACCACTTTTTTTTCAACCTCAGTGCCAACCCAAGTGGTGTTAATTTTTCTATCCTCTACGCAGTAACGGCCGCTGTGCCTACAAGCGATCTTCTTCTCTCAATTACTTTCTCCCCACCTCCTCCTCTCTATCCAGCACCCTGATGGCCTCCCAGCGACAGGCCTCGTCTGCCTCCCAGACCCCGCTGATATCCCCCGCCGAACTCGCCTACCTCTACACCTCTCTCGCGCTACCAAACAGTCCCATCCGCCCCGATGGCCGCTCCCCCACGCAGTTTCGCCCTCTAACGGCCGAAACCGACATTCTGCCGGGCACAAACGGCAGCGCGCGCGTCGGATTCGCAGACGGCACGCAAGCCATCGTCGGCGTGAAGGCCGAGGTCGAGAAGACGGCGCTGTCACCCGATGCCGTGAATCTCTCGCAGCAGGCGCAGACGACCGATGCGGGTGGCGAGGACGGGAAACCTGCGGCCACTGGCGGGCACGGATCTTGGGTGCAGATGTCGATTGAGATCCCTGGATTTCGGGACGACGATGCCCTGCCTGTTTTTCTGTCTGAGATGATGCGCGAGCCGCTGGTGGAGTCGGTCTCGAGTGGGCATAGCGAGGACGCCGAGATGGCGGGCGGGCTTAAGGGTCGGTTGGTGATTAATAGACGCTGGCATTGGCGGTTGTATATTGATGTAAGGGATCTGGGTGGATGTGTTGTGTTTGCGATGTGTGTGTGGTTACTCGTGCTAACCCTGATTCTCTGCAGGTTCTACTTCTCTCCCAGCCTCTTTCATATCCGCTTCCCCTCCTGTCTCTAACAACCCACCTGGCGCTTCTATCGACGAAGCTCCCCAAGTTGAAATCGAAAGGCGAAGAAGACCCCTTCTTCGACGATGACTGGGACGCCGCAGAGTATCTGTATCCTCGCACGCGGTCGAGATTGCCGCAGAAGATCCGCCCGCCGGTCACGCTGCTGGTTATCTCTGTCGGCGATAACATCATTTTCGACCCCAACCGCGAGGAAATCACCGTTGCGGACACCGTCATGGCTATCTCTGTGACCCGGGACAGCGAGTCGGATGGGCTGAAGCTCCTTTCTATCCGCACGGTCGATCCGCCTTCGCGGTTGACGCAGCCCGGAGTGCCGAACTCGGAGAATGTGGCGACGGGAGGCTCTGCGGGCGCTACGGAGGGATCTCTGATCGTGAACCCGGCTACGAGCGAGGAGGACACGCCGGGTGTTTGGAGGCCTCGGAGGGGTGGAGTCAAGCGCAAGACTGTGGCGCGGATGATCAAGTTAGTTCTTGAGAAGGGGGGTGTTGGCGAGGAGGTTCTGGAGGGCCTGGAGAATGTTGAGGTTGGGTGATTCATTGATTGATCGATGTTGGTTGGGACATGGGCCTTTGTCCTGAATCCTACATTATCCTTACGAGGATGGATCTTCTATCATGATTCCACGCTTCGGTTGGGCTCTGGAGGGAACGGGTGGGTGTATGCTCGTGGATACAGAGCATCGCTGCAGAGGTCTACCGTCTTGCCTTTGCAGTTCTAACAGAGACCACCCGAGACATGGAACTTCCACGAGCCTGGCTAAAACACCGTTGGACGAAGGAATTGTCATGATAAGCAGATGAGAGAGTACCAATGTACATACTACATACAAAAAGGGAAAATAATACACACCTCGTGGAGAAAACCCCACCCCATCAACACCATCAATCACCAACATAATCTACCTCATTCAATCCACCGACACCATCCCCAACCCAACATCACACATACCATCCCATTCCCAGAAAATCCTACCAAATCCCCAACCACTTCTTCACAGGCCTCCTCCTCCCCTCCCAATCCACAAACTCCTTTGCCTGCTCCTCAACCGCCACCGGCGACTGCTCATCCACGCCGACCAGCTCCGCATCACCCTCGGCAGCACTACCGCCTTCCTTATCCTCCGCGCTCGGCTCCTCCATACCATGCGCAACCCGGTACTGGCGTCTCTTCTCGGCGTCCTCGACCCGGCGCTGCCGCTTCTGTCGCGTCTCCAGCGAGTTGTGCTGCACGTCCATCCGGTACACCGAGAGGGCCTGCGAGATCGTGTCGATGGGGTGCCAGACCAGGCCCGACCACGAGGGCAGGAGGTGCGCGAACGGAGACCGCCGTTTGAATGTTTCTGTGAAGGTGAATGTTGCGAGGGAGGTGAGGACGCCCTATATCATTCATAACCTTAGCATTACCGCCGCATCGCATCATATCGTATCGTATCGTAGCAGTAAACATCCACCATCCACCATCCCATCCCATCACATCCGGGACAGAAGGATGGGGGTGGGGGTCTGAGAGACTCACCATCGCAATCCAAATATGAATCCACCGATTCGTCAAGAACCGATGCATGACCGTGCCCTCGGGCGGGAACATATTCGGATACTGCTTCTCCTTCTGCGCCTGCTTCTCTGCCTCCGAGAGCCGCGGACCGTAGTTGACCGGGTTCGGGTTCACGATGCGGCCGTTGCGAGTCTGCATCACGCGCCGCGCGGGGTGCGATGGCGGCCGGAACTTGTCTGGCTTCTCGAGCACGCGCGGCTTGTCATCTTTAGAGCTAGAGCGCGAGGACGACGATGCGCAGCGGCGAGAAGCCGACGGGGTCGGGGCCTTCGACTGGGTGCGGGCGAGGGAGAGGAAGCTCCGGGTGGAGGGGGCGCCTCGCGGGAGGAGGAATTGGGGGATTGTGACGGGGGGCATTTTGGTTTTGTTGGGTTGGTGGTTCCAGTTGGTGTGGAGGTTCTTTTGAGGAATATGGAACCAGCAGAAGGGGGTTCTGCGGGGTGTAGCATGCCCTGGGGGAAGGAATCTCGCGATTTCAAGACTCCGCGGTCGAAGTTTTCCGAGTTGATGCCGCTTAGTCACGTGATTGTTTACTCCGTGTGGTGCCTGGTGCAACTGCTGGGAGGGTGGATTAAGGGTTTCTTTGCCTTATCGCTTTTGCTCTCTTAATGCTCAGAACTAAGATGCAATGATTGCTTCATAGGTAGATGTGTTGCGTGGTGTGGTGATATCGTGTTGGCCATACTAGATCGACCTTGAAAGTAAGCCTCAGGCATTCAACACCTGACAGACACTCACGATGTATATGATTAAGAACTGCGGCTCATTACTACTTCTATAAAAGAAACTTTTAACATAGGTAGGTCCTCACGATAGAACTACCTTATCAAATGTCACAATAGTGTCTCCTTCGTACGGACAAAAATAGACGCCACACTCGGACCAACCCAAGATTCTCTGCCCAACCAACACCGACATTTCGAGTCCGCGTCACACCCCGGGAGCATGTGGCCTAGGTACATCCATGGATGACGGATAGCAAGTCGGTCAGGCATGCAAAGGAGATCCGGCAGAAACCGATCGATACCGGGTTTTGATACGAGAACAGCCCGGGATGGATGTCGATGCCTCAGGCCTGCACCGCAAAGCCCGGCAGAGTGGAAGAGACGACAACCAACAGCCAATGGAGGCGCGCCCATTAATATTTCCATTTTGCCGGGTCCAGGATGAGCTCGCCATGAGGTCATTCAGGCACACTGCGTCGGCATGGTGTCACCGTCTGAAGGGAGGATTTTCCTCGGTGTCGATCAGTAGGAATCCTAGCAGTAGTCTATATAGTATAGAGTATAGAGTATACAGATGTAGCATTTACGCAAAATCTGCATACAGGCGACATCAGCACTGCTACTACGTAGTAAAGACATCTTGACCGCCGTCGTCGGGAGCAACAGCATCAGTCCACCAGAAAAAGACACCGGCAAAAAAGCCATCCCGAAGGCGCCCGCTCAACGCTGAATCATCTCCCCGCTGATTGGCCCTCGCCCGGATCACGGGAGCCGACGGGGGCGACGGCCGGGCGCTCTTCGTTCCTTGTACAAATTCCTGCGATCGCATTTTTTTTTCTTTCTTGCCAGCTCGCTCACTTTTCATCCTCAATTGACCTCGACTTTTTTTTGGGACCCCTTTAGATCTCCCTCTTCCTTGTACAGCCTATCTCTACTTCTCTCTTTCTACTTTTTAGAATCCCCTTTATATATTCACAATGGGCAAGGACGCTTCTTTCGCTCCCGGTAAGCCTGACTCCCCTGCTATTGCCTCCGGACGGTGTTCGGAGGGCGCCCCCCAATCATTCACTGCAACGCCTGCAATGTGCACGCTTTGGGATACTGTGAATCCCCGGTAGCGGCTTGCTAGCGCTGGAGGTTTTCCTGTGTCTTTGTTTACCTCTACGCCTGGTGTCGTTGTCTTCCGGGTTCTCGTCACTATACCACCATCACTCCGTCAGCGGCATTTTAGCAGCGTTAGCTCTTTCTGAACCAGCCACAATTCCTGAAATCTGCCCTATCACCACTTTTTACAAAGAAATCAGCTATTGTTGCCACGATGACAAGCTGGGATACCTTTTGTTTTGTCACCACACTGCACATGCGCGAGGAGGAGATCGAGGCTGCAGAGAAGGCCAAACAGCAGGCTAACATGGCGACGCTTCCAGGTGACTCTGCTAAGGGTGCCAAGCTCTTCCAGGTGAGTTTTGAATTGCTTCATCGCCGCGATAAGACGCGACTGGCTAACCTGGATCTCAGACCCGTTGCGCTCAGTGCCACACCGTCGAGGCTGGTGGTCCCCACAAGGTCGGCCCCAACCTGAGCGGTCTCTTCGGCCGTAAGACCGGTTCCTCCGAGGGCTACGCCTACACCGACGCCAACAAGCAGGCCGGTGTCACCTGGGACGAGAACACTCTGGTACGTATTGATTCTTGTCCGAGATGCGCGAGAAGACGCGGTTGGCTAACGCGCTCCCTACAGTTCAAGTACCTCGAGAACCCCAAGAAGTTCATCCCCGGTACCAAGATGGCCTTCGGTGGTCTCAAGAAGGGCAAGGAGAGGAACGACCTCATCACGTAAGTTTTGACCGCCAGCATGCAGCGATGGGGATGGAACAAAGAGCTGACCGTGATTTCTTTCCTCTGCAGCTACCTCAAGGAGAGCACTGCCTAAACGCCTCTTCTCTCGTCGATTCTGCGAACCCACCAAAAATTCCCTTCTCCACCCCGTCCGGGGGATGCTCGACCGACCGCCGGACCGGGCATGTAATTTTACCTGCTACCGTGTTTACTCGCAATAGACTTGGTTTTCCTTTGTGTGTGCGCGCGCCGGAGAACCTTGCGGATATCATAGAGACAGCGGTCTCGCTTTGTGTTTTTTAATGCGCTTGTCTTTTCCTAACAATCCCCCTGTGACGATCATGTGTGTTTTTCCGCTTTGTGTGTACCATGGAATTTGAGTGCCGGCATGCACCGGCTGTAATGAACTCTCAACTCTTACCTTACTACTCCGTATCTCCCATTCTATTAATTAGCCTACAGGTAATGGAGCGGACTGGCGACTACAGGCGGCTGTACTGCGCATCACGGGCGCCGGGGCACATGACCGGGTCACCGCCCATTGGCCCAGCCTCTTCGCGTGCTGAATAAAAGGCCGAGGGGTTTCGCCCTCTCGCCCTCGCTGGTACTTCCGATTTCTCCCTGCATTCAGCCCCGGACAAAGAAATCCCTGGCCAGATTCTATCTAGTCCCAATCAGATAATCAAATCCAAAATTCCAGACAACGGATTGTTCGCGCTGGACTCGTTGCCACTAACCAGCATCCTCGGGGAGATTGATTGGCTGCCAGCCGTCGTATGCAGACGCCGCTGTAACGGAAGAGTGACTTGTCGCGACCTTGTTAGTCGGTCCACTTCATCCTTCCTCAGGCACCAACCCCTTCCCTTCCCTTCCCTGTCCCTCGCTCTGCCCTTCTTATGTCTCGCATTCCCGTGCTGTTTCATTCTCTCGCGACTGTCGATCTGACTGGCAGGCCCCTTCTTCCCGACTTGCCTGTCTTTGCTCCGTATTTCTTCGCTGGCTTCCCCGCGTCGCTGCCGAGAGCGCATCGCGACGAGCCATCCCACCGCACTTGAGCGCAAACCTGCGACTGACTCCTCCAGCAACTCCTCCCCCTTCCCCCGTGGCTGCGTTGCTCTCCCTAGACCAGGCTGGATCTGTCCTCGAGTGGTCGCCTTGACTGCGCGCCAAGTGAAGTGACCTTAACGTCTTCTTTTAGACCGCGCGCAACGCCGTCCGCCATGTTGGACGAGCTAGACAACGTGTTTGATGACCATCCGTCCCTGGATGCGTCGCTAGAAGATTTCGAGAATGCCAGCAACTCGCACAGGTCGCCCGTCTTCGGTCTGCCGTCTCAACATTCCGGCTTTCGCTCCGAGGATTCCGAGCCCGAGGACGAGGACACGACACCCCAGGCCGAGCGCTGGTCGCCTCCCGGCTTTCGCCGCTATGATTACGTCCAGGGCAGCGGGTGGTATCGCCATCAGCCCTATTCGCGCGCCATCGATCATGACCGTCTGGGGTTGAAGCCGACGGTAGGGCTGAGCCCGTCGCAATCGCGCGAGCCGAGTCCTCAGTATGAGGATGCGCTCGAGGGCACGACGGCTGTGCAACGAAGCACGTCGGCAGATACTGGGGTGGCAACGATCGCGGCCAATGTGCCGCTGCCTCGCGACACGGATTCGCCGGTCAAAGGGCGGTCCCCCAGCCCGGCGGCGCCGACTTCCAGAGCCAGCCCTAACCCGGACGGATTGGACTTTCAGTCGGAGAATAACATAAGCAATTGTAGGCTTTTATTTTTTGATCTCGGTTTGAACCCTGTCCAGTACGCTGGCGCGGGATACTAACGAGTGGGCCTTCTTTTCAAGATATCCGCTTTGCCGTGCGCGCTGAAGTCCAGCAACGCGAACCGTTTGTCGCATTCTATAAGTATACTCGATCGTGGATCGAGTGGATGACTAGCTCGAAGTCGAACACCACCATATCCTTCATGGTCGGCGTGTTCTCCATCATGTTTTTCCGCGCTCTGTTTCTACCGCATGATCCGCAGGCGATTCCCGACCTCGTGAAGCTGTCCAACTTCGCGCGGTCGTTCGAACCGTTGATCTATTATTCGGAGAACGGGGTTCAGCAGATTGGTACGCTGCAAGAGACGGGCGTCGCGGTCTGGGACCTGAGCGAATCTGTGCGCAGTACGAATATGACCAGCGCTCCGATCATCGTGGACCAGCTGGATGAACTGTCGGAATCTTTGAAGGGGCTGTCGATGGAACTGACGCGCTTCTTTGCCAATGTGGATTCTGACGTCGACTCCATCTTGATTGTCATGGACTGGGCCAAGCGAGAATTAGAAACCATATCATCGCAACCACCGAGTGGATTGCCGACGATTGTCTTTGACAACGTGCACGAGTTGCTGTCGCGACTAAGTCCGCTCGAGCGCACTGCTGCACCTAGTGGTGACGGCGGGGGAGAATTGGCCGCATCTTCCACTCCCACGACTTTTGGACATGTAGTAACCGCTCTCTTTGGCCAAACGTCTGGCCAGCGCACGCGCGCCGCCCTCTCGCGCACATTCACCGAATTCCTCTCCGTTCTGGAAGAGTCTATCAACAGCGAACTAACCCACTCAGCATCCCTCTTTTTGCTCTTCGAGTCCATCGACCGCCAGTTCCTCAACCTCCAGCGCACGGTGGTGCGTGAGTCGGACGCCCAGGAGCGCGCGGAAGGCGAGATGCTCAGCTCGCTTTGGACTCGGGTTCTCGGGCCCAATGCGGCGGTGGTGCGCAAATACGAAAAGAACAAGCGACTCCTCGCCAGCGTGCGCAGTCGCACAGTCGCCAACAAACACCTGCTCATGGACCACCGCGGCCGCCTGATGTCCCTCAAGATCAACCTCGAGACGCTGCGGCGCAAACTCGTCAGTCCCCTCGTCCGACCGAATGACTCCTCCAACTTCCTCGGCGCCGGCGACTCGGGCAATGGCCGAAGTAACGGTCGAATGCTAGGCCCGGTCGAGGCCGTGATCGACGGACAAATCCGTGGACTCGAGGGCAGCTACGACTACCTCCGGTCTGTCCGAGAGAAACAAAAAGCGAAACTCCTCGAGATGGTCTACGGATCAGGACGCAGACTACATAACTCTCTACTAGGAGACAGAACAGACGATGCAGACACAGACGGAATCGACGGAGCCTGATGCGACAACGCAAGGAATCGCTTTCTTTCCTTTTCCTTTTTTCAACTCCTCTCCTCTTCTCTACTCTGTTCATATCCGACCGACTCCGTCATCCATACAGCCTTGTCGCATCTTCCTCGGCGTTGGACTAAATCCGTCTTTTTGTCTCTCTGTCTGTCTCATGGGATCGGAGTTTTTCTTTTCGGCGTACATCAGAGAAGATCCGTCGATCTACTGTTTCCTTCGTGTCGTTTCTGACTTATCTATATCCATCTATCTGGCGTCCATCACAGAGTGGTAAGGGCAAGGGCAGGGGCAACGGAGAAAGGTGTTTTTTTCCCTTCTGTCTTCTGGTCATCGGTTTGGCGTCTCCTCGCTTCTCATCTATCTATCTATCCATCTATCTCTTTTCTTCTCGCATCATGCATATAACCGGCGACTTTATTGCGGATTTGTGAGTTAAAAGCGATAGACGAGACGTTCCTTCTTCTACTATCTTATCTTAGCTTGTTGGTTTGGTCTGGTCTGGTGTTGTTTCGCGATTCGATCTTCGATCTTTGGGTTCCTTAAGCTCTTCGTGTATGTAGTTATGTATGTCTTGTATGTATTTGCGAAGAAAGGATGGCGTTTTGGGCTTTCTTCGTCGTTTGGTTGGTCTTGGTTCACGGGGATGGAATGGAACTGATGGGATGGAGGGAGGAGGTGGTTGTTTTCGTTGGCGTTTTCATTGCGTGTTTTGATCTCTTCGGATTTTATACTGATATACATGCTATTTTTTATATCTCTATCTCTATCTCTATATTGTAAGTGATGTGTTGGTTCGTAGATTGGTAGTGTGCTGTGGTGGTATGAGTAAGTAACTTGGTTTGTATTGGTTGTTTAGGAACCGTAGAAAGACAGACAGACAGACAGACAAATGACTAACTCTATATCTAACTGCTAACAAATTGACACCTTTGCTAAGCTAGGAAGATCTGGGTAAGAAAATAGACGCAAGATGATAGAATCGGTGTTATTGCTTCTCCACACAGTGATTTAGAAAGGGATTGATTCGAATGACCTAAAGTACATAGATGAATGAATGCCAGCTAGGCTTTTGAGGACTTTACCTCCCTTGCCAAGTGAATAGGTGAAGTATTGTGAAAAGAAATCTAATATGACATGGTCCCTTTAGCAGTCACAAAATAGGCAAAAAGAAAAGGAACCAAATGTTTTCATAAGGAGAACAATTCGATATCATCGTTGGATTTGTCGAGAAGAGAGAAAAAAGACGATTTTGGGAAAAGTGGATGGGCAAAATGTAATATGTAATGTTCAAAAATCATTCAATAAACGCGCCGCTGAATCATGACAGACCCCTTATAACTCCGTCCGCATGCTTGGGTTAGTACTTCCTTTGAAGAGAAAGTGAATAGTAGGTTTTCCGAGTTTGTTTTTGATGCTTTGTCCTGGTTCGAATCGATTAAAAGCCGTAGCCACCGCCGCCATACGGGGTCGCGCCGTATGGAGTAGCGGCGCTGGCTCCCCAGGCAGAGGCGTTGCCGTTGGCATAGGCCGTGAATCCTCCGTCAATACCCTCCGGCGGTTCGTAGGCATCGGGACTGCGCACGCCCATCATGTCATCCTCCTCGACGCCCATCATGCCGCCGTGGTCACCCTCGCCGGAGCCGGAGAGAGCGGAGATCACCGAGGCGAGTTTGCGTTGTAGCACCGTGATGCCTTGCTGGATAATCATATCGGGTTCCAAATTGCCGATGCTTTCGACATCGAAGTAGAAGTTGTTGGGCTCGGCGTCGTAGTCAAACGGTTGGTCAGGAGCCGTAGGGTGTTCCCAGGCAGCGTTTGCGGAGATGGGCCTGAAAGTCGTGTCAATACCATGTCTAGAGAAGAACCCCTGGAGTCACCCCAAAAGAGAACAAAAAATGAACGTACCATTCCTTCGCAGCATCCTCCTCATACCAATAATCCACATGTCGCAGATTATTGTGCGGGTCATACTCGAACCCAATCGCCGCCGTCGGAGCCCACTTGGCATGCTCCTTAGCAATACCCTTCTTCGCAATGCACGTCATCTTCAATTCCTGACCGCTCCGCAATTTACAGATCAAGGGTCCCTTGCCCTGGGGGTCCGTGATGACGGGGTTGCCGACCCATTCATTGGCCCGCTCGCCGCTGACGACCAGGTCGCGCGCATGTATAGGCATGACCTCGAAGCCGGTGCAGCGCGCATGCAAGGACAGGGTAACGCTGCAGCGCGCGCAGTGGTCCTCGCATTCGCAGTCGCGCGTGTACTCGACGTCCTGGTCGCAGTTCTTCGAGTTGAGGGGGATGAGACCCAGGCGGTGGGCGAGGAACTCGTCGGGCAGCACGGAAGTGTTCATTTCGACTTCGACCAGGTCGATGGCGATGGTGGGGATTTCGGCGAGCATGGCGCGGCGGACGGAGTTGGCGAAGGCGAGGTCGACGGAGCTGAGTTTGAAGTCGACTCGGTAGGGTTCGGCCTAGAGACAGGTGTGAGTTCCAGGGAGCTCTAACTTCTCATACTCATTGGAGGTTCTTTCAATCTCCTCATGTCCAAGGGCGGAATACCTCTCGCACGGTCACTTGAGGCCCAGTGGGCTCGATGTCCATTTCATAATCCATGGCGGCGTGAAAGCAGCGCTGCAAGCTGCCTACTGGAAGAAACGGAACGGGAGAAGAAGATACGTTAGAGAAGTCGAGCAATGAAGGACGCGACGGGTTAAAAGCCGACGAGAAGGACCGAGGTCGAGGGGGAGGGGAAGGTGGAAGAAAGGCGATGGACCTGAAAGAGGCTCGGAGGTGAAGGTTGGAGTTTGGCTCTGCGAACCGCAGGACGCGCTTTGCCCGATCGGGAATGCATCGGGGCGCGCATTCTTTAAATCAGCGGCATTACTTCGCTTGGCTTTCTACTGGATTTGAACCTCTGGTTTCTTCGGTGTCTATATCGTATTTATTGTTCTATCATCCGCTCTATATACCTACTGGCTACGAACGCATACTCTACTCATTGGTATGTCCATGTCAGGCTTAGGAATACAAGTCTCTGGGGATTACAGAAATCCTCTTGCGGCCGTCAATCTGATCACTGGGAAATGATATGAGTATGGCTTTTTTTGGTTTGGTTTTGTTTTTCTTTGTTTGCTTCCTTGGCTCAGATTCCTAGGTTTTGCAAGAGTCGCGGACCAGACCATCCGACGGTACCAAGAAGTGGTAAATTGCAAACGCATTCGTGCATAAAAGTCAAGGGCCATTTTCTTTCAGGCTCGAATCATAGGATCGGCATCCAGAATAACCGGTAGAACGAGTCCTCCAACCAAAGTCGGACCCGACCAAAAAAACCACGTCCGAAAGACGCATAACTTTTTCTTCATCCGTCCGCCAACAGTGCTGTCGACCGTGTTGCTCTAACTTTCTATTTTGACGGATTGTCGTGGAATCTATAGAGGTGAGTTGTGGGAACTGGGCTCTCGCGCAAAGCCATCCAGCCACCAGCGCGATATTACAAAGACAGAAAACCTCGAACTCCAAAGCAGCACAGCCGACCATGACCCAAAAGAAAAAGAAGGGGGTAGAAAGACACCAATCGAGAGAGATGCAATAAGAGATGTGGAGATGAGATGGGAAAAGAAAATGTTTTTTTCTTTTAGAAGGGGAATCATGTCGAGTCGTAAAAAGTCCAAAATCGAGGTGAACGACCGACTAGCCGGTCATCTCTACCCTATGATTTCGGAGTGCAACCGAGGACAGTCATCGCTACCTTTTCAAGGAACTGCGATTCAATGCCTCCAGGAGTTCGGGACGACTGGAAAGGGACGCCGCAGCTTGAGCGTAGCCAACCCATTGACGTTTCCGTTTGTGCATCTCGGGCCACTGATCCTCTTCGCGGTCCACGGTGACCTCGAAAAACTGGTAGGAAGCTTTCGGGGCATGCGCCGTCAACAGCGACGACGGGCGCATGTCCGGGATCAGCCCGAGATCCTGCTGTACCGTGCAGATGACACCGGCCTCTTCCCAGGCCTCTCTGCAGGCAGCCAGCTGGGCACTGTCCTCATCCGTTTCCCAACCCCCTTTGGGAAGTACCCAGCCGCCACGTCCGGCGGACTGGATCATGAGGACTTTCGTCTTATCCGTCGATAGCGGCACCACGCCAGCCACGAGCCGTTCGCCTTTCGATCCATAACCTAGAAAACGGCATCCACGCGTTAGCCTAGGATTGCGCGAACATCGTCCGAAGGGTCCGAGAGCCGAATCATCCCATCTTCGCGAAAGGAGGGGAATCCGATAAGGCACCAGAGCGACGTAATCCGCCCCACGTGCCTCCGGAGGTCACTCACGTTGGTTTTTTCGCCCTGTCCGGGACTCCATTGACCGAGTCTGTTCCACCATCTTGGACGAGAAGGAATGAGGAATGGGGGCAGAGAACAATGACGACAAAGACAAGGATGGATTAGAAGTAAGAAGCCGTCGGAAGACCTCTCACGAACAATCTATACTCAAAGAAAGATAGGAGAGATGGCGGAGTAAATGCGCCAGGAGTACCCCACGCGACAGAAAGTCAAATGAATGCAAGGGTCTCCAAAGAGACACGGGAGAGAAAAAAGAGGTATGAGACCGAAAAGGGTGACAAGAAGACGGGATGAGGCCTCAAGGTAGAGGCCTAGAAGTCCGAAGCGGGACCTTTTGGGGAGGAGGAGAGGTCAAAGGACGGAGGGTATAGGGAAGAGAGGTCCAGCCTGGGGGGTGGGAGCTGGTCCACGAGCCGTCAACCCTAAACTTTTTTTTCCGGGAGGTAGAAAAAAGAGGCGAGGCGGTCGACTGGAAATTTTTGGGGGAGGGGAAAATCGGGAACGGCAGAGAAAAAAGGACAGTAGGAACTAGGTGTCCCCGTTCACTCCCGCGGCGGACGGGAACCTGGAAGAAGCGGAGAGGATATAAGAAGACATGGTAAACAAGAGCCGAGCAGAGGGAAATAGGGGAAGGGAGGAATAGAGAAGAACGGCGAGAGGAAGGGAGGGGGAGGCGAGAGTACGCAGACTGAGTATACCCGCCTCACCGCGCGGTATTCGTATTACGCCGCGGAAGGCGGTAAACTACGTGCAACCATACGAGGTACACGTCCGGTACACCCTGTCGTCCTCCTCCTCCTCCTCCTCCTGGTGATTCCTCTCATCCTCCCGGCTTCATCTCCCAAGACCTCCCGGGGCACTGCGGGCCTGTCGGTCCCACCCCACCCGATTTCTCTCTGGTTCTCCAATTACCCTTCCAACGGGTTCCCTTGGGATCCGGTGATTATTCTCCTTGCTTGCTCGGCCAGGAACTCGGCCCATTCCAGCGGCGTGTCACCGTCCTCGCCATAGCTCCCTACGCTAACTAACTATGTAAGCCGGTCGTCGGACTCCCACTGACCAAACCCATCGGGACCGCAAATGGAGCTGTCAATGCAGAATTGGAGGCACCGCCGGCTCGTTCGGCCTTCGGACTAGGCAAACCACGTCCGCCACAAGCGCGATGTCTCAATCTGGTGGACGGCTGGCTAAAACGAGCCTGATATTGCATCCTATTAATGGATTCATGGCTTATTGGCCGGTGGGACTCTTCACCCTTTCTTCTCCCTTTCCACCCGGGCCTCGTATTTCCTTTCTTTTGTGAAATTGGTTTCTGGCGCTGATTCTTCTGCTTCCACGGAGTCTCCGTCCACGCCCTCGGTAATTATTATTAACGATCTTGCTGTTCTCATCCGCCAGAAAACTGGATGCGATCCACCCTGGCCAACCCTAGCTGCGGTACCACGAATGGAACTAGGTCGCAAGAACCGACGTCCAATAACCATTCTCTTAATCAGTTCCCAGGGAGTGGAACGCGCCCACGAGTCTCACAACTTTTTTCTTTTCCTTTTTTTTCTCCCCCTCTTTCGATTTTTTTTTTTTTTTTTTTTTTTACCAGATCGTCGTCGGGTATCTTTCTGCACGGACATGCTTTGAAGTCTGAAGAGTGAAGACAGACCTCAGCGGTGCTGGGTAGCAGTCAGCTGTCCCAACTCCAGATGATGATCCCATAACCTTCAACTAACTAAACCATGTAAATCAATACTCCCTACGCGGTAGTGGCATTTCGAGGCACCGCATCATTTCGACATGCAAAGCATGCGCTACGTGTGATACTCCCGGAGGATAAAAACGTCGGGCAAGACCCAGCAATCAGCATCAAACTTGCCAATCCTGCATCGTGGTGGACGGAGACTGACTGCTGTGGAAACCAGCCTCTGAAGGTCAAGATTTTTTTTTCTTTTGTTTTCTTTTTTCGTTTTGCTATTGTTTACCCCGTGCCAACCTCGACCTTCGTCCAGACAAGCTAAGGATTGGATACCATGAAACGCACAAGCATGCCTGCATACACTAGCTCCAAATGACTATTGGAACATAAAGGTTGATCCAAATGCGGGGCACCAACGACATCCCGGGTTTTCACTTTTTTCTTGAATTATTATTATTTCTATTTTTGCTGTTTTTGAGATAGAAAGGAAAAAGGAAATGAAGGACAGGAGAACCCTCAGGTCGATCATGGCGTTGGAGATGGCTCCTGCACCCGAGCGCCCCCTTGAACTCTTAGTTAACGGCGGTAAGGCCTGCACATCAGACATCGTATGGGGTTCGAGAAGGTCGAAACCCCGCGGAAATGATTGGATCGGGGGAATACAACGCAGCGACGATCTCGGGGGACTAATTATATTGGATGCGGACCCTGAGATCGCAGCGGTGTGAGTCGAGCGAGGGTGTGTGATGGCGAAACGACTGATTTGACGAACGCCCTGGAAGGGCTTCGTGTGATGTCATATATCGTATATCCAGATTAGTCCACCCAGGACGGTGAAAAAAATGGTGGCATGCAAGTCACCGAAATTGTCCAGAGTCACGAAGGTATGGATGGACCATGGATCAACGATGGCACGATCATAAGGTCCTTCCAACGAGAAGTGGCATGTATACCCAATGACTGTCGAGGGTCCGGTGGACTGCTGATACGGGTATGTACCTACGAAATAGTGCTCTGTACACGAATGAAAATGGAAATGTTGCACTTGAGATTACTCCGGTGTCGATGCGGAGACTCCGAGATGTTCATTCGAGTGCGCAGTACGGAGTAGTATTATCTCCTACACTCTCCATAATCCTATACCATCTTCCGATGCCGAAGCCACCACCACCAGTTGGAAAAGCCAAATTAATCATGGAAAAAGCAAATCCCCAAATCAAGGATCCGAGCCCATCGACATGAAGCCCCTGGGCAGGGATGACCGGGCCTTACATGGGACTACGACATGGGGAGCAGACCAGTCCAGGCCAGAGTTAGTCCCAATGCTCTTCTAGAAGCCGCGATGCAAGTAAGCCTTGGATTTTTCCTCGACAGGACCGTGATTCCTGCGTGAGTCTGATATAAATGATCCTACTCTGTATATTGCGCGGCTGGAAATCACGGTGATACCAGGCGATACGGGCGGTAATGGACGCCGCCTTGGAATCTCCGCGCCAACTTGGACAGTCTTCCCCTCCATCTGTCATTCACCTTCTCTCCAATAATCTACTGCTGCACTAGTAGTTGGTCCCCATCGCCATCTGCCCTTTCGCTGCGGTCCTCTTTCCAACCCATCCCACTCCGGCTGGATGATTACGGGGGTTTTCTTTTTCTTTTGCTAATTTCCCGCCTTGAGCGCCAACGAGACCACACCTATCCACCGCAACATCCACCATGGGCACCGTCGTCGACGCCGAACAGGCAAGGAATCTGTCGCTTTTCCGACCCCTAGGTAAGCAGCCAGTCAGAGAGGATGGCTTTTCCTCGTGCCGTCATCATTGGCCCCCGTCCGTCTGCCATCCCGCGCAGTCGGTGCCCCTCCATCCTGTATTGTCCGTCTTGGCTCTGGTCTCGCATTCAATCGTCAATCTCCCCGTTGATATGCCGCACGACAAATGCAAGACCCGCAAGATCGGTCACTGCATCCCTCCTGTCTGGCATGATCCGTCGCATTCGTCCGTAATGATGACTCTTGTCGGTGACTAACGCTACTCCCTTCGATATCTTTCAGGTTACCAGCGTAACTCCTGTGGTTACTGTAAATCCGAGGATGGCAGTAAGTCCGCCCCCTGCTTCGCTTGTCCATGGGTCATCGTCGTCTCGCCCCCGTGGCTGACGCGCATCTAACCTACTGCAGGTGCTTCCTACTACACTAGTTCGGTCGCGGTACGGCCGGTCCATTACGAGGAACTGGTCAACCGTGGTTGGAGACGGTGAGTTTGGCTGTGACAGGACGCATCCTGCATGTAGAATCTAGCTGCTAACTGGAATTCAGGTCAGGCACGCTTTACTACAAGCCGAACCTGCAGAGATCATGCTGCCCGCACTATACGATGAGGTGTGTCTGCCAGGTTCTCGACCGAGAATGCTTGTGTTTGTAGATGCTGATCGTAACCAGGATGGAGGCGTCGGCCTTCAAACCCAGGAAGGACCAGCGAAAGGCAATCAATCGCTGGAACAAGTTTATCTTGGGCCCGGAGTACATCCGCAGGGCGGCTTACCTGTGTCCCAAAAGCCGGGGGTAAGTATAAATCCTAGTTTCTCGGTAGAGATTATGAGAGCTTACATGATACCATGGATAGAGAGAAGAAGCATCGAAAGCAAACGTTTGACGTTTCGGATGTCGTGCATGAGGCCGAATACAGCAACGTGAAACGGCCTCTGGATCCCAAAACCAAGAAGCTCCTAGAGCCGGCCCATCGATTCGAGGTCAACATCGAGGGCGATTCCATATCACAGGCCAAGTATGTACCTTATGGCAGCCAATATGTTCTTGATGCTGACAGTCGCGTCCCAGATTCGATCTCTTCCTCAAGTACCAAACGACCGTGCACAAGGAAGATGTATCCAAATGGCAGACCAAGGACTTCAAGCGCTTCCTTTGCTCAGGGATCAAACGCTCCCCCGCGAATCCGCAGTCTTCGGAGAAAAAGCTGGGTTCGTATCATCAATGCTACCGATTGGACGGAAAGCTTATCGCCGTGGCGGTCCTGGACCTGATGCCGAATTGTGTCAGCTCCGTCTACATCTTGTGAGACCTCCCTTCCCAATCGATTGACCGGTCGAAGTCTGGCTCACAATCCAAGCTACGACCCGGCTTACGAGCAGTGGGAATTCGGAAAGCTCAGCGCGCTGAGAGAAATCGCCCTGACCAATGAAGGTGGATACAACTATTACTACATGGGTCAGTAAACCACTCCCCTTTAAATTGCATATAACCAGCCTAACATCGCCAGGCTATTACATCCACTCCTGCCAAAAGATGCGCTACAAGGGCAACTTCCGACCCCAGTACATCCTCGGTGAGAACCCAAGACCCCCAACCATATCCCCAGGCCAATCCACCCCTAACCTCCCCCACCCTTACAGACCCAGAAAGCCACACCTGGGAACCCCTCGACGGCGAACTCTCCAAGAAGCTCGACGAACGCCCATACGTCTCCCTCTCGCACGATCGACAACTAGCCGCAGAGAGCTCGCAGGAACCCGACCCCGCAGCCGACATCAACGACGAAGAAGCCTCGCTCTTCGACCTGCACATGCCCGGCGTCTTGACCCTGGAGCAAGTGAAGGCGCTGGACCTGGACCACTGGCTTCTCCTGGTCCATGGGACGTTCGTGCATATGATTGTGAGTGTTTCTATCCTTCAGCCCCTTCCCCTTCTCCCCTCGGGACCAGGTGACTTGAACGGTACGGTGAGTACTAACTCCCCATGCGCTAGGACCTCGTCGGATGGGAAGACATGCCAATGGATAATCCGCAGTCCGTGAAGGGGATTATTGCGGAGTTGGCGGCGGCGCTGGGGCCGGAGGTTTGCAAGGAAAGTGCGGTGGTTTTGTTCGACTAGATAGGATTGGTTCATATTCATTAGCATTATGGCATCGTATCGTTCTACGGTGCGTTGGGGGTTTGCAATATTTGGGAATCTAATCGCTAGGGTGCAATTTACGTATTATATAGTCTCTATGTGGATAAGTAGGTAGGTGGATAATATGCAGGTATATTGATGTTAAATGATAAATACCAGTCAATGATATGAACAAAAAAACTCGAATAAACAAATCAAACCCGATGCTGCAATTCGCGCCGATGCTTGCCTGTAAAGTAAACGCCGCCCATGATATTATATGAACAGGACCCCCAGAGATTCCAACCAGAAAAGAGAAAAAGAATAAATAAATCAAAGAGCACATGACCAATTTCATCAAGCGCGACAACGATGCATTTTCAGACAGAAAATCGAATGAAACCACCATGCATGCATGCAAAGTTGCCACTGAAAAGAAACGCTAAAGCAGTCAAAGTCAAAATCAACCCATTATTGTGCAAAAACGTATAAGTCGAGATATTTACTCCATCAGTTCGACGGGCGGCCGGGTTGTCTTCGGCGGCATCTTCTTCACCGGCATCTCGATCGGACTCATCTCGACGTCGGCGTCCTCCACCGACGCACTGGTGTCCTCGACCATGACGGCGGGGAGGTTGGGGCTGCCGCCGTGGTTATCCGGGTGGTAGATGAGGGTGCTGCTGCGGCTGCGCTGCTGCGAGACGGCGACGGGCCAGCTGGGCGTGCGCTTATCCGAGGAGATGGACATGGGGGTTCCCGGCTCCATGGCGTTGGCGTTGGCGTCAGCGCCGCCAAAGCCGGCGACTCCGGCGGCGCCGGACTGCTCGGTCTTCAGGTTCGCCAGGGCGTGGGCCAAGTCACTGGCGTGGACCTCCTTGTTGGGCGGGTCTTCGTTGCGCATGACCCATCCGTGCGGGGGGCTGGGGGGCGGCGAGATGAAGAAGAGTTTGTCGAGTTGCGGCGCCTCGAGGAGTTTGGGCCCCTGCTCGTCCATGATGGGGGTGGGTTCGCCGAAGTAGATCTTGGCGCGTGCGCTGGACCGGTCGAGCAGCGAGGCGCCGTCGAGGAGCTTGCGGATGCGGAGGGCGTCTTGCTCCGAGTAGAAGGAGCAGATGATGCGGCGGAGCGAGGGCAGCGGGGAGAAGGAGTTCAGAGGGGCGATGGATTCGAGCTGGGCGCGGATCGCGGCGAGAGCGTCCGGTTGGAAGAGGAGGAGGTCATTGAGGTCGGTTATGAGGAGCGTGTTGGTTGGCGGAGTGGGCTGGGAGAGAGTTGGGAGGTTGGACATGTCCAGCGAAAGGTTGGGTCGTCGTGACGATGTGGAGGAGGATCTGGAGGCGCGAGAGGCACCGAAGGAGGGAGAGGATGGGAAGGATCCCGGTGGCGACACGGTGATTCCAGTCATTTTGAAGGGTTGGAGAAAGCGAAGCGGAGAGACTGAATTCGCTGGAGATGGGAGAAGTGATGAAGACGGAGGGAGGGAGAAAAAAGAGAGAAGGCGAGGATTATCAAGGTGGCGGTCAGGTGAGAGAGAGGGATTTGTCGCCGATAAGAAAACCAATCGATCCGGCCAACTTTGCTGGGCGTTTGTGCGAAAACAGCGATTCAATGGTCTGGAATTCTTGATTGCGCTCAATTCTGCTTGAATTGTTTCTGTTCCATGGAAGGACTTCTCACGATCTCCGTTCTCGTCTTATATAGCGATGTTTTGACATTCCTGCCTCCGTATTTGGTGATGCTGCGCCCCTTCGCCTCCACTCATCAGAAAAATTGGGTCAAAACACTGCCCCCGTCCTGCTTGATACTACAAGCGTATGATAGTCGTGATTACGAAGTCTAAGACGGTCGACGGCCCTGCCTCCGTTCCTGACGATCGATTTTTTTTTCTTTTCTTTTTCGCCACGGTGATGGCCGACCCAGTTGTGGCTGATGCGATGTACCCATTGCCCTGCACGCTAGTTATCGCCACCAACAGGCTGCCAGATTCGGAATCGAGATGATTCTCGCATCAACTAGCCCTGTCTAGTCTGCCGGACGCTGACCAAGAAGATGATGATTGCCGCTAACTACTGGAGAACTACGAGACTATCCCCGGGGAGCCGAGTGTTCCCCTACAAGCCTTTCCCATGGCTCTGGCTCGGCTGCTCGGGGCTCTCCGCATGCCCCCGTCGCAGCTCCGCCCTGTGAGTGGAGGCAATTCTGCACGCGCGGACTTCTCCTCCGAGATTTGCGTGCTAGGTCGTCTGGATGTGGGCGCACGCTTGGGGATCCGGTGCCAACTCGCGGATTGTGACTCCGCTAGGACTAGGCAGTCGAGATTTTATCTTCAATAATGGGATACCATCGTGGCTGATGTTCAATCGTATGCTTCGTCTTTCTAAGCCCCCAATGTGGATATGTGTCTCTTAACCGGAATTGGTAGCTGGGTTTCCCTTTCGGGGGCTCACTCTGACTCTACGCCGTATACTTCGGATGCCAACTGTCAAATCTTGAACACAGTCATCTTCAGTCTTCAATGGAGCCTAGCAGATCACATGCACCTATCACCTGTTTTAGATGCGCAGACCACAGCCATTTTTTAGCCTACAGGATTTCCCTGATGACAGAGCTGCTGTCACTGGTGGCCCCATGTTGGTCATCTATAGCGACTTTTTTAACAGCCACGATAATTCTCATTTTAGTAACTCTTCATTATTTCAACCCGATGATAGAAATCCTCTGCCTACGGTGGAGGATTCAGTTGAGACCTTGGCAATGAAAATGACTTGACTAAGCCCCAGGCGAGCATCCTTCTGGAAGTCTGCGGGCTGAGCCACCCGGCATCCGACCATGTTTGGGGCAACACCACTTTTTGAGCACTCAACTTGAGTTTCGCCAACTGTTCATTGAGGGTCTATGTAACCGAGCAAGAATTTATGTACATGAAATGGGCAAATCCGACCTGCATGGCTCCCTGTGGCTCCTCTTCGTCTCAACGGCTGGCCAACCAACATATGTATGTAACATGTATTTTGGCCGAGGCTTACTGTTTCAACCCTCTACAACGTGGAAATTGCCCGGTATCGGTCTGCAACGGCTCTCTTGGTAGCCTCGATATTAGGTGCATACACCTCAAACGCATGGGGCAGGCCCGGGTACACGTGGAACTCCAAGGGAATGTTGGCCGCTGCGATTCTCGCCGCAAAGGCAATGTCCTCATCGCGGAAGATGTCCAGTTCACCAACGTCGATGTAAGTCGGTGGCAAGCCCTCCACGCTGGTTGCGCGGGCGGGCGCGGCGTATGGCGAGACCTTGTCGGTCCCGATGTCATTTCCCAGGAGAGCGGTCCAAGCGGTGATGTTGTCATCGTTGTTCCACAGCGCGAGAGGCTCCAAGGGAGGAATCGGCGTCGTGGTGCGGTCATCCAGCATGGGGTAGATCAGGATCTGTTTGGCCAGGGGCGGAGACAGGCCGCGGTCCCGGGCCATCAGAGCCAACGCCGCGGCCAAGTTCCCGCCTGCACTTTCGCCCATCGTGGCAATGCGGCTGCGGTCCACGCCAAACTCGGCCGCATGTTCGTATACCCATGTCAGCCCGGCATAGCAGTCCTCGGACGGCGTTGGGTGCGGGTTCTCCGGAGCCAATCGGTAGTCAACCGAGAACACTTGAACCCCCGTGTGCTGCACTTGCAGGGCCAGCATCTTCGTAAACAACTCGACGTCCCCCTGGATCTTCCCGCCGCCGTGCGTATGTAAGACCGCCGGGCCCGGTGTTGTGGACGCGGCGGTTTTCTTTGCGAATCGATACACAGAGATCGGTTTCCCGTCGAAGGATTGAATCTGGTGCACAGATTGCTCGACATCGGGCGCAGCAGGCAGCTTTGCGAACATGGCTGCATAGTTGGCAGTGATCCCAACACGGCGGGCCTGAACATCGTGGACTGCAGGAGGGGACTTTGATGCCATTGCCGAGAGGAGCCAGTCCGCAGCCTGGGCGAACTCAGGGTCAAGGGTGAGAGGCATTTTCAACGGACTTTGGTCTCTCGTCAGAAATAATTTTTATTTGATATAGAGGGTGTAGAGAGAGGGTAAGCAAGAAAGCCTTGGAGGATGGTCTGGTGATGAGCCTGAGGTGCTCAGTTCTCTCCGGTGATCATTTATAACGGCCAAAGAGTAAATTGAGCCCTGGGGCTAAGTGGGCAAGGTGGGGAAACATGGTGAGGAGTGAGGAGTAATCGACTCCAACCGTGGTCTGCCACTGTGATTGCAGATTGACTGATTATTAACTGGAACTAGGTTGAGCTGCTGCATCGGGCATGGATAGTCATGGATGCTCATGGACGGTCGTGGATTTTGCATCGGATTGTCTCGATCGGGTAATCATTTCCCTGCATGCACAGCACGAGGTGTTCTTGCGAGATCTCCATCACACTCTGAGCAGAATGGACTTGGTCCTCCACCCAAATGCACTGTTTAAATCGACATGAACAGGCATGAATTGATATACTTCATCGGCATCGGTCGGCAATGACGTAGGCCAACTGTCACGGGACCAGACTATCTCGTAACAGCAACCGCCGGTCCGACGTTGTTCCCGCGGGCGGTCAGAGCGGACAGTCACCTGAGCTGCTGCCGAAAGTTCTGTTTTCCCCGGCCAGAATAATTCATACTGTCAACTTCATTCCTCCCCCAAAAAGTCCTATTCCTGTCTCCTCCCCGTCCCATTGCTCAATTCCTTCATCTCCTCCTCCATCATGTTCCAGAGAATCCTCCTCAGACAAGCCCAGGCTGCCCGCTCTGTGGCCACCCGCACGTCATCGGCACCTTTGGCTGTTCGTCGCACGTCACAGCTTCCTCAGACTTTCCGCCCGCTTGTTAGCCAGCCCGCCTTCCGCAGCTATTCCACCGAGAACCAGGCCGAGCAGAAGAAGGACGCCGAGTCCAAGGAAGCCACCGAGGACCCCGTCCAGAAGGAGCTGGAGGAGAAGAAGAAGGAAGCCGCCGACCTGAAGGTACGACCCCTTCTACCGATATCGGAGCTCGTAGTCGCGCAATTGTCGCATCGAATTGGCTTCTATGCAATGGCAGGTAACATGATACTGATACTCGAGGCGACAGGACAAGTATGTTCGCTCCGTGGCCGACTTCCTCAACCTCCAGGAGCGCACCAAGCGTGACATGGACAACGCCCGCAACTATGCCATCCAGAAGTTCGCGGCCGATCTGCTCGAGAGTATCGACAACTTCGACCGTGCTCTCCTTGCCGTGCCTAAGGAGAAGATCGAATCTCCTTCCGCCGAGAACAAGGACCTGAACGAGCTGGTCACCGGTCTGAAGATGACCCAGAACATCCTGATGAGCACGCTGGGCAAGCACGGTCTGGAGCGCTTCGACCCTGACGAGCTCACCGAGGAGGGCAAGCCCCAGAAGTTCGACCCCAACCGTCACGAGGCCACCTTCATGGCCAAGGCCGAGGGCAAGGAGAACGGCGACATCATGTACACCCAGAGCAAGGGATTCATCCTGAACGGCCGTGTCCTGAGAGTGAGTGCCCCTCTAGAAAGCTTTTTTGATTCCGCGAGAGACATTTTGCTAACTGAATTCCAATCCAGGCTGCCAAGGTCGGCGTTGTCAAGAATGACTAAATGCCCCACTTTTTCAGCTCTTGACACCTTTTCCCATTTCTCCTTCTAATCTTCTCTCTGTATAATATACCAAAATATGTCTTTTTCTTTGTTATGACGGGGGTCAACCCACGGTATTTTCTCTACTGGGACTGATTTCTCAAAATCTTCACGTTCCTCGGATCATTGCTGCTTTTTGTCTATGATTGCATGTGTATGATACACCTATTTTCATACGATTGGAAGGCGTCCGGGTTGTCTTCCTCTCGTTTCTTGTTTTTTTAATTGGCGTTTCTTTCCCTCGAGACTCTCACCTCCCTAACCTAACTTCTGTACATTACACGCAATGATCTGTCTTTTTAATGCCTTAAAAGCAACTGTCCTGTTGGATATGGAATTGGAGTGGCATGGGCATGGTTTGTGATTTGTGAAATGACATTCGCATGGCGTCGGTGTCCTGTTTCTATACTTCCTTGCTTCGCTTGGGTCTTGGTCGGGTATAGTCTTTCAGAACATTGCTTAGAGAATACTAGCAGCTCTGATTTGTCTGGTCAAGATTGCCTGTTTCACTCTACTTCTGTAAGCATTTCTAAATAGTAAGTTCGTGGGTATAGTAGGTGGTTGAAAAGGAGAGATCTTGGATATCAAAACATGATGCTACAAGCTAAAATACTATACTATACATAGATATCCCTGTGGATATTTTTTTACACATACATCGTAGATGTCCCTTTACTCGCTCACTCACTCACCGCAACTGAACACTCAGCTGGGCAACGAGCTTCTCGCGCACCTTGTCATGGAGGTCGTTCGCCTCCTCGTTGGTCAAAGTCCGCTCAAGACTGCGGTAGTTGATCCGATAGCACATGCTCTTGCGGTTCGTCTTGGGATGCGTGAACTCGTCAATGAGGGTGACATCCTCGACGAGGTCGCCGGCGATGCCACGCACCAGCTCCATGATATCGTTCTCGTGGACGGAGGTGGCGCCGCCGCCGGCCGCGCTGCCGGACGCGTGCGGCAGCCAGAACGCCACGTCCTTGTAGCAGGCCGGGTGTTTGGAGAAGGGCTCGAAGCGGGAGATCCGCCCCGCCTCGAACTGGGACAGGAAGCGCTCGTCGCGCGACCAGAACAGTCGGATGTCGGGGATGTTGAAGAGGAGCATGGCCAGCCGCTCGAGGCCGAGTCCGAACGCCCACCCGACGCGGTTCGGCACGTCTGAGTTGTTGAGCAGTTCTTGCTTGATCACCCCGCAGCCGAGAACCTCGAGCCAGTCGCCTTGCCAGAAGACTTCCAGTTCCCAAGACGGGCTGGTGAAGGGGAAGTAGGCCTCGACCCACCGGACTTTGAGCGGTTCGGGCTCTGCGGTGCTGCTGGTGCTGGCAGCGGCCTTGCTGGCTTCGGAGAAGATCTTGATGACCATGCGCTCGAGGGAGCGCTTCAGGTGCGCGGCAATGGCCTCGACTTCTTCTTCGCTGTGGTATGCGGCCTGCAAGGGGTTGCGCTCCGGGTGGATAGTCGGGTTGGGGTCCTCGACGACGACGTCGTGGGTCGGGATGCGGTTGAGGTCGGCGGTGATGGCGGCGGCGGTGTCGGCGGAGTGCTTCAGGGGGTCGACGTCCGGGCGCTTCCACAGCATGGCGCCCTCCATCTGGTGGAAGATAGGGTAGTGGCTGCGGTCGATGGCATCGCGGCGGTAGACGTCGGCGACGACGGTGTAGCCGGTCTCCTGGGGCTTGGAGGTCTCGTTACGGTTGATCTGCTGGAAGTAGGCCTGCTGGTGGGCGCTGGTGTGGGTGCGCAGCACCGTCTTCTCGTTGACGTAGTACGTGTCGGTGCGGCTGCGGCCCGGGTGGTCCAGGGGGAAGCCCAGCACGTCGAAGTTGTTCGCCGTCGATACGACGGGGTCTTTCTCGTGGTAGTTGCCGTACGCGGGGCCGGGGAATTCGCTCTCGAGCAGCTCGCGGATGATCGCCAGCGGGTGGTTCTTCTCGAGGTATAGTCGGCGTCCGACGTGCGAGAGGATCGTGTCGGGCGTGTTGGTCCACTCGTCGGTCGGGTAGGATTTGCCTTCGATCTCGAGCGATTTCTTTGCCGGCGACGACGAGGCAGTGGCTGGTTTAGGGTCTGTGTCGGTCCTCAGAGGCACAGTCGAGCTCCAGCTTCTCCGGCTGAGGGCGAGCTGCGTCGGAGGCTGCGAGAGCGGAATGCGCAGGCCTCGGCATGGGGAAGCAATTGACCATCTGCCGCTGCGGACGCGCAGGGCTCTTCCGGTTGCCAGCAGGCGCATTGTGCTCAGGGATTGACTGGCGAGGTGAGCTGCAGGCTGGAGGCTCGGAGGTTGCGGTGTTGGACGAGGCCGAGCAAAAACATCTCGGAGCGGCGAAATGAGAGGCCGACATACATAGTATTCGTTACGGAGTATAGGTTGTAGGTAGGTAATTATCATACTACTGCACTAATATGTACTCTAGTATATAGTTCTAGAGTCAATACTTGACCAGGATATAATACTACCTAATAGTCCCATACTTTCTAATAAGTTGGAATTATGACGCAATGTGCCTGGACATGCATGCGTACAGTTACATCCGTCCATCCCGACCAGTCTGGCATAGTTCCTGTTACTCCTTGCCAGAGCTCAATTCCACACCTGCACATGATAGAATTCCCATCCTAGAATCCCTTGAAAATCCCTCGGGACCAATTCAACGACCGACAGCATCTCCAGTCTCTCCAGATAACCGACAACCGCTCGTCCGCGACTCCCGAGGCGGTGATTGGCGGATCCCCGCGCAGGATCGGACGGGCGCCGAAGCGTCGGAGACTTGATTTATCTCCGGCGCAGAATTATTTCCTGGCGATAGCCTCACTCTCCTTCCGTCATTCTCCCATCTCTCGTCCGCTCTCCTCTCCCGTCTCTTTCCCCCCTCTCCCCTCCTCCCCTCCGCCCCGGCTGGCATGCTCACATCTTGTCCGTCAAGATGGCAAGCACCGCAAAGTTGGATATGTCGCAATCGCGCGTTGCTTCGGCTCCTGCGCCGCCCGTGAAAAAGGTTCATTATCCGTTCTGGTTCGGAGGCTCGGCCTCGTGCTTTGCGGCCGCCGTCACACACCCGTTGGATCTTGGTGAGTGCTTTTGGTTTTTGTTTTTCGGTTGGGAGATCTTCATACTGACATGGTGAAAAAAGTGAAGGTAAATAGATTCTCCTGGAATTCTATCGCTGCAATCGGCAATGCTTCGAGTTCGCTCGGGGCTGGTCCTCGCGTCATGGTTCCCGGTCGCTAATCGATGCCGTCTTTCATTGGAAATAGGTCCGCCTACAAACACGTGGTCCTGGTGCTCCCTCGACTATGGTGGGCACCTTCGGCCGTGTCTTCAAGAATGATGGATTTCTGGGTTTATATAGTGGGGTATGTTTCCTGATACAATGCGCCGCACACTTACTTCGCGGGGGAGAAAAAAAAGTTTTTGGCTAACCGGACCTTCTGTAGCTATCGGCAGCCCTCTTGCGACAGATCACGTATTCCACCACCCGGTTCGGCATCTACGAGGAGCTTAAATCGCGCATCTCGACTCCCGACTCGCCTCCCGGTCTCCTCACCCTGATCGGAATGGCCTCTGCCTCCGGCTTCCTCGGCGGAATCGCTGGAAACCCGGCCGACGTGCTGAACGTGCGCATGCAGTCCGACGCCGCGCTTCCCCCAGCGCAGCGACGAAACTACCGCCATGCCTTCCACGGTCTGGTGCAGATGAGTCGCACTGAAGGGCCCGCGAGTCTCTTCCGCGGCGTGTGGCCCAACTCGACGCGAGCCGTCCTGATGACCGCCTCGCAATTGGCCTCCTACGACACCTTCAAACGCCTCTGCATCCAGAAACTCGGCATGTCCGATAACCTGGGCACTCACTTCACGGCCTCCTTCATGGCCGGCTTTGTCGCCACCACCGTCTGCAGTCCCGTGGACGTCATCAAGACTCGCGTCATGAGTGCCTCGCCCGCCGAGAGCCGCGGCCACAACATCCTGGGGCTTCTCCGGGATATCTCCCGCAAGGAAGGATTCGGCTGGGCCTTCCGTGGCTGGGTGCCCAGCTTCATCCGTCTGGGCCCTCATACCATCGCCACATTCATCTTCTTGGAAGAGCACAAGAAGCTGTATCGCCTGATCAAGGGCATCCCCGAGGACAAGCAAAAAGCATAGAATGCTTATTCCCTGACTTGATCCCTTCCCACCCTGCCATCTACTTTCTACATATTGACGTCTCATGTACATGATTTTGGCGAAGCATATTGGGAGGACAAAAAGTTTGAACATCTTTTCTTTCTTATTTTCTGTTGTACATACTGCGTTTGGATATGTGTGTGCTTTTTCTTTCCTTTTTATCTCTGTCTGATTCTTATTGGTTTTGACTTCTCAGTCCTCTACGAGTGCTGTTTATCGACAGCACCGAGATACCCTTTCCATTGCCAGATACCTATCAATACTTACATTGATAGGCGGATCTGGCTCCTGTCACATTTTGTTGTTTTTCCTTTTGCGTTTGAATCTCTCCGCAATTGTTCGATTCTGCATAGACTGTTTGTCTCATCAGGAGGAGGGAATATTGTTGGTTCCGGTCCCGCCGATTCTTCTGATTTTGGATGGATTGGCTAGCACTGGTTGTATATTGAATTGGAATAGACGGGGAGGGCTCCTTTGCCGTTTCACTAGACTTTGCTAGATAGATAGATAGATTTGTTTAGATTGTTGGTAGTTGACTAATTCAATTCATTCAATTGCGCTGTTTTTCAATAGTTACCATCTACTTACTATTTCAAATCTTTTTGTGCGGTGATATTGAATAATGAGGGTATAATGCCACGGCAATCCCCCAGAAAACGGAGCAGAAAGTAAAAAGAAAAAGGCTTCCAAAACTAATTGCGAGTCTATATACGTCCACCAACACAACCCCCGGCGAGCAAGCCCTCCCAAGGCAGTAAGAATGGAATGTTTAATTTCCCGCGATGATTCAGGTAGAGTACATGTTGACACAACAAAACTTGAGGGGAAACAGTCAATCAACAATGAGGAAACGACAACGGAATCATTTTACTCCAGCTTGGCGGGGAAGTTGCCAGCCTCTGTATTGTTGCGATCGCAAATGGTCAGCTTATGGGTCACCGCCGTTTGTAGGCTGGGGGGATGGGGGTCATACCGCGTTGGCCGTCCCAGCGGTCAGTCCAGGCCTTGGGGCAGAGGGAGCGGAAAGCGTGGAAGAACTGGTCGATCGGTTAGAGTACTGGTGTCTGGTATTTGACGGGGGAGATTTGATGGGCGTGTGGTCTCGGGGCCGCGAGATAGGGAATTGAGTCAATGTACCTGGGTGCACGGGCGGAAGTCCTCTCCCTTGGCGTTGACACACTTGTAGTAGTCGACGTAGTTTTGCCAGCAGTGCTTGGTCCTAATTGCGAGGGAGGGTTAAAACACAGTCGGGTATAATGGATGGTGGCTGGCACGTACTGGTTCTGCTGGGGGAAACGAGCATCATAGCCTGTCATTTCATTCCGGATTGTCAGCATCCATCCACGCCATACGCTACTGACTCCTCCGCCCGCGACGAAAAATCCTCGACCACGTCGGCATTGAGAGCGATCCGATCGACGCGGAACCTAGACGGTGAACGTACCAGCTACGACAGCATTAGCAATGGATCATGGATCGCAATTGATCGGCCAAGAAATCGGATGCCGGGGTTCAGAAAGCTCACCTGTCACGAACTTGAAGGGCTTGGTCTCCATGACCTCATCGGGATCGGCTTCAGGAATGGCACCCATTTTCACTATGTGGAGCAGAAGAAGCTCTGCAGAAGGACGAGAAGAATTGGATTGACGGGGTGGGAGGGCGAGGGGTGGATGTGGAGGGGGGAGGAGGGAGAGGGAAGGGAAGGGAATTGGATGGGGTGAGGTTTGCGCCCAGTGGAGTGGAATGACCCGTGAAGCAGTGAAGCCGGGAGTGACCGCGGGCGGTCTAGCGAGCCACTCATGCGGCAAGATTTCCTAAACACCCGAACGTGACCAAACCTCCCCTTCGAATTGCTGAGCTTCTTCTCTCCCGTCGTCACCACTTTGTCTTCCTTCCTCATCCCACCCACCCGTTTCCCTCCGCGTTTCGGATCCCCATTCTGTCCACCATGTATCCCACTCGTATCTTGAGGATGCAGGCCTCTCGGCCTTTCTCCTTCCCTGCTCCTGTGAGTCTCCGGCTGCCCTTGCGAATCCCGCGAGAAAATTGGTTCCTCGGCGGGTTCTCGGTTCGGTGCTAATCAATCCCTATAGAAGGAGAACCACAGCGGTACGCGATTCCCGAAGGCTGGCGTGGAATGAGGCGGTTTTCTCTGGAAAGAGGAGGCTCGTGCATCCGAATTGGGAACTAATTGATATCTACAGCCCACACCATCTCCCAGCGCCTGCGCACCTTGAAGCGGGTCCCCCCCGAGTTGATCCCTCTCGGTATGTCATTCGTCCGAGTCTGTCTTATCTTATGGAATGGTCTGATGTTCTAACGCGTATCGCTGCTCTCTAGGTGTTGTCCTTGGGTACGTGTCATCCTTTTGATATTCGGTGGACTTCTCATATGACATCAAATATCCAATCCGCCACTTCCCTATCTCCAACTCCCAACTCCAACCCCCTCCCCAATCCGTCCCGTCTCAACTGACGCAACCCATCGCAGTGTCGCCGTGGGAGCTGCCATCTACTCCAGCGCCCACAAGCTCATGACCGACAAGACCCTGCGTCTCAGCCGCAACGCTCCCCAGAACCATGAGGAGCACTAAATTGTACCGCGTTTCATTTGATTGCAACACAGGCGACCCTTGGTTTTTTTTTGTCGGCGATATGTATTATTCACCAGGATGCTGATGCCGCGGGAGAATGAAGACGTTCAAAGTGGATTTTGGGAAAACTCGTTCAACTCAGCCTCGGGGTTGGAGCACGTGTATATAGTACGGCTTTGAACGGAGGATTCTGGAGGAAGAATGCAAAATTACTGTCCCTTGGCTTTCTTTTTCTTTCACGTTCGTCCTATTTCGAGAGGGTATCATCTGTATTGCTCGCTGGTGGAGTTTCATTCCGGTTTCGGTCCTGCGACGTCCAGCTCTTCCAGACCCTGCATCGGGTCCTGAGGACGCTCGGTTGCTGCCATTTGCGCCTCTTCCGACGCCATCTTGTCCTCGTCGCTCACAGCGTACTTCGCCAGGTAGCCCTCCTGTACATCCGTAGTCAGTGATCTGCTCGTAGAAAAAGGAAGAATCGGGCCAGCGCACCTGCTCCCAGATAGCGGTTTTGCTACCCAGTCCCTCGTTGCTGTCCTTCTGCGGTTTGGCGGGCGCCACCTTGATCGTCCGTCCGTATAGCTCGCTGCCGTCCATGTTGTCGATTGCTTCTTTCGCATCGTCCGGCAGGTCGAATTCCACGTAGCCGAACCCCCGGTGGAGGTCGTTGGAGTTGGGGACGTCCGGCTTGGGCAGGGTAATATCAACGACCTCGCCGAAGGGCACGAATGCCTCGGCCAGCGTCTGCATGGAAACCGCCTGGTCGAGACCCCCCACATAGACGGTGCATTTCAGACGAGCCTTCTCGCTCATGATGACGGGACTGGTGAAAAAGCCGGCGCAGGGAAACGTGCAGACTAGGCGCGGGCCATAAAACGGATTGCGACAAATAGACAGACGGTAGATTTGCCCCCGGGAGCTTCAACTCGATCGTTGCGAAGAAACCCGGACTTTCTCGGTCGGCCTCGCCTGATATCACGTGCGCGTGTTTTGGCGAGTGGCCCGAAAGGGTTTAGCCGGGCTCTCCCTCCCCCCCAGCGGCTCCCCCCAGGAGGACACTTGGTTGATTGAGTTCGAAGAACGCCTCGATCGCATCTCATAACTTGGCAAAGTCCCCCTCGGGTCACGATCTAGCAAGAGGGGAGGTTCTTCTTTGGACGTGTTCTCTTTCTTTTCTCCTTCCTTATTTTCCGCCGTTTCTAGTTCTTAATACCTCGCCCGCTTACGTTCGACCCATTTCCCCGTTCTATAACCGTGCATTGTCAGACTGTGCCTGAGTCTGGTCAATTGATCTAGTTTTCTTGTCTGACTCTTTTTTTTTCCGCCGCTCCTTTGCTTTCCAACATGGTGCGTCTGAGGGAGATCCCCCGGACGGCCACGTTCGCCTGGTCCCCCGGGGCCGCTTCGCCATTTATAGCTACCGGAACTCGCGCTGGCGCTGTGGACGTTGACTTCTCTAATGAAACATGTCTGGAGCTCTGGGATCTGAGCTTGAACAACCAGGAGGCTGGGGGAGAGCTGCAGCCGGTGGCTAAGATTGATACTGATTCTGGGTATGGAACTACTGGGGACTGCCAATGAACCGCTGAACGTCTGGAATCTGGTGCTGACTGGTGTGTGTTGCCTCTAGTTTCAACGACCTCGCATGGACGGAATCCGAAGACAACTCGCGGGGAATCATCGCCGGTGCTCTGGAGAATGGATCGTTGGATCTGTGGGACGCCGATAAGCTGCTTAGTGGATCAAGGTTGGTTGGGGGATTCGAACGCTATAGATCTCCTGGCCAACGTGCTGATTGTTGGAACAGCGATGCCGTGATGTCGAGGACCTCGAAACATTCAGGAGCTATCAAGGCTCTTCAGTTCAACCCTAAGCATTCGAATCTGCTGGCTACCGGAGGCGCCAAGGGAGAGGTATTTGATCCGAACTCGGTTTACGTTGGAGGGACGGTTGTGCTTATGCTTTCGAATAGCTTTACATCTCCGATCTGAACAACATTGAGAACCCCTACCGACTCGGAGGCACTGCTGCCCGTGCCGATGACATTGAGTGTCTGGACTGGAACAAGAAGGTGCCGCATATCCTTGTCACTGGTAGCAGCGCGGGTTTCGTCACCGTGTGGGATGTCAAGACGAAGAAGGAGAGCTTGACCCTGAACAACATGGGCCGGAAGGCTGTCAGTGCTGTGGCGTGGGATCCTGAGAAGGTAAGGAGTCGATCTCTCATTTGAGACGAGCATAACGTCTGACTCGATACAGCCTACCAAACTCGTGACGGCAACCCCTCTTGAATCCGACCCTCTGATCTGCGTTTGGGATCTGCGCAACTCCCACGCTCCGGAAAGGGTAAGCATGATGGCCTGTTCCTCGCATTGATTGTGGGATTTTTCGCTTACCCATCACAGACTCTCCGAGGCCACGAATCCGGCGTCCTGTCGCTGTCCTGGTGTGCTCAGGACCCCGATCTCCTCCTCTCGTCCGGAAAGGACAACCGCACTGTCTGCTGGAACCCTCAGACCGGCCACTCGTACGGCGAATTCCCCGTGGTCACAAACTGGACCTTCCAGACTCGCTGGAACCCTCACAACCCCAACTTCTTTGCGACTGCTTCGTTCGATGGACGCATTGCCGTTCAGACCATCCAGAACACCGGCAACGAAGCCGCTCAGACCATTGCCGACCAAAACCAGGCCCTTGACGGTGAGGACTTCTTTGCGAAGGCCCAGACCCAGCCTCAAGTGTCGAGCTTCTCGCTGCCCAAGGCCCCCAAGTGGCTTGAACGGCCCTGCAGTGCCGCGTTCGGTTTCGGTGGAAGAGTCGTCTCCCTTGGATTGGCCGAGAAGGGCAAGCGTGCCTCGAAGATCAAGATCAGCCCGTTCGAGGTGGACGAGGCTGTCGGCAAGTCCACGGAGACTTTCGAGAACGCCCTGAAGGAGGGAGATCTTCGAAGCATTTGTGAGACTCGCGCTTCCGACGCCGCGAGTGATGAGGAGAAGGCCGACTGGAAGGTTATCGAGGCTTTGATCTCCGGCGACCCCCGGAAGAGCCTAGTCGAATACCTGGGATTCCAGGACCAAGCTGACGATGCTGCTGAAGGATTGGCCAAGCTTGGTCTGGGCAAGGAGGGAGAAGAGGAAGTCAACGGCGAGCCGGCGAAAGAGTCCCGCGGGTCGGGAGCCAAGAAGCACCGCCGCTTGCAATCGATGTTCGATGCGAACCCCGAGGAGGACAGCTTCCTCTCTGATCTGGCTGCTTCCAAGGGGGCCAAGACCAACAACCCCTTCCAGATCTTCAACGGTTCTGAGTCTGATGCCGAGAAGGGCATCACCCGCGCCTTGCTTGTCGGGGATTTCGACAAGGCCCTTGACGTGGCCCTGAAGGAGAACCGCTTGTCGGATGCTTTCATGATCGCCATCTGTGGAGGCCCGAAGTGCATCGAGAAGGCACAGGAGCACTACTTCTCCAAGCAGACGGAGAGCCCCAACTACGTCCGCTTGCTCGCATCGATCGTCGGCAAGAACCTGTGGGACGTCGTCTACAATGCCGACCTGTCCAACTGGAAGGAAGTCATGGCGTCGCTGTGCACTTTCGCCGACGAGAAGGAGTTCGCTGACCTCTGCGAAGCGCTGGGTGACCGGCTAGAGGAGCAGATTCGGGCCACGGACGACAAGGCCGCTCGCAAGGACGCCTCGTTCTGTTACCTGGCTGGATCCAAGCTCGAGAAGGTTGTGTCTATCTGGATTGAAGAGCTCCGCGAGAATGAGCAGAAGGCCATCGAGACCGCTGTCGATGACTCTACGTTCTCGATCCACGTGCGCGCCCTGCAGGGCCTGATCGAGAAGGTGACCATCTTCCGCCAAGTGACCAAGTTCCAGGACACCGAGCGGACCAAGGACTCCGACTGGAAGCTGGGTACCTTGTACGACAAGTACATTGAGTACGCCGACGTCGTTGCTACCCACGGACGCTTGCAAGTTGCGCAGAAGTATCTCGACCTTGTTCCGGAGAAGCACCCCGAGGCTGAAATCGCCCGCAACCGCATTCAGCTTGCGACGAGACAGGCTCCTGGCCAGCGAATCCAGCAGCAGGTGCGCCCTGCGTCTAGAACGACAACTCCTATGACCAAGCCTCTTCCTCCGGTCACGCAACCTAGCGCATATCAGCCCCAGACCACCTTCTCGCCCAGTGCGTCTGCTGCTCCCAACATGTACGCACCGCCAACCGCTGCTTCCAACCCCTATGCTCCTCCCACTGCTGCCGCCTCCAATCCCTATGCTCCCCCGACTGCCGCGGCTGCTCCTAACCCTTACGCTCCGGCCACTGCTACTCCTGCTGCGAACCCTTATGCTCCTGCTGCCGCCGCCGCCCCAGCTGCGCCGACCAACCCATATGCACCCGCATCTGGTAGCAGCTACGCTCCCACGGGTTACCAGCCCACACCGGCGCCTGCGTACGGTGCTCAGCCTTTAGGCGGCGGCGTGCCTCCCCCGCCTCGCGCCTCCAACCAGTCTCCGGCTACCGTCACCACCTACACTACCGCAACCAACCTCCCTGCCTGGAACGATCTGCCCGAGGGCTTCGCAAAGGCTCCCGCATCCCGCCGAGCAACCCCGGCCACCGCTACTGCACCCGTCGCTGCGCCGTTCGCCAGCCAGTCGCCTACTCTCGGTCACGGTCCTCCGCCCCCTGTGGGCGCCCCGCGGGCACCTTCCGTTCCTCCGCCACCCAAGGGCTCTGCGCCTCCGCCTCGGGTGACTTCGCCTCCTTCGGCACACCAGTCGGTGTCTTCGATCCCTGGTGTCATCCCGCCGGCAAACCCCTACGCCTCCCTGCCTCAGTCTCCTCCGACAGCCACTATGGGAGTACCGCCGCCGTCGCTTGCTCGCGGACCCTCCCCGTACAATGCGCCGCCAACGATGCCCCCGCCCACGAACCGGTACGCCCCCAGCCCGGCGGCTCAAGCAGCAAGCCCTCAATTGCAGGCCCGCGCACCTGTTCCTCCTCCTCCCCAGGCATCCGCCTCTCCTTACGCCCCTCATCCGGCACCAGTTCCTCCCCCTGCCAGCCAGTACGCCCCGGGCCCGCCTCCGTCGAACCTGCCCCCAATGCAGCAGGCTCCTCCGGCAGCAGAATCTCGTCCTAGCACCGCTTCTTCGCAAAGGAAGGCCACGCCGGCACCTGCCAAGTACCGTAAGTTAACCTCATGGAGCCAATTGATTGGACCAAACTCTAACATGTTTACCACAGCGCCCGGTGATCGCTCCCACATCCCCGCTGATGCCATGCCCGTCTTTGAGATCCTCTCGGCGGACATGCAGCGTGTCAAGTCCCGTGCCCCATCTACCTTCAAGGCGCAAGTTGATGATGCCGAACGGCGGTTGAACATCCTGTTCGACCACCTGAACAACGAAGATCTGCTCAAGCCCAACACCGTTGCGGACATGGCCGAACTGGCTCGTGCCATCCAGGCCCGTGACTATGAGACGGCGCGAACGATCCACATTGACATCATGACCAACCGGACCGAAGAGTGTGGTAACTGGATGGTAAGCACCTCTACATAATCGTCCAATATCAAAATGATCCTAACCAATCCCGATAGGTCGGTGTGAAACGTCTCCTGAGCATGAGCCGCGCCACCCCGTAAAGGATTCAACTCCGCGATCGAATTGGTTCGTTTCGTGTGGGTAAAACCATCTATGGGTGGTATCTAACCTACGATCCTACGATCCCATGAGGTCTATGTACGAGGAAAGACAGGTATACGTATGTTGTGTTGGTTGTTGAAGGACCGTACTCGCCATGTCATGATTCATTTCGAATGCTCGATGTGCGATATGCCATGTTATAAGTTTTTATCTAGAAGTTGCTCTCTTCATATGTCAATGTTATTATAATTGTTTTCATTTTACTTATCTGATTTGACATTTCTGAACATGTGTTAGAAAGTTTGTATGTATGCATCTACTCTGTTATAAGTGCCTGTTTTTCTAGACATGTAGCTTTCTGGGGCAATGGAGTGAACATTGCAGTCTAAGAGAGCATTAACCAGCAGAGTTGAGAGCCATGAACCATTTGCCTCTCATTGTACGATTGTTACTCCATTAGCTCTTTCATTTCGTGCTCTCTCTCTCTCCTTTTGATTATTTGCATTATACCTTGCATGTACATACTCGGCTGCTTGAAGCATTTGTGGGCTTGCTATCCCTAGAAAAATGCATGTATCGTCGAACCAGGCAACTATCAACAGGATAAAGGTGCATTGCGCTATTCTTGAGAGGCCCTGCCAGCGAACAACAAATCCCGAGGCAGTATAATCACAAATCATAAACTGTACCAAAATTCAATATGTATTTGACAGAACGAACGAAATAATGACTAGTTATACTTCTTACCGACTTTCAGCATCAAACTCTCTGCCGGGATTCATGATGGATGGCGTCGCTGCACGGAAACAATTGAAAGTACAAAACAGACAATCTGACTTCAGAGGTGTCCACTAAGCGGCACCTGAAGACTTTAGAGATCGTACTCCGTATAGCAGAAGTACATGTAGAACTCTCTCGGGGCACCTCTATATACGACAACTGTCGGACGGCAACCTCCTCGTATGGCTGCGTTGACGAAAGCTTTCAGGATAGCCTCCGCAAGGCTCCTTATTCCACTACGGGAGATGCAACCGGAATTCAGCAATGAAAATCGATGATTCAAAGGTTATGTCAGTCTGTGTAGATAACGCGTCTTCTCGGTTTGGCTCGACGAATGAACCGTTTGATGTTGGATAACCGCTTACTACGGAGTTGCTTCTTAAGCTTCGTCTCTCTTCTGCCGGCTAAGGTCTGTTCCCGTTGGAGTGTGTCGTTCGCACTGGACATATGGAGGTAGCCTTTTGAAGATACTTCCACGCGCTGCCAACCTCTTGAAATTCCCACGGTGTCATAGTGTCGAAGAATACACGGCACCCTTCTATGGAAAAGGGTTCGTCGTCCCAGGCGTTTTCTTCGTCTCTCGAAGTCCCTGTTTCATTCACGCGGGATTCTCTGTGGCAGGAGATATTGCCATAGATTTGCAATCGATGGAGAGAGCCTTGAAGAAGCGGGTTTTCTCTGTACGATATAGACTTATCGGTGAAATATCCTTCCACTGCGCTGGTTTTATCCACTTTGGGCAATTCGCGGTGTTGCAAAAGTCATTGAGGCGGAATTTCGTTATCTTATGCAGCCGGGTTTCTGGATACACGGGCTGGGGATTGATATGTCTTCCAGGAAGGCCCAGAGGCAACATCCAGCCTCGTATCACACCCACAGGGTTCAGTCTCGGTTGATTGCGGTCGGTCAAGGAGCGCCGGAATAGCAGCGGCTTGCAATGAATCAGGCGCGCCGTGAACCAAATCGTCATGACGGTGTAGGATGTCTCTCTTTGGACTCGGGGAGGGGCTTGCCAGGGTCGGAGGGTCAGAACCGAGTACGACGGCCATAAGGACATCGTTCGTGAGGACACTGTTGATGTATTTCGTGCGTGTCGCTTTCTGGTCCTTCGTGAGCTCGTCTTTGGTATTGAGGTTGGTCTTTCTTGTTTTCAGCCACTCGTTAATGATGGCGGCGACGCCTGGGCCATAAGTCGGTAGCTTATCGAGGAACTCTCCCCAGAATGGGATACCGTCTATGCCGGAGGGCGAGATCTTGGGTGTAGCCCGCTGGTACGTAGCACCTTTGGAAGAGGTAGGTTTATTGGGCTGTTTTGCTTCAGGGCTGGCGCTTTTACTGGACCCGGAGGCAGGTTGCTTGGGTCCGGTTGAGGCAGCGCCGAGAGGTTTCAATCAGGGAAATTGAGGAAGGGAGAGTCATAGGATAGAGAGCTGTAGGATAGAGAGGGGGGGAGGTGAATGAAGAGGTGGCTGGAATATTCACCGAGACGTCATATTCATTATGGCATGGATAGAGGGCAAGCATGAAAGAAGATCGTCGTAAAGAACACGATTCATTTGTACATGTGGTATCACTAATTGCATCAAGTCCCACCCGTTGCAACTCACTGGTCATCTCTCTGCCTCACCGTCCCAGAGAAAGACTGGTACCCACTCGTCCCCGACTCGGGAAGTTCCTCGCGCTCAGCAAAGCACCCTTGACGCCTCGAATCTCCGACTTGAAGCTAGAAATCGCATCCTCTTCGCCCTTGCCCACGCCAGTCGCAGTCCCGCTACTGTCCATGCCTGGGGAGCTATACACCCCGTAGCCGGTGACGGGGCCGTAGCCCGGCTTACTGTAGATCAGCCCGTCTAGGTAGTGATGCAGCTCGTTGAGACCTGTCCGCGCGGAATCGTCAACACTTGACGACTGCTTTTCGGTGTCCGCGAACTCCCGCAGATGAGATTTAAGGATCTCGATCCGCTTCACGTGCGTGTTCACGGTGGCCGTGGGGTCAGGGACTGCCTCGCCGTCCTCCTTCGACTTCGACTGCGCCTGCTCTAGGTCTGACGTCTGCGTCGCCACGTCCCGATGGAACAGCTCCGTGGGGTCCGAGGTGATGGATTCCGAGTCCTCGGAGGACTCGTCGTTTGCTTTCCGGGCAGTAAGCTGTGGCGGAATGACGGAGACGTTCTGCTCGAGCTTGTCGTTCAGCTTCTGGAGGTTTTCGGAGGCGGTTTGCGCAAGATCGTGGCGTGCGCTCGTCAGGTTCGCGAGCATCGGCTTCACGAGGTATTCGCTTGCGCCGTAGATACTGGCTCCGATTCCAGCGGCGCCGTAGAGCGTGTATAGAATGCTTTGGAGGGAGACGAGCGGTGGGGGCTTGGATTGATGGACGAGGAATTCCGGGTATGTTATGATCGGAGGGACGTCGCGGGGTGATGAAGATGTTGTGCTTCTGGCGGTGTTGGGAACGCTAGAAGATGTGGTAGCTGGAGGAGAAGATGAAGAAGATGTCGAGGGAGGGCTGGATGCCTGGGTCTCCGGCTCGTTCTCCGTCTTCGGTGATGCATTGACAGAATCCGGGGAAGCGGACTCGGCGGAGGTGTTGGTAGCTTCGGAGTTGCGCGATACGCCGAGTAGGCTGTCGATCTCGTTGTTTTGAAGGCCTTTGGACTCTAGAAAGGAGATCTTGCGATCAATAGAGGCATCACGGATGGAATCATCCTGCAGGAACTTTGTTGCTTGCTCTAGAAGAGCCGAGCGGGGGGCGCTGGTCTCGTTCTCGTCGGAGGCGGGCGACGGTGTGGAGTTGGAGTCGGGGTCGTTGGAAGCGGTGGCGTTGGGTTTTTGCCAGTCGGGAATGGAGGCACGGTTGGGTTTAGGGTCGGACATTGTGATTGAGTAGGTAGAGGGAAAGAAAGAGAGAGATGAGCACACTGGGTGTTGGAGAAGAGAGAGAACGGAAAGGTAAAGATGGAGAGGAGTTGATGGGGACCGGGAGGTTGGCCGAAGTTGGCGCCGACCTCGGCTGTATCGGTATTGTCATGGCATATGCTGTCTTACTTGGTAGATCGAACAGGTATGTTTCTCTCATCCCAGTCTGGTTGATATAACTTATTTAGAGACAAATAGCTAGTCAAATTCAAGACCTTGAAAGAAGAAAAATCATTAACAAGTTCTAATCTGTTTCATCGTAAGCCAGTTCCGAACTATATATGTTGGCGCAGCCATGCCGGTGACGACAAAGGAACCTGGGACAATGTTTCACACCTACCTTGCTCAGCCTATGATCTCTATCGAGCAAGAATAAATGACCAAAAGGCCTCATAGATCAGTAAATAACTAATTTGACACTGGTGTATGGCAATGAACAGAGTCCAGCAGAGTAGTCAGCATGCCAAGACCAACCACCGCCCGGCAGAATGAAGGGCGACGATCGAATCGCATCGGAATTCCAGCGTCCTTCTGCGCATTTTAACCGTATACTCGTCTTCTGTTCCGGCTTCTTTCTTATATATACAGCTCTTATATACTGCCGATTGTCCGGCCTGTGCGTGATCAAACCAGTTCTCAGACTTTCCCGTGAGTTCCCCATTGGTTTTCGTATTGCTAGACCTGAGCCTCGCCTCCCAAATCTCATCCCCCGATGTTTCTCATTTGCGCGCGGCCCTCTGCAACCCCTATTTTATTTTATTTTATCGCTGTTTTATTTTTTGTTTCGGGCTGTCTTCTTCTCCGGTTGCCTGCGTTTCTCCGTCCAGATCCCTGTCCAACCAGACCAGGGAAATGTCACCTCAAGTCCGTGTTGCGGAAGAAATGCAGCAACGTTGGATTCGCCCTTTGCGAGCGTCCATCGTGCCTAGCCAGGGTTCCAGATCAGAATGCTCCCATTGGTTCCATCGCGGCTGTCAGCTTCGAACCTCCCAAGTGGCGTCAAAAGATGTGATAGCGATTGATTGATGGCCTGTGCCTTCCCGGACTGCGTCAATAAGACCGAACGCTGGCCCACGTAGCCAACCGGTCATCACCACCGGACCATTGCCATTGATCGCTTGGGATGTGCTTCGCTTCTCGCTCCCCTCCTTGATTTTCCTCAACCCCCCCATAAATTTGATTGTCCCCTCCCATCGTGGGATCGATGAATTCCCCCAACGCTAGCACGAATGTCCATTGTCTTCCACCCTGGTGTTTGTGCGTCCTGCGCAACCCTCTGAGACCTTCAGCTTTCTACTTGGTTCAGCGTCTCTTTGTTTGCTGTCCTACGAAATTCTATTCCTCTGCCTTGTGTCGGATTTAATTTGTCTCCTTTTCATTCTCCTATTCACTGTCCATATTTCACACTCCTTTGCTGTCGTCCTTTTTTTTTTTTTTTTTTTTTTTTTTTTTTTTTTTTTTTTTTTGTTTGACTGTTAATTGTTTCCCTTCCTTTTTTCCGTCTACACGTTTGAAGCGATCGCAGGTCGATCTTTCCCGGCTCATCATGTCTCTGCGTCGCTCTCTTCGTGCTCGCCCTGCGAGAGATGATCCGCCGATATTGGATTCTAACGTAAATCCCAGGCCTACCCGACAGACTCGAGCTGTTGCGGCTTCATCAGCAGTGACGGTAGTTCGACTTTCGGGAGAGGAGTCGAAAGAGTCGCTTCATTTGCTTTTTAAAATGCCTTCAAGTAAGCTGCGCGACGCCACTGGCGGCACCCGCAGTGGTGCTTCGACGAGACGCTCAGTCAACGTCTTTACAGAGAACCCCATCATGTCGGGGCCGCGGACCAGTCGCCCGCGAAAGAAGCTCGTGGAAGTGAACACGAGCGACGAGGATGACATCGATGACCAAGAAGAAGACGAAGTCGACGATGAAGATGCCCCGGGTGAGGATGACGAGGATGCGGACGCCGACGGTGATTTGGACATGGACGATGCCCCACCTCAGCCTGCGGTGTCGAAGAGACATGCCAAGGCTTCAACGGCCACGTCGAAACCCGTCAAGAGCGTCGAAGCCAAGGAAATGGAAATGGAGGATGACGAAGACGAGGATGATGAGGAGCTCTCCGAACCAGACTCCGACGCCGAGGGTGAGCCCGATGACTTGGAGGAAAGTGGCGTGGGGAACGCCAACGGAGGGGACGAGGATCTGGAAGAGGACGATATCGATGAGGAGATCGATAGTGACGATGGCTTACCCTCCAACGACCCGAGCAAAATGACTAAACGGCAGAGGGGAAACCTGGGCAATGACTTCTTGCAGTTGCCGATGGGTGAGCTTGCTGAATTCTATCTTTTATCCGAAATGCTTTATCTAACATGGGAACAGAACCCCAAGTCAAGAAACATCTGACCGCAGAAGAGCGCCAGATGCGACGGGCGGAGATGGCTCGGCGCCGAAAGAACCTGAGCGAAAAACGAAATGAAGAAGAAAAGGTAGCCTTGCCCAGTCTCCTGGTTTGGTGGAAAAATCCGTCGAACCTTGTTTCGCCATTGATGCGGAACTGGCTCTATGGATCATCACAAAAGGATGCTAACAATATCTGCAGATGGACACGATAAACCGACTTTTGCGGAAACAGGCCCCCAAACGGCGTGGTCGAATCCCTGCCGCCGAGGCGGCCGAGGCTTCTGCAGACAAAGAAGCCCAAGAATTCGAAAAGGCGGACCCAACGATGGTCAGATGGGTGAGTGGCCGCAACGGTAGTAGAGTTGGCGTTCCCGAGGAATGGTTTGGCACCCCGGGCGGTCGTGTCTTTGGAGAAGGCCCCCTTGGAAGCAATGGACCCAGAAAGCTTGTGGAAGAGGTATGAATGACCAGGTTTGAATGAAGGGCGCAAACGGACCAGGCGTAATGGGATCAATTTCATCAAACCGGTTTGCAGGCAGCACACATGACATGTATTTTTGCGGGCATTTCGGAGTTGCGTCGATGTATCCATCCCAATAGGTTATTTTTGCAGACGATGGATTATGGATAAGTTAAATACATTCTACTTTTCTTTTTGACCAAAGTCCCTGTAGATGTTGCAGGAAATATCTATTGGTATCATGGGTTTTGGCACACTATTATACAATCAACGAAGCCTCCATCGGACAAGAGAGCGTAGAAAACGAATTCCGCTGTTTCATATTGACACGTCGCAAGCTGGGATTTTGATCGGAAAAGCCATGGAGCTTTTGCATCACGCAGGGAGCACCCAGCTCAGTCCAATTCAGCAAGATGCCGCCACATGTTCCTAGCTGTCCTCCTTTTGTTTCAAGAGCAATTGGACCATGAGTCGAGGTCAATCGGCAGTCGCATTCAAATATAGTATGTTCATCATTGGTTTCCATTTCCATCTTCCTTGGCCGGCGTCGAATCGTTTGCGCTCGGTTTCGCGACACTTTGGCCTTGCGATTGCGGGGCGCCCGGAGCTCTACATTCGATGCAGTCAGTTATCAGAACCGAGCACGGAAGACCGTAGAAAGCGAGCGCATAGACGGAACATACTGTTGCGACGGCTCCTTCTCGGATTGGAGCTCGCGGAATGCCGGGTTGAAGGTGTAATATCCTAGAGCAAGCGAACGGAGCGGTGTTAGCAACTGTATGAACCTATTGCATCATGCATTTCATTCCTCGAGAATCTGGCAGATCATACCCGTATACACACCCATGCCGATGGCCATAATGGCGGGGAAGAAGTTTCGACTCATGGTGTTTGTTCTTTGCGCAAAACAGCAAGAGCGAAGAGCAGCGCAAAGAGAGGCCGTTGACGTCTAGAAAGGCGGACGGGGAGGCTCCGGGTCACAACCGCCTCAGGCAGCAAGGCCAATTGCATCGCCAAATTCCCGCCCGTCGCGTCTCCCCACATTTCGACGCGTCCTGCAAACTGGCTCCGCGGCAGGTTTGCACTCGCCTTCAATTCCCTCGCTACACCGGACTATTCACTGCGTCGCTTTGCACGTCTTGAACTATTCTTGAACTGCTCTTCGATTACCCCTCTCTACCACGGTGATGGAGACCTAGGGCCATGGGCTATCGGCGCCAAGTATACAAATGGAATCATGGCGGGAACGAGGGTTTGTACCGGACTCCGATTCAGAGGAGGAGTTTGACAGCCAGGAATCCCAAATTGTGAACCGGGAGACGGAGCATAATGACCACTCTTTGGAAGAAGATGCCGTCCCTAAAGATCACCCGGAATCTCGGGATGCAGCAACCCCGGACGATGACGAGGAAGAACAACCTACCCCCGCAAACCTTGAAGTCGATGAGAATCAGTCCGCACGGTCGAGTCCCGATGCTTTGGATACAACACAGCCGCCAGAAAATGAAGACGGAGAGCCCACGCCGAAGGCAATACCGCGGAGGAACGAGAAGGTTGGACTACAGGAGGAGGACCAAGTGAGGGAGGAGGACGGTGCTGCGGCATCTCAAGAGCTACCGACCGCTGCAGAATCCAGTCCGCTGTCAACACCGAAACCCAAGAAGCAGAGAGACATGTGGGATGTTCCGAGTTCTTCGCCGGACGAGCTACAGGCCGACTATCACCCCTTCCTCCGGAAACAGGCCGCTCTGTCGCCGAGGCGGCCCAATGCTAGTCAGCCTAAACCAAGCGGCGATGACAATGATGATGATATGGTTTCTCCGTTATCTTCTCCGCCCTCGTCACTCCACTCCCTGCCGCTGAATGAGGATGACCAGGTTGACAAAGATGGAACGCAACCGCTACCGGAGATGAACTTGGCGGACCTGCTTCCTCCGCTTGATTCATCCATTCGCGCTTCTTCGCCCGTGGAGGATGCTAATAGGGAGGAAGTAAAGGACACGGAGCAATTGTTGGCAGATGACCTGGCAGACTTGCCCGCTACGCTCGAGATCCCAGAGGAGATCCTACAAGAATTGACTCAGCCGACAAGGAGATCGCTACGACAACGCAACCCTATTCAGCTACATCCTTATATGCTGGAGGACGCTAAATATCAAAGCCTGATGAAGGCAAGAGGCGTCAAGCCCGTACGGGTTGCTCAATATCAGGAAGCGTTGCGCGCAGCCAGGGAGAGCCAAGGCCAGGAATTTGTCAATAATGCTCCCCCTCCATCTAGCAGCCCTGTGATGGAACCATCATCGCCCGCAGAAAAGAGTCGCTTGCCTGAAGCTGGCTCCCAGCGCCGAACCCACCAACTTTCTCCCAGCCGGGAAGGGTCTGCGGACGCTATTAGAGCCCCTAAGAGAAGGAGGATAGCGAGACCGGCTGCCGACGGCCGTCCTCAGTCCCGGCATTTGGCTCGCCCTCAGGTGCTCATTGACAACACCTCCTCTCCCGTGCGTGCAACTGACCGTCCAATGCACGATGTCCCTCCGAGTCCACCTCGCTCGGGAAGCCTTTCTCCGCCTCAACCTCCGCAGACATTCAATGGGTTCAGGTTCCCCCGGGGCTTCAGCCCGCCGCCATTGAACACTCCGAGTACGACTTCGAGATTGGCAGAGAAGGACCAGGACGATGAGGTGGGCAACCTTGAGTTGTCGGACGGTGGCTTTGATCAAGATCCTGGTGATCTCGACCCAGTAGCGCCTCAAAATGAGAATGTCGATTCGGGAGAAGACGAACAGGATGTGGAGGAGAGCGCGGGCGAGGACCAAGATGAAAATCAAGACGACAGCGCCGTGAGGAGACTGCAGCGCAGGATCAAAGGCGTTCTTCCAGCCTCGTGGTTACGATTGGACCAGCAGAAACAGCAGGATGCCCGTCTTAACTCCACACAGCGAGCGAACGAGAGAATGGCTAGGATGGAGAATACAAAAGGCGTTGCCAAAAAGGTCACCAAGAACACTCTCGGGACTCGTCTTAGCCCGAGAAGGCGGCTTGAATCACTGCAGGATCTCGTTGACGGTGAGGATAGTGAGGATGATGGAGCCGGAAGTAATATCAACACCCGCCAAGCTCTGGCTGACCTGGTGGGCTTTAGTGATCCATTCAACGACCAGGATCCTGCAGATGACATCCTTGAGGATAATCGCATTGATTACATGTTCCCGGCCGCGAAGCGAGCATCTTCATCTCGAACTGGCAAGCGGGAGAAGAAGCGATCGAGACCTGAGGGCGGTAATCGGTTCGATTATCACTCTAAGAGGCCTCGCCTGAAAAGACAAACGAGGCTCACAGACCCTGTACGCCCAGTAAGAAGGGAGAAGAAAAGGTCTTCACCTGCTCCTCCTAGACTTGGAATTTTGGATGCCCCAGATGTTGCGGCTCAACCCCGAAGCCAGCAGCCGCAGTTTCTCAGAGTCGCTGCTCGGCGGGTTCGCTCCCGCCAGGATAGGGGAAGACGAAGTCCTACTCGCAAGATCTTCCAAATGAGTACGAGAGGGGACACGGAAGATGCGAATATGGCCTTACGTGACTGGCGTACAGGTCGCCTGCGACAGACTCAGTTGCCGCGGCCTCAGACCAAACCGCAAGGGCGACCGCCCTTGAAAGACCTTCCTACGAACAGAAGCAACCCTTACCAAACTGGCAGGCCTCAAAATACCGGCACGCAGGTCATATCTGATGCTCGACCTGGAATCCAGGCTGAAGAAGACCAGGCCGCTAAACCTACCCCAACCACGCACGATTCGGCCAATCCAGCTTCCGGAAGTACCGAAGTCCCCGCGTCCTCCAAAAGGCCTGACCACGGCAATAAATGGGTTGTTCGTCGAAATGCTACAGGGTCTGCTTTGAAGAGGAATGCTCCAAGGCCTGTCCCAGAGTTGGCTAGTTCTGAAAATTTCCCATCTCTTAGTCGGTCTCTTTCTCTGCTTAATGGAAGGAATTACCAAAGACCACCGCCAAGTGCTCACCAGCTGAATCCGATTATGCGACGGTTTCTCAAAAGTATACCGATGCCTGTTGCTGATGCCCCAGGACCTGTCCCTGCCCAACCATCGAATGCATCGCGTGATGAACCATCAAACAATGCCCGAGCACCGCGTCGGCAAATACGAAAACGCCCTCCCCGAAGGTTGAATGTCACGTTGAACGGTAATCAAGGAACGCTTGCATTGACCACGCCCGATACGGAGACTCTGGATACTGAAAGCAGAGATATCCAATCACCGACCCTGGCTTTGGGTGGCCTCACAGGATTTCAGAACTCGTATAGCGTTAATTTTAATGTCGCTCCTTTGCACTCTAGTACATTCTTTCGCGAGTCCACATTCATTGGCAGCGGCGAGTTTGCGCGTTCTCTCGATCTTGGCCAACGAGATCTTGACAAAGATGCTGGGTTTTACTCTTTCGAAGCTGGCAAACACAGCTTTCGTTGGGGTCCTTGGAATGATAGTGTGTCGTCGGAGTTGGGAATTGCTTTTGACACTATGATCGAGAATGTTGGCGGGAGTGACGACGTTGAGGTTATTGATGAACGGCCGTCTGGCAGTGCATCTAATACCTATAGGGATGTGGTTAAGTACGTTACTGAAACGATGACGCTCATTGACCCCATAGACAGAGTTGGTCTTGTGCAAAGAATCCTTACCCTCGCTTCCTCACTCAATTGCAGCATGACAGCCCTGACAGCCAAGGTACCCCGTGATCTGGAAGCGGTTACAAGACTCGCCTTCTACAATCTGGTGCTCATCTACCAAGCGTACCATATTGCTCGCAATAGCAATGGCCTTGTCAACACCGGCGTGGTGAGTGAAGCTTTGGAGCTTGTCAAATCGGCCTCTAAGTCTATCCTCATGATTATTTTGAGTCCTGCGGGGCAGACCAACATTTCCAAGTTTCTAGACAACCAGAAATCTCGGGAACTGCGCGAGTCGGGGGCAAGAGATAGCTATCCTATTGTCGAGGCCTATATCATTGTCCGCAAGGTATTGGACAACATGGACGATCCCAGGGGGAAGTTCGGCGATCTTCTGGCCGACGAATATTCTACGTTGAGTACCGTGAAGGACGTTGAAAGCTTGGAGGTCGGGTGGCAACGGTTGTTCCACGGTCTCCCTCTGAACGAGATGGATGCTTTTGGAATTGTTCGAGTCGGATCCCGTTTCAGGGAAAAGCATGACAACTGGTCAACGATCAAGCACCTACTCACGCCGGTGTTCCAAGCCAAAGATCCCGATTTCCCATCATCCATCTCATATAATAGCTATTGTCGGACTCTGTTCCATCGATGTCACTATCTCATTAACGGCTGGGGCTGGCGGGACTGCAAGCCAATCCTAGACACCCTTTTTGACTTGTTCGCGAAGAATACTTTGTACAACCTGAAACCAGAAGATAATTACTCGTCGCCGGCCTTCCTTGATGAACTCGACAGCAACCCACCTTTGGAAGTCCAGACAGGCGAACCGTGCTTTCATATCTTCTTGAAAATCGTCGCCAGCGGTTTGCGGTTTCTGTCCAGAGCATACGACAAGAAGAAGGTCCGGAACATCACTTGGCGCTTGTTGCCCAATCATGGCCGAGAGTATCCCAAAGATAAACCCCTCCATCAAACCGATTTGGACGCTCTAAGGAATCACCATGACCTCCTTTGCACTTTGTATTCCGCGGTTCCCGACGGATGTCGTCCTCGACTTGAAACAATCAAGAATCTTGTGGACCCTGCCCGATCTCACCAGGAGACATGCAGTATCAGTCTTCGTTCCTGGTATAGGCTTGCTCGGTTCAAGCTCTCAATGGATGAAGACGTGTCCGGGCTAGAACCGTTTGCAGACTGGCACAGCTTCTTTGTTTCAAAACTGTTGGAACAACATAGCTTGGCCCGAGAGGAAGTGGAGGCCCAAAACACTGGTGAAAACAAATTCTCTCACCAGCTCATCGAGCGCACGATTTCGCAGAATCAACGACAGATCGAATCGCAATTAAAGACAGCCCTGAATCTGTTACAGAGCGCGATCCGAGCGTCTCCCACGTTGGACCATGCCGAGAAACTTGTTTCCAAAGAACCCGTCAAGGCAGTACTAGGTCTTTTCAACTCCAAGGTTCCCCGTGTGAACACAACTGTAATCGAAGCCCTCCAGGTGATCGCGATCTACCTCGAAAAATGTCGCTCATGGCCTGCTGCCGGAGAAGCCCATGCTCCACCTACAGCCGACGAAGATAGTCAAGAATTTGGTGATTGGGAAGTTTTCGAAGCTTTGTACCCGGAGGAATCGCCACCCACGGTGACCGTGCCCCGAGGCGTTGAGCACGTTAACAAAGTGTTCTATCCGGCTGTCTCGCGCCTTGTATCGAACTGCTTTGGCGAGGACAACAGCCCTGAAGATGCCATACTTCTGAGCGTTGTCGAATGCTGGACTTCTCTCGCAGAGGTGCTTGTGAAGCACAAGTTGAAGCACTGGGACAGCTACCTTAGCCATTACGGTAGTGACTGTTCTTGGACGGCACTACGGTCGACAATGCAGACGAGGAAATTTACGCCAAAATTCCTCGCAAGCTGTATCGCGAAAGATTCTCAGGTCATTTCTGAATGCAAGACCCAAGTGTTTAGCATGTGGATGTCTAGCTTGGTGGAAAGAGAATCGATTCTCAAGTTCCAACATTCCCTGACCGAGGCTTTGTTGAACCAAGACTCGACGAATCCCATTCTGCAAAACCTGCCATTTTCGAGTGACAAGATCGACGGACGATATTATATTGCATTGGAAGAGCTACGGCAGCGCAGAGTGTCTCTCATCTCAAGTATTCTGTCGAACATGCGCTCACATCTGCAGGCGCTGGAAGATACGAACAGCCCCGATTTCTCGAGGACTCGAGAAGAATACAAGGAGCTTGTTCAGCAACTGATGTCTTCGATGAAGGCGAACTACCAGGAGTTGGGCACCGGGCAAGCAAGTGCCCAGGGTGAATATGTGGGCTTTGTTCATCGTGTTGTCGGTTTCCTGCAACAACATACCGGAGATATCTGCCCGGTTGACCAGTTCTTCACCGACCCGACGTCATTCCCCCTGCCATCGACCGACCCAACGTACATCGTGGCAAAATTGAAGGGTTACGAGCCGAAGTTGTCCTCTCAAAAGGGTGCGAAGACGTTGATCACGTTCATACAGGGCGTCTCCGAGCGGGCCGCTGTCGATGGCCAACAGGTCTATTTGGTTGGACAGATGCACGCGTCAATGATGGATTCGTTTGAATCTGGAGATCCGGACAGGCCTACCTTGCGAGCCGTACTTCTGCAGGCTATATTCCCGGCTTATCTCGAGAACGCGTTCACCAATCCCGCCGCATGGGTATTGTGCCGTCCGATCATCAACGTCATATCTCTGACATTCAAAGACCTGCTCTTCAGCATGGACGCCATGGATCCCCGCTGCGTTTCCTCTATCATCGGCATATTCAACGCCGTTTTCCAGTCCTCCTACCGGGCACTGAGATCCATCATCCCCAACACCACCATGCTCAACGACCCTACGGTCGTGATCACCGTCGCCTCCTTCCTCGAGATGATCACATCCTCCCTCCAAGTCGTCGACTACATCGACAAGATGAGCACCGCAGCCTCCCACCTCGTTTCGCAGATCCGCGTGTTCCAACAATTCACCCTCTTCGCCACCTACCTCCACGACCACCTGCTGACCACCAACCTCGACGACCTCATCCACCCACCCATCTTCTCAGCCGACGCCATCACCACGCCCACAGAAAGAACCACCCCCTCTTTCTACCACGATATCCGCGCCTCCGTCACCCGCGACCTGCACACCTACCTAACCGAAAGCTGGTCCCGGCACCAGGGCAAATCCTACTTCACGCGCCGAGGAAACCACCCCCCTCAGGAAATCCCCATGGAGCCGGAGGTTGTCGCGGACTTGGAACAAGCGCCAACGAGGACGTTAGATACCGCGGCGGGCTCGTTCCTGGATACGCTCAGGGCACTCGATCTTTTAGACGAACCTGAGGGCGGGTCTGTGGCTGTGGATGAAGATAGGGTTATTCCCGTGGCCGAGGGTGGAGTTGGGATTCGGTATGATTCGAGTCTCGAGTTGCCGTTGGATCTGTTTACGATGTAATGCATATTGTGTTGGTTCTGTATGATTGGGCTGGAGTTGGTATATATCGGCAGATGATGCGCATGAGGCTCTTATGATCGATCGGATTCCTAATCTGATGAGATTAGATTACCACTTAAAATAATGAGATATTAGATTATGAAATGATTCAAGGTATAACTATTTATATCTATTCATAAGAAAGAGTACCCTGGATATTATGCGCTTTTAAGTCACAAGAGAGAAAAGAAAAGAAGGTAGTTTAAGGTAATTCACTGCCGCTGCCTCTTCCACTACTAACAACAAAAGAATAGAACAGAACAGAGCTCGATTGTATAAAAAGATCAAGTAATGCTGCAAGAAAAAGGGTCAGTCAATCAGCAGGCAAAAGAAATCAACACAATAGGAGCTAGATAGCTATCTGTACGGGAAGCCAAACGAAGCACAGTTAAGAAATGAAATGTAAACCATCCAGAGTATGCAATTGAATTCAAACAGCCAACACAGAAAGCTACCAGAAACAGGTGAATAAGATGATAAACATAAAAATGAACTCGATCGAAATTGAAAGGAGAAAGAAAAGAGAACTATACACAAACGTATAGTACAGAAGAGGACGAGACAGGATAAGACATGATATTGTATTCAACCGTCAGTCATGGACAAGACCTGATATGAAATATAAAGAAAAAAAAAAGAGAGAAACCATCCAAGCACCCAGGTACCCATATCAAGGAGAAAGGAGAGAGGAATAATGCATATTTCATGCAAACATGTTAATCAGTCAATTCAGTCAGCTAGGTAGGTAAAGGTAAGAAGGTATTTAGCCAATCGCAAAAGTCCATCCTCATGCATGCATGCGCGCATGTATCTTTTAGTCCAGTCCAGTCTGTCCATCTGCTCATCCGCTCATCATTCATTCATCCAACTATATTCCACCTTTCTGGTGGATTATAGCTATGCATATTGGGCAGCATGATGCTGGTATCATGTTCGAGTATGAGATCGATTCGGTTCATAACGTTCTCTGCTTCATTTCATTTTCTGAAACTCAGTCGAATTGAACAGGACTAGATGCGGATAATGATCTAATTCTGTTCAAATGCATTGAATCAGATGCGAACCAAGCAGGTTATATGCCCGTCGATCACCGCTCGGGAATCGTCTGGTCCACAATTCCGCTGCCCTCGGCGGTGCCCTCATTCTGATCCTGTTGGTTTTGCTGATGACTCGAGGACCCCCGTCGATGGAACGGATGCTGATGGAATCCTGAGAAATGCAGCACCTTCCGAACGGTGCTGGCAATTCCCGATCGCCGCTTCGACTCGGGCGACGACCCAAGCTGCTTCTCGGCGGCGTCGCTGGCTCCCGCCGCGCTGGCGGACGGTTTCTCGGGCCTCCGCACCGTCGCGTCATCCTGGAGCACGATGTTCGTGTTGGCGGGTTTCGGCGGCCATTGGCCATCTGCTTTCCAGCCCTGGACCATGGCTTTCGTGACGTCCGCCAGGTTGATAGGCACGGTGGGGGTGAGGCCCTGGACGACGACTTTCGAGTAGATGGATGGGTACATGGTTGGGGTGATGGCGGCGCGGATGGGGTTGGAGTTGGAGATGAGGGAGGGAGCGACGGGGATGAAGGGGTCTTCGTAGTGGTTTCGCGCGATCTGGTGCGACGAGGCAGTGGCGGTGGCAGCTTGCGTCGCTGGCGCGGGAGTCGCCGTGCTGGGTTCTTGGATAGCTGTCGTCGCGGGAGCAGCGTCGGGGTCGTGAGGATTCTCCGGATCGGCGGTAGAAGGCTCGTCTTCGCGTTCGCGGTCCGCCGGGAACTGCTGCTGCGTCGCGGCCACCATCGACGTCGTCGACGTGGGATCCTGATCGGCGACGGAGAGCGAGGCTTCGGTTCTAGCGGCTAGGTCGTCATATCCCGACGACGAGTTGGTGCCGGAGCCAGAAGAAGTTGTTGAATCCAGGGTATGCGCGTCCTCGTTCCCAGTCGCAGTCGCATTCGGGCCCTCCAGGCCATGCGATTGCGATTGCGATTGCGCCGCTCCTTCCTCCCCATTCTCCTGCCCCCGCTGCCTCTCGCTCTGCTCGCGCCTCCGGATCTCCGTGCGCGACAGCGCCCCAGACCAGGCATCGCGTCTCTCCACCCAAGTTCGTAGGCCCTCGTTCCACCGCATCTCCTCTTCCTCTTCCTGTCTGCGGCGCTTGCGACGCGGCGAGATCTCGCGCAGCGCGGCGCCTCCTAGCTCTGGCCGATACTCCAATTCATGGTCGCTGTCGTGGTAATCTTCCGGTTCCAGTTCCGGCGAGGAGACGGGCTCCAGCTCGGACCCGGAACTATCGTATTCGCGCAGGCGCCACTCGGCGATCTCGTGGGATGGCGGGGCGGGGGTCGACGAGGCGGGCAGGCCAGTGTCCGTGGACGGGTGGAAGAGCCAGTCGTTCCGGACGATTTCGCGTACGTGCAGCTTCGCCTCGCGGATTGCAGCGTCGCGGGCTTCGGTGGTCATTTTGCTCTCGATCTTGCCTTTCAGCTTTGATGCTTGGTTTCTGAAGTGGGGGATTGCAGCTAGTTTGGTTATGCGGAGGACCAGCAAGAAGGTAGTCAAATAGCTTTAGCTCGAGCACTCCAAAGTAGCTATATTAGCTAGCTTAGGGGCCAGAATTGGCGGTTAGAAGAGAGAGGGGTGAGGCGAGGCTAGGTGGAGGCGAAGAAAGGGGTGATTCGAGGAAACCAGGTGTAGAGAGCTACTGAGCTGGAAGAATCGGGGGTAGAAATAGAAATTAAAGAAAATCCTCGATGCACAAAGACGAGCCGAGAGGAAATTCCAAGAGATTTGGGAAAAAGCAGAAGAAGACTGAAAGATGTGGGGGAAAAGGAAGAGACGAAGTTTCGGGCGGAGAAAAATGACGATCGCCGGAAGTCGAGAGTCGATGTCATCATGCAACGTCCTACGCTCCTTCGCCGGAACTTCCCACTCCTTGGCCGCAGTCATTATAAACGGGCTGTGGATGAAAGGATTATATACCTAGTGTACAGGATATCGCTAAAAATACAAGATCGTCCAAAATATCCCATCTGACCTCCTCTTCTATAAAAAGCATGTAGCAAAATCCACTGGAACAAAACCTCAAATTGAAACACCAAATTCATGTCTATGAAACCGTCATACTTTTCATGTCCGCACGCGCGCAGCGTCTGTGTCAGGCTCCTCCGTCGCAGCAGGCATAAATCCCCATCCGGGACTCTTCTTGCGTCGTCCCTTGCGGTCGCCGTACTGCTCGTCGAACTTGCGAACCGCCGACAGCGACGACATGTCCTCGCTAATGGATGCGCTGATTTCCTCCATTCCACGCTCGAAATGAGTCCAGGTCAAAGTGCGTCGCTCCGGGTACTGATACGGCTCTTCGCCTTGATGCTGAGCGGCGAGGGCGTTTTCCTCGCGAACGCAGGCCAGCGCCGCGGCGACAGACAGGTTCTTCAAATCGGATCCGGAGTAGAGGGGCGTGCGACGGGCGAGTTCGGCGAGGTCGACGGAGCCATCAAGCGTTTCTTCCTTGAGATGGATTTTCAAAATGGCATGACGGTCTTGCTCGGTGGGGAGATCGACCAAGAGTCGCCGGGGCAGACGTCGCAGGACGGCATCATCCAGATCGAAGGGTCGGTTGGTGGCAACCATGATGAAGGCAGAGAGATCGTTCATTCCGTCCCATTCCCGCAGGAACTGGTTGATCAGCTCCCGGTGGGAAGTGCGGCTGCTGGCGCCGGTTCGCGAGCAGAAGATGGCGTCCGCCTCGTCGATGAAGACCACGCAGGGACTCAACTTCTTGGCGAGCGTGAAGATGGCCTTGACGTTCTTCTCGCCCTCTCCGACGTACATGTCATACACCTCCGAGCCGCTGACCTCCAGTACGGTAGCACCGCTTTCGCGGGCGACGGCCTTGGCCAGGAGCGTCTTACCCGTACCAGGGGGGCCGTACAGAAGGAGACCCGGGATCTTGTCGGTGGCAAGGACACCGTAGGTGAAAGCTTCGGGGCGGATAAGTGAGAGCGACGTGAGCGTCTTCAAGGCATCGATGGTCTCGGGCGGGACATGGACGTCTTCGAACGTGGTCCGGAGACTCTTCGCATCGACCACGCCGTTTAGTAGCTTCTTCTCGTGGGTATTGCATGTTTTCCGGAGGGAGTTAATGAGTCGCTCCCGTTCGTTGCCCGTCTCGGTGTGCTTCGCCTTGGGCGTCTTCTCTTGCAACCAATCCCCTCGGATGCGCTCCGTCTTTTGCATCATCTCGATTCCTTGCCGAATGTGGTCGAAGCCGAAGGATTCCTCCGGTTTCAGGTTTCCAAGTGCAAGGGTAGTAGCCCAGTGCACTTGGCTGTATGTCCAGTAGCGGTCCTCGAGGCCGGATTCCTTCACAAGGGAGGCGTCGAGCGGCCAGGCACGGTCGGAAAAGATGTCATCCTTCAACGCTGAAGGGGTTTCGTGCAGTCGTGTTCGGAACATGTCCTGCAGATGGCGGATGTTAATCTCGAGAGTCCGCTTCTTGCGGTCATCGGTAAATGTCCTCTCTGCCATATCCGAGCCCATGGCAGGAGTAACCACAAGCATCTGCGAAAACTGATCGTCGAAGGCGTTCTGCATCAACCGCGATGCATCCGAGTCGGGCGTGGCGTCTTGTGAGGCGGTACCGACGAACAGAACTCGGGATCCAGCCTTTCTCCGATCTTGGATAGCTTTTTGCAACAACTGGATGAACCGAGCGCCTTCTCGCGTGCTCTGAATCTCGCCATAATCCTGCACCTGCACAATGATATCGCGGGTCTGTGTGGGCGCGGTGTTTTCATTCTTGATCGCATGGGATTCCCCCTCTTCCTCCGGGGTTGCTTTGTCTGCTTGTCGGGAAGGCTTCGTAGGCGAGGAAAGAAGCTCGTTGATCAGTCGAAGTCGCATGTCCTCGGCTCGATCTTTGCCGTTTTGCGACGATGCAGAGCCTCCAGAGCCATCCATCGGGGCGTTGAAGGCAGCCACCAAAGACTTGAGACCCATCGGCATGGGAAGAGGAATGTCCCCAGCACCTCCGCGGGAACTTTCAATGGTGATGAATTTCGGACCCGCAAGCCCAGGCCGGTAGCTGCGTGACGGCATCGCACTCTCCATGGCGTCCGCATCGTCGGATTCCCCTTCCTCCCCAACATCTTGCCAAGCGTCCGACATCGCCGGTCGGTACACCTCATACCCCAACGACCGGATCGGCGACGTCGTCCCGACAGATTCCAGATCCTGCTCACTGCACAGCTGAGCGATATCCTGAGCGTTCAGCGTCACCAGGTCCGCACCCAGCTCCTGCGCCAACCTCTTCACCACCGCATCCAAGAACAAGATCCCGTCGTGGCCGGGGTACTGCAGGACGAGATGCGACTTGCGCGCCGACGGCTCCGCTGCGTACTTCGCGGGCGGAAGTCGTAGACCCGCCCTGGCCGAGGCACAAAGCTCCTGCCACAGCGCCTCGGTCAAGGCATACCTGTTCTCATTTCCAGGCGCTCCATCTGACGACGGCGCAGGTCCCCCGTTGTCATCACCGCTGCCGCCGCCTTGCGCGACCGCATCCGCCTGCGTTCGATCCGCCTCCGTCAGCGACGGGGCAATCTTCACCTGCTGCGGAGCCTGCGCTGCCACCTGGCGCTCCTCATCCCCGTTGACCACGGTATTCCGCTCGTAGAACCAATCGGGGACGGTAGCGACGGGGGCGGTCCATTCTTTCGCGGGTTTCTTGTTCCGAAGGGCGCGACGGATCGCAGAGCCGTAGGGGCTCGATTCTTTCTTCACCGACTGCTGCTCTTCCGCGGCGGACGGGGCAACGGGCGTCGTCGTTGCCGTCCGCTGCTCCGAGACATTCTGTCCGGGATTGACCGTCGACGCAGGGCCGCTTACATTCTCGGACGTGGAATCTCTGCCTGCACGAGGATCTGAGCCGGCCGGGGTCGACGAGCGGAGGAGTCGAGAGATATGGAAGCGACGCGAGGCAACGACGGCGGCAGGGTAACGGCGGTGCGCGACGAATCGACAGGGTCGGACGGAGCTCGACAGCAACCGGGCGGGTTGCATTGACGAATACATCCGGGGACAGGGCAGGACGCTGTCGCCGGGACTTTAGGGACGAGAGGAACAAAGGCTGATGCCGTAGGGGGTCATCAGTCGTTTGGGCTGTCGGATCGATTGATTGATAAGTCGTTCTCTTTCTATTCTTTTTGGGGTTTGGCCTGCTTTTCTGCCGCTGTCACGTTATCTACCGCCTGCTACGTCGGCTGTCGCCTGAGGCAGACATCTTTGTTCTCGAGTCTTTGTTCTCTCCTACTGATACAGACAGAATTCCAAAGTCAAATCTCGCATTGTATTCCCGCACTCTAACTTCTAACGGCATCTGTCACCAGCAGATCCTCTATTTCAACTCTACCCCTCACGACAACAAACTACATAGCACTAATGTACAGTACAAGCCCCCAATTTTGTACAGCCTTTACAACCCCCAGATAAGGCTGCTCAGACCCTCGGCAGTGCCAACTTCGCCAGGCTCTCCGACCTGCACGCTGGCCACCTCGTCTCCCAGTTTGCCGGTCTCCGGGTCGCGCTTGACGATGGCCACGTTGGACGACGCCTGGTTACCAATGGCGACCAGGTCGCCGGCCTCGTTGATCTCAAAGGTGCGAGGGACGGTGCCGTACGACGAGGTGAGGTCCCGGAAGGCGACGGTGCCGTTGCACGAGCGACCCAGGGTCACCATGGAGTCGTTGGGATCGAATCCCTTATCCGAGCGGATGGACACGTACAAGGAGGTGCCGTCCGACTGGATGCCCGAGAGGGTGGCGCCCTCGGGCAGACCTCCGGGGTAGGGGTCGAAGGACTGGGTTTCGCGGAACGCGAGACATCCGTCGGAGGTGTGAGAAACGTCGAAGGCCTTGAAGTGGCCGCCGATCTCGCTGACCGTGTACAGCAGGGTCTGCTGCGAGCCGGCGCGGCGCTGGAATCGGAAGCGAGTGGCCTCGGGCTGTTCGAAGAGGCCGTGACGGGGGCCGCTGCCGTGCGGGAACTCGATGGACGGGCAGTCGTTCAGGGAACCCGAAGATTTGTCGATGGCGTACACGCGGATCTGGTCGGCGCCCAGGTCGGGAGAAAGCAGGAAGGAGCCGGACGGGTCGAGGATGACCTGGTGGGGGTGCGAGGCACCCTGCTGGGGAGTGGCGCCGGGCTTGGTCAATTCATAGTGGAAGACCTGAAGAGGCTCGGCATCGGCGTCCAGAGGCAGGGAAAAGGTGGACAGGGCGGAGCCGCCACTGCGCCAAGTTAGCAAGTGGATTCTTAGTAGGGTTAGAGGGTACGTACTAGTGCGCGATGGCCAGATACTTGGAGCCGTCCTCGCCGGTATAGATGATGCTGTTGACGCCACCGCCCGGCGCGGCGTCCGTCTTGGCGGCTTCGGTCAAGCTGCCGTCCTCGCCGATGGCAAGGCTGGTCAGGGACCCGTTGCTGGAGGCATCGCCGTTCTCGTCGGAGCAGTAGAGCAGCTTCGATTCGGGGTCGAGGGTGATCCAGCTGGGCATAGGGCCGCAGGTCTTCAAGTCCGAGGCGACGGACAAAGAGTATCCGTCATCTCCGCCCTCCAGGGACAGAGTGTAAACAGAACCGGAGTAATGAGTGGCATAGAGGTTGGCTGCCGAAGCCAGCGAGCAGCACAACAGGGGCAAGTAACGAAGGGACATGGTGGGCGAGAATGATCGGAAAGGATTGTTGGGTTGAAAGGGGGACAGGAGGAGGAATCCACGGATGTTTTATACTTCACCGCGGAATGGTAGATCAGGAACCGTCCGTCATAAAGAGATTAGTCGGCATGGATCTGCGGTTATGATACATCGAACAAGGGCGTTCGAGGGGGCCAGACGGGGAGGCTGGCAGGCTGCCCGGCTCAGCTGTCACCCCACGCTAGCCAATGATTGCGGGGACAGGGTCCTCGCCACCAAATGACAGCGTGATACTCGACCTGTAAGCTGAAGACGGCGTCAAACCGAGCGCCGTTGAAAGTGCAGAGTCCACGTCGATCTGGCGGGGATTGGCTCATTCGGGTATCTCCACGACCGCGTCCGATCCGCATGGAGAAATCCCCGTGGGAGTCTGCCCGGGCGGTTACACCTGTACCACTGTCTGAGGCATCTACGGGGTGATACCTCGTAGTCTGTGCTGGGATATGCCGGGAAGATGCTGTTGTCTGGTTTCAGGTTGAAATGAAGCAGGGTCGGCCGCGCGCCTTACAAGGTTTGAAGGAGCCGTTCATCGTGTTAAACGACATTCCGAGCGATGTCGATGTTGGCGATGCATGGTCAATGGGGCGGGGCGGAATGCACTTGCGCCGCATAGTCGATCTTGCAATTTCTGTAGGGTAAAGGTCAAGTCGCATACCCCTGTGCGACAAGTGGAATGGGGCGAAATGTGCAACTTGATCGATGATCGTTTGATTCTTGGTCTTTTCTCCCTTCTGCGATCGGGCCAAACAGTCTTGGCGGCAGCCTCAGGCCACGAGGCCCGAAGCCAAGCATAAGCACAAGCGCTGGCCTGAGCCTCCGCCTCCTTCCAGCGCACACTTCGCCAAGAGGCAAGGCAGTCAGACGTTGGATGTCCTCTCTCCGATGTGGTCGGAGGCCATCGAGACGCAAGGCTCGGGTCCTGTTCAGGGAAGCTGATCAAAATCATCTTGCGTGGCAGCATTCCGGATGTCCGGCGTAGATTAAATCCAAGGTGACAACCAGCATGACGTCGACGGATTCCGAGCCCGACATTGCGATATTTTCCAGTTTCCTGCTCTACTCCGAAGTCTAACTGCTTGGAGTCAAAGTCGAAGTCTCCAGGTTGTGGAGAAGGGAAAGCTGGCGACCCACCGGGGTGGTTGGTGGCAGTGAAGTGGATAAGAATCCTGTGTTTACAAATTACTCGCCAGAGAAACTGGTCTGCGCATCGGTTGGAGTACAGAGCGATGCTGCACAGCCCGAGCTGCATAAGAATAGCATCTGCCCTGTGTCCTCAGTTAGCGCAGTCGTCCACCACGTCCTGCGCGGACGGGGAATAAGAGGGATCGACATGAGACAGCCTTATCCACCTGTGTCATGTATGCAGTGGATTAAATGCCCGACTATAAATATCTGTCCGTGGCAGAGTTGTGTAGTTGTGAGTGTACAGGTAGGAATATTGAGCAAACAATAAAATCTATACCATTGACATCCATGGATCCATGGTACACCGTGGAAAAACCAACCGGAACACGAGACGGAAGCCATTGGCGGGTTAAGATCTTTTCCCGGAAGTCAAAGTCAGCCGATGCCCCTGACTCTCTTTCTCTACTCCAACAAAGTACAGAAACCTTCACATTTGAACATAGAACATAGAACATAGAGTCATATATACTATCATCGATCGGATCGGACGGAGAGTGAGATACGAAGGGATTCTATAAAATTAGAACGCCGGTGGAGCGTCGCCGCGTGGCAGACCAACCGCATCAACCAGCGCTCTCCACCGGTTCTCCCCGAGCCCAATCACCAGCCCCAGCCAGAGTCAAACATTATTATTGACTGTCTGTGCCTGGAGAGGGTTTTTCTGTTTGTTCCCTGACTTCCCTTCCATAATCCTCCTGCGTGGGTCTGGTACTGGATCGTCAGTCAGACCATCCAGCCGGCATCTTTTTTTTCTCTCCCTTTCCTCGCTCCCTCCTTCGCTCGCTTTAAATGTCATTTCCCCCCTCGCAACCCCCCAATTCCCTCGTTTGAACCCCCAATGAAAATGCGGTTCTCCGTGGTGATCACCCTGGCGCTCTGCTCCCTGGGTTCTGCCCGCCTGGAGCAACCCACCAGCTTCACCCGACTCCCTTCGCCCACCACCACCCTGGACGATCCCTCTCCAATCCCCAACGATCCTCCGGTTGGCTCCGAGAATTTCTATCCCGGGCGATGGTTCCAAAAACGAGCCGAGACGGACGACGCGGCGGCCGCTGCAGCTGCCGCAACCGACGCCGCCGACGACGACGACAAGAAGGAGGCAGCTGCTGACACGGCGGCCGCAGACGACGCGGCGACCACGGCTGAAGCGGCGACGACTGCTGAGGCCGCAACGACCGCAGAGCCGGCGACCACCGAAGCTGCGGAAACCACCGCAGACACGCCCACCACCGCCGAAGCTACCACGACGGAGGAACCCACCACCACCGAACAGCCCACGACCACTGCCGAGCCGACGACGACCTCCGCCGAGAGCACCACGTCCACCTCGTCCTCCGAAACCACCCAAACCACCACCAGCGCCTCCACCACCACCTCCTCCTCGACCACCTCCTCCAGCACCTCTTCCTCCACCTCGAGCACGTCATCCGCCTCCACCAGCTCCAGCGATTTCGACCTCGACGAATGGAACCACAACGGCATGGTGGCCGCCATCGCGGTCGCCAGCGTCGTGGGCGCCATCTTCATCGGCACCATCGGCTGGTACTGCCTCGCCAGCCGCATCACCAAGATGTTCGAAAAGCCTCCGCCGCCGCCGGAGGCTGCCGCCGCGGCCGCAGCAGGGGGAGCGGCGGGCGCGTCCGCCTACTCGATGGTGCCGCTGGTCGACGGCAACAATCGGCCGACCAGCGAGGTCAAATTCGACCGCAACTCGATGATGTTCGCGGCCAGCTCGTCGCGCACGGATCTGGAGTCCGTCGTGAACAATAACGCCAGACGCCAGACTATGCTGTCAGCGGACGGGTCGGGGCCGTCGAGCGGACAGCGCGGGTCGGTGGCATCGCAGCCGAGAATGATCTAATGTGGAATAAATACTAAGGAGTGAGATCAGAGGATGTCTTTTTTTGGTTTATCTTTTTTTTCATATAATCGGATGAATTGGTTTGAAATATACATACAACATACACTTACTCTTCTCCTATCTGGATATTCTTGGATCTTTGACAGACTGTCTAGATATGGAGATGTGAATTGGCATTGAATGAGGAGTTGGATTTTTCGTCTTGTCAGGCTGAAGGCTTGACCAGCATTTCAATTGCATGCATGTGTACACACTATATGATGTTAATAATTCCCTCCTGGTCTCTGGAGGTCAATGAACAGAATTGATGGCATAATCCTAAATTTGTCGGGGGCATCTCTTTATATGCCGTTCGGCCTCCGAAAGCGCGGCATGTGAGAGGTCACATGCAAGGCTCTCATACTATCGACAGCAACAGAAACACGATTGAGGGACCTTTCTCTTTGCTACATTCACCTCGGCAAGGTTAATGTGATCGATCGTAATGGCACCTAGTCTTGGTTATTATTTCTAACCGTCCCCATCCCTTTATACTAACGATCTCCCTCAGCCGGAAAAAACAGACCTGAGCAGACTAACATAACATCAATTGAACACCTACAATTAAACCAGATCCTACCTAACCACCAATCGTCCTGATTAACTCACCATCGCCTCAACAATCCCATCGCCGCCCTCATCAACCGGATCCCAGAACCCAACCACCGTCAGCCCCGCCCTCTCCAGCAGCGCCCGCCACTGCTCTCTCGTCCGCTCCATGCCACCGTTAAACGCCATCATCGTCATATCCAGCTGCGCCTGGAACCGCGACGCCCCCCGCTCCAACACCAGCATCTCATGGATCAAAAGCCTCGAGTACCCCGGCGTCATGGCCGCCGCCACGCGGTCCAGAATCCGTAAACAGTACGCATCCGACCAGTCGTGCAAGATGTGATGGTAGAAGTAGACTCGAGCACCTGGGCTGTCAGAACCACATTCCGCCCATCATCAATAGGAATAGAAAGGTTCATACCGCAAACAGGCTGCCTCGTGAAAAAGTCATACTCAAGCCTCTGAATCCCCGGGTCCAGATCCCCATCCCCATCCACTGCGTCCGTGACGGCCTTTAGATCCTCCAACACCAGCTTTCCGGAGTTTGGGAACCTTGCCTGGTACGCCATCAGATCGTGGCCTTTGCCACCGCCGACGTCCACAATCAGGACTTTCTCTGTGTCTGCGCCGTCCAAGATCCGCTCCTGCACCGGGTACCAGTCCACCCAGTACTTCCTGGCGCCCATGGTGTTTCCCATGAACAGGGCGAAGTCGGACAGGAGGGACGGCGAGGCGGCGATCCGGTCGAATGTCGTCTGCGTCGTTTGGAAGGCGTGTTGGACGAGGCCGTCGGTTGGGTCGATGGGGCAGGAGGGTCCTCGGGTTTGGAAGTAGGAGGGGGCGCTTTGCATGGCGGGCACGATTAGTTGTGATCTGGGGTTGTTGTTAGATTTGAGCTGGTTGTGTGGGAGGTGTTGAGACAAGAAGGGGTGCTCGAACATCATTCTATACCCTGCTGCGATTTCAGCCGTGCTCATGGCCTGCGTGATGCGCGTTGCTTGCCATGTTCGTGCGGCGGTTTCCTCGACGAAGTGCTCGGCGGAAAGAGGTCGTAGGATACGCACTGGTTTTGAGGCATGAGCATTAGCTAGCCATGAGGGTTGATGTATGTGCCTACCGATCAGCAGCTCCTCGGCGCCAGACAACTTGGCCAGTCTGGCTGAGGTCACAGGTCCGTGGTGCAGGATCAATGCGAATAGGTTCAAATCAACGGCGATGCGCGCACTGACGGCAATCATGGGCTTTCAGGAGTCAGCAGCAATTGAGCCAGACGGCGCTCAGGAATGATGCGGTACCGAGCCAGCCAAGTCGATGGCTACGTTCTCCGGCTGCTCCAGCTGGGCTGTCAGCGCTTTGCTAAGCTGTAGGCATTCTCTTTTGGCGTCGCGGTCTTGATCATTGCTGAGTCTTGGGGCCCGGCGGGATAGCTGAGTTATCAGGCTGATGGACTCGTCATTCTGATGTATGGAGCCCATGGCTGGGGGATGGCTGTGCTAATAGAATCAGTGAGGTGTGCTGTGGGAAATGGACCATTGAGTATACAAAATGGAGTGCGAAACGAAACCCTGAGGGCTGGAGCGGGATACTAATATCCTGACATGGCAAGGAACAGTGTGGCTTTATTATAATCAAGAGTGCGAATCCATGGGTTCTCGATCAGGTGTTCGACCCAGATACTTGCAGTCCGCAAGGAAAGTGGCTGCAAAACAGGACAGAACAGCGGTGATCCGGGGTTGCTAAGCTTTGGATTTATCGAACGCATATCCTCGGGATAAATTTCGGATAAAAGATATCGTACAGTTACGTGTCTTGGTTTGAATTCTACAGACTGAATTATGTGGAGGATGGAATTGTTTAAGAATGCATGTAAAGAGCCGTTCGTTATCTACTGCTGGGCAAGTATGTCAACGCCACCATACTACATTCGTACCAACATCACCATGTCATATTTCGCCTTTGTAGTCCAGAGTGTTTGACTTCATAAATAACTTCGCGAGTAACCCCAGTCGATGTAACATGACGGACTGTCGGCAAGCCAGACCGCTCTGCATCCCTGCTCAGTGACGTGACGGAGCCTGGTCTTTGTCCTCCAATTTCCTGCCACTGCTTTAATCCTGTGTACATTTCCAGCAGACGACAACTGACAAGTACCCAGTCCAGCTGGAGGATACAAACCCGCATACAACTAAACAATTCAGTCCACCCCAATGCTGCGTCTTCTCGCACTGGCCGCAACATTCGGCCTCAGCCTCGCCGCTTCACAGACACCACTGCTATCGAGCCCTACCGATGACTTTCGCGTCATCCACAGCACCCAATTCCCAGAGTACTCAGTGCGCATCCGCCAGCAGAACGAGTCCATCTGCGCCGCCGGCTCAGCCCAATACACCGGCTGGCTGAACATCGGCCCCAAACATCTCTTCTTCTGGTACTTCGAGAGCCAGAATGACCCCGTCTCCGACCCGCTGACCCTCTGGATGACCGGCGGACCCGGCGACTCCAGCATGATCGGCCTCTTCCAGGAGATCGGGCCCTGCCTGGTCAACGAGCACGCCAACGGCACCGTCCATAACCCGTGGTCCTGGTCGCGGAACTCCTCGCTCTTGTTCGTCGACCAGCCCGTCGGCACGGGGTTCTCGTACCTCGACGACGGCGAAGACTTGCCCGTGGACTCGGAGCAGGCCGCCGTCGACATGCATCGATTCCTGCAGCTCTTTGTCTCTGAGGTGTTCCCGCATTTGAAGCCTCTGCCGGTGCATCTTTCCGGCGAGTCCTATGCGGTGCGACCCCCCTTCGCACTTCAATTCTCCAGCCCATGCTGATTCCACCCCCAGGGCCATTTCATCCCCTACCTCGGCGCCCGCATCATCCAGCAGAACCAAATCTACCCCTCCCAGCCCCAGGTCAATCTCAAATCATGCCTGATCGGCAACGGCTTCATGTCCCCTCGCGACTCCTTCTACGGCTACTGGGAAACCCCCTGCACGACCAACCCCGGCGTCGCGGCGCCCGTCTTCAACACCACCCGCTGCGACATCATGGCCGCCAACATGCCGCGGTGCATGCACGTGTCCGAAGTCTGCGTGCGCAACCCCGACCCGGCGATCTGCGACGCCGCGCGATCGGTCTGCTACGAGGGCGTGGTGGGATGGTACGACGAGGAGGCGGGCGCTGGGGGGCGGAATAGATTCGATAGTAAGTTCCCCCTCACCTCTTTCAATCCTACCTACCTACCTACCTATTCGGCACCGTCTGTATCTAATATAAGGGTTCTGGGGATATAGTAACAGCCCCCTGTGCGATCGACGAAATGTGCTACATCCAATCCGCCCGCATCGAAACATATCTCAACTCGGCGGCTGTCTGGACCTCGCTTTCTCCTCCTAGTGAGGTCGAAGAGTACAGATTCGTCTCGCAGGCTGTCATTGACGCTTTCGATACCTCTGCGGACGGTATGACGTCCACGTCGGAGCTGGTGGTCTTCCTCTTGGAGCAGGGCGTCGATTTCCTGGCCTACCAGGGAAATCTAGACCTGGCGTGCAATACCGCGGGGAATCGAAGGTGGGCGGAGTCGGTGGTTTGGAAGGGGCAGGTAGAGTTTACGGCGAGGGAGATGAGGGTGTGGAGGGCGTTTGTTGAGGAAAAGGGCGGGATGGAGACGGTGGGAAGGATGAAAGAGGTGAAGGTGGAGGGGGGAGATGGAAAGGTGAGGTTTGCGTTTGTGACTGTTGATGGGGCGGGGCATTTGGTGAGTTCATTCTCTTTTGATGATTGACTGTTAAATTGGGAGGGTTGAAATTGGAGGGTTGGATTGCTAATGTGATGCTGTAGCTACCTCAAGATCGACCAGATGTGGCGCTTGATATGATGGTGAGGTGGATTACCGGGGCGTCTTTTGCATGAGGTGCATGATGCGTCTTTACAAGATGGTGAGTGAGTAGGTGGACTGACAACTAATATTATTAAATGTTAGGTCCTAGATCAATACATGAAGTAAGAATATGGCACAGTTTATCCCACAGGATCAATTGCGAAGATTAAATAAGAAAAGAAATTCCACAACAACGACACGGTCAATCTATTCACTTATCCATTCTAAAAGGCTCTATAATTACCATCATTCCCAACAAATCAAACCATCCACTCTATATCCCAGATGAACAAGGGTGGTGATTCGGTGCGATTGGTGGCTTTGGACGGTGAGTTGTTCTTTGGGACCTTGTTGGGGATTACATGGAGCTTGGAGTGTCTTTGTTGTCCGAAAGCGAGAGCTGCTGCAGTCTCCGGGTGGTTTTCTTCATGTCGTTCACACGTGAGGTCAGACGGAGAGTTGAGCATTGCGCATACCGCCACTCTTGACTGCGCGGCCGTGAGAAGAAGCTCATCAGACAGAGACAGAGCACCCTTGCAATGGACGTGTTGGGTTGTTGAAGAGCTCCATCTTCATCTACATCCTGGTTGGGCTCGCAGAGGTAATAGTACAAGGTTCTTGGGTCGTTGTCTGGGACTCGAAGAAGAATAAGGGCAGTTCCAGTCGTCAAGTAGGAATATTCGACTCCTTGTTGAATCATGAACAGGTATTCCTGAGCCAGAGCCGAGCAGAGAAGGCTCTGTGCGTTGTAGACGGATTGCTCAGCCTCGTCAATGCACATCTGGTTTGTCTCGGTCATTTTCCATATGTCCGTGTCGCCCAGGTTCGGGCGGAGATCCTCCAAGGGAAGCTCGTGCGCTGGTTTGTATTTGATACTAGTGAGGGGGGCTCTTGGCCGTGCCATCAACTCTGCAGACGAAGCCTCGATCCGATATTTCACGGGCTCTGGATATATTGTTCGTGCCTCCGACCATTCCAGCCCAATCCAACACCTCAACATAACCTTCGAACAAAACCCCATCCCCAAGCCCGAACTCTTCTCGCGCAGCAGGGATCTTACACAGTGCCGAGATGACCTGACCGACATGTCATTCCACTGCATTTCGCTCATAGAGCCTCAGGTCACATTCCCGTCCCATCGACCATAATTGCCTACCCAGTTCATCCAACCCACCCCGAGACATAAACAACCGTGGTGCGTCCCCGTCTGGCTGGAGATAGCGACACACCGAGACGTAGGTATCTTGCTGCAGTGCTGGTCACTCGATCCACTGCTTTAGTCGTGGACAGGGCGGTGTTTCGGGATTGGGGATCTGCCATAGGGTTGAGGTGGAAGGGGGTATAGCTTGATATGGTCAAGATAGGACGTTGTAGCAGTGGCGGAGGAATTCGAAGAATGTGGTCGGTTGGGTTTGTTTTCTTGATTCGTCGAATCTTGTTTGTTCAAGATGCTTTCTTTCGGTCTGATGGGCGCCTTGGTTATTAGGTGAGCCGTCTCTAGCCATGGTGGTAGAGGTCAAGCGAGAGGATCGGATTTGCTGAAGATATGAAGTTCCTTTTCTTGTGACGGTCCCTCGATAGATTGGATACTGGTTGTTCTACCTTTAGAGAATATCCACTAGACTAGAGAAGGAATTGAAGGAAAATAGTTTTGTATAGTAGCGTCCTAGAGGCATATATAGATGTTCAACGGAGTGAGAGGCAACGGATGCTTCCGGTAGTTGAACGGTTCCTCCGTCAAAGGAGAGGTACTGATTAAGAATCATTTTAACTGTTTGGCTATACTAATTACCTTCTGCATATGATGGTGAGATGGACCACGGGGGCGTCTTTTGCATAAGGGCATGATTTCAAGGCCTGGACTCTTCAGTACGGTTATTTGGTATGGTAGGTCCTATGAGCTGGTGAGTAGTTAGACTGATACCTAGTATCTTTAAAAACCAGGGCCTATATCATACTACTGTGATAATGTATTCGCAAGCACTTGTGGCTGTCTAGAATCAATATAATATCTCACCGAAGACTAATTACCGAGTGTTTTTCACGAGGACCGAAGACTGAGTCAAGACTAACAAGCAGATAGAGAAGGATTGGCCCAAGCAGGTACCTATATCTGATCATAAAGGAGTAACTAACAAGGTGATTGCAGCATAAAACTTATATTTAAGTAATAAAGTGTCATTAAACGCGAAGAACTAAGCAAGAACTATCTAACAGGTGGGTAAATAAGACCCTTGAATAGTTCTTCCCCGATATACTCCGTGGTCTCTGTAGATCATTTGGTCCATCGTATACCAAGTGATATGCCGCATACCATTTGGCCTTCATATGCCATATCGCGTGACTAGTGAATCCTTCTCGTAGCGCCCCAGGCTCCCGGTAGTTGTTATCCTATCGTTCCTACACCGCGGCTCTTAGTGTTGCAAGGGTTCGTAACAGGTACGTGGCATGAAAGGTGCTCCATACAAGGTCCGAGGATTTCACGCCGCGTCCCCAGATCAACCCTGGCCACCACAGAGGTTGGACGCATGGTTAGAAAGTTGGAACAGGAACAATTAGGATAAAACCGAGACATAGGAAGCTTCAAATACAGAATCAGATCAATAACCTCAAACTGTCCCAGCAATTTATCAAAGAATTCGAATGCGTCTTCCACCGATATAACCCCAAATTTCCATTTTTATGTGCAATACATAAGATAGGTATCTTGGATGCAATTCCGCGCATAATCAGTTTCCTGTTGCGTTTGCAATGTCATATTATGACTCGTATAATAGAAGGCCGGGAGTGTTATATGGACTAATACTTACAAGGAGTTCCGTAAATTGCGAGACCTTTATCTCTTCTTCACAAATAAAACGTGTCTGTCTTTCGTTCATCTCCCCTTTATTGTACGTCTGAGCCCTGTCAAAGTCCAGCCAAACTATCCTCCCAGGGTCGCTTTTGATAATCATCATATTTCTTGGTTTCACATCGCAATGCAGAACATCCGCTTCGTGGATTTGTCGTATGCCATGTACTAAATTTGTTGCGCGTTCTTCATTATAGTGCTGTGGGAGTATCATTTCCATATGAGGAATGTATTCCAGAAATAATGCACTCGGTGGGTATTTGTCATTCAGGAACATATCCAGGTGAGGCTGGTAGAGTCGTAAATCTAGGTCCTTTATTGAGCCGTAGAATTGCGGTATGATACCGCTATTACACAGACCATGTTTCTTCAATCTTTCGTAGGCAGTTGCTTCACAGACGTGAATATCTGTTTCGCGTTCTAGAGGCACTGGCTCAACTTTTCCGGGGTTGTGATGCTGTGATCCTAAGTGTCAGGCATCATAAATAAGCATTAAATCCTTGAGAATAACTGACCACCTTCATCACACATGTCGTGCCACGGATTTCTACTATGAATATCACCGAAAATTGTGAAGCAGTAAGCTGCGCTTTAAACAAAATCTCGGAAGCACTGACGGAACTGAACTCCATTTTCACATATGTATTTATACCTCTCTAGGCGTGCACGGCCCTTGGATATACTTTCGGGCAGCTTTCATATGGGTTTAGGGTAAAAAAACAGGTTGACAAGTGTAGGAAGAACGGACTTCTGGGTGGGAGGACACAGGGGAAGGCTATAGGTAAATATAGGGACAATGGAGAGGATTGAGGAAAACGAAAGGGGTAAGAGGTAAGGAGGCGGCCCGGAAATTGTTTTAGAAACCGCGAATGGTGATTGGAAGGAAAGTAAAAAGGTGAATCCGACAGAAGCCGCCTGGGCCTGAACTATATCCTGTCTTTCGAAAGAATTGTGTGTCCTAATTTCTTTCTGCGAATGTTGAATTAAGTTTCCTACAATTCGCATTTCATATCATCTTGAGCAGTAGTGCCGCTGAAACTCCCGGTTTCAAGCTCTTTGGCTCCGAAGTGTAGGTGTAAGGTTCCAGTTTAATTGTATACAGAAGAGGAGCAGTCAAAACATACTTGTCAAATATCTCACCTTTTGTAGTTGCGGTTTTTTTTCTTCTTCTTCCAATTGAGTGTACATTAATTACAGTGCTTGAGTTGGCGACACTAAGCAACTATATAGGTTTGCATTTTTCCCTTTCTGTTCTCGCCTTACTGTTACTTTCTATTCGAGATTTGGATGTAGAAGATGACACAACAATTTATCATCCCAGATTCTCCCATGAGGACTGTCAAGAAGGGTTTATTGATTAGTGAGTTAAATATATCAGAAAGATTAATCATGTTCAGAAGTCATCACCTGACATCCAAGCCAGCGCTTCAGATAAGCCCAAGAAGTCTTGGAATGTAACCATCCAAGACACCGGCCAGGGATCGGGCCATCCGTGCCCTAAGCAGGAACACGAGGGATTGGCCCCTGCGATCGTATGCCACGACGCCAAACTGTCATTGGCCGAGACAACATTGGCAAGGCTGGAATCGCATATTGCGGACTGCTCGACTTGTACGCATCAGGGGTTAGTGACGCCCGATCTCTTCGCCAGGGTCTCTCATGACCCGTTGTTTGCGCCCCGTGGGGCGAGGCTGGGGATGGTTGTCTTTGGGGGGGGGGGGGGGGGGGGGGGGGTATATATGTATGGGCCATTTCCCTCTAGGGAATGGATCTGTTAGTGCTTCTTCAGTTGGTTTCTTACGTCTGCTCAGGGTTAAGATTTGCTGAGTATAGATCGACCCACATGAGGTTCATCGATGTATGTCAGCCATCTCTCTCTTACCATCTTTCCTTGCTCACCAGCATAGCCTACATAGATATAACCGCCCCACCTTCACTTGAAAACAAAACAAACGTCAAAATGACCCCCGCCCCTCCATACACCGAAACCGCCCACCCCCCGCCACCACCACCTCCTACCAAATCGCACCGCTCGGGATTAATTTCCATCCTCCTCATCTGCATCCTGTGCACGCAGATCATCTCCGCCGTGCTTCTCGGTCTCTGCCTCAGCTGTCTCGGCAGTATCGATAAATTCATCGCAATCCGCCTCCCCAGACTCGTGACGCCGACTCCCACCCCGAGCGCGATGGTGGTGCGGTTCGAGGAGGATCAGCCGCCGCTGCCGGTCGAGGTGTATGGGATTCCGCTGGTGCATGTTAATGGTGTGGATGATGTCGTGAGGGTTACGACTGAAGTTGCGTCGGTGTCGGAGGAGGAGGAGATTCAGGGGACGGGTTAGATGGTTATAGGGTTGGAAGGTTGGGAGTTAGGGTCTAGTGAGGGGCATAAGATATTAATTAGGCATTTAGTTGGGAGTAAGAAGTACCTAAGCTTATCCAGAGTTGAGTATTAAGCTGTTTTGAACCCTTCATTCAGGGCTTATTCCTTTCCGCCCTTTTCTAGCACTGTGTCTTCGATACAAATCCCTCAAGGCGAACACAATTTCCCGAGAAGACAAGGCGATGGCCACACCAGCCAGACCAATTATGACTAAGACAACAACAAAAATGGCGAATATCGAAAACCCCCTAGATACCCGAGCAAAATCCTGCCATGAAGGACCAGACGTGATGAGTTGTTGGACAGCCAATGCGACCTGCATAGCGCTTAACATCACACTGAAGACCCCGAACGCAAAAAGGATGGGCGCATAGAATCTTGCAAAGTATGCCGCATATTGGCCGTGCACCTTTTGATAAGTGAACCGTCGGAGAAATATCTTCGTCCAGAAGTTCAATCGCGAGAGCCGCAATTCGCCGTATGCATAGCGTGGCGAGACATCGCTATCTGGGACATGCTCGAATGCGACGATGAAGCGGGTGAAGTCGGAGAATGGTATCTTTGCTGGTACCAAGAGATGCTTGTCGTCAACTGCCAGGCGATGGTCAGACTTGTGTCGAATGAGATGGCTGTACGACCGAAGGAACCCAAGGGCTGCTTTAGTGAGGTGTGTTCGTTGCGGTTGTGGGATGGGGGAGTCGTTGCTGGTCAGGTAGTACTTCCAGAAGGCATGCGATAGGAGGTATTTTGGCACCGGCTTTACGAAGACTCTGTCCTCTATCCAGACAAGATGTAATCCTGGATCCTCGCTGACAATGATCTGGCGCCCTCGTACAATTTGATGCGTGAGCGTTGAGATGTGTGAGCTATCCTGCTTCGCAACTAGCCACAGATGTGGTGCAAGCTTGTCAAGTGTCGGTGTCACGAGGTCTGATTCGAGAAAGTCGCCTATCATGGGGTCATGTAGGGCTACTCTGGGTAGGTTAGGAAGGTAGCTCTTTACATCTGTGGCTGTGGTTGACTGCGAAGAGGTTGGTTTAGGGCTTCGCTGAATGGAACCGGAATCCGAGGAAAGGCACAGCGTTTGGCACAATTCAGACTGGGCAGGGAATGGCGGATCCATAGTCTGTCATAAGGTGGACTCAATCGCATTCCAGCTGAACCAAGAGGGGGGCACTGCATCATATATGGGTGCAGTTGCCTACTGTGTTTGTCCCCATATCCCTGTTGCCAGCCCCAAGTCTACCGAGTCGCTTCGTATGGCCAGCCAGCCAACTCTGGGCGGTTAAACACATATCCAATCATCTCAATCGGCAGCCCACCATGATGCCTTCTAAGAGGAAAAAGTAAATATACAAGTGCTTATAAGCCGCCCTGTCGCCTGGTAAGTGGCTGGATACCTACAAACCCCCTCGAACCTACTCAAATATGCTTGTAGTGACCACCATATGCGCACTGTATGCCCTGTGGGCAGTCGTGTTTGCAGATAGCCTTTTCAATCGACTATGGAGCCTTTCCTTTTGCTCGCTCCTTCTCCTTGTTAATCACGTATTTTCCCTTCCCTTTTCTCTGCAGGCAATCATCTTCTACGTCCTGGCTTTCTTTAATGTTTTGCTATGTCTTGCTCTGTCTCCGTTACTTGCCCTTCTGCGCCGCAAAAGTCCCCCTGAAAACAGTGCGAATCGGATACAGCTTTTGTCCGAAGGAAAGGGTCCATTCATAGCAGAGTATGCCCCCCTCCCCCAGCTCCTCCTGTACCCTTCCATCATACTCCTCGGTATTGAAACATTGACCTAGTATTTTTCTCGTTCACGGGCTTGGCTCAAATCCGGAGACAACCTGGAAATCTGACCCAGAGAACGGGGTATCCTGGGTTCTCGACTTGTGCAAAGACCTTTCAGATTGTCGGGTTTTCGCTTTCAACCATAACTCAAGGTGGTCGGATAACACACTGAGCAAATCGTTGAGAGATCATGGCGACGATCTTTTTCGGTCCCTGGGTCCCTGGCGCAATTCAGAAGAGGTTAGCCACGATGCTACGACTCAATACCACTATGTGTGGCGCCAACACTAACCGGCTCAGGAGCAACGCCGACCGATCATCTTTATAGGCCATAGCTTTGGCGGGTTGGTCATCAAGCAGGTGTGTGTGTTCTCTATGTTCATCGCCCAGTTGGCGTTCACATCTAAGGCAGAGAAAAGGCTGTTGTCCTTGCAAAAGAGGACGGGAGATATGAGCAGACCTTCACAGAGACTCCAAAATACATCTTCATGGGGACACCGCATAAAGGTTCCTCGCTGAGTAGATTTGGGATGCTGGTGTCCAGCTTCAGGTACTGGGAGGGCTCAAGCACTAATCTACTGGAGACGCTCAAACCGGGATCCATGGTCAATAGCCGCCTTAACGAAGCCTTCCTTTCCTCGCTCAAAGAAGGTTGCCGACGGGACAATACGCTCTGTTGTTTTGAAACCGTCAGGGAGACCCTTTTTGGATTTCCGCTGATCCCTGTAAGTCTGTCATGGTTGACGAGCAGTGAACATATTTTGATCGTGAAATAGGTCGTCGAGGAACATTCGGCCGTCATTGATGGGGCCATGAAAATAGGCTTTGAGAGGGGTCATCGGAGAATGCAGCGTTTAAAGAAAGAAGGCGACGACTACAATGACATAGTTTTCTGGATAAAGGAACGCGTGAAGCCATTCAGGACCAGGCAAACCGGTAAACACCCAGGATGAATGAGGGAGTAACTCTTTGAGATGGGATACTGATAAGCGTGACCAGAGCTGGCTCGTGAAAAGAAGACCAAAAAAGAGAAACGCCACAAGGGTTAGCTGCTTCATGTATCTACAGTGTGCTAAATTGAGACTAACTCTTTATTATATAAGAGTTGTATCGTTCCTTGACTTTTCAACGAATGAACACGCGAGTCATCAAAATCGAACCGTCACTGGACAAAACCTGCACCTGGCTTTTAGGTAAAGAGGATTACGAGAGCTGGCTGAAGAAAGACAGAGGGTTACTCTGGATCAAAGGAAAGCCAGGATCGGGAAAGTCGACATTGATGAAATGGGCGCTGAAGAACCATCCAGCGGACGAAGACAACAAGATTGTTGCCTCATTCTTCTTCGATGGTAGAGGTGAACACCTCCAGAAAAGCCTTGAGGGCTCATATCGGCATCTCTTGGTTCAGATTGCCGACCAAAATATGGGTGTTCTTGAGAAATTGAGTGCGAATTATGAGAAGTATCGCAATATGCATAATGATTATGGTCAGGGTTGCATCTGGGAAGAGAAAGAGCTACAAGGCCTTTTGTCCGAAGCCATCTTGAGCGCGTCAAGGGAGTCTCACGTTTGGATTTACGTGGATGCATTAGACGAGTGCGGAGAAACAGCCGCACGAAGTCTATTGTTCTTTTTCCAGAGCTTGATTTCACCTCTAGATTTGGAGGGCCCTGGACATCGGATATCCATATGCTTCTCCTGTCGGCACTACCCTGCTCTCCACTATGAACATGGTGACGAAATCACCATGGAAAAGAACAATGGGTTGGATATTGGTGCCTATGTGGAAAAGAAGTTAGAAGGTCGACACTTCGAGAAAGATCTCATTGCAGAGGTCAAGCCGGAGATTATATCCAAGGCCCAGGGCGTTTTTCAGTGGGTTCGAATTGTTGTGGAGATCATCATGGCAACCGCCTCGAAAGCGACTCCTCGTCAAAGGGTTATTGAACAGATCCGGTCATTACCAGGTGAGATCAGCGATCTATATAACAAAGTTCTTCTAGAGCCAGAGGATGCAGTAGATTCTCTACGGCTCATGAAATGGGTTTGTTTTGCCCTGCGACCTTTGTCACTGGCAGAGCTACGCTTTGCGTTGATCCTGGATGCTGCACCAGCCTGTACCTCTTTGGCAGAATGTCAGAACCACATGGACTTTGTGGAAACAGACTCGCAGATGAAGCAAAGGGTGAACTATCTCTCCAGGGGCCTTGCTGAAGTCCAGGATCAGGAAGAGCAACGAGTGGTACGGTTTATCCACCAAACTGTGAACGACTATCTTCTTGACCAGGGACTCCAGGAGCTCGAAAGCCTTTCAAAGGGGGAGGAAAGCAAAGCAGTCTCTGCGGGCTTGAAAAAGGAGAGGATTGCAAAGGGTCACCGGCAAATTCTAAGTTCATGCATCCGGTATATATTTATGCCCGAGCTTTTGTCTCTTGCGGAATCATTGTCTCCAGAATTCCTTCCATCTACTCAGAAGCTAGATACTGAGTTTCAATTCCTTCGGTATAGTATCAAGTACTGGGTTTCACACGCAAGTCTCGTCGAGGACGGAAAAGTCGAGCAGATTGACTTGCGCAAGTTCTTTCAATGGCCATCAAAAATGATGGTGGAAGCTTACATGGCTCTTTGGCGCTGGACATTCTCCGATTATCGCGCCGGCTTTCTAATGATACCCGGGAGTAGCCTCTTTCATATCGCAGCACAATACAATTTGTTGAGTGTTGCGGAATGCATAATCGAGACAGATAGCAGCGAAGTCAACATCCTTAACGATCGATTCCAAACACCACTTCATAAGGCTTCTGCAAGGGGCTGCACTAAGATATCGCGCATCTTGCTAGAAAACGGTGCACTTGCAGATTGTCGCGACACAGACGGCTGGACGCCACTTCAACTTGCGACTCTTCTTGATCATAACGAGATAGCTGAGTTGCTGCTGAAACATGAGGCCGACCCAAACCTCCGCGGGTACAAGGATCAAACCGCATTACATACAGCTGCTCAAAGCTCGGCTACTAGAACTGCCGAGGAGCTATTGAAATATGCCAATGTTGATGTTGATGCCCAAGATAAACTTGAACGAACACCACTCTTCTGCGCTTGTAATTCCAAGTCAGCAGACATGATATCACTACTACTCAAGAACGGATCCAATCCCAATATTCAAGACATGGATGGACTCACCCCATTGAATTATGCGTCTCGGCTGCCACATTCAGAATCGGTGATAAAACAGCTTGTTCGCACAGAGGGTGTGGACAAAAACATCAGCGACAAAAGCGGATGTACACCACTGGGCTATGCAGCGCTCAAAAGCCGCGTGAAAGTAGCCGAGATACTCCTGGAATATGGCGCCGACCCAAACATTGCGGACACAAGGCAAAAACGGACGCCATTGATGTTGAGTGTTTCTAATAATCGCAGGGATGTTGCTGGTTTATTAATTCGCGGTGGTGCTCGCTTGGATTGCAGAAACTTCAATCAGTCAACGCCTTTACATAAAGTGCGTTCAAGCAAGATGGCAGAGTTGCTACTAAATGCCGGAGCTGATCAAAAAGTCGAGGATGAGAATGGCCAAACAGCATTACACGTTGCTATCAATAAAAGGTTCTATCATACAGCAGCAACACTGCTTAACCATGGTTCCAGTCCCACAGCCCGGTGTCAACTTGGACGGACCCCGTTACATAGAGCTGCTTCGCACAAAAGGTCCGGAGACATCGTCAATCTTCTGCTCGAAAAGGGTGCCGACCCAACAATTCCAGATCTGAGTGGTGAATCACCATTAGACCGCGCCATTGCTCGTGGGAATGATGGGATAGCTGATTTGTTGCGTAACTGGAAGGGCTTTTCAAAAGCATAGTTAATAGCAATGGCTGTTTCATGTCTTCATTCTCCAAAATCCCATGAGAATAATCGAATTGGTTTATTGTACACATATATTCTAGGTAGAGATTTTCTTATATTTGGATGCTTTACTGATAATATATGCTCTGGCCTTGTTCGTGTAGATATCGATCATGTAGAGTAGAGTTGTCTTTGATAACTGGTCTATAATGACTTTATCATTTCTAATTCTATTATTGAAAGACTGTACATCCTAGTAAGAGCAGATATAAAAGTGTATACCTAAGACGGTGAATCCTCCCCTGCAAAGAACAAAACCACCACCTCCGCCGCGACCTTCGCATCATCTTCATCTTCACCTTCACTTTTCCCCTTCCCCAACTCAATCAACCGCAACCACTCCACCATCAACTCCGGCTTCCACGCCGCCCTCCTCCCAAACTCCCTGCACGTCTCCGCATTCACCACCGCATCGAACTCGAAATGCCCCTGATACGACAGCACCCGTTTCGGACAATACAGCCCCTGGATCGGACACGCCTCGCTGCTCCCCACATTCATCCACGGCGCCGGCAACACCACCGCATCCCTGGCCCCAGACGCCGGAACCACCCAGTCCCCGTGGATCATCTGCAATCTCATCTTCTCCCCATCCCCGGGCAATCTGTCCCGCAGAGCCGGAAAAGAATCTCTAAACTCCCCCGTCAGCGAGATCGGCACAAGCCCCATCTCGCGACCATCAGGGCACAGCTCATTCCGCAGCGGCGGCGAGAGCAGCGTCTGCGCGAGGATCTGGTGTCCGAAGCAGGACCCGAAGATCTTGACGTGCGGGTAGTCGTTGTAGACGAGCGAGAGGAAGTCCGCGAGCGGGGCGATCCATGGGTACGTGGCGGTTTCGTAGGCGGCGGGGGCGGAGCCCGTGAGGAGAATGGCGGAGATCGGGAGCGCGAGGGGGTTCGTGCTTTGAGTGTCCTCGGAGGACGAGTGTGTCGGGGGCGAGGTGAGAAAACTGCTCAAGGGCGGGTAGTTGCCGCCGATGAGGTCCCAGGCGGAGGTGTGGATGGCGATAGGACGAGTGCGCGTGGCGTTGAGTCGCGAGGCGGCGGATTCCAACAGACGCCGGAAGATGGAGCTGTAGAGGCCGCGGGTGTTGTAGATGGCGGGGACGGGGACGTCCAGGTCTAGGATTGCGACGTGGATGGGGAGGGCCATGGTTTTATTGCATTAAGGACTGTTTCATCAGGGATTGCAGGATGATTGAACAGGGTGAGTCAGAAGTTGGCAGTGGAATGAAAGTTGGTCTGCGAATTGGAGATTTGGAGACGCGGATTGGGTTGCCGCATTGGGCAGTTGGTTCCTACGGAGGGTTTCTGTTAGTCACGAGTTTATAGGACTATATTCTAGAATATGGTGTTGACATGTATGAAGCGAATGGGGACTGCTTGTGATGTAGGCGAAGTATATAAACCCTGTAGATGTAGATTGGATTGCTGGTTACACTAGATCCCCAGTTTGGGGAACTCAGGCGACCAATCCAGTGGCTGTCATTGTCAGACACTGCGTAGTACATCTACCAGAGTAGAAGATATACAGTCAGACAATTAGTTCAACAAATTAGAACTACTAGAAGAAGTGTAAGCAATGCGACGTCCCACGATGACTTCATATCCTAGGGTATAGGGCCAGTTGCCCTACCAGGGACTTCGGAGAACCGCAGTAGAACAACCCTAACATACTTCGAGTGTACAATATCAATAATCAATCTAATCTAACTCAATAATCAGAAGTTAATAAACCCGAGATTCTCGCCCGAGAAATCTCATCCGATCATCGCGATTGGCGTTCGCACGTGCGCATCCTACCATTCCCTGGTCGTATGTATACCAAACCCTACTAGTACAGAGGCCTCAATTCTTTCCAGACCACTCCACCTTCATGATCCATTGATATATACGCAGTAATAACGGCACCGTCTTTCCTCATAACCCGAAAATAAAGAAATAAGACCAAATGGTGTCTTCAAGCGCTGCCATGAGCAATGATCAACCGAGATCACAACATCGACCCCGGACGATTGCGCCATCCGCTCCCCAATCACAACAGTCGTTCTTCACCTTCTTCCCTTCCGTCGGCAACCACGTCCTATGAGAACTTCCTGATCATCGCACGCCATGCACCCCACTCTTCGACACATCGTTGCAGCTCCGAGTCCTGGCGATCGCTGGTCTGCATATCGAGGGGTCGGTTAGAGGGGCAGCCGAGGAAGAGGTATATAATGCGGACAACCCCTCCTTGACTCGATGCCAGACAATTGTGCCGGATCAACTGAACTGCAGGCTCTCACGGGTATATTCACAGCCCTTAAATTTCATTTCATCATCATACCATACCTGCAATGGCGCTCACTCAACCCCCCGTCCCCGTGGACATCTTCCCCGACGGCCTGAAAACCACCGGCCAACACCCCCCTCTTTCCGAGCACATCCACCCCTTCGACAAATTCCCCAAGGAGATCTCAGGTCCGACCCTCTGGAAGGCCGAGGACTACCGCGAGCACCCAGAGAAATGGACTCATCGGTTTTCGGCCGAGGAGATCGATGAGCTGAGCGGCGCTGCGGATGCGTTTCTTCAGAACAAGATCCCTCTGACGGGGATCAGCAAGGTAATCCACCTCCATCTACACCAAACGAACACAGCTGACCACGACAGTCCAACTTCCCCCTCCCCAACCTCTCCAACCACCTCGAGACTCTCCGTCGCGACCTCATCGACGGCAAGGGCTTCATCCTCTTCAAGGGCTTCCCCGTCGAGAAATGGGGCAACCACAAGTCCGCCGTCGCGTACATGGGCCTGGGCACGTATCTGGGCTACTTCGTCAGCCAGAACAGTCGCGGCCACGTCCTGGGCCACGTGAAGGATCTCGGCGAGGACTCGACCAAGATCGACTCGGTGCGGATCTACCGGACGAATGCCCGGTATGTTCTTGACATAAAACCTATACTGTACAGTAGGGCCACAGCGCTAACGAACCCAAAGGCAATACTTCCACGCCGACGACTCCGACATCGTCGGTCTGCTGTGCATCGCGCGCGCCCTCGAAGGCGGCGAATCCGACATCGTCTCCTCGCATCACGTCTACAACACCCTGGCCAAGGAGCGCCCGGACGTGCTGAAGACTCTCACCGAGCCGATCTGGTACTTCGACCGAAAGGGCGAGACGAGTAAGGGCCAGGACGAGTACATCAAGACGAGTGTCGTGTACTTGGAACGGGGGGAGAATGCCCGTGTTTATACCAAGTACGCAATCCCCCAACCTCATCCCTTTCCCTTTCCCTTCCCCATGACTCCTCTGCAGATGGCTAACAGATAACTCAAAGATGGGACCCGTACTACGTCCGCTCGCTCACCCGCTTCTCCGACGCCGGCATCATCCCGCCCCTCTCGCCCGCCCAGCTCGACGCCCTCGAGGTCCTCGAAGCCACCTGCAACCGGCTCTCCTTGCACATGATCCTCGAAGTCGGGGACATCCAGTTCGTCTCGAACTCGCATGTCCTGCACGCGCGCACGGCGTACACGGACCATGCGCCGCCCGCGCCGCGCAGACACTTGATGCGGCTGTGGCTGGCGACACCGGAGCACGAGGGAGGCTGGAAACTGCCGTTCTGGGATAGTAATGAGAAGAAGAGGGGGGGTATTCAGGTCGATGATCAGCCGCCGGTGGCGCCGTTGGATGCGGAGTAGATTTGTTTGTTTGTGGATTTGTGTATGTGTATGTTTGATGATGATGGAGTTTAATACCATGTTTTACTATCTTTCTAATTAAGATTCCACCAAGTCTAGATGGGATGGATGCGGTGGAATATGATTAATCGTGTAATTCGTAATTCATACAAACAGTCAGCTAGACCCCTCTCCCTACTCCCATACCCATACCCACACCCACTCATTACCCACATACTATAGGAATGGAAATACTATTGTACAATGCGATAATTCCCGCCACTCACAATCTCCAACTTCCCCTTGGCCACCATGCCCGCCAAAAACTCCCGCAACTCCTCATTACTAAACGGGAACCCGCCCGGCACCGCAATCTTCAACATCATCACGATCTGCTGCAGCGGCATCGCGCCCTGGTTCGTCAGCATCCCCACGATAAACTGCCAGTACAGGTTCATCTTCTCCATGGCTGCTGCCTCGGCGGTTTCTTTCGCGGCCGCTGCGGCGGCAGCGCTGGCGGCGGCGGCGGCGTGCGCGGGTTCCGCGGAGTCAGTTGCGGAGGTCGGCGATGTTCCTCGTCCTGTGGCGGCGGCGTCGTCGTCTTCGGTGGGGAGGACTTCGAGGACGCGGAAGGTGTCTCGTGGCGATTCGGTGAGGATGCGTTTGCTGACCCAGAAGAGACAGGCGCTGCGCACGAGGGGGGTGGACATGTGCAGGGTTTGGGAGAGTTGGTCGACGGTGAGGGAGATGGGGCCGTCGGTTTCGGAGTTGAAGGCGTGGATGACGGTGGCTTGCCAGGTGGTGACTTCGTCGACGAAGACGCGGTCCTCGAGGTCCAGTTCGACGGTGACTTGGCCGAGGCCGTTCAGCCAGGTGAGTTTGCGGGACTGCTTGAGGGAGGCGAAGCCGGCGGAGTAGCGCTGCTGGAGCTGCGAAATGTCGGCGGGCACGGAGAATTCCTGTTCTTGGATGTCGGGCCAGAAGAAGTGCGAGAGGATCTTGGCGTGGAGGTCGGGTTGGTCGTGATCCTTGGTGGTGCTGGTGCTGGTGCCCAGACCCTGGTCTCTGCGCACGACGGTGTCGACGCGTCGGGAATCGAAGATGTCGCGCAGCATGACCTCGCAGGCCTGCAGGGCGTTGTCGCCGAAGCGCACCTTGAGCAGCTCCAGGACGGACATCTCCTGGTCGAACTCGGTGCGTTTCTCGAGCAGTCGCTCCGCCAGCATGTTCTGCATCTCCTTCACGAAGGTCTCCTTGGACTCGAACAGACTGATCAAGCTGCCGATGACGTCGGAGCTCTTCGATTTCCGGTAGTCGGGCGCTGCATCCACTGGGTCGGGGATCCAGTTCATATCATCCCAGTCCAGCTCACCTGATTCATTGCGCAGCGAGTTCTGGTGCGCTTTGGTCAGCTCGGCGGACAGTTCCACCAGCGTTTCTCCGCCTGAGGCGGCATGTCCGTCGGCCTCAGACGGGTCGGCCAAAAGCCCGCCGACGATGGCCTTGACCGTGTCGTCGCGGTCGCGAAGGTATCGGCGGATCGGTCGAGCTATCCGGTCCAGTAGCACCCCTTTAGGGTCAAGGAGGTTGAACGCCCGGATGATCGAAATGTATAGCTGTAGGATCTCGACGGTCGATGCCCCGGGATGGAGAAGTCGACGGTTGAGTACTGCAACAAAAGAATGCGTGAGATGGAGTCGCGCCGCCGTGTATGTGGTGAAATATCGGAGATCCTCGATGGCTCCGCTGCTGGCAGGCCATTCCACAATCACCTCGAAGAGCTCACTGGTCCGGAGCGCCCCCAGTCGCGCGATGGCGATGTCCTGCCACTTGTCCACGTCACTGAGATTCACATCCAGATAATCCTCTTCTTTGGCACCAGACTCCGGCACATTGATGATGGCCAGGACCTGCACCACCAGCCGAGCAAACACATTCTCGATCCACTGTCGTAGATGCTCCGCCACCAACGACGGACCCTCCCATTGACCCGTATACGCGGCACGCACAAACTCAGTCACCATGGTATTCATCACATCCGCAAAGACCTTCTGGGCTTTTTCTCCGCCAAACCCGACAAGCTGGAGCCCTGTGAATAGAGACAACAGTCGCTCGCGAGCCCCCGTGACCTGCTCATCCTCGCTCTCCGTCATCATATGCACTCGGATATCAGCAGACGGCTCGTCCTTCCAGTTGCGATATGACACAGAATGTTGCCGGTCAATCTCCATATTATCCACACTCTCCGTCTCACTGAGGTCCCCGTCGTTCAGGGTATCGATTCCCAGCACAACGACCGTCTCCTTCGTGACCTCGCGCGCCAGCAACCCCGAAACCTTCGGCCACGGCAGCCCATACGAGATCATCATATGGAACTCGCGCCGCAGTTTGATAAACACCCTCTCCTGCTCCGAGCGAGCTAGCAACGGCAAAATATACTCCATCAGCGGAGCGAAGTATATCCGTCTCGCCAGCTGCAAGCAATGCACGATCCTCTGCAGCAGCCCATCCTTCTCCGGGTCATTCAACAACTATAGTATACCCCGGTATCTCATCAGAACAAATCCCTCACTCTTTTCAAAGGATCAGGCCACAGTTACTCACCGCAAACAACCCCTCTCTGAAATTCTTCAGGAAATGCCTCCGAATCTCATTCCCGTACCAATCAATAATACTCTGCCTTCCCGCCTCAGCCAGCTCATCCCGTCCCTGCGCAGTCACATACTCCAACGCCCCCATGACCTCCTTCGACGGCGTCTGATGCCGATTCGCGCGACGAAGAAACTCCTCCTCGCTGATCTGACTCGCCAGAAAGAATCCATTATCCGGGATACCCAGGAAGCTGGTTACCGCGCGCCACGACGCATCCCACGTCGTCTGTTCCGGCGCGGGCGCGGGCTCGGTCGCAGGGGGCGCGGGTCGGAAGTCGTCGAGCGAGGAGGGCGGGAAGACGGAGGCGAAGACGCGTCGTCGGCCGGGGAGGATAGGCGGTGCGGTGGAGGCCATGGTTTTTCGAGTGAGGGTCTATGTAGGAGGCATTGCCAGGGGAGGGGTGAGTAATGAGGGTGTTGCTCAATCGGCGCCAACAAATGCAAATGCCTGAGCTCGGGTTGCTTTGCTTTGCTTTTCTTTTCGTTAACGTATTCCACAAGCGAGTCGGCACCACAAGCGAGCCGGCACCCCCGCTCCAATTTCTGCCCGCGGACCAAATACTAGAGGCTTTATCAACGAAATAATTGCATTTCTATATAAAAACTAATTAGGAACTCGATTGGGACATTGTAACCGTCTATGTCCTAGAATATGACAATTACTGCAGCGTGGTGGCGCTCGTACGCGTGGCTCAACTGCAGAAAGTGCAGGGTCTAGAGGAAGCGTATTTTGAGCTTCATCAACCTCATTCTCGCGCTGAAATCGCTCTAGGCCTTCTTGAATAGCTGATCCCTCTGTAATAGCTAGCTGCCTAGTAGAGCGTTTCTTTTTTTGAAGCTTCTTTTCATGAGAAGCGCGTAATTCACGGATTTCTTCGCGTGCAAGAATAAGCTCATTAAGGTGTAATTCATGACCTTTAATAAGCTTATTAAATCGCATCTCTAGCGAAGATGAAGGGCCCTGCGTACGCGCTTTAAGCAGCTTCTTTGCTGTAGATGCCTGCTTTTCAAGCTGCCTAGTTGTATAAGGCGTTTTTGGCGCTGTATTGGTAGATCGACTGCCTGGTGGTGTAGGGGTCTTTAGCTGAATATTTAGCTTACTGAGTACCCTATCTGGATTAAGTGGAACTAGACCAGCACCTGCGAAGCTATTCCGAATAGTATCTGCTTGAAAAGCGCTTTCACGAGCTTGTGGAAAGGCCTCTAAGAAATTAAACTTATCGATATGATTGATTCCCAAGCGTGCCTGTTTCTCAACTAAGCTGCCGTACGCCCGCTTTAGAGGCGAGAAGCAGCCAATATCTAGAGGCTGTAGTAGATGCGATGAATGTGCAGGCATGTAGATAGGAATAATATTATTCTTACTGCATATCTGGTCGAATTGAGGTGTAAGATGGCTGCTATGACCGTCAAGAACTAGAAGACGATATCTTCCAGTTATACGACTAGTAGTAGTCGGAATAAAGAGGTTTTTAAGCCAGCGAAGGCTTATCTCATCAGTAGTCCATCTATTAGGACTAACTTCAATCCTGCTATCGCGTGGGAGTTTGATATCTTGATACCAACCCTCTATATGGATCTTTCCTTTAAAGATCACACATGGAGGAAGTGCCCAACCGGTTGAGTTAATACACTCGATTGAAGTAACCTATTCTTGATTGCCAGGCTGTATAAGAGAGGCCTTTCCGTAGTAATTAGCTCTAGTAACTACTTGAGCAGTAGCTACTAAGCCCATAGCGAAGCCAGTCTCATCAAAATTGTAGATATCTTCCTGTACAATTCCATGTTGTATTATAATGATTTGTACGCGATCAAACCACTCTCTGATAATCTTGGGGTCTTCGCATTTAGCGCGCTGATAATTATAGTGTCGAGTATAGCGAGTTTTCAAGCGATCTTGTCGTTTAATAAAGTTGGAGACCCAGTTCACTCCGACTGATTGAACTGGGGTAGTATCGCGCGCAGCAAGAAGAATATTGGCCATTTCTTGTATATGGGACGGTCGGGGAGGCGCTCCACGTCGATCTAGCGATAGAATCTATTGTATAAGCGATTCCTCTTCATTTTGAGTCATTTTATGACTATTGGCACGTGTTTCTGAGCGATTTGTTTTTCCGCGTAGCCGATCTTGTAGAGTAGAACGAGGCATATTATAATGACGCGCAGCTTTAGCAATTTGGGTAATTTGTTTATTTTCTATAGCAGAGATTGCTAATAGAATCCTCCCCTTCTGCTCGGCTGAATTTCCTGACTTTTGACGCGCTTTTGGAGGCATGGTTAGTGGTTGAATTGAGTAAGGTTTTTGATCGCGGTCAAAACGCGTTGGGGTGCCGGCTCGCTTGTGGTGCCGACTCGCTTGTGGAATACGTTATCGCGCGGCACAACAGCGATGACTCAGCACTATCAGCATGTGACCTTATCGATAAGGATGAGCTAGTCCTATTTGGGTTGTTTGGAGGGGTTTGCGTGTTGTTCAGGTGTCCAGGCAGAACATGTCCCATTAGACTTGTGCTTCTCTGATCGTGGGCAGGTAGTCCAGCAACCTAGATGTATAGCCAATTTCCTTCATTTGATATGTTATAACAAGCTGGTGATATCTAGGGGTATCTTGGTTCGAAGACCCAAGCAAGGAACGTATATAATCGAGTGTCGAATGCCAGGCAAACCGCCTCATTCTAGCGTCAAACAGACATAGCCACACACAGTACCGTAAAGCAGTACTCGAAATCGCACATAAACCATACAGCAAGTGCCTCCACCTACTCCTACATGCTATGCCCCGTTACTATCCTCCACCTTCTCCCACTCGCTATCGGTGCTCACATAGCCCGAGCTGTCCCCTCCGACGCTGGAGCGTTTGCGAACCTCTCCTGAGGCCTCTGGCGGCTGGAGAGTCGGGACAGGAGTGGACCGAAGGTCGGGTGCAGACGCGTCTGAGCTCCTCCTGTTATGCTCCGAGATGCTTTCCGTCTCCGTGTCGCTATCGGAGTCCAGAGCCCCCGGCGTCTTTCTTCGATTGCCGTCATGCTTGTCCTTGGCCTCCTCCGGGATCTCCCGTGCCGGGGTATCCTGCTTCTCTTTCTTCTCCTTCTCGGCCTCGGCGGCCTGCACGGCTCGCACTTCCCGAGCAAACCAGTTGATCGAGTACCAGAGGGAGCCCGAGAGGAGGGAGAGGATGACGAAATGGATGCTGTAGGTGGCGACGAGAAGGGAGAACAGGACGACTTGCAGGGCGGCGAAGGTGACGTTGGTCGCGACCAGCAGGGTCGGAGTGGGACCCGGGGTAAAGACGCTCGACCAGAGCTCCTCCACGAACGATCCCATGATAGCTCAAGAGATATCTCTCGGTCCGATGCGAAGCGGGGGTTAGAGTCGGAAGAGGAGAAAGGGTCGGGGTAGAAGCGCGGAATGACGTTGGGAGAGTCGGAAATTGGAATCCGTTCCTGGTGAACTTTCTTTTTTTGTCTTTTTTTCTGCTTCTGTTGGGAAGCCCCGTCTTTAGTGTATTCCGTTAGTGACGCACGTCTTCGGGATCGGGCTGTTACAGAGGACAGGGAGAAATCAAGGCATTTACGGACCGATGATGCGATTAGGGAAGACCGTCAGAAGAGGGGATTCAGTCTGCGATGCAAGACGGCAGAAAACCTCCACGGCCAAGAATCGGGAGTTGCCCGAAAGTGACGGTCGGCGTTTGAGAGATGACGGTGGAGACGTCGCGAGCACGGAGTCTCGGTCGGAAAATTGGAGCCGCCCCAGGATTCCCAGGGACCAAGGATGAGGTTAAAATTCGGCGCAGTCGCTTTCCCCGTGGGGTTGACAGATGAACTTATGAAGTCGGGGTTCTAATGATGTGAATGAATGGATGGTTGTAGAGAGTGAGAGATGGAGGGGAAGACAGGCTTATTTGGTCGCGAGTCACGTCACCTCGAGGGTGCCTGACCGTCTTATGCGCGCCCTTCTCAGGCACCGACAAATCTCGTGATGCATCGATTCGTCTGAAAGTCTTGGGCAGAAACTGAAACCGAAACTAACCTTCTACGAGACAGGCATGTCCGGAAATTCTCGGCTCGTCCACTGGTAGGAGGTACGCCTGTCCGATCGGCTTTCGACTTGACTGCTTCTGTCTCCGTTGCCGTGAGACTCCAGCCAGCTAATGCGACCTCGATCATCCGCCAACTTTGTAGTAAAGCGCAAGGAGTGATTGGCTGCTGTCCCGCAGATGCGTGGGTCTGCCACGAGTACGGGGAATGGCGAGAAATTCGCTGGATGTAGCAGATGAGGGATGACTGATAGACGCTGACGATCTGACCATGGCTCTTGACCCCAATGATGACATCCCACGGCCTGTCGAGCCAATCATCGCAGAGCTAAAGCCGTTCGGATCAAGATGAGTGTCCATCAGAGACCCCATGTCCATGCCGGCCAGTCCCTGCCTGCCCAGATCGTGATGTCTGTCGGTCTCCTCGTGCGCGTCTCCAGCGACAAGAAGACGGGGATCCCGTGATATGCCTCACGTGGAGAGGCAGACCCTATCACGAAGCCGGCATTCGTCAAGGGTGACACCAAGCTTCCATGGATGTCCTGGATCATCTCGACCGGGATTCCGTCTCTCCAGGCTGCGCCTTCCAGTGGATTCTCCCCCGGAGAGCTTTCCCCTCAAACTTCCTGCATGCAGTTTAGCTCGCACTTTCTCCGGGCCCACCTCCCCTAGACCGGCGCGTTATTCGACAGCCCCAGGGGATCGCCGTTCTTTGTACTCGGGAGGCACGTCTCTTCCTGGCCTTGGCCTCATGCGCGCTGGAAGCAGCCGTCGGCCGTGGTCGAGTCTGCGAATCAGAGCGCCGGGTCGGCCTTTGGGTGTCATGGCGGCTTGATTGAATTCGGTCCTATGTGTCTTTTGGGAATCGTGGTCCCTATCCACCGATCTATATAAGGTGTACTGCAACTCCTTGCTTTTCTTTTCTACTAGTGTGACAGTCATAGGTGTCTGGCTCCCTCGGTTTCTAGGCATCTTGCCAACCCCTCCCATATTATCCTCTCTCTCTCTCTCTCTCTCTTTACTTCCCGTTCACTTCCCCCAAACTAGCAGACATGGTGGACAAGCCTCCCCAAGTCAAAGATGTGGACGATCGTTCATCCATAGAGGGATTCTCCCACCATGCAGAGAATATCTTGAACGAAAGAGAGCCGTACGGGCCTGCCGGTCTGGCAGGTCTAGTGGCCAACCCATTTGTGCTCATGTGCGCAGCCTGCTCCACGCTCGGAGGGTTAGTCTTTGGCTACGACCAAGGTGTGGTGTCGGTCATTCTGGTAATGGATCAATTCCTTGAACGGTTCCCCGAAGTGTCGCCCGAGGCATCGGGATTTTGGAAGGGATTGATGACGGCAATGATCGAGTTGGGCGCATTGATAGGGGCTCTGAACCAGGGTTGGATTGCGGATATGATCTCGCGTCGCTATTCAATTGTTGTCGCCGTCATTATTTTCACAATCGGATCGATCCTTCAAACGGCTGCAATGGATTATGCTATGCTGACTGTTGCTCGGTTCATTGGCGGTCTGGGTATTGGCATGCTTTCGATGGTGGCACCGTTGTACATCTCCGAGATCAGTATGTGCAACACAGTGCGGGTGATTAAGAATCGTCATGGCTAACAACGTCTATCTAGGTCCTCCCGAGTGTCGTGGCACCCTTCTTGTGCTTGAAGAATTCTGCATCGTGCTCGGCATTGTCATCGCCTATTGGATTACCTATGGCACTCGGTTCATGGCTGGAGAGTGGTCCTGGCGTCTCCCTTTTCTTCTTCAGATGATCCCGGGCTTCGTTCTGGTTGGGGGTGTTATTGTGCTGCCTTTCTCTCCTAGATGGCTGGCCTCCAAAAATCGGAACGAAGAGGCACTCGAGAGTCTTTCTAGACTTCGGCGCTTGCCGACATCTGACAAGCGCGTGCGCCAGGAATACCTCGACATTCAAGCCGAAGTGCGATTCCACCAGGAAATGAACGCCGAGAAGCACCCCGACCTTCAGGGTGGCGGACTGCGAAAGTCCTTCCTGCTCGAAATGGCCTCTTGGACGGATCTATTCAAGAAAGGCTGCTGGCGAAGAACCCACGTTGGTGTTGGACTGATGTTCTTCCAGCAGGTACGTCTTGACCTTCTCCATCGCAGCGGCGCAACTAACAGAACTGCAGTTCGTCGGAATCAACGCTCTCATCTACTACTCTCCCACACTATTTGAAACCATGGGCCTAGATTACGACATGCAGCTCCTAATGTCTGGTATTCTCAACGTGACGCAGTTGGTCGGAGTCGCCACGACAGTATGGACCATGGACCGCTTCGGCAGACGCAGTCTGTTGCTTTGGGGCGCGTTGTTCATGACTCTCTCCCACGTCATCATCGCCGTCTTGGTCGGCCTTTTCTCGAACAACTGGCCGGCCCATCGACCTCAAGGCTGGGCCAGCGTGGCCCTGCTGCTCTTCTACATGATCTCGTTCGGCGCCAGTTGGGGCCCAGTAGGATGGGCCATGCCATCAGGTACTTACTTCCCTCCCTTCTCCAATCCACCCTAATCACCCTTCTAACCTGAACCAGAAATCTTCCCCTCCTCCCTCCGCGCCAAAGGCGTCGCCCTCTCAACCTGCTCGAACTGGCTCAACAACTTCATCATCGTAAGTCCACCCCATCCCCCCTCACGCCCACCAACTCTCTAACACAAATCCCAAACAGGGCCTCATCACCCCTCCACTCGTCCAAAACACCGGTTTCGGCGCATACACCTTCTTCGCCGTCTTCTGTCTCCTCTCGCTCGTCTGGACGTTCGTCTTCGTGCCTGAAACGAGGGGCCGCACGCTCGAACAAATGGACCACGTCTTCAAGGATAACTCGAGCGAATCAGAACAGGCTCGCAGACATGCTATTGAAGTCGAGGTATTGAGGGCTGAGCAGCAGCATCAACTTGAGCGGGATGAGGCGTAGTTCGAATGGGTTGGGGCTGGGCTGGGCTGGAAGCTCCTGTCCGCTGGTGGGCGGGGGCTTGTGTTCAATTCTTACTGTGTATAACGATGTTTATCTATACTAGGTTATGGTTACGAAGTTTATGATGATATGTTTGGTATTGGGCTCCTGTTGTAGTTGTAGTTACACTTGTAGTTGTAATTGGGTTTCAAGTAGATGCTTGATGGAAGGGGAAGAGTATACTTAGTTCAGCTGACATTCTTGTCAGACGCTTTGAAGTAATTGATTGCAATTCATGATGATGGAAGTAGGCTGTGTATCTGAGAAGTGATTCAGGTTCATACACTGCTTACTCACATTATCAACGGGTTAAGTCCTACTCACCTAAAGTGCAATCTGAAATGTATTTAAAATGATGAACTACCCTAACTAATATATCTGATTACACCTCATTCGACGGATACTCGACCTGCTCCAACGTCCCAAAATCCTCCTTAATCGTCCTAACACTCACAAACCGCTGCAAATGCGCCATCGTCCCCGTCTTATCATTTGTCCCGGAGTCCCGACTCCCGCCGAACGGCTGCTGTGCGACCACAGACCCCGTACACTTCGTGTTCAGATACAGCATGCCGGCGGCGTGTCTGAGGGCTGTCTGGGCCTGGCGCGACGCCACGGCGTCTTTGGCGAAGATGCTTCCCGTCAAGGCGTATCGGGAGGTTGTGTTGACGAGGTCCAGTGTCGAGTCCCATTCTGCGTCTGGGTAGACGTAGACACCGAGGATGGGGCCGAAGAGCTCGCGCGACATGATCTCGTGTCGCGGGTTGGTGGTGCGGTAGACGGTGGGGTACACGAAGTAGCCGTCTTCTTTGGAGGCAAGGCCGCCGGCGATGAGATCCAGCTCGGGGTCTTGTTTTGCGGCGGAGATGAATTGTGTGAGACGGTCGAAGGCACGCTCGTGGATCACCGGATTGATGAAGTGGCGGTATTCGTCGACGGGGCCGACGCTGAGACGGGCTAGTTGGTCCTGTAGATGCTGTTGGAATTCGGGCCATACGGATTCGGGGACGTAGATGCGGGAGTTGGCGGAGCACTTCTGGCCCTGGTATTCGAAGGCGGCGCGGATGGTGTTCAAGGCGGCGTTCTTGATGTCGGCGGATGGGTGCACCAGGCCCCAGTTCTTGCCGCCGGTTTCGCCGACCACTCGGGGGTAGGAGTTGTATATGCCGTCGCCGATGCCGTTTCCGATTTTCTTCTGGAGGCTTTTGAAGACTTGCGTGGAGCCGATGAAGGTGAGGGCGCCGAACTCGGGTCGTTGAAGGAGGGTGTTGGTGACTTCTTCGGCATCGCCGGGAAGGAATTGGATCACGTCCTTGGGAAGTCCGGCTTCCAGAAGGATCTGATGCAGGAGCCAGCTGGCGTGGAGAGCCGAGTCGGATGGCTTCCAAATCACAACGTTGCCTAGCAGCGCGGCCGGGCCGATCAGAGTGGCGCCGAGCGCCGTGAAGTTAAACGGTGCAATAGCGTAGACGAAGCCCTCCAGAGGACGATATTCCAGCTTGTTCCAAGTACCGGCGGGCTGGACTTTAGGCTGTTGCGAGAAGAGTGACCAGCACTCCTGGATGTAGTGTCGAAAGAAGTCGACCGTCTCAGCGGGAGCGTCAATCTCCGCCTGCCAGATGTTCTTGCCCTGGCCTAGCATGGTGGCTGCCACCAATTCCGAGCGGTATTTGCCGGTGATGAGCTCTGAAGCCCGCAGGAAAATGGCAGCACGGTCCTCAAAAGGCATGGCCTCCCAGGCCGGTTTGGCCTTAAGGGCAGCGTCCACGGCTACATTTGTCTGCGCGGGAGTTGCTGCTGCATATTCGGCCACAATCTCCCGGTGTTTCGAGGGATTCTCTTGCTTTCGGGACTCAATCGTTTCCAACTGGGGTTGTCAGTCGCTACATTGCTCAGACTTTGTCCGGAGTGCATACCGTAGATCCATTCACGGTGATGGGGATTTTGACCGGCATTTCTTGCTTCAATTTGTCCAATGTCCGAGTCAACTCTGCCCTCTCTGGGGATCCCTTTCCATAGTTCAACTGAAGAGTGATTAGATTGTGTATTAACATCTCAAGAACAGAGCTTGTCTACCATTTTCTCATTCTCAAATTTGGGTGGATGCCATAGACTCATGTTTCGATACATCGACCGTGGCAGTCGGCGGATGCCGGTGGCGCGCACCGCATTTGTGGTCAAGAAGGGTCGCATGATGAAAATATTGATGACTTAGCTGATATATTTGCAGTTTCAGGCTGCCATCTTGTCTATTTGTATCTGATGAACTGTTCAGCTGCTGTGTGCATGTTCGGGATGTGATTCCGAGCATTGTTGTCTCAACCTCTCCCCGCGCTCACTCCCCACTTAAATTCCATAGACCACATTGGCGTGCCCAATAGTAAGGGAGATCAGAGAAACGGAGAACCTTGGAAAAGCCTTGCATTGCCGCTGTGCCGTCTCAGCCGTATCACGCTGCTGCTCGGTGGCCGAGCTTACACTTCGGCTGGCGATCCCGAACGTCAAGGCGGGGATGCGGTTTGTGGGGAGCATTGTCGCTCTCTGCCTGGATAAGAAAGATAGTAGAATCAATGGACCAATGGAACAGGAATATAATGAATGCATCAGATACCCTCGGAGGCTCGACCGAGCCTCTCATTCTGTTCGTTACGTCAATGCATCTGTTGATGCCAACAGAAAGATCGAAGGATCAGCCTGCTAAGTTAGTCTGCGTGCCATCCTCGGAACTAGACAATAATTCATATGCTTGGTATATCCAAAATGGCATTGCTAGATTTGTCGGACTGGTGGCTAAGTTCATATCCAAATTCTCTGGGCAACTACCTCTCTGATTCTCCGTCGGTATTGTCACCCTCGTTCATATCTTCATCTTCGTCTGCGTCCTCGTCTCCATCTTCATCGCCGGAGGCTCCGTTTTCCTCAAAGAATTCCCTCCAGGCGCTCAATGAGTCGGACGGTCGATTGTCGTCAGGATCCAGCCCTTCGCCATCGTCTCCGAATTCGTCCCATTCATTCCATTGTCCCAGGCTCATCAAATGCCTCATGGTTGGTCGGCCGTGCGGGCAATTCCATGGCTTATCGATGGTCCCCATGTTCCTCACCACCTTGATCATCTGCTTCTGAGTCAAGTTTTTGCCGATCATGATACTGGACCGACACGCCCTCATGGCAAACATCTTGCGCACCTTTCCAGGACGTGGTATATACATGTGCGACGCCGGTCCCGTCGCACTGGCTGCTGGCATCTCGGACAGCAAAACAATCAACTCCTCCAGGTCCTGCAAGCCAAAGACCACCTCTTTACTGAGAGGTAGCGAGACCAGCTTGCAGCGGCGGCCTATAGGCTCGTCTCCACTGTCATCGACTTCCACCACAAATCCATTTTTCTCCAGGATGGCCTGGTTCTCAATGACTATCTCTTCCTCCACGGCTGTAAGATCCAACGTTTTCGGTTGGACCAGCCGTTGGTTCTGAACAACGGTCTCGGCCTGCAGCCGCTCGAAGTTGAATTTCTCATCTGAGGCATGTTGGTCGATGATGAAGAGTTCATCCTTGCAGCTGGGTAAATTCGAGGCTGCATTCTGGCCTGAGGGTCGTGTAGCGATGATGAATCCGAGGTTAAATTGCCCGATAATCCGCATCTTATCGAAGTCTTCCTTAGTCACGGTTAAAGATAATCTTTCTTCGGCTGTCTCCTGGGACATTGCCGCCTCGATGTCATCCTGATTGGCAGGATCCTCAGCATTCGGTCGAACATGCTCTTGAAGTTGCTCCGCTTGTAGTTGAATTCTGGACAGTGATCCATCAATAGTGCACGCTAATTGAACCGTAGAATCGCGATGAGCGGCGCCTTTATTCAGTTTATTCGCTCGGTTCAAGCTGTTTTCCTGTGGTAGAACAGCCTTGTCCTCTGCCTCCTGAATGAGTCGTTGAACCTCGGCTTCTTCATGCTTCTTTTTCTCGTCATCATCGTAGTCCATAGGTCCTTCGACAGATGCCGGTGGCGGCTGTGACGTTGTCCTTTCAACCTCTTCGTGGTCTTCCCTGTCAATCAAGTCTTGATTGGCATCTTGGCCGGCTAAACGATCATCACCGTGATCCGACGGGGCATAAGATTGAGACCCATCTTCTGGTTCCCCATCATCGATCGACTCGGCGTTTTCTTCCTCTTCGTCATCTTCCATTTCATCTTCGTAGGGTTCGTCCACGGCGTCTTCTTCCTCGTCTTCAACCTCGTCCTCATCCTCGCTGTTGGCTGTTTGCTCTAACTGTGAGCCCGGAGCAGCAAAGTCCCTCATATGTTTACCGAAAATACCTGAGCGAGAAGGGGTGTGGATTCGTCTTTTCCGAGCTGAGGAAATATTCTCTGTATTTATTGATTCCACATCCCTCTTTCGAGGAGCACCGCTCCCTATCATAGACGTAACTGTTTTGTCACCGATGGTGATTGTGGCGATCTCCGCTGGCATCCGTCTCGGGCGCATTCTGTCAAATGCATTCTGAATAACATTGGGTGTTTCCATAAATTCATCGCCATTTCTGGAGACAGATTGCTCATCCGGGACGCTACTCTGGGGGTCCTGATCCTCAGGTTCATCCAATTCCCCAGCTGATTCAGCATCTTCTGGAGGGGAAGGCTTCTCCTTTGGATCTGCAGGACGTTCGTTGTCTGTATTGTCATCATCGGACGGCTGTGGGATGTCGTCATGACCAGTTATTCCTGGTTTGTTTCGAGGCGTCACTGGAAGAGAGGTTTTGTCTTGCAGTCTTGATGTGCCAGCTCGGGCAGGAGAAGATAGAGGTCCGTCTTGCTCTTGACGGGAGCCAATACCACTGAGAAAGCTTTTCAGCCTACCTTGAGAACTCAGCTGATCCTGTTCTGCAACTGGTTCTTCGGCTTCTTGCTCTTCCTCTTCCTCTTCTTCCTCTTCGCGGTTTGCCACGTTATTCGACTTCTCTTTCGACTCGTCAGCTGCAGGTCTGCGAGCAATAACATCACGCAATCCTCTGGTGTTTTGCTTGGGGGTCGGCTGCTTGGAGCCAAGAATTTGGGACTGAGGAACGGTCTGATCTGAAGACTCGAACAATTCCGTTAGAGAAGTTTTCAAGGACTCAATCATAGCACCCGCATCATGCAAAAGGATCGTTCGCTTGTCAGGAGACACATTGACGTCGTACGCGTGGGTATCCATGTGGAAATCCGCAAAAACAAATGGCGACTGCGAGACATTAAACGACTTGTAGACCTCATTAAACGCCTTCGCAATCTGTGGCAGACCGCAGGGACGGGAGTTCACGAAGAACATCTGGCGATCAGGCGTTTGCCTTCCCTCTCCGAATACCGGACGAGAAACATGCCCTCGAACCTGGATCTTATTCGCTTCTTTACCATCCCGCTCAGCAATCCTCCTAGCCGTGGCCGATGGCTCAAACTCCAATTCCAAATCGAGCGGGATCAGAGCCAGAAGTGTCTTCGCGCCGTAAACATTGGCAATATTTTCCTTCGTGGTTTGGTTGCCGTTCGTGGAAAAGACAACCACATTGCGAGATTTTCCTACAGTGTTTCGAACACTGAATCGGATCCCCACGCTGATAGACGCATACGCATGCAGAAGATTCAGAACCTTGCCGTATTCCCGCTTGATGTTCTTTTCCAGCTCGCGACGCCGGACGGGTAGTCGCTTGAACAGTCCCTCCACTGACGCCGTTGTACCCCGTTGACCAGCGACGATTTGCGTCTTTTTCAACTTTCCAGACGGTTCGAAATCAAGGCGGTTGGCCTTCGGGGCTTGGTTGGCTTGGGCGGTGACGACGCGAAATTCGGACAGGGCACATAGCGACGACAGTGCTTCACCGCGGAAGCCGAAGGTGTGTAGACGCGAGAGGTCATCGAACGAGGAAAGCTTGGAGGTGTAATGCTTGAGCGCTGGTCGAGTCAGAGTCGTTCTGGATTAACGGATCCAATTCGAATGGTTGAGGTTTACCAAGACTCTCGTAATTCTCAGGTGAGATGCCACTGCCGTTATCCTGCACCTCGATCAAGTCCAAGCCGTTGTTTTTGAATCGCACCTCTAACCGTGAAGAGAGACTTCATCAGCTACTGTAAAGATCTTTCATCAATCGTATTTGCGCGAAAGTAACGTACCGATGGATGTGGCGCCGGCATCGATGCTATTCTCGACCAGTTCCTTCGCAACTGAACAAAGATCGACAATGACTTGGCCGGATTGAATTTGATGGACCTAAAAACTCAGCACATGAAATTAGACACCGTTCCTCAAATTGCGAGACGAATGGCAAGCGTACCGAACGGGCCTCGATGGCCTTAATGGTTGCCATGTTCATCCCATGGCGTAGTTGGAGATTCCCGACGCGGAACCCACGCGTGCGCTGCCACTTTACGCGATGCCGCGATCACTAAGCATCCTTTCTACTTCGTACAACTCCAGATTTTACGGTAGTCCAACAAGCCATTATATTCGGCTAGTAATCATGATTTGCAAGGGAATTTGCACTCTTACATTTCCAGCTAGTTATAATTTAATAATGCCTGTGCCAAAAGAGAGACCAATATACAGTGGACATTCAGAGAATTGTCAAGCACCGCTCAAACGCCATACTCCGCTGAAAAGACACGAAAGCCAGAAAGGCGAAATGAATGCACAGCACATCTCGTTCAATAGGTGTCGAAGCGATCGGGAAGGACAACGGGGGCGATCAAAGTCCACAAGTAAATAGCGTAGCAAACCCACGCGCTGATGATCTTCACCCAACTGGCCCAGTAAGTCCGGCCTACCGGAGCAAAGTCATCGATGGAATCGGGGTCCAGGTTTTGCGTCAGAAGGGTAGCTACCCACGTAGTTGCCAGGAAAAAGATGATGTGGAAAAGCGAGTAGTTGTACTGTGTTGAGCTTCTCTCGTCGTCCTTAGTCTCGTCGTAGTCAGACTCGTCATCGCTGTCTTCGTCCAGTGCGCTGGCGGGCAAGCTACCACTGGCAACGGCTGCACGGAGAGCATCTGCCCGCATCTCACGACGACTGATGGGCTGCTGGGTTACAAGGCCATGCTCATTATCATCCATACCAAGTTGCGAGTAGTTGTGTCCGCCTTTGGATCCTAGCGCAATGCCTTGGGTAGCTGCGCGGGTAGTGGTGTACGCAATTGTGGCCATGGTGGCAATCGCACCCAGGACAATAGTAGCGGTTCTCGTGCCTCGGGCCCGAATTAGAGGGTTGCATTGGTTGTCATCCGGCTCCATCGAAACAGCCGACATAGTCAGATACGTGCAATAGACGGTTACCATAGCCGCTTGAGCCAACCCTGCTCTGGGATTGGACTCTTGAACCACGGGCTGAACGGAAACAACGGAAATTATCAGGAAAACCACCAAGTTAATCTGCTTAGTTAGCTCATGGATCTCATGAACAAGGGGGATACCTGGGACTTACACTGATGGCAACCTGGTTCATGGTGCATCCGCTGCGAGCAAAGAAGATATACATCAAGATCGTCATCACGATCGATGCTAGGTACATGCCCACGGTGGATCCAATAAGCAGGCCCCGCCAAACCCTCGAGTCATTGTCGTCGATCTTCTGCAGACATAGCTCCGCCCATGAATGTGCCAGGTCGACAAGGAGAATAAGTCCTAGCAAAAGGAACAGCATCGCACAGATGAAGGCGATGTAATGACCGTAAATGAAGAAGAAAGGCTCGGGAATGAAGAATGACATGACCACAAAAGCGATCCACAGGACAATCTTCGGACCCCAGAAGCCGTTCTGGAGAGACGCACGGCCCTCTTTGGACGACTTCACACCAAGCAGCCAGACTGCAAGAATGAGATGGAACAGACCAAGCGCGAAGTTGATGCGATGAACAGCCACCCAACCTGTACATTCTTTACCGTCGCACCGAATTTCCATATAATCCAAAGTCAGGTGTTGCAGTTTTTTGAGCGCGAAGGGCGTAAGCATTATCCAAGATATGATTGAATTGATGAGAAGGATGAAGGCGTAGGCAATCCTCGTCGCCATACTGCGAAGCCCCAGTAATCAGCACTCGACGTTCAGTTGCGAGAAAGTGTTCGGAGTCCTTACCTATTTTGAAATTTCCCACAGGCGCTACATACTGCCGAGCAAGTTGCTGCGCCGCAGCATGAAGTTGCAACAGTGATCAGCTAATTCACGGTCAGTTCAGCGGTCATCTGGCAGCCTAATTTGGGGGACGACGTACCGTACTGGCACTGGGAATGGCCAGAAGAGGCAAAGAGAGTAGAGCGCCCATCTTGTATTCTATCCACCCTGTTTCGGGCGAAAAGCGGTCGAGTAAACCAAATAAACAGTCGTTCCCAAGGGTGTAATGGGGATGCGACAGAGAGGAGTTGGAGACGGCGTGATCGGGGAGAGTCGCCGCCGCCGCCTTCGTCATGTGCTGCAGGTGGTTATGTAAGCGTTATCGGCTCGCTTTCGTCATCCCAGCAATGGAAAGAATTCAAGAGTCCAAATATGGGAATCTTGGTCAAATCTCGATTCAGGCCTTCGATTTTTATTTTTATTTGGAGAGTGGGCTCACGCTACCTCGATGGAGCAAAATACAATATCTACAAACCGAGTCAGGGTCCTAAAAAACTTGGCCTTCATCAACCACAATATCCCAATTAAATCGAAGATGGGTCCGTGCTCTCGCTCATCTCGACTTTCGGCCTCATCATTGCGGTGGCAGCGATCAGGAATAATAGCGTTGTCATAAACATCCAAGACCTTTGTCTCCAGAACAGAATTCCGGAATGACCTTTTCTCAGCATAGCACCAGATGTGCCGAGTTCTTTCGATGTCTTCGTCGAGTTTGGCTCGACTGTCTGCTTTTGGCCTACATCGATGCCCTCGGACTCTTTCTGGCTGTTCTGGCTCAAAGAACGGGTGGATTCGTTGTGGGAAGTTTTTATACTCTTGAGGCCATCGAGAGAGCTAGCCCCAAATTGGTTCTCATCGTAGTCACTGTCTGTGATAGGTAACACAGCAGATGTAGTAGAACCTGAAAATTGCCCTAGCTCAAGGATCAGATTCGCAATCTCTGTGTGATTGTGCATCTTGGCCACCATGAATGGTGTATATCCCAGTGAGCTTTTCCTCCACAACTCAGCCCCGGCTGTCACCAACCGCCGAACTGCAGTCTGGTTCCCATTCTCAACTGCGAGCCCTAGCAGCTTATTCAAGTTGAGTCGGCCGTCCGATAGGTCTGCTCCGTTTGAGATGAGGAGTGTAGCTATTGGCAGGAGTTTGGTACTGGCAATAGTTAAAGGTGTGTGGCCCCATTGATCCTTTGCGTCGACTTGTGCTCCGGCTTTGAGAAGAATCTCGGCTGGGCCGGTGGAATCATGAAGGGCAGCCAGATGCAACGGTTTTCGTTCCCAAGCATTGCCAATATTCAAATCTGCACCATGAGTTACCAGCAGCTCCACCATCTCGGCATTGTTATTCGCCGTGGCATAATGGAGGGCTGTCTGGCCTAAGTCAGGGTCTGTGAGATTGATTTCATCGGAGGGGCCATTTGACAGATGTGTTCGAAGTTCTTCAATGAGATCTGCTTTAGCCAACGCCCAGAGGGAGAGGGGCTTGTCAATACAGAGCTCCGTGTTGGTGCGCCGAAGAGGCAATGGGCTAAAGCTTTCAGACTGCTTATTTTCACTTCCTTCTTGAGTGGCACGCAGGAGCTCCATAATGGCGGCCTCATTCATCTCCCGTGCGATCCGCATGGGTGTTCGGCCGTAATTGTCTCTGATTGTGGGATCAGCTCCATGGTCTAGAAGGAATCGTGCGGTGTCCAGGTGCCCACAAAGAGCAACGTCATGGAGGGTCGTCTTGCCGTTGTTATCCTGCAAATTGACATCCAGAGACTTGTCGAATTCAAGGAGAATACGAACGAGCTCAGTACGCCCGTTACAAGCAGCGCTGTGCAACGGTGAGCGGCCGAAATTGTCCTGATGATGAACGTTTGCCCCTCTTCCGAGCAACATCTCTACAAGAGGAATTGCATTTTGGTCAATTGAACGATGTAGCGCCGTTCCTCCCGATTCTTTCTGGGAAACCTCCATGTCTGCCCCTTTATCAAGCAGTGCCTCGGCAATCTTTCGATCCCCGCGCTGTGCAGCGTAAATAAGGGCGGTGGTGCCGCTGTGGTCTTGATAGTTGACATTGACGCTGGGGTGACTGAGCAGAAGTTGGACTGCGTCTATTTCCGATGAGAGAGCTGCAAGTATCAGAGCAGTCGCTCCTCGCGGATAGGAACATTCTTGGTTGATTTCAAGCTGGGGAGCAAGTAGCAACAGCCTGATGATTCCAGTATATCCGTACGTGGAAGCAATCATTAAGGGGGTTCGCTGGTTCCATCGTGCGTGCATTATATTAACATTTATTCCATCTTGTTCGACCAAAAGCTTGACCATCTCCTCTTGGTCATGCCGTGCGGCCTCGTGAAGGGGAGCAGCACCAATGTTGTCCACGGCATTTATAGAAGCACCCGCCCTGATGAGCGTTGCAGCTGCATTGACGCTGCCTTTCTTTGCCGCAAGTGCGAGCGGCGCAGTCCCATTCATGTCTTTGATGTTTGGATCGACATCCTTAGCAAGAATTTCCGTAACCAATTTGTTGAGGCCAAAATGCGTAGCCAGATGGAGTGCTGAGCTTCCGTTCTTTCCGGCCCAACTGGCCGAGTCCTCGTCGTCCAGGTACCATAAGGCCTGTGTCGATGCTGCTAGGTAATTGGGGTCTTGTAGAATCTGCCAAGCTCGGTCATAGAGGTTCCCATGCGGTGCTTGGAGAAGGTGTTTGCCCCAAAATTTCGCAGCATAATTGAGGAACGGGTACTTTTCAATGCGCCCATCAAATTCAGCGGATTCGGATGAGCCCGAGCAGGCGCCGGACTGAAACACATCGAATAACAGATAAGTCAAGCATGTAGAAGCCAACTTTGTTGCTCCCTCGGGGAACCATCGATCGCGATTACGGCTGAAGAAGTTCTCTGCCGAAAAATGGACCAATCTGAGACAACCGGTCTCATCGAACACAACTAAGCCGGCACATTTTGAGGCAAGGACCTCGGCACGAATGATATTGTCGCAGTCGATATCGCGGTCTCCATCTGCCACGGCAATAGCATGCTCGATTTCTCGCCTTTTCAGAGGCTGCTTTGCAAAAATAACCCACCGAAGTAATTCCATCACTACCTCTCTGTGACTAGACGGAAGATCCGCGATTCTCAGCATGGCGTCTGTGTAAGTTCCATCAAGTTCTTTTGGCAAACTATCCAATGCTTTCATGACCTCCGCCGGGCGCAGCTTGGAGGTGAGAGTATCCATGTTGAATTTGGCTAGAAGAAACATTCCATCATTTGACATGACTACCGTATCAACGATGCTCTTCATCAGTCCTTCCTTCATCTCCACACACTGACAAAGAAATTCTGACGATGCAACGCGCCAATGCACATAGGTCTTCAGATCTTCCTCGACCGCAGCGATCTTGAGAATGAAACTGCTGAACTGCTTACGAAGAACATGGCCTCTGTGACTGCATCGTTTGCCAGCGTTGAGACATGACTGGCAGAGGTTGAAGTCGACTGGGTCTGAGCTTAAGGACCTGCAATCTGGGCAGTGAAAGTGGTGTCGAGGGCACGGAGCTAGACATTGACTGCAATAGCGATGGATGATATTGCGGTGAAAGTGCCGGACAATGTTGTCTAGGCCCCGCGATGTTATCATCACGTTGACCGTAGCATTTATCGAAGTCAGGATCCCGAGCAACTCGATTCGAGTCTTCTCCTGGCGGAGTTCGTCCAGGCCATCTACGATGATGAACGTCTTTGAGAACCGACTTAGCTCAGCTGTGAGCACCAAAAGGATTTCTTCTCGGTCCGGCTTCGTTCCTGCACCGCTGTGTTTGGAGTATATCTCGATCGATTCTTGAGGACCGATGCCATATTTCTGTATGACTTGCTTGACCAGGCTTCCCATGAGTGTGTCGATGGATTGTGACAGTGCGTCGTCCCATTTACAGTAGAGCATTAGGGTTGCCGCTTTGCCAACATCACATTCGCCGTCCAGTTCATGGGCCACAATTGACGATAAGACCGTCTTTCCGGCGCCGGGTATTCCGGCACAAAACAACATAGCATTGTCCTCGGCTTTCCATGCTAAGTAGTCTTTGCGTTCGAGAAACCACCTACAGGTCCCCTTGTGATGTTCCGCAAATATCATACGCTGCTTTGCCATGAAGTTTAAAGGAGATAGCCATTCGATTATGTCCTTCCTTTGTGCCTCACTGATGACACTTCTCGTAAACTGCCCGTCATGATAGATCTCCTGAGCCAAGGCCTGGGTGGATTGGGACAGAGCAAGTTGCAATGTCTGCTGCAGCCGATGAATCCGCTCAATGGCCTGGGTGACTTCTTGCTTATCCAGCGGCCACACTAGGGTCCGGCGTACTTTCCCATACGATGATCGCGATTTTAGTTTGCTTTCCAAGTGCTCGACTACAGTTTCGATATCGCTAATTATCCCGTCGAATTCGAACGGGCGCAGTTGCGCAAGAAAAGGCTTCTTGTCAGGACTGTCACCATCCGGGGCAAACCGGGCCTGGACAGCGATAACAGCGAGCCAGAGATGGGTCAATTCATTGAGTAGCGAGAGACGCTCTTTTCCCCCTCCTTTAATCGTGCTTAGAAAACCAATAATTTGAAAGGTGGCTGTCGCGATTCCGGCAACGCTGGCTATCACGCTTAAGGGATCCATCATCCGACATCCCCACGGGGTGCGTATCGACGATGGGTTAGAGTTGAGGTAGGGCTTCTCGACTTCCAGTGGCCTTTGTTTTGATAGGTATATCAAAGGTACTGGTGTGACAAGGTCGATGGTCATGACAGTTCGATGTCAGCCCCCACGTTGGACAGGCCCTCGCAGGCCCAATGGGGTAAGGCGAGACTGGGCAAACGCCCAGTCGTCAAGAACGCCAAGCAGTCTGGATGCGTTACGGAATAACTAGGGTGTTATTTCCGGAAAGCCAGGGGCGTGTCGATCGTCTGACTAATGCTTTGGAAGGAGATAGTATTCTATTGGTCTTAAAACATGTTTTCCTCCTGGGAGCATACACCGGAGTACGCAGCGACTGCCAAGTGCATGTTGGCAGGGCAAAGTACTAAATATATATTAGTTTAGTCATAGTTATTGACCTGGCATACTGTAAATCAGTAAAATGTCTGGCGTAATGTATTTTGCATCAATCAAAAGCTCGCAACAAGGTATTTCCCAGGTAAAGCGAAAGTACCTACTCCATCCGGAGGACACCTGGTTACCTTCCTTGGACCATGGCTTACCCATGGCCTTTCCGATAGCTCACATGGGCAGGATTCCTGAATTTCCCGTTGTCGTTTGTGGAGTTCCTCGAGAAAGCAATGCTCATGGACATTGCGAGGGCATGAGACCTCTCCTCTTCGCTCGACATTGGCGGCAAGCAAAGCCACCGCGAGGCCTCCTGATGCCCGCTCGACACCAGCAAAACCCGGGGAAGAGACAAGGCTGGGCACGTGAGTAGCATGACTAAGGCCAAGCCCCCGGGACTGCGCTAGACCGGAAGCGGCAGGAGAGCGGAGGCCGGAAGGGGGCCTCAGGTACTTCAGGTACCGGGTACTTGCTGTCACATAGTAATCGCTGTCACTCCGCAAGTCGCGGGCACTGGAGAATTACGAGTCCCGGCCACTTTGCATCTCTTGCGTGCTCCTTTTCTCTTTTGCTTTTCTGCCCCCTCCTCTAGTCATTCGTTTAACAATCCCCCTGGAGGCATTGCCTTCCTTTTCAATCTTTCTCTCCTCTTTCTGTTCTCCTTCTCCGCCAAACTTCTCGTCCTTCCTTGCGTTTGCGGCTATCTGGGCCTACGTGACTTGATAAGGCTGATCCACGCTATTCGCCGAAACTCCGATCCAACCAGTCCTCGACATACTTTCAGTTGCTTGCGCCTTTTCCCCCTCTCGATTGCCATTCTTCCTGCCTCCTGTCGACTGCCTCCCTGCGCGTGGTGGTTTTATGTGAAACAAACCGACTTCGGATATAGAACGGTGCAAGTGCACCAAGACAGATTGCGATGGGCGACACTCACAAGACCAGACGGATTGTCTCCGTCATTGCGGGCACGTTAGTAGCTCTGGCCTGTGGTACCAATGTGCGACTCCTCTGCCGAACGCTTTTCTATACTTCACGTCCCGTATCACTGACGTTCTGGACAGTATGCGTATTCAGCATGGGCACCCCAATTCAGTCATCGCATGAAGATCACCTCCACCGAAACCAACTTCATCGTAAGCTTTCTCTTCGCTTCTTCCCTCGGACCAACTCTCGGATGTCGGATATTCACATTTTCTAGGGGGCAGCTGGGAACCTGGGCATGTATGCGTCGGGAATCCCTTTGGGGTTGTTGACGGATGCGAAAGGCCCGAGGTTGACGACGTTCATCGGAGCGATAGCCCTCGGCATTGGGTATTACCCCATATACTCAGGTTCGTCTGGACTTTGGAACGGAAGGTGCTCGATCGCAGTGTGCTGACACGGAATAATGTAGCATATGAGCATGGACAAGGGTCCTTGGGAGTCGGCCTTTTGTCGTTTTTCGCATTTCTCACGGGCTTCGGAAGTTCCTCTGCCTTTTCGGCGTCGATCAAGACGGGTAAGTCCGCCCTGGTGGATATTCAGTTGGGCTGTACATCGCGAGGCTAACATTGGGTTCCAAAAAAAATTCCAGCGGCGTCGAACTTCCCTACTCATCGAGGAACTGCCACGGCGTTCCCTCTGGCCGCGTTCGGTCTCAGCGCCTTTTTCTGGTCGACCATATCTGCCGTGATATTCAAGGATGACACCGGTCGATTCCTCCTTCTGCTGGCAATCGGTACCTGCATTTTGAACCTCATCTCCATTCCTATGATCCAGATCGTGCCGCCCTACGAGCCTTACGCGTCCGTGTCGCGAGGCCGATCGCCCGGCGTGGAGTCAAGGCGATTGCTCAAAACCAAGCCCTCCGACCTGCGATCCAACCATGATGACTCCGATCTAGCAGGTACGCAGAGCTCTACTGCCTTTGATGCCCCACCATCCTCGCATCATGAAAGATCGCCATCTGCCGCGTCGAACACCCATGCTCTTCCTGGCCCAAAATCCGACCTTGATGAGACGTCATCATTGGTGTCGAAAGCCAACTCGAGAAATTCTCGGGATTCTCATGACCACGACGCGGACGATGACGATGATGCTCTCTCTGACGTTGCCCCTGACTCACCTCACCCAGACATTAGAGGCTTGGCGATGCTGCCCAGGATTGAATTTTGGCAGTTATTTTTGACGATGGCGCTTTTATCCGGCATTGGATTGATGACTATTAAGTGAGTTCGTCGTGCTCTGGAGATTAGTTGACATTAGGCTAACCTTTCTGCAGTAACATTGGCAACAGTGTAAGGGTTTCTGTATCTTCTGTTCTCTCTTCTGATGCTAATTATCGCAGACCAAGGCACTGTGGAAATATTACGATGACAGCGCCAGCTCCAAATTTATTCAGCAGCGGCAGGTGATGCACGTGTCCGTGCTTTCCTTTGGCAACTTCATTGGCCGTCTCTCGAGTGGTACGTCCACGGGTGCTTTGTGATACCCTTTTTTACCTGTTACAGTATCCCATGGGTGTACCTAACAATCTCCAGGAATTGGATCCGACGTACTGGTAAAAAAGCTGGACATGTCCCGATTCTGGTGCCTGTTTATCTCGGCCGTCGTGTTCACTCTGACACAACTTGCCGGGTCGACAATTTCCAACCCTCACCAACTCGTGGTAGTCTCCGGCTTCACCGGTGTCGCCTACGGGTTCCTATTTGGCGTCTTCCCGTCTCTGGTCGCGCACACGTTCGGTATTGGCGGCCTCTCTCAAAACTGGGGCGTCATGACCCTCGCCCCCGTCTTCAGCGGGAACGTCTTCAATCTGCTCTACGGTAGCATCTTCGACCGACACTCTGTGGTGGGCGACGACGGCGATCGTGATTGTCCCGATGGTCTAGGGTGCTACCAAGCCGCCTACTATACTACCTTCTTCTCGGGTCTTGCCGGAGTCATTGTCTGTCTATGGAGTATTGTGCGCGAGAAGCGTCTCCATAGCGCAGAACTACGCAAGAAGGTTGAGCACGATCGTCTAGCTTGATTGTGACCACTGCATCCATATCTAGAACTTGACTTTTCCCCTGATCCTATTAGCTAGCATGTGGGCTTTGCGTTCTATTTTCTGATTTATTAATACCCCTCTCTCTTTTGGATCCACGGCCATTTTTTATTTTTTTTTCTTATCTCACGTCACAGACTATATAGATTGGTGGTTCGCTAGAACTGAGTTTGACCGAACTGGACTCGTTCATTATCATATTTGGATATTTAGCATTTCCTTCTCTTTCTCCTGTTTTCTTCGTTCTTTCTGTCTATCATTTTATTTTGTGTGCTCATCTGATCTTGGGCCTTTATCTATCTCCGGCAAATAAATTGATAGATACTTGGGTTATTTCATGTATGTACATAAACTTTTGGTTGATTGAAAAGCATTCTTCTTTTTGTCTCATGACGACACCACTGCAACCTTGTATACACGTACCTTCCAAAAAGACCATGTCTGCATCATGAAGTACGCGTTCATGTACGGATGTGCCTCGGCATGGGCGGATCATAAGCCAGTCCTCATAACAGAAGACAAAAAGCTCCAGGTTGAGGAATCTGACATCTAGGCTTCGCGTCTGGTGTGTGAAGGGTGGTCCATGTTCAAGGTTTTTTTTGGGGGGGGGGGATTGTTCTCCTGCAAGGTTCTTTCCATAATCTTGATTTCCCCAAATATATATATCCCTTACGGAGAAACGGCGTAGCCATACATTATATAGTAAGGGGGGGGAGGGGGGTAAGTTTTTTGGGGCCATGATGCCCAGAAGGAAAAAGGAGAAAGCACCAGAGGGAAATCATATATCATGAGAGGCCGAACATTTCATCGGCGTAAGGAATCCGAGAGCCTTTTTACTTTGTGGGGTCATCTCGGAACAAACAATTCAGCGGACGGATGGATAGTGTTTTTATCCAGCTCTATTTATACTAGTACCGATCTAGATATATCAATCTAGTCTTCGAGATATTCCCGTTTCTTTCACCTTACCACAGTAAACATACGACTACAAAATAAAAACAAGATTCTTTTAGGCCTGTGTCACCACCGTCTGTAGATAAGTAAAAAGGAAACAAAAAAAGTGCGTCGTCCCGGGAGAGGATTGAACTCTCAACCTCACGATTAACAGTCGTACGCGCTAACCAATTGCGCCACCGAGACATGTGACTTGATGATAGGGCCTTCTTAAAGTGGTACTTAACCCCAACCTTGCTCTTCATCAATATCATTCCTTCGATTTGCGTATTATTCCACTTGGGGAGGAGGAAATACTAGCCACCCACTAGGTCAGGGGCAGCTTTTGCCAGCCCTTAGTGGGATTCATCTTAGGTGTTACCTCTACTGGACGTTATGCACGTAATGAAACGATCGGTAGCTTACGCCTCCGACGCCTCGATTCTTCTAGTAGGGTATAGAGTAAGGTCTATCTAGATTGGTCTATTGGAATAAAAACTCAAATTGAATCTGGACCATAGATCTGGGCAATAACCTTCATGCTTTGACGCGGACGTGGCGGACGATACAGTGGGTATTTCGATCGCATATGCGCTTATCACCACTCCCGAGAAGGCCTTGTATGGGCAGATGGGCCCAAAAGGCCTTCTACTAGCATATCCATAGGAAAGATCGGAAACAGTGATATAAAAATACTCAGCGCAGTCCAGTTAGTGAAACGGAAACCAAGTCGCGAAGCATTACTACGTAGTGGTACTGCCATAGCTGTCGGTAATCGATACGCGATAGCGATAATCGGAATCAATAATCAATCAGTCGATCGATCTTCCGCGCGTGTCACCTTGGCTTTCCTTCAGGCAGTGACTTACAGACCTCCTGTACATGTTCTTTCCAACGGCTCATCGCAGAATACTGGTACATTGCCCATGACTTAGTTGGGTCGTGCTCTCGACCTTCTGTCGCGGGTGATCTCCTTATCACCCCGGTCTCTCCCTGCTCTCGGGTAAAGGGCTCTCGTTCAGATCTTTCGCTCCTTATCCTTCGATGATCCGACCATCCACCGACAACCCAAAATCACAGTCCACCTCCAGGGAATCGTCCATTTCAAGTCACGATTTCCAGTTATTCTGCCAGTCTTCCGGGTGAGGGCGACCAAGAATTGGGAAAACATTCCGCCTTTCCCTCCCTTTTTCGACGTGGCTGGTCCTCGAACCGCATTCCTCACTCCAACCGTCAGATACAAACAATCACCGACACGACGTGGATCTTGGGTCTGTTGTCTTGGATTTGAACGTGAATTGCTTTCAATTCGGTCCAGTCAGGCCGGATTTCTAGTCAGTTCCCTCTCTCATCTTCCACAGTGGCTTCTTCGCTTCTGTTTCGGGCGTCGCCCATCGACCCGGCCCTCCGTCCTCCTTCGCCGTCCACGCAGTCGCACGATCCCAACTACCACCAGTCTTCCTCGGCGGAGAGCAACTCCCGGCAGTCGACAACGGATGCTGCCGCGGGCGCATCTTCGGCCTCGTCGCAAGCGTCCGGAACCCTCCCCGAATTCAATTCGCTCGATAAATCGAACCATAGTCCCGGCGGCAGCAGCGGCTTCCCCAGCTCTCTAGGCCCGTCCCTGCCCGGTCTCTCGGCTTTGGCATCGGTCGCCTCGGCCCCTACGTCGAATCTACGGTATGTCTTGTGGCAGTCGTGTGTTGTGATACGTGTTTCTTGCCGTGGTGGTATAGGAGGATGGCGTCGAGTTTGGGCGTACAATTAGCACGCGCGTACATGTCTACCTGGCTCTTGCGTGTACATTCGTGTCTTTAATTGGCACCAGCTCCCTGCCTTCAATCCGCCGCGTCAAACAACCCCAAGACAATGGCATCGTCTGCAAATCTCCAGGACTGACTCTCCGTCTTACAGGGCGTCCAGCGGCAATGCGCATTCCGGTATGACCAACATGACCTACGCAACTTCGTCTCCTGCCGCCACGACCGGTGGACAGGGAAACAATCCGGTGAGTGCAGTGGCTGAAGACGCGATGCTTATCGTGGCTTATCTTCCAATGCTTCTTTTTTCTCTCTTTTTTTCCTGATCGATGGTTTTTCCATTTCCGGCGGATCTGTTATCAGCCCGGCTTGGCAACAGCCGCTCTTATCGCCGCCCGACAAATCTCGCATCTTATCAACCAGCACTTTCCCTTTCCTCCTCTCTATCTCTCTATCTATCATATCGCATCACTATCAGCTCTCGCTCTCCCCCGTCTCGCTCTCCTCCCTCCCCATTCCCAATCCTCGCCATTCTCTCGCTTTTCGCAATGGCAACGATAATGGCTGACCAAAAACGCCCCCATTTACAGCCCGTGTGCCAAAATTGCGGCACCTCCACCACTCCTCTCTGGCGCAGAGACGAACTCGGCTCCGTGCTCTGCAACGCCTGCGGCCTGTTCTTGAAATTACACGGGAGACCCCGTCCGATAAGCTTGAAGACCGATGTCATCAAAAGCCGCAATAGGGTCAAGACTGCCGGCCAGGGTCCCAAACGCAAGGTAAGGCTGAGCTGTGAAATTTCTTTTGGACTTCGTACGACGGTCGCTAATATCTCCATGATCGCTTTAGTCCACCGGCGCTGTTGACGCCAATGGCCTACCTACCTCGAGATCGGAAGCGGGCACTCCTCCACTGGGAGGATCTCATGGATACCGTCGCGCGTCGCGCAAGACATCGCCGGGTCATTCGGATCGCTCCAACTCGCCGGTTGCGCGAACAGAAACCCCCGGCGCTTCGATGCATCAACCCCACGCGCCGACGCAACACAATTCCAATATCGCTCCTCAACATATGTTCGACAGTGTGACCCTCGGAGATCATGGTCTCGGCGCGTCCAACGGCCTTCCAGCCACCCAACTGCGCCAACCATCCCCGACGACAACCACTGCCGAGGACCGCCACCTCGAGTCCCCCCAGACATACGAGGGATTGCTCGCGGCAAACACGTCGTTGAAGACGCGCGTGAGCGAGTTGGAGTTCATCAATGAACTGTTCCGCGGCCGAGTCACGGAACTTGAGCAGAGCAATGCCACTGCGCGTCGGTCCGAGATGATCGTTCGCGACTCGGAAGTGCGCCTCCGGCGCTCGCTCGACGACTCTCAGCGGCGGGAGGATGAGTTGAAGCAACGCATAGCGGAGATGGAGCGCCAAATCTCCGACAACAATTCTAGCGGCGGCCCGACCGCCAACAACAACAGTCCAAGCGAACCTTTGGCCAAACGCATTAAACTATCCGACGTGGTCGAGCAACCGGCCGATTCGCCCAGCAAATCGCCCAAGAGTATCTAACGCCGATGGAATATTGTGCGCTACGCCTTGTGCTTCGTTTGACAGTACCCCCAAAAATCCACAAAAACTTGGCATCCGATTCTGCTGAATTCTCTGATCTTCCCTTGGCTTTTTGATACCCTTTACGAGTCTGTCTCTTTTGGCTGGATGTATATCGGATTTCACTAATGTCTCTCTCCTTTCCGCCTTAATTCTACGTTCTCCCAGTCAGCTCCTTTTATTTTGCGCTATGTCTCGACTCATTCGCCGTCGAGATACTATTTTCCTTTCTATTCCGATCAGTCGGGGGATCATCTTTGAGACAGCGATGCGCGGAGCAACCAAAAAGCCTTATAAACCCAAAGTGGAGTGATCCATCTATATGTATGTGCGCTTGTGTTTGATAACCAATCTTTTTTCACCATGACCTTTATTCATATTATTTATTCCCATTTGAATTTGATTCCTGTGTGTTTGATCTTTTTACGATTGTTTCAGAAGAGCCGTTCCGGTGGCGGGGGTCCGACTCCGAGAAGTGGCAGGATCACGATCTGAGGAGGACTGGGACTGGAACAGGCTACGTGGTTAGTTGAGGGCAATGCACTTATCATTTGCTACTAGCGTGTCGTTGCGATCTGACGTTGCATGCGATATGCAAGTTGTGAGGAGAAGGCCCGAACGCTCAAAAAGTCTACAGTTGATCTTTGGAAACTGTTTATTGTCTGTTGTCTATTGTCTATTCGCTTGTCTCATTACTCTCTTCTCTCCTGTTATTACTATTCCCTTTTATATATTTAATTGCCTTGGTTGATCTGTCTTATTTCACGAGACTCATGAGGGTTGAGTCCTCGACTCGAAGATCTCATGCACGTCTGACCTGCGTCGACCATTGATCGTCCTCGCAGTTATCTTATCATCTTCTCTTTATCTCTTAACCGAGGCTACCCTTCTTGTTGACCTGGAGTCAATCGTTTCCCCTCACGGTGCTGGAGATCTGGTACTCCACAGTTCTTGTGGGGTGGTGGTCTTATCTGTTGATGTGTTCTTGCCGTAGGATGACGTTTGAATGGGACTTCCAAGCTAGTCTTCATTAGTTTGATAATCAGACACTTCCATTCTTTGGGGTTTTCTGAAATTCCATCAGACTGGAGTCGCCTTAAAATTTCGTTCCTCGGACTGATTGCTGGGATGGAGATCATGGTACTTATATGCTCACGATACAGGCAGTTAATATCATTGATTAACGGACATGGACCGAAGCAATGATAGGACTGATTCGGTTGTCAAAACTCCTCTGACAAGTTGTCCAGCCGGTTCCTCCTGGGCTCGAGTCTGTTTTTAATTGATACTCCCCGGCTAAAAAACAGCAACCGCGGTGCAAATTGATCACTGGAATAGTAACAGCGGTCGCCATCATCGTAATCGGTCTGGCTGTCGGCTTGGGAGTTGCGCTTACAAGTATATTCTTTCGCTCTACTTGGGTTAATACTAATTCTTTTTCTGACCGTTCAGGATCGCACCCTACCCCCCTCCTCGTCGTCAGATCAACCAACCTCTACGGGCTCAGGCGCAGAATTCACCTCGTCTGCATCATCTACATCCACGTCAAATCCGACATCGACGATGTCAACTGCGTCAGGGACTAAAGATGCATCGCCCACATCCACAGCCGACAAACACACCCGCCCAAGCGCGAACGACACGGAGATCCATAAAGGTTCCGGCAGCTATCATGTTTTCTGTTACGCAGACATTCAAGCCACCAACAAAAAAGACCTATCTTCCACGGTGCAGAAAGCGTTTACGGAATGCCTGGGGCCCCGTGGTTCGATGAATAATTACTAGAAACGCGTAGATGTTGCTCTTACGTGGAACTTTGAAGGTACAGGGCAACAGAACCCGGGGAATATGGCGGCAGTTCGCGCAACAGAGAACGTTGTGATTGATTTAGAATGAAGTGGATTCAAACAGCATTTAACTCTAAGAAGTAGGGAAATGGCACTAGGAAATGTAGTTCAGACACGCACAAATATCACAAGGCTTTAATATCGTTCTCCGTGTCTCCGCACCTTTCAACTGAATAAAGGCTACGACTATCCTTGCTATAATGGAGACATCCAGAATATCTTATGGATGCCCGGGGACCCCACGCTACAAGTGGGCCTCTAATTACTAGCTCAACCAAGGGCTACCAATCGCCGACGTTTGGAGAGACAATTCAATGGTCAATTGGCTTATATCCCTCGCCTTTGATCCGGAAGAAACCGATCGCAGAGCGGTCCAGCTTCACCCGCGCTTTGCCTACTGATCAAATGGCAAGGCTCTGGAACTATATGCCATAGCCTGCTTCCACACCGGTATCTTCTTCAGCAGACTCGATGCGAATGCCACATTATACCATGAACCGTAGCTGCCCTTATCCTCACGCAATAAGATGCCTTCGCAAGGGCTCCATATGAGGTCCACCGTCGCTGGTTTATGTTCTTGCAATTATCATACATGCCTCTACGAGCCCAGAGCGTGCCCACCACCCAGTCACCCAGCCAGCCAGCGAAAAGTCCATGTAATCCCATTTGCTTCCCCCCATTTCCTGCCACCTTTGTCCTTGGTGGCTAATAAACTGGCTGTAAGGAGCGTACACTTGCTCAGTGTATGGCACAATGGAGATTTTCTCTGCCTCGTAACCACACTCGACAAGTAAGTCAATGTACTCCTGGCGGGTGAGCACATGGTGGAGCGGCGTGTCAAGTAAACGGAATGAAACCCATAATTTCATCCGATCTAAGATAGATGCTTTTTCCACGACGAGATGGTCCGTGATCGCAACGGATGCATGTAGCTCGTGTTGAGCGTATTGGAAGATCGCCTTCCTTGATGGCCGAAAATCGACCAAAGTATCCACGGCGACCAGCCAGGGATTCTTAAGCGATTTCACTCTCCGGTGGATCTCTTCGCTCCAGGTGCTGGGCTGGGCAGCATCAGCATGGAAGATACGGTAGTCGGTGTCGCAGTCGAGAGCAGCAGCCTTCTGGGTCTTTTTCAATCTGGAGTCTGCCATCTGTACCTGCATTGGGCTGATTGTCAGACCGATCCACGAGCGACACCGGTCCGTATAATCCTTGAGCAGGACCTGAGCAGTCTCGGCACAACCACAGCCGACTTCGACGATCGAAACCTCTTCTTGCCTCGAGATCCCCGACTCATCCAGCAGTTTGCGAAAGAGTGCTTCGCACGCCTCTGACGAATGAGTAGCTTTCTACGGACGCAGGTCAGTACAAATATTCATCCGTCGAGCTGCGAGATGCCACTCATCACATACTTCCCAATAGCCAAGGTTCACCCACAGCGTCTGAGGCTCCAGATCCGCGTTGAACCACAGGTTCTCCATGCCATAGGCGAGATCGGCGCTCTTGCCATCAATCGCATATTTTTTGTTCATGGCCTTGCGGCGACTGACCATATGGCTAAGGAAGGGGTTTGAGGGACAATGGTGGAGCGGGAACACATATGTGCAGAACATTGCCATAACAAAACCGATGGCATAGCTGCTGAGAAACGAATACAAGGGCACGCTGTGGTCGTTGCTCACACTCGGAGACAAGTAGATGGGAGCCAGTGCGCAGGGAACTGAGAGGAACCCGACGATGTAACGATACATCGTGAAGGATGAGGAAATTAGCGTCGGCCAAAGCACGTTTACCATCCGTACGGAGCGCCTGATCCGAGCTATTTATACTGTTAGGTTCGATGTGGGCTGCTTCGTCATGCTACCATACAAGCACTTGGGTTCCTGTCGATGGGCGAAGAATCCTATGCGAGCATCAAGCCGCTGTCAAAGTCCATGACCCATGATTTGAATTCTTAGCCGCATCCGTAATATCCTACCCAAGCAACAGATGTCAGTGCAACCTTGCCTACAAAAGCATCGGTTCCCTCTTCAAACGCGATGGTTGCGGAAATGATCCGCATTCATTCTTTCAGCTCGGTAGAAGTAAGACATGCCAGCCCCTTGTGTACCGCAGGTTAAATCCAGTGGTGAACTATTCAAGGCCCTTGCCTCGCAGATGCCATCCCTCGCCTCCGTGTTATGACAGAGCGCATAGAGTCCAGGGACTCAGACACGCGCAATTATGCCAGGTAAGGACATACCAACTTCATGTGAGTGTGCATACATGGTTCACAGCGGCTAATCATCGTTAGGCAACTTTCCGAGAGACTACGCTTCGACTCAGAGCATCCAAAATGTGATCGAAAGGGCAAAAAGAAGGTCCTACCAGCCAATGGACCCGGCAGTGACTGCTCTTAAAGACACGTTGGAAAGCGACAAGATCTTGAGCGCCCTCTGTCGATCCATGTTCGCCGAGGGAAAGAAATTGGTTCTCGCGAACAGGGCACATCCAGGCTACCTTGAGATAGATAATATTCCGCTCCTGATGCGGCTATTGGACTATATCCTGGTGACCTCTCCAGAATGGGAAGATCTGAATGTGCCAGACTATCTGGGCGGGCTTCCGTTTAACCTTGTCTTGATGGTTTTGATGGAAACGCGCAGTGGACAGAGCTTGTTCAGGCATGATCAGGTAAACCGGCATCTAAGCACGATCCTGAGAAAATGGTCGCGATTCCTTGAGTCACCAGAATCAGCCTACGCACTCAACTCGAAAGACGGGTGGCTGTCTGCAGTTGCAATGGCAAGATTACAGGACATTGCCAACCATCCCACGCGAGACAACCGAGCCTTCATCGATATTTTCGACTGTCCCGATCCGTCAAATCCGGACACCCTCGGATTTTCGTCTTGGGATGCTTTCTTTACGCGTCGGTTCAAACCGGGGATCCGACTGACGCCTTCTCAACATGTACTCTATCCTGGCGGAAAGGGGGATGGGGCTCCAATTTTAAATGCTTGCGAGTCGACGCCCTGGCACATCACCCGCCACTGCTCGCTGGAGAGCAACATTATGCTCAAAGGAAAGTCGCATTCCGTGGCCTCAATGTTGGGCAAAAGCACACTCACACAACATTTTTCCGGTGGCACCGTCTACCAAGCATATCTGTCGGCCTTGAGCTATCACCGCTGGCATGCTCCCGTGTCAGGAACAATCCGCAGCATCCTCTACCTCAACGGGAGCTACTTCTCCCAGCTTCCCATGTCGGATAATCTGGCCATGGAAAAATCACAGAGTTACCTAGCTACCGTTGCGACGCGCATGGTGGTTTTTATTGAAGCCACTGATCCTGGCGTTGGACTCATGGCCTTCGTGGCAGTTGGCATGGGTGAAGTGTCATCCTGCGAGGCGTCGGTAGCAGAAGGGGACCATGTCGAGGCTGGAGATGAGATTGGGTGTTTCCATTATGGGGGGTCAACACATTGCCTGGTCTTCAGGGGAGGAGTAGACGTACGTTTTGAGTCTCTGGTTGAGGATGAACAGAGAAACTGCCCTGTCCCCGTAAAAAGCCTGCTGGGCCGTTGTTTTGTGTAGTCCTTCGATACCAAATTTTAATTTCGGTTTGTGCTATATGTTTCGGCCAGAAAATTAGATGCCTTTCCTTCTACACTAGTGAAGGTTCCCAGGCTCGCATAATAAACCTTTGCAAATTACGTCGGTTTTCATATGCACCAGAAGAGCAGCGGTCATGGACGAATCTAGTAAAGTCTGGATTGCTAAACAAATTGCACTCTCGTGGCCTAAGCTCTTCATTCGAGACCCCCTTGAACACGTAATGTGTCATGTAGGACCGCCGATGTTGGAAACCAGTGGGGGTAACCTTTCGGACGTTTCCGGCATTCCTCCGGAGGACCCATAAAGCAAGGGATGTGAACCACCCAGAAAGTCGACACGCCGGAAGCGTTGGGCCCATCCCCAGGTTGATCGGTCTCCCATAGGCTCCAAGGGCCTAGGAAGAGGCATATATAAGGGCGCGGGTACGAGCAGGAGGAGTTTAGATATATTTACCTTGACCGTCAAAATCATACCTTTACATACATTATTTGTTTCACTTCTTCTGTCGACTTCCTCTCATGGCTCAACAACAATTTGACGAAGCTGGCACAGATGCACAGGGTAAAGCTTATTGCGATGGTCTGCTTGGGAGTGAGTTGCAAGTTGATTTACCATGGAAAACCGACACGTACATGAGCAATATAGATGGAGAGAGTCTACGTGAACGCCCAGAGGTCTTTGCCGCCGCGGCATGGTCAATCGCCGTGAGCAAGTGGTTTTACAAAGATGAAGTGGAGTTCCAGTTAGTCTTGAAAAATGCCCAGGTTCTGTTACGGCTGTGTGTCACGCCAGATCTATACGTGGGCAATCTACTGGATCAAATCTTAAAACAAACAGATGCCGATAAGCAGGAACCTGTTTCAAAGCCGGCGTCCTCCAGTTTTTCGATCGTTTATCAGATGGGTATGTAATTCCTCCGGTAGTAGTAATATACTGAAGCTGACAGTCGTTCAGAATCTGCCAAGTCCATGGTGGTGCGGTTCAACGTGCAAGATTCCTTCTTGCAGATGCAAATCCAGCTTTCAGAGAAGATATTTCACCCAAGGGAGGCTGAGAACTTGGCCTCTATGGTACAGGGCATCCTCCAACACTTCACCGACAGTTCTATGGAATCCATACCATTAACAGAACTGAACCTAATAAGTTCGCAAAGTCTCGGAGAATTGTGGAACAGAAATTCGACCGTACCCCCAGCATCTGAGAATCTCGTGCAGAGTATGGTCCACCAAAGCGCCCAGGCCCGCCCAGATTCCCCTGCGGTGTGTGCGTGGGATGGATCACTCACATACAAAGAGCTGGTTGACTTGTCAACACACCTGGCGCTTGGTCTATCCCGAAAAGGGGTGGGTAGAGGCGTGGTTGTGCCCTTGTATTTCGAAAAGAGTCTATGGATGCCAGTTGCAATTTTGGCAGTCATCAAGGCTGGTGGAGTCTTTCTTCAACTGGCAAATTCCATACCCAGGGGCAGAATCAAGGCTATTGTGAACGCTGGGAACCCACCATTTGCGTTGGTTGGGGAATCTGCACCAGCTTGGATGGGAGACATTCTGCCCACACACACAGTCAACGACCTGATGGGATTGGTTAAGAACATTGACTCGCCTTTACAACAGTGCTCAGGAGACCAGGACGCGGTTCAGCTATTCACATCCGGAAGTACGGGCACGCCTAAGGGCATTGTATGGACACATACTGTGCTGGCCACAAACTGTGAGGAGATAATGAGGAAGCAGTCATTTGGGCCAGATACTCGGCAGTTCCAGACCGCGTCGTACGAGTTTGATGTCAGCATGATGGAATCTATTGCCATTTTAATCTCCGGCGGATGTCTTTGTATTCCGCAGGAGGACGACGGCGTGCATTGCTCTCCTCGAGCCCTGGAGGCGCTCCAGGCAAACTCGGTCTATCTTACTCCTACGCTGGCTCGAAAACTCGATCCCGACAGTGTCCCTAGCCTGAAACACTTGGCGCTCGAGGGAGAGGTCTTATCTAAGGATATTGTGTCTAAATGGGCTGGCAGATTGACCATGTATAACTTCTACGGTCCGGCGGAATGCCCTCATGTGTCCGCATGCACAATCGACCCAGATTCCTTCGAAACCGGGTTTGCAGGAGCAACCTCTGTTTGCCTTCGGTGGATAGTGGATCCGCACAATCACGACAACCTTCTACCCGATGGGGCTATTGGGGAGTTACTAGTGGAGGGCCCCATCCTCATGGATCGCTATATTGGCGGCGGCCCCGATAAAGCAACTTTTGTGACTCCAACATGGCTGCGCCGGGGCTGTGGCCGTTTTCCAGGACGCCAAGGACGATTATTCAAGACAGGGGACCTGGTCCGGTGTAAGCCGGATGGCGGCCTGGTCATCCTAGGCCGCAAGGATACGCAGGTTCAGATCGGTGGTGAAAGGGTGGAATTGGCTGAGGTCGAACACCATGTGCGCAATTTCCTACGAGGCAGGGCTGGTGTTGTTGCCGAGATGATAACTCCAAGTGGCAGTCTGAAACCAACACTGGCTGCTTTCATTGTCATTAGTGGCGATAATGGCGCTTCTTCAGGCGCCAGCCTCAAACCTCTCACTGCCGGCATAAATGAGAAGCTGGCACAACATGTCCCGCTTACCTTCATCCCTGAGGTGTATATTCCAGTGGATACAATTCCGATCACAGCAGCGGGCAAGACAGACAGAAAGAAACTACGCAAAATGGGCAGTTGTATTACTTTGGATGAGATATCCCTATTGCAGGAATCCAGATTAGAAACACCACAAGGAACCACAGAATAGATAAATGGTTAATAGCATCGGCGTTTGCTCACCGGCAAGACAATTTTCCATATTTCTAGCTGTAAAACCTTGAAATACTTTATACGCCTAAACACCAGATAGGGATATAGATACTACATAGACAGAAACGCATCTACAACCTATTACTATCTATCCATTTTAGGTGGAGTATCTGACGAGCTCAATCATATACTTAACAGTAAGAATAAAAGAGGTATATTCAATACAAAAGCGTACGGCTTAAAATGAAGCCCATACCTTTGCCGAAGTCTTCAAGTTTCCTCCTACATCTATTTAACTGTTTCTCTTTATGCCCAAGGCACCTATTGCTACCTCAAGGCTTAGACTTGTATTAAGTATTAACTGTCTTATTATCTCAGGTATCTGAACTGATACACGTTGCTCGACCTTATTCAACTCCTATACCTTCTAGCTTGGATGGTGTAGGCTTGCGCTCTAATTGCTGCCCTGAAGCCTCAGGTGTGTCACCAACAAGAAAGGTAGTTGAAGGAATGTGCACATCTCTTGGTCAATCTGTTTAATATATTCCGCTGTTGAATAGCATAGTTGCAAGTACATTCGGCCAATGGAGATCATTTCAGCTCTTAATGGCTTTTCTCACAGAGCAGCGCATTATGCTGTTCCGAACTCCTCCACCGTGGATGTATAAAGTGTCTTTTTCACGCGAGTTGCCTGGGCATCGTTTCGTTTCGATGACGCACTTTGGCTGGACATCGGCCGGTTATCTATAACCTCTTCGAAAAGAACCAGAGACAATCTCACCACGGTCCGGACGCTTGACTGATACGCATCCAGCCACCGGGCCGCGTATGTAAAATCCTACAGCTACCTACTAGCGGGATATTCTACCGCGCGCAAATAACCATGTCTGATGGTGGGAAGACAGCTGCAATCAGAGAAAGCCGGGCAAACAACGGGCATTTCTGACGACACCCTAGTCCCGCTTCATCTTGCCCAGGCGATTGTCAAGGTTGTAGTGGTTAATGGTGTTTGGGCGTGATTTACTCGGGTATTTAGGATGCCTTACTATCCGCTCCATTTATATATTACTCCCTTATATCAGTGATTATTTAATAAAGGAATGTAGATATTATTTTTATTACTCTACTACCTTGGGTGCTTCTTAAGATGATATATATATATCTTATTAGAAGGGCCATTAAATGAGAATAAAATACTAAATAAATAAAGTAAATGCGAATGGATTCTTCGGGACTAAACTGATGATCATGAATATAGAGAAGAACAAGGAGACAGCTTGTGAATCCGCGGTTCGCTCGAGCAGCCCGTGCACAGGCTGCAATTCATCCGGCCATGTACGAGGCGGCAATGAAGCTGACTCTAGGGAATGTAGGTCGATTTCTTCAGATAGAGTGAGTAGTATCTCGGACTGACGATGTCTGCCTGTAGTCCGATTTTGTCTTCTTTGGCCGGGAATCAGATGGGCGCGAAATCATGAAATTCGGAAAGTCGCACAATGACAACATGAAGCTTACTCGGGCTTTGGAGGAACTGGAAGCAGGAATGGAGCTCATGGATAGGTTTTACGGTTTCAAGGAAAGGAAAGAGTCCACGGGAGCATGGGAGAGACCGAATGGGGGGAGTCCATTGGGCGTTAGGAATGAATCCTCCATGTACACTTGGTAGATGGATTCCTTGGTTAGGTACATATCCTCCAATTCTTGAATCATTCTTATGCTGGATATTCAGTCCAAAAGCAAATCCTCTACCGTTTTCAACGCCCATTTAGAAGTTGCTATTGTCTCGAACGGTGAGCCATCAGCGTTACGCTGGAACGCATAGTGCAGCACTGCGCCGATTTTGGATGCCTGCATTGCATTGGCACAAAATTCCTGCTGGCGTACATCATCGTATATTCGGCATCGGGCCCAGAACTCATCCCAGAAAGCATCTAGCAACTGTCGACGGCATGAGTAATTGTGCTAGCCGCTGAGATCCATGTAACCAGTCGATAATAAAAGAGTATCCAGTTCCATGCCAAACGGCAGCACCCTGGCTAAGGACCAGTCGACAATACCTGTGATCTCAAAAGTGTCCTCGTTGACGAGAATGTTTCTTTGAGAAAAGTCATTGTGTGTGAGAACCTGCGGATATGTTTGCTTAAAGAGAGCTGGGAGGCTGTGTTCGAGCCCAAGGATTGTGGAGGGTGGAAGTATAGAAGGTGGGGAGTCCTTAAGTTTCAGAAGTTGGCGATGGACTCTGGCTTGACAATCTGCTTGCACTTCAGGATCAACCGGTTGAGGACTCTGCCAACACCGAGCAAAGTACCTGGAGAGAATCAACATTGTGACTTCTTGGCATAGTAGACAAAGTGGAGGAAGGAAAGATGAGCTACCTGGCTAGATGCTTGACAAAACATGTATGTCTAGCCTTTTCTTCGGGGTTCAACTCAGCTCTGGCGCTGAGTGCTTCTAGGCAGGGAACACCTTGCAGACAGGGCATCGTATAGACGAGAAGAGGGGGATTGGAACCAGGCATTTCACCATAGAAGGTGGCTTCTGGCACCAAGGCGCCGTGGATAGATTTTGCCAGCTCGATGACAGCCTGATCCAGGGTGGATTCAGGCTGCCGAAAAGAAACGATTAGATCCCGCCGAACACCTGGACAATCTCTGCAAAGGACCGTGTAGCTCAGCGAGCCCGGAGCGGCAACTTCCTGGACAGCGGAGCCACCGGATATCTTGCGGGCATGGTCGTCACACTCTGATTGACTTGGAGATTCACGGGTCTCGAAGAACCGGTCGATAGCTTGTTGGGTCTAGGATCGCTCCTGCATGGTTTCAAGAGCACTGCTGCGTACTTAGAGCGACCCCTTGGCTGAAAATTATAGGAACAGTATCTCTGGCACAAGTATGCTGGAGAACATTCCCAGGCAAGAATATTTGGAGGACTCAAAAGTGGTTTAGTGGAGCCACGTCGTTGTCAGCCTGCAAAGAGAAAAACCAAATCACGAGCTGGACAACACTGGTATGTGAGTGCATGACTACACGCATTCACAGGAGTTCAAACTGGTAGACCGCCAGAAAGACAGAAAAAGGATACATTTAAGCAAAAAAACATAAGAGAAGTAGTGAATGGCCACATGTCAAGCAGTTGCCTAAAAAATCAAAAAACTCCGTCCTTCACCTCACTTGTCTTTTCTCCCTACCTCAACCTTCTACAAACCTCATCAAGTTCATTCATTTTCAGCAGAAAGAACCTCACAGTGATGAACGCATCAAAAGAGAACGATACTGATATCAACAGCGGAAGACCTTGATGCGATAGAAGCAATTGTTGATGGCAAGGGGGTAATCAGAGCAAAATAGAGACAGGAGAACCAAGCTAGTCCCAATGGAAGAATCCAAAAGGGAAGCTCTCATCAAAGCTGCAAAGAAGATACATGATCTTCTAAAGGAGGACAAGGATGTCGATGAAAAGGTCCTGAAAAGCTAGAGGCTACCATCGATACTGCTGCCGATCCCTCGAAAAACACAAACTACACCAGAATCACCATAGGGTCATTGTCGCATGAGTACCTGAAGAAGACCTTACATGCTTTCCCGCTTGGAAAAACAAAAGATTGGATTGTCGAGTATAGAGGATGGCCTGGGATCATCGGTAAGTGATCTAGACATATATTATTTACTATGAATATTAATGAAAAGTACAGATTCTTTTCTTGGCGTGTGGCAGAGAGGTACAGCTGGAGATACCGGAAATGAAGCTGTCATAAGAATAAAGCTCAATATTCTACTTCTCCTGGTCTTGGATAAAGTGAAACAAGACACCAAAACAGACGCAGAACGAATGAAATTAGATTGCGAGACAACTCTGGATACAGATATCCCTAATTGACTTGGAGATTAACGGGTCTCAAAGAACTGGTCGATGGCTTGTTAGATTTATAATAGCTCCTCCATGGTTTCAAGGACACTGTTGCGTACTTAGAGTGACCCCTTGGCTAAGGAATATAGGAAGAGTATATCTGCTTAAGTATGTTAGAAAACATTCCCTACCTTTTCCTTGGAGGACTCAAAAGCGGCCTAGGGAAATCATGTGTGTCTTACTGTCAGCCTGATTCCCTGAATGCTCTCGCCGACACAGAGACAGGCCAAATCGCGAGCTGGACAAAACTGGTATGGGTGATCCTAAGACTAGGCCTTCTCGTGCTTGTCTTTATTCTATCGCCGAATTTGGCATCCCATCACAATTGCATACCTGAAAGAGCTTGCGACGTCAGAGTTCACCCACAGAAGTGCGTGAAAAAGAATTGATTCGAACCGCCGAGGAATGATAGGCACAGAGAGAATTATTGAGTCTCAACTCGGCAGGGTGCTCAGACGGGGTTGCGCTGCCTCAGGAGCGGAATCAATACTACCATATATTCATAAGAGTTCAAACTGGTAGACCGTCAGGAAGACAGAAAAAGGATACATTTAATCAAGCAGAAATGGTGAAGCAAAACAACTTGTGAATAAGACAAGTAGTGAAGGCCCACGTCTCAAGCAGTGGCCTAGAGAAATCAAACAAGTTCGTCCTTCACCTCACTTGCCTTTCATCCTACACCTCCCAACCTACCCAACCTTCCACAAACCTCATCAACTTCATTCGTTCTTTTCAGAAAGAAGACACTCACTGTGACAAACACACTAAAGGAGAACGATACCGCCTCAAAGGGTGTCACTGAGTACCAAAAATGCCTAAGAGACGAAACATACCCGGTGGCCCCGAGCCCTCGAGCAAAAAAGCCGTGAAAAAGTCAAAGAAAAACGCACCCGAGGAAGAGTTCCAGATGCCCGGTGTGATTGAAAAGCTATTTACTGGCGATATGTTGCAAGATATTCAGCTCTGGGCGAAGCAGAAGCTCAGTGGAAATGATGATCTCATCAAGGACACCGCGCAGACTTTTGACGAATGCAAGGATGAAAAGGATGAGTGGAATTTAATTCAAACTATGGCCAGCGCTCAAAATTTCAAACAGAAAATCGAGCTGGAATGCCACAACCGGGTGATTGAATTTCTGAAAGGCCGAGAAGCATACTCCAAGAATAAGGCGAACCGGGATGAAGAAACATGGCAGTCTCTGGGTGAAGTCGAACGCAAAGGCAGGGACTACCAGAAAGACATACCAGGATGCTGGGCTCGTGTCGAGGCAAGATTTGGAGCGGAGACAATGGCGCTGCTTCAGGGACTAGGCTCGGGCAGGCACCATGCAAAGACCTGTTCAGCTATGGCTGGGAAAGCTGACTCGTGGGATACCTGGAGGAAAAGGATCAACATGGAAGTTTACGCTCGTGCCAAGAACAGGAAGCAAGGACAATCCGCGAGTATAGTCTGGTTTCCGGTCGACATTAAAAGAGCCACCGACCAGAAGAAGGCCCCCAAGATGCTGACAGCGGAAGAACTTGATGCGATAGCAGCGGTTATCGATGACAAGGGAATAATCAGAGCGAAAGAGACGCAGGAGAAGCAAGCTTGACAGCCGAAAGGGATTGAGTCCGTCCCTCAAAGATAGTAATAACAAACCATCAACAATATCAAACTCCAGGAAGCCTAGCTATAATGGAATAATCTAAAAGGAAAGCTCTTGTTCTTGGCTGTACTCCTAAAAGACGGAAAAATAATTAGTCTTTCTAAACCTAAAAGCCTGCCTGCAACATAGACGGCGGGATGCAACACACGCCTGTTATTAATATTAATATCATATGTCAAGGTGATGCTTTTCCGAAAGCATAATAATTCCGACTGATCTCTTGACTTCCTTTCCTACCACCCTCTTCCCATAAATAATATCCACAATACTACTTTTGTCCCTTTCTCAGAAGCTAATAAATCAACAAGTCTCACAGATATTACACTGCAAGGCCTAAATTAGTTTATATTTGCTTATTAAGTTCCCGCTTATATTTTCAGCTATGCCGGTCTTAAAGCCATGGAGCGTCTCCAGGCGTACGAGAAAATACTTGTCAGTCCTGAGCTTGAGAATCATTGCAAAGCCAGAGACACATAGCATCTTTCGTATCCCAGAGATTCTTGAAATGATTCTTTTGCGGTTAGATATGCTCACCTTACTGATATCTAATCGAGTTTGTGGTCTCTGGAGCATTGTTATTGAAAACCCCGAAAGGATCCAACAGGCACTGTTTTTTATTCCATGTGCAAATCTAACGCTAGGGCAGCAAAGCATAAAGAACCCGCTGCTCATGGACCGCATATGGCACGAGTTTCTTCGCAAATACTTGGACACGCGTTACAGATCCGGGAACCATATAGCGGGGCTGCCAAAGATTGCATCTACCAAGAGAGAAATAGCATACCTACGCCCGTATGCAAGCTGGAGAAGAATGCTTCTCCAACAACCGCCCACGTCGCTTGTTCGTTTGTTTTAATTCAACTACCGACCCCACACTGAGTTCTCTCCCATGAATCATACGCATGCGAGATGGAATCCACACCGGGATTATATCCGCATCCGGGATTTGGATAATCTGATGGAGTCTGGAGCCCTAACGCCTGGCATACACCCCCTGTTGTTCTTCGCCGATACAGGACTCCTGGGAAGACTCAGCTTAGGAGAGCAACTCAGGCAGAAAGCTGATATCGAGATGTGGTTGAAGACATATGATTTCGTCATTAATGTCGAAACGGAGCATAATTTCGTCAGGCTGTGGCATCATAGACCCTTGGATCTTGCAGGCCCCGCTACATATTGGGTCTGGATCGAATCAAAATACGTGAAGCTATTTCCTGAGGATGAACGCCCGACTGAGACGGATCAGGATAACACGACTCACAACTATGGTCCAAAGATGATTTCGGTAGAATGGACGATGTAAGGGCGCCTTTCAGGCTGCTACTGAGCACTCAGTGAAAACCGGGGGATTATTTTATTTCGGGCTACTTGAGGTGCTGAAATATTACCTTATGCAGTTCCGGGGCATACAGCTACTACCTTTCTGCTTAACAACTTGCTTTTTCCTCTAGTTACTCTAATATGTTGAGCATTCAACTCTTGCTTACAGATATTATTAAAAAATTCTGGCTAATTTTTGAGTCTCAAATCAAACGACAGATATATGTAGGCAGTATTAATGTAAGAATAGTCCAAGTAATAGTAAACGTATTTGAATCAAATCATCAAATATACAAGATTAAAAGATTCTTCCTAAGCACTGAGCAAAGCCAATAGCCAGTATTTCCATTCCGTAAGGCAAGCATAAAAGCTCACTAGTTTTATGATAAGCAGAACAAAAAAGAAAGGGAACATCGGCACTTTTCAGTCTCATAACTAAGTATATATTTCTACTTTTCTAATGTAATTTTTCCTAATATTCTACCTTATAAAAGGAAACTTGGGCGATAACTGTTAAATAAAAATCTGGCACTGGAAAAAGGAAGAGCATAAGAAAGACTGTGTTAGAATATAGGGCAAAATAGTTAGTTTAAGAGATCTAGAGAGAAAAATAGATATATAATTATACTTCGTTAAGGTAATTTAAAGGATATTCGAGCTGAAGCAGACTTTTAACTTAATTTCCTCGTGGTCAGCTTAGAATAACACGACACTCAGCCGAGAAGATAAACATTCCGAAAAAACCGCCTATAATATTGACATAGGCTTTAGGGGTGCCCTATTTTTATTAGACTAATATAGAAATTCGTAGTAATAATTAACCATTTGAGAATAATCAAAGGCAAACTGCCCATTTCACTGTATACTGCAGGTTATATATGGGAATGATGGATTTAGGGCTACCAATCACGAGCTGGGTAAATCAATAATAAAGTAGTGATAACAATTATTCATCTTAAGTAAAGAAATCTCAGAGGTCCAATAATCACATCTATCAGAGTCTCCTTCTCCTCCACTGTTCCTATTCCACAAGCCTGACAGAACAACACAACGGAACCACAAAAGAAGAAGCCCCAAATCCAACACCATCGGCTCCCCTCTACCGCGTAAACCAGACGGCCGCGATAGCCACCAGGGCAACAACTCCTGCCCAGCGCACCAGTCCCCGCTTAATATGATATTGCGCCGTGCGATCAATAGCCTCCGAGCCGTTGATACGCGGAAACGGGATATCAGGCACCTCCTTCCCCAGCGCCTTGCACAGGGGTCCCCAGCCCTCCTTAACGTCAAAGAACAGCGACCGATCGGCCGGAACGACCTCTTTCAGCCACTCAATATGTCGATGATAGATATAGTCGCTGGATCGGCCCTTTCCATACACCTTGTCCCACTGCGTCTGTAGCAGGTTGATATAGTTCACGAAATGGCGCATCCCAGGCAAGGGGAGCAGGACGGCGCGCAGGAATCACAGCGTCGACAAACTGGCCACCTGACTGTGGCTCTTCACCCAAGCGGCGGGGTCTCGCACGGTGCAAATGATCATGGCGTCGGGATAGAGTTGCAGGAGCTCCGGGACGAACTGGGACCCGGGGGCGTCGGTCACTGCGACATACCCGTCGAGGCGTTCCGCTATGCGTGGTAGGGTCTGTTTCTCGCTCCCCGCGGCCTAGGTCCGGAGAATTTCGATCCACAATTCGATCTCAACCGGCGGTTCCATGGTGGTTTGTGTGCCGCCTGGTTAAGAAGGCGGCAATATTCAAGAGACGGATGACAAAATTCCGAGCCTATCTTGAAACGAGGTCCAATTCCCCGTGGAGAAACCCGACCATTAGCGCTAAGTCCAGCCCTAAGATGTCCTCAAACTCGCCGCGGAACATGACCGATGGCAGTCTTAGTGCGAAAGGGGCTACGCATAAAAGGAGGCTAATCTCGTCTGAGTCGATGACCAGGAATCACCTGAAAGTTTTATCCCCGATCATGACTTCCGACAACTTTGATAAGATCATTGCGCAGCTCAGCTTGGCTGAGAAGGTCAGCTTATTATCCGGTGCTGGGGCTTGTCGAACCAACTCCCTCAGTCGGCTGGATATTCCAAGTCTACAAGTGAGTCGACCCTGCTGGACCCCCCCGGCGAGATGGAATGAGGATTAACTTTAAGCAGACTTCTGACGGCCCGCATGGATTGCGCGGAGGTGGTGGGCGCTTCTTTAACCCGGTAGGCTCTTTACTCTTTCAAATCATCAATTTATCATGGATCGAGCACATGAAGGCTAATGGAGACTATAGCCACCAGGCTACCAACTACCATGTGCCACCGCATTGGGTGCAACCTTCGACATCGACCTGCTGCATCGGGCCGGAAGCCTACTTGGTGACGAAGGCCGGCGCAAAGAAGTACACGTTGCCTTGGCCCCTACCGTATGCATCCAGCGATCCCCACTGATCGGTCGAGGGTTCGAGGCTTTTGCTGAAGATCCAGTGCTCAGTGGGACGTTGGCTGCTAATCTCATCAACGGGCTTCAAGATCGTCAGGTGGCCGCGTGCATCAAACACTATGCAGCGCACGACCAGTCCTCTAGATCAACAGAAGACGATGTGCATATGACACAGCGTACTCTACGAGAAATCCATCTCCTGCCGTTCCAGATTGCCATGCGGTCCAAGCCGTGGTCTTTCATGACTGCGTATCAACGAATAAATGGACTTCATGTCAGCGAGGATCCCTTCCTGATTGAACAGATCTTACGCAAAGAGTGGCAGTTTGACGGGCTGGTCATGAGCGATTGGTGGGGTACTTATAGCACATCCGAAGCCATCAACGCAGGCCTTGACCTGGAGATGCCCGGTCCATCTATCTGGAGAGGCAAACAGCTCATTGCGGCGGTCGAATGCCGCAAAGTCTCGACGCAGGCCGTTGACTCGGCAGTGAAGAACCTGCTGAAGCTTATCCGCCGCACGCGCGATTCTTGGACTCAGAATGCTATCGAGACGAATGAAAACAATGGCGACACCCCGCAAAGTCGAGAACTGACTCGGAACCTGGCTAGTGCCTCGGTTGTTCTGCTCAAAAATGAGTCCAATGTTCTCCCTCTTAGACCGGATGCCAGTATCACCTACGGTCTAATCGGAGAGCATTTTGAGAATCCCGCCACCGGGGGTGGGGGAAGCTCAGAAGCAACCCCCTTCTACGTCAGTTCTCCCTTGGATGCGTGTGTCGAAGTGATCGGAGAGAATTTCCGATACGAGCCCGGCTGCTACAGTGAGTCTTTATCACAGGGAGTCATCAGTGCTGGTTAATAACCTCTCCTAGCTCGGAGATGGACACCCCTGATATAACAGGGGCTTTTCCTGCCTGAGTCCGAGGAGCCTGGTCTTCTTCTTCAATGGTTCGCAGAAGACCCCTCCACGTATCCCATGGCCGAATGTCTACATACAACCACGACCCGAAATACTAGCATGTACTTCAGTCAGATGAACATTCCCGCCGTACCCGATACCCATTTTATCCGGGTTCAGACAAGATTCCACGCATTCAAGACTTGCAAATATCGATTTGCACTAAGCGTCTGTGGTAAGGCTAGACTACTAATTGATGGACAAGAAGTCGTCGACCTCTGGACCAGCCATCCACTCAAGACCGACGATACCCCATGCTTCAACAAACTCTCCATGGAGCGCCATTTCGAGCTAGACATCGTGAAGGGCCAGAAATATGATATCCAGATCGTCATGACCAACGAGGTCATCCATCCTACGGTTGGGCCTCGTTCGCCAGGCGGCGTGCGCCTCGGTGGGCAAGAGCTGCGGGATGAAGACCAAGCGATCAACGATGCCGTGCGTCTCGCGCAGGAGGTCGACATCCCTATTTTGATGACCGGTCTTAGCACCGACTACGAGTACGAGGCTTCTGATCGGACAAGTCTATTATTGCCTGGTCGAGAGAATGAAATGATCACGCGAGTCTGCGAAGCGAACTCCAATACGGTAAGTCCATCTAAAACACTGATCTGGGCCTGCCCGTATTCATTAACGATAACACAGGTGGTTATTATCCAAGCTGGAATGCCCATTGAGATGCCATGGATCCAAAAGGTCGATACTCTCGTCTACGCCTGGTACGGAGGGCAAGAAACGGGTCATGGGATTGCTGATGTCCTCTGGGGCAAAGTCAACCCTGCCGGACGGCTCTCACTGACTTTCCCCCGGCGACTTGAAGACACTCCAGCTTTTCTGAACTTCGGAAAGGTTGATCGACAAATTGTTTACGGGGAGGGAGTCTTTGTCGGGTATCGGTACTACGAGAAGCTCAAGTGCCCGCCGTTGTTCTACTTTGGATACGGCCTGTCCTACACCCAATTCCGCTATTCCAACCTCATCGTGCCCGAGAAGTTCCCCACCACTGGAGACCGAGAGATCGAGATCTCGGTGGACGTTGAGAACATTGGGCAGTGTGACGGAGCCGAGGTGGTTCAAGCTTACGTTTCCGACGTGGAGTGTTCTCTGCAAAGACCCCGGAAGGAGCTCAAGGTATTCCAAAAGATGCATATTGCGACGGGCCAGAAGCTAAGGTGCCACGTCAAGCTGGATAAGTATGCCATCTCTTTCTGGTCCGAGGAGTACTCGCAATGGAGGGCCGAGGCTGGGGAGTTCGAGGTGATCATTGCGACAAGTGCGGATCCCAAGGATGAGGTGTTGCGCGGCGTGTGCTGTCTCCCGGAGACATTTATGTGGTCGGGATTATAGAGACGGATTTGAGAAGACTATCTTCCATAGTGCAATTACAAAATGTCGTTCGTGGTTATTCTCCACTCGTATAGTTCGACCATGCAGTCTTCTAGCTAAAGACGGGGCGTGTCCCCCCGCACTTCCCCCGCGGGATTTTCTCTCTTTTCTCCACGGGGACTTTTCTCCCTCGATCATCACCCTATCGGACACCATGGCATCTTCATCGCGATCGTCCCTAGTCATCCGAGCCTGTGACAACTGCAAAAAAAGAAAGGTCAAATGCGACTCGGCTAATCCTTGCGCCACCTGCCGCATATCTCATCTTGCCTGCCATTACACCAGTGTCCCCAAACGACGCGGTCCCCGAGGCTTTCGGCAAAGGAAGGCCCAATGTCTCGTCCCACAGGCATCGTCCCCAGAGACGCAGCAAGAGATTCATCAACCCGTTCCGGAACCTCTTGCGGAGTTTCAATCGGAGCACAGCTCACCATTAGTTGAGGGATTTGGTCCTCTGCAGCCATGGCAATCGACTCCTGCAATCACGTTGATCGCCCCGACAGAAGTCATTCCGATTGTATACCCGCCGCACGCTGCTTATGCGGTTCTGGATAGTCTTCTGCAGTCAATCAAAGACAAGCTCCCGTCTCTGCCGATAGTAGAGGTCGCCAATTCCTGCATTGACCTCTACATGCAGTATACCTTCGCTACCGCCCCCATCATCCACGAGGCTAGTCTCCGCAGCTATGCCTTGAATTTCTTCTCCGGGGTGCCCTCCCCAAGTCTCTTTGAGGCTAGTAGAGAGGACCAACGGGTCGCTTCCATGAGATCTTTTACCTTCATCACGGCACTATGTGCCTCTGTTTCATCGGTGATGCCGGCTTCTCTTCAGCCGCATGGCCCTATTCTTGACAGGCCATTCCTGCGCGCCTCGCGCGAGATGTTGAAGCTCTACGAGGACTACGACCTGGAGCATCCAAATTCTTCATCCTTGGCCATCCGATGCCTTCAATCCACCGCCATGCAGCATACCACGGGCAAAAAGAACGCTGCGTTTCACGTGGTCGGGCAAGCGACGCTTCTAGCCCAGTCCATGCATCTCTACAGCGAAGATTCCATTCTGCGGGATGACGCCGTTGAGTCTCAACTTCTTCGACTGAATTTCTGGAACCTTTATTCCGCCGACAACGCGGGCTTAAGTCTCGGGACCCGACCCTGCATTCTACATCCGGATCTATTCTCTGATTGCATGACTCTACATCCTCTGGGCGAGCCCTTCACGCCGCTTCTCGACCCCAATAATCCCCGGTACGAGAAGCCTTACGAGGAACGCCTTCTGGCAGGCTTTCACCTACTTCCAAGGCTCTGGTCTTCGGCTAGTAGCCTCCTCCGGGACATAAAGACCTTTAACAAAGATAATGAAGATAGCTGGGGTCGCAAATCCTGCATCGCCCAATCGTACCTCGATTTCGTGGGGGTTCTAGATGCTTTGCCCTCCTGGCTGCAGATCTCCAGTCTAGTCTCCAACCCCGAAGACAATGATGCGGTATCCTTTCAAAAGAGATCCTTCTGGATGCAGCGATGTACTTTGACCATGACCTTTTCTTGTCTTCGACTTGTCATCCTACGGGAATGCATTGATAGCGGTCTCTGCAGTATTATGGGACTTTCTGAGCAGCCTCTCGCGTGGGCCATGAAGCAGGCGGAGATGATCCAGGACTTTCTGCAGACATTTGATGATATCCCTTTTGCGTATCATCAAATCAAAGGGGAACCTAGCGTTAGTTTACCTCTTTTAGATGTCGGAACATCTGTCACTGATTTCATCTCAATATCCAGGTCGAAAGAATCCGTCGAGTCGGCACGATCCTTCTGGCATTGATACAGAACGTCGATAACGATATCATTAAGAAACGCGCCAACTCGTACTTTGAGCGGATCTTAGATTCTTTAGCCAGATTAAACTCCAAGGCGTCCGAAGAGTTGACCTGTTGACTCGCTGAAATTAAATTCTTAATTAACCATGCCTTAAATTGACTGGCATCGGTTCATAGCTATCTACAGTCCTGTCATATTCTCCCTCGGCCGTTTCCAAAGCTCGGACCATATGATCGGGGGATTTTGACCCGCCGCTCGCGTGTGCTTCTCGTGTTCTGTCATGATTTGATCGAATGTGGAAATCTGCGCTGGTATGGCGCTAGGCATCAGACTTTTGTGGATTCACCGAATTTTGCCGCGAACAGTGGAGGTGCCAGATAAAGTCGGGGGGGGGGGGAGGCTGTTGCTGGGCTCCGGCTGGCCAGAATGGGCCTGTTGACTCGGCCCTCCGACGCACTAGAACGAGGACAGGGAGGCAGAAGCGACAATTGTCCACGGAAGAAAACTGGGATCCACTTCTTAGAGACCGCGGAGAAAAAGGAACAGCCGCAAGGTTTCTCGCAGACCCCACACTTCTTTTGGTGTGGGGAAGATCGATAGTCGATGGTTCTATCCGGACTAGGCTCACTATCATACGATGGAGCAATCTGGGGTTGGTGAATGGCTTGTTGTTGATAGCCACCGTTAACCCAATGGAGCTGCTTCCACTTCGTCTCGTTCGGACTTCATTTGACATTGGTGGTTTTATCGGCGTTTGAATTGCCTCTTTCTTTCACTTCGTCGGCTTCATTCAGAATCAGTCAGTATAAGTACTGGCCAGCAAGTCAGGCGCACGATATATATATGGACTTTTACCCGCGAGACATTCACCATTTCTTGCGCACCCACCTCTGTCCCGTCTGGCCTTATATAGCCTGCTTTTTGAACGACTTCTTCAAAAATGGCATCTCCAGATAAAACCCAATCTATGGGTCAGCATGTCGAAGATTCAAGCCAACAAATGACTCCTGATCAAGCTTCAGAGCTTGCAGATGTGGTGACCAACGGGAAATATAGCCCTTGGACCTGGTCCATGCTTCGTCTCTACGGTGTCCTTCTTGTGGGCTTCTTCTGTGCCACAATCAATGGCTATGATGGCTCGGTTATGGGGTTAGTGATATCGTACATACATATCTTTGTTTGTTGGTGCTGATATGTTCAAGCGGCCTGAATGCCATGGAGTCTTATCTGAATTACTTTAACATGTGTGTGCGACTCCGGTCCCCTCTACTGTCTCTGGATGCTCATTAGGCCGCCAGGAAATCTGCGTCATCGAGTACCGGATTTGTATTTGCGATATACGGAATTGGTATTCAAGTTCCTGCCTAAGCCGTGTGCGAGGAAGAGTCACTCTAACCAGCATCTTGTCCAGGTTCCATTGCTGCCGTGCCCTTCGTGGGCCCGTTGAATGACTGGCTCGGCCGACGTTCTGCTCTCTTCGTTGGCTCCCTCATCGTCATACTGGGAGCCTGCGTGACTGGCGCATCGAAAAACCATGGAATGTTCCTCGGGGGACGTTTCGTGCTAGGGTTTGGGGTCTGTTTCTGCAACGTCACGGCGCCGGTCTATGTCAGCGAACTGGCCCATCCCGTCTGGCGTGGCACTTTGATGGGAATGTACAACAGCTTTTGGTAAGTCAGGGACCTTTGGATTTCCGGATGTGGATTTAACAAGATTACAAGGCATATCGGCTCGATCTTAGCGGCCTGGGTGATCTACGGAGCCAAAGATGCCGGCCCCGGGGGATGGCGCATCCCACTATACTGCCAATTAATTGCATCAGGCATCGTAGTCTGCTTCATCTGGTTTCTCCCCGAGTCCCCTCGCTGGCTGGTGGCGAACGGGAAGATCTCCGCTGCGCGCAAAGTCTTGACTCGATACCACGGCGAAGGAGACCCTGACCACCCCTTGGTGCAATTCCAGATGCGAGAAATGGAGAACCAGATCTCCGTGAGCTCTACGGATAAGCGATGGTGGGACTACAGTGCTCTCTGGAAGACGCGGTCAGCCCGCCGCCGTCTCATTTGTGTCGTCTCCATGGGCTTCTTCGGCCAGTGGTCAGGAAACTCCGTCACCAGCTACTATCTCCCCGTGATGCTGCAGAACGCAGGCATCACCAGCGAGAGCCGCAAGCTGCTCCTCAATGGCATCTACCCTCCACTCTGCTTCGTGGCCTCGCTCGTCGGCGCCCGTCTCATGGACATGGCCGGTCGTCGCCCTTTACTCCTCTACTCGCTGGTCTTCATGATCGTCGCCTTCGGCATCCTCACCCCAACCTCCAAACTGGCCGCCGAGAACCCATCCAATAGCACGGCGGCCAACTCCACCATCGCATTCATCTACCTCTTCGGTATCGCGTACGCGGTGGGCTGGACGCCCATCACACCTGTCTATATTGTCGAGGTGCTGGAGACCAATGCCCGCGCCAAGGGCAAGTCTTTTGCCTTGTTGCTTATCTCCGCTTCCAGCACAGTCATCCAGTATGCGTCCGGGCCGGCGTTTGAGCATCTCAAGTACTACTTCTACATCGTGTTTATCGGCTGGGATGTCTTTGAGATGGTAATTATTTACTTCTTCTGGCCTGAAACGAAGGGTCGTACGCTGGAGGAGCTGAACGAGGTGTTTGAGGCGCGGAACCCGGTTAAGAAGAGCTTAGAGAAGAAGAGCTTGCACACGGTCATGCATACGATGCATGTGGATAAGTCGGATCAAGCTGAGTCTCGGGCGCAGGGGTGAGAGGAAGATGGAGGCTATCGCGTTAAATGTATCGTTGGGGTGTTTTCTTTCTATAAAGCATAGCCATTGCCTTAAATCAGGGCTATGTTACTTTTATGCTTTGAATGGAATTCCGTCTATTTTCCGAGGCTCAATGAAGAAAGTCAAAAAATAAATAGAGGCGCATATCTGAATCATTGAGAAACGCGAAAACAACCAACTACTGCTGGTATTCGAACTCATTGATCTATCTGGCTCTTGCCATTCCCACCCAGCTATACACTCATACATAGAGAGAGATAACCGTTTTCAAACACACAGCAAGCCCTCCTTCTCCATCACCATGTCTCCATACAGTTTCAACGCGTAGGCCACGACGATCGCACTAATATACTCCGTAGAACCACGCCTCGTATCCTTCTCCGGTTCCTCCTAGAGCGTGTCGGATCCTTCAACATATGTGGTTAGCCCAGCTGCATGCTGCGTCAGGGTTCCATGGCCACTAGTATACGCGACCTGATTCCACTAGTCCTCGCGGGTGGCGACTCATTGGTTAGTGCCAACATTGTTTCAGGCGCTTTGGCGAATCGGAGAAATGCGAGTCCCGGTCGTGATCGGCGGGGAGGGAAGGATATGCGAGCCCTCCGTGGAGAATTCACCCTTCCGAGTCCCTCTCGTGGGGTTTCTGGGGTTGGTTACTCCGGGGTATTTCTCGTGTATGCGGAGTTCTCGGGAGGACTGGGGATGGTATATGCTTCGGACGAAGATATCCCGATGGCTATTCTCTCTGCCTACGTGCGTCTATGTGATCTTGTTGAAACGATGGTTTAGTACAGATCCAGCGGTGTCTGAGACTACTACGCATGCAAGACACCCTTTCTCCATGCGACGTTTAGATCTCGATATTCATTCCCCGAACAAACCTCCTCCAAAAGAAAAGAAACAGAAACAATGACTTCCCAGCCCACCCTCTCACCACCAACCTACGAACACCATCCCTCTGGCTTCGGCATCGACCATGCCCGTCCTCGAATATCCTGGACATTCCAACCCGCCGCGTTCTCTGAAGGGATCCCCGAAGCAGAGAGCTGGCAGCAAAGCGCATACGACATCGAACTCCACCCCGAAGGAAGCACCACCCAGATCTTCCACGTCGAAAGCCGCGAATCAGTCCTCGTTCCTTGGCCCGGTCAAGCGCTGAACTCGCGCGGCGCAGCAAAGACCCGGGTGCGTTCGTATTCGCAGATCGGGGAAGTAACAAGCTGGTCTGCTTGGAGTCCGGTGGAGGCTGGGCTCTTGGGCCGGACAGATTGGACGGCGGGGGTAATTGGCGCCGAGGAGAAGTTCGCCGTCGAAGGCGAGGGTCTTCGGCCGGTTATTTTTGAGAAAGGGTTCCGTTTGCCTGGCGAGATGCGCGATGTCGTGAAGGCGAGGCTGTATGTTACGGCGTTGGGAGTGTACGAGGCCCGGATCAATGGGTGTCGAGTGGGGACGGATGTCATGGCGCCGGGGTGGACGAGTTATCATCATCGCCTTGTGTATCAGAGCTATGATGTTCTTGGGATGTTGAACCAGGAGAGTACCATCTCGCTGGAGGTGGCGGAGGGGTGGTATGCCGGGCGATTAGGGTTTGGGGGAGGGCGGAGGTTCATATACGGTGATGAGGTAGGGGTGTTGGCGCAGTTGGAGGTGACGTTTGGGTCAGGGGAGATGTGGACTCTGGGGACGGACGGGGAATGGAAATGCAGGCCAAGTGCGATTGTGAAGAGCGAGATATATGATGGCGAGGTATTTGATATGCGCCTGGAGCAGGACCGAGAGGCTGCTTCGTATGCCGTCAAACCTCTGCCGTGGCCGTCCGCGGCGCTGATTGCCTCCGATGCACCGCCTGTGCGAGTCACACAGGAGGTCAAGGCAACGGAAATTCTCACCAGTCGATCGGGGAAGACGATTGTTGATTTTGGGCAGAATTTGGTCGGCGTGCTGCGGATCCGCGCGGTGCAGGTCCCAGCCGGAGACGAGATCGTCCTCCGCTATGCGGAGGTACTGGCAGATGGCGAGATCGCCATGCGTCCGCTGCGTCGGGCCAAATGCACAGATACGATCATTTCATCAGGGGAGAAGCTCATCTCGTGGCAGCCGAAGTTCACCTTCCATGGATTCCGCTTTGTGCAGGTCGATGGATGGCCCGGGATGCCGTCGGTGGACGACTTCACGGCACTGGTGATGCATACGGACATGAGACGCCGGGGCTGGTTCTCCTGCTCTGACGGACAGGTCAATCAACTGCACGAAAACGTGGTTTGGAGCATGCGCGGCAATTTTCTCTCCATCCCAACGGACTGTCCACAGCGCGATGAACGACTGGGATGGACGGGCGATATCCAGGTCTTCTCACCCACTGCATCGTTCCTGTTCGACACGACGGGAATGCTGTCCAACTGGCTCGAAGATCTATCGGCAGACCAGCTCTCCACCGAGCATGGCATTCCAGGTCTGGTTGTGCCGGAAATCCTCTGGGAGAGGCGATGCGTGCCCACGCCGCAGGCTGTCTGGCACGACGCGGCGATTCTGACCCCGTGGGACCTGTATCTGGCGTCAGGTGACGAGGACATCCTGCGACGCCAGTACGAGAGCATGCGAGTATGGATTGACAAGGCCATCCGTCGCGGAGACGACGGTCTCTGGACTCGCAATGTCTGGCAGCTGGGCGACTGGCTCGATCCCAACGCTCCCCCCGACGACGCAGGATACGGACGCACCGACGGCATCTTCGTGGCCGATGCGTACCTCGTGCACATCACACGGACAATGGCAAAGATCGCCTTGGTGCTGAACCGGATGGACGACGCGTCTCGATACAGGTCAAACGCGAGTCACCTCACGTCGCGCTTCCAACGCAAGTATCTCAGTTCGCATGGATACCTTGCCAGCGACACTCAGACTGCCTATGCGCTCGCTATCCGCTTCGCTCTCCTCCCCGACGATGCCAACGCCTACGCAAACGCAGCCACTCGACTCAGCGAGCTCGTCGGAGCAGCCAAATTCCACATCGGCACGGGCTTCGTCGGCACGGCGCTGATCTGTCCGGCCCTGACAGACACGAAGCAAGGCTCGCTGGCCTATCGAATGCTGCTGGAGAAGCACTGCCCGTCGTGGCTGTACCCGGTTACCATGGGCGCGACAACGGTGTGGGAACGCTGGGACAGCATGCACCCCGACGGCACGGTGAATACGGGGAGTATGACGAGTTTCAACCACTACGCGCTTGGGGCGATCGCTGGCTGGCTGCATGAGACCGTGGGCGGCATCAGCACGGTCGACGGCTGGCGGACAGTAAGGGTTGCGCCGCAGCCTGGAGGCATGATCACGCATGCTGAGAGCGCGTTCTATGGACCGTACGGACGTGTCGAGTGTCGATGGGAGATCACGGGGGCGATCTTCACGCTGGAGCTGGTTATTCCGCCAAACTCGTCGGCTGAGGTCAGTCTTCCAGACAAACCGGATGTCGCTAGGGTTGGGTCGGGAAAACGTCGCTTTTCGTGCGTCTACCGGGCTGAACCGTGGCCACCGGTTTTGGTTCAGGATAATTGGATGAAGTCATCTCTTTGTGACTGTTGTCTGTAGGTTCCCAGGTAGTGTTTAGTATTTATGATCATATAGATCACGATCAAAATTTAACTATCAGTCTATCGCCTCGTCTTTTTTTCACTGGGAGACAGCGGACTTTAGTGGGCTCTATAATAAAACAAATGCCGCAGGTGCCATAGATTGTACAAGTGAATGTGTTCAACTAGTATTTGAAATGACTGACTGATGGAGTGTTTGAATTGATGAAAGGTCTCGAAGGCCGCTGACCTGCTAAAGCCCACTGCAGACTAACTGGATCAGGTAGGCGAAAGGCCATAGAAACCAGACAGACAGGCAGACAGGCAGTCCATTATCTCTATCTTCAGCATTCTCGAGTCTTATTATCCCGCGAAATTCAAAAGAAACCCCATCACCGACACACTACGGACTACAGAACCTCACCAAGTGGCTCAAACTCAGCGAACTCAAAGTCCGCCGGCTCCAGGCACTGCTCCTTATCCCCAAAAGCATAGACTCCCAGCATCATGCCCGTATTTGGCCTTCCAATCCTAGGGTGGCGTGTCATCACCGCGCGCGAAACACTCCCCAGCCACTTGACATCCTTCTCTCTTTTCGAAGGAACCTCATAACCGAGCCGATACTCCGCATCGCAGTCAATGACAAAATATATTGCGCCAGAGTCAGCATCCGGCAGTATCTCCTCCACCGTCGCGCCATCTGGGGACACAAAACGCGCAATCCGCGCACCGGTAGAATCCATGCAGATTCCAATCCGGCTGAATGTGAAGTAGTCCCACCAGAGGACAGTTCCGGCCTCGGTGTGTTTGGAGCGAGGGAAGAAAGAGACTTGGGTTCTCCAGCGAACAGCCTGATGGGTCTGTTTCCTCAGAAAGAGGGTCGGACTGGCGGGCACGGAAAGAGGGTAGGCGCTGCCATAGAGTCGGAGATAGCCCGGCCGCTCGGTGAGTGTGTAGTCGGTTTTCTTGGGAGTGTCTAGGATGTGTTAGACTTGAGGACAGGCCCTTATCAAGGGGGTGACTTGCTTTTCCTGTACCAGCCCAACTGCAGAGTAGCTTCGTTGAAATTGTCTCTCCATCCCGCTGGGATTGAATGCTCGTATAGTCCTGGCCCGCGAGCCCTCAGAGAAACCTCCAGCGCCTCGTTGAATACAGGCCAGTCATCGTGCCATTGCACGGGAATCAGGAATGTTTCGCGGCCTGGGTGAGGTTCAAGACGAATCAATCAGTATTGCAACAATCCTGTGGTTGCGCATGCATTGACAGCGACTTACCAAACACAGATTCCTCCCATACATCCCCCGTCTTACTCGGTCTTGTCCCTAGAAGCACTGCCCACCAATTGCCCTCTGCATCATCGAATAGATCCGCGTGTCCAGTACTCTGCACTTCGTTATCTAGCCCATTATAGAGCACCGGGTTATGGGGACATGCCTCCCAGGCTCCCAGCGGCCCGGTGCGATTGTGAAACACATACTCAGAATGTCCACCCTCGGTGCCACCTTCCGCAGTTATCAAATAATAGTATTTCCCGCGCTTGAAGAGATGTGATCCTTCACTGACACCGCTGGAAGACTCGCGAAGGAGCTGCGGAATGGAGGTCGATCTCCCCGTCACCAAGTCTACCGTGCAGATGTGCACCGCCAGATCTTTCTTGGGAGGGTCACTGCGATTGACCTTCTGGTACGTGCTGCTGAGGTAGACGGTGCCGTCATCATCCCAGAAGACCTGTCTCATTGTGAGCCTTCCAAGTCAGAAAAAGAGAATCCAGGAGGAAGCACCGTACATCTTGATCGAACCCAATCTGGTCGAAATACACCGGGTCAGACCAGGATTCCGAGTCCCATATATCCCTCGTAGAAACGTAGAAGCCATGCGACCAGATCCTCTCGTCGTACTGTGGTCGGAACCGATCAATGCTGGCCGTGAATATGTAGAAAAAGCCGTCATGCCAGCGGATCGTCGTTGCCCAGACGCCACCGCCGGGCTCGGGGGTGCGAATGTCAAGCTGAGACTTCCGCGTCAGGGCATGACCGATGAGGGTCCAAGAAATAAGGTCTCTGCTGTGGTATACCGGGACTCCTGGGGTGTATTCGAAGCTTGAAGTCACTAGGAAAAAGTCCCTGTTGACTCGCACGACGGACGGGTCAGGGTTGCAGCCGGGGATGATGGGGTTGAAGTAGGTTGACATTGTCATGTTGCGATGGATGACTTTGCTTTGATTGGGTGAGGAGTTGGTTTTTCTAAAGAGTGACAAGATTGAGTATGCATTGAACGTGGCTTTTATTAGGGCTCCAACAGTTTTCGCTTCGCCGGGGCTTCGTTCTCCTCAGCGCAGCCAGTCGGAAAATGAACGTAAAAACATTCAGGCTGTACTGCAATAAGACGGAATGTCACAGAATCAAACAGTCGGCCTTTGAGCCGGTTATTGAAATCAACCCAGTCCTTCGCTCTTTATTTCCCCGAGACAATTCGCCGCGGACTTATCCAGCGCCACGTGGAGACTCGATCCACCCTTTTCTACCCCGGAAGATCAATCCCCGAGCTTTTCCCCAGATTTGCCTATCAGCCTAGACCAGACAATGGATCATGCGGGGACATTGTGGCTGATACCAACGGCTGATATACGGGGTTACGACGAGGAGGCCGGTTTCCTCTTTTCTTCTGGTGAGATTGGCCGTGCTGTATAAAGTCGGTAGGTCCATAGAACTTGCACCCAGACAATCAACCTGAATCTCCTACGCAGATCACGAGAACGCCCTCCACCATGCTGTTCAAATCCAAAACATTCAACCTCTGGTTCTGCTGTTTGGTGGCCGGAGGTTGCATGGTTCTGAACGGATATGATTCATCCAGCTTCAATGCCGTCCAAGGCTCGGACGACTTTATGGAGTATTTCCATCATCCGGTATGTTCTTTTGACTACCGTCTCTCTTGGCTAATCTAATCATGCGTCTTCTAGTCTCCATCGGTAATTGGTTCCGTGAACACCGCATACACTGTGGCCGGAGTTGTGTCCGGTGGGTCAATATTGCCCTTGTCCTAGTTTAGGCTCCTCGATCCATGCGTGAAATAGCCTCTGACCGTGATTACACTTAGGCTTCTTCATCTCGGCCCCAATCTCGGACTATTTTGGCCGGAAATGGACCATGTACCTGGGTTGCGCGTTCGTCATCGTCTCCAGCCTCGTCTCTGCCTTCACGCCACGCACCATGGGAGGCTTTATCGCCGGTCGTGCCTTAACTGGTATCGGACAGGGTCTAGCAATGCCTGCAGGTCCGGTATATATCAATGAGATGGCCCCCGCTGAAAAACGCGGTATGATCATGAGCTTCTGGCAGCTGTTCTTCGGCGTCGGCTCTTTCCTGGCGTATTGGATCAATTACGCCTGCACGGAGGATGCGGAGCGTCTGGGTCACTGGAATTGGAGAATCGTCATTCTCCTTCAGATGCTAGCCCCGGTGTTGGTTATTTCTGGGTTGCTGTTCTGCCCGGAATCACCTAGATGGTGTGTTATCGCGTTTCTTGCTTTTTTCTTGACCCCGACTAATTCCCGCCAGGTATATCCAGAAAGACCGGACAGAAGATGCTATACAAGCGCTACAAGTCGTCCGTGATGACCCGGAGCAGGTCGCCTCTGAGATCCGAGAGATCCTGCAGGCTATTCGATACGAGAAGGAGACCAACCCCGGACGATACGCGCCTCTGTGGAAGGACAAGGCTATCCGGAAGAGATTCTGTCAGAGACATCCCCCCCCTCCTGTATCCAACCTTCATCCATCACTAATATACCCGCAGTACTCGCCTGCGGCCTCAATATCGGCCAGCAATTCACCGGCCAAGGCTCCCTAACCATGTACTCCACGCTGATCTACAAAAAAGTCTTCACGGAGAACAAGCAGATCCAGCTCATTAACGCCCTCAACGGCACCTTCGGCATCCTCTTCACCCTCAACGCCACCTGGATGGTCGACCGCTTCGGCCGCCGCGCGTTGCTCCTCATCGGCGCCGCAGGCATGAGCCTCTGCATGATCGTCGTCGCCGCCACCGTCACCGAGACCCCGGAGCTGGCGGACGGCGCTAAGTCCAAGCCTGTTGGTATTGCGACGGTCTTTCTGATGTTCCTCTTCGCGCTATTCTATAAGCCCTCGTGGGGCGCGACCGTCTGGATCTGGTCGTCGGAGATCTTCTCGATGAATATTCGGTCCCAGGCGATTGGGATGGCCACGCAGTCGCAGTCTGTTTCGAATACCATTCTTCGTGCGTTCTCTCTCCCCTCGCCTTCTGGGTTGATGTTGAGGAAGTGATCTCGTGTGTCTAATTATTAGCCAATAGAGCAAATCTTCCCCATCTTCTTAGACAAGAAAGGCTTGTAAGTCGACACGTCTCCTGCCTACCATATTGCCCTCTATTGTTGGCTAATCATATCCATGAAACAGTTATGCGATGTACATGTTCGGCGCGATAAACGTCGTGCTCTTTGCGTTTGTCTGGTTCTGTATTCCAGAGACGAAGGGTGTGGCGCTGGAGCACGTGGATACCCTATTCGGGGGTCTGGACCATGCTGAACAAGGCGCTGAAATGGTCGACTATAAGCAGGATAAGAGCGCCGATGCTACAGTGCTTCAGATTGAAGATACTCGGGCCACTAAGTAGGAGTTTTATACTGTGCGCTTGGGGTTTGGGGTTAGGTTTGAGATGAAGCTTTGGTGGTTGATTTTTATTACATGTCTAATTTGCATCCTATCCAAGGCTAATCCCAGGATGCAGAGGTACTCAAGATATGGTTCTCGAAATATATTTAGTCGCGGAGAATATCCAAAGGTTCGAAGTGTAATATTAAATTCTGGGATATCTAGGCTGTTCCAATTGGATTAGGGCTCAGAATATGTAGTGGAAATCCAAATCCCGCCTATAGGACAGGATGTATGAGGTGGGGACTCCTATTATAGAAATGTGTATAGATTCAAGACTGACCGGCGAGAAGATACATAGGATAGTGAGGTTACTTTAATCATTGCCTCAATTGGCCAAGTCTCTTGTAAACAAATGAATTTCTCCGCGGAGAGTTACTAGCCGCGGCCCTATTCGGCCTGCAACGTCCGACTGAGCGAGGCTTGTTTTCAAACATTCATGACCTTGCATTTATAAGGCCTTGAATCGTTCTAGTAATTCGTGTGCCGTTTCCTGTCAATTCATTGTCCAGCTTCGTTTCGAATTACTAGCAATCCCAGTATGAGCGAAAACAAACCCCTCGCCGTCAACACTATCCCTCATCTCCAAAGGACCGAAGCAGCAAGTCAACTCATCGTCAACGGCAAACCATTCTTCATCTTGCCCGGTGAGGTACAGAACTCGTCATTCTCCTCTCCCGAGTACATGCGAGACAAATGGCCGGACCTGGTAGCCAGCAATATCAACACGGTCCTGGGCTGTGTGACATGGGAAGCCATCGAGCCGGAGGAAGACAAATTTGAGTTTTCCAAATTGAACGAGATCGTGTTGGATGCAAGGATGCATGGTCTTCGCTTGATTCTGCTTTGGTTCGGTTCGTTTAAGAATGGTAAGTTCATGTCCGGCCCTCTGGTGTTAAGTGATATTAAATAGGAATGACATAGGCATGTCGACATATTGTCCGGCCTGGGTCAAGCGGGATTCGGCTCGTTTCCCGCGTACGCTGCTTCGCGGGGAGGACGGGGATTTTCGAGTGGGAGATGTTCCATCTGTTTTCAATGTTGAAGCTGCAAAGGCGGATGCAAAAGCATTTGGGATGCTCATGAGCCATATCAGGGAGATTGACGAAGGCCATTGGACGGTGTTGATGGTCCAGGTCGAAAACGAACCTGGTCTCCTGGGTGATAGTCGCGATATAAGTCCTGCAGCAGATGCAGCATTCTCACAGACGGTTCCTCCCGAGTTACTGAAGTTTCTGGACGACGACTGGGAACTGCTCCATGCGGACCTCAAGCGAAATCTGGGTATCACTCGCTCCGGAATCCAAGCTGCCTGCTGGAAGGATATTTTTCTCAAGTCTTGCCACGCAGACGAGCTTTTCATGGCCTATCACTACGCCAAGTATCTGGATGAGGTGGCTGCAGCAGGCAAGAAGGCCTATCCCCTCCCTCTTTTCACCAATGCATGGCTTCCGAAAGTCGGCGCTGGCGGCGTGGAGTTCGTTGCCGGCGGAGGCGAACCAGGCATCTATCCTTCCGGGGGTGCAACAACCAACGTTCTCGACATCTGGCAGCGCTTCTGTCCCAATCTAGACTTCTTTTCGCCGGATATCTACATGACCGATTATAGCGATACCTGTGCTCGGTACCTTCATCGGAACCAGCCTCTTCTTATCCCCGAGCAACGGAAAGACGAGTTTGGGTTGAGACGCACTTGGCTTGCATATGGAAGTTATGGCGCTCTAGGTGCTTCTCCATTCGGGGTCGATACCTCCACCCCGGAACTAAGCCCTCTGGCGAAGCACTTTGGACTACTCAAGTCGGTCTCGCATATTATTCTAGACGCCCAGCACCGGCTAGGTTCATCCGTTGGGGTCTGTTTCGACCATCTCAACGACGACGGCAGCGATCCCTCGCCGGCCGTGGTGAAGCAATTCGGCGACTTTGAACTTCGCATTGAGCGGTGCTTCGTGTTTGGGAAGCCTGGGCCCGGCGCAGGAATGGTTGTTCACCGGGGAGGTGGTAAATTCCTGTTGATCGGCTACGGGTTTCAAGTTCATGCTCGCTCGCTATCGCCTCGCTTGGTGTTTACGGGGATCTTGAAGGTTGAAGAAAAAGAGGTGATGGACGAGGCGACTGGGCGGCTCAGGACCCTGAGACTATTCAATGGAGACGAGACACGGAACGGAACAAGGGTGATGATGCCGGATGAAGATCCGGATTATGGAAATGGATTTATTAGCACCACCATTCCGGCTCGGACGATGATCGCGGAGATGGAGGTTTACTCGATAGAGAGCCCAAACTAAGCCGAGTCATGTTTGGCTGAAATTTTGTAGCATATCAGGCCATAATCAAGATCCTGATCTAGGAAATGTTTTTGACAGATAGATGCGCGTGAACACCGCTCTAGGCACCTCCTAGTATAAACTCACGATGGGAACCGAGTTCCAGAGCTGTCAATCGGTCCGTTCTAACTTCTATCATCGATAGGGCTTTGATGACGGCTTTATGGGCCCACTTCGTCGGTACTCCCAGCCTCGGCATTTTCAGGGCCCATCTATGTGCGCGTAAGGGATGCGAAGGGGAGGTCCTGTTCCCACAGACTCCTTTCAATTCAATTGAACCACAGTTCATGAAGGGGTCGCTTATCCTGCTTTGAGGGTTGTTTTAGCCCTGTATCCTAGTAGGGAAGAATGCATATCTGCAGGCCAAGACCTGGATCAACATTGACGGATGACGACATCTGCGAGAGAAAAATCTGAGAACACGCTGAACTGACGTATATCAGTCGATCTATTTGTTATATGTGAAACAGAGGCCAGTTCGTAGGTTTTCCAGCTGTCTCCATGTGGACAGCGAAGATCTGTTTCTATTAGTAGAAACGTGCAGATATATCCCATGCACTGGCAGCGGGTTCCGTATGAATACGCAGGGTGTTTTTGAAGATTGAATCTTGATTCTGTATTCTGTACATGTCGTGGATTCTAGGGACTCACTGGACCCCGGATTAGACCCTGGAACCCCTGGCCATCTGGCAAGAGGACGACGATGACAATCATTCAGGGGCCTCGACTCGTAAGAACCGAAGCTCCGGTGGAGCCACACGGCTCACCGCCGTGGCGGTGCGGTATTGCCGGGTATCGTACGGTCCTGATGGCAGGAAATGCCAGTGGGTGGAGGGTATTGGAGTGTACGGTACGGTAAGGCACGGGCCACATTGGCAGCCTGGACTTTCTGGCGGACTTTCTGGCCTTTTGCGTGTCCCTTCCGGGGCGTCTGTTCTTCTTGTTCTCCCCAGTAATGCCTTGATTTTTCCTCCCTGTCCTATCGTTCTTTAATTTCTCCATTCTTCGTTCCCTCTTCGTCCTGCGCTTTGTCTTCTTGCCTTTCTCTTATACTTCTTTAATTCTATCTTTTTTCCTTCCCTGTCCTTCCCTCCCCCTTCCGATGACACGACCTGTATTTGCCTCCGCCTTCTTGCAATAGATCCCCCCCCCAGACTGCTTCAACCATGCCGAAAAACCGACCCGCCACGTCGGGATATGCCCGGCTGGCTCAAGAAGAAGAGGATCGAACCCATGATGTGTACGACTATTCCGATGACGACGACCTCCACCAATCCGCCGACACAATATCCGAATCCGCCCCCCGATATGCTCCCATCTCATCCCGATCCCAAATGCAGGCCTCGTCGCTCGCCTCGCCCCCCGAACCTCGCCGGAGACCCAGTGGACACTATCGACGAGGCCGGAGGAACTCCGGCGTAGACATCAAGGCCATCAATGCGCGTCTGGAACGTTGGGCCGAGGAAATCGCCTCCAAGTTCAAAATTAACAAGGTGAAGGGGAAGACCCTGGAGGAGGAGAAATTGGAGATCTACCACTCTGTCTTCCAGGCTCCCGATGGCGTGCGGCCTATCTCCGCGGAGACACTGGAGTCGGACGAGGTGGAGGGTGCGCAGCGCCGGGCCCGCGACGAATTCGAGGAAGTGGTGGAGGGCGTTCGCATCGCCATTGAGATGGGCGTGCACCCTCGCATGATCTCGCAAGGCAGCTCCGGTAGTTACTTTGCGCGCAATGCCGACGGGAAGGTCGTGGGCGTGTTCAAACCCAAGGACGAGGAGCCGTACGCATCCCGCAATCCCAAATGGACCAAATGGATCCATCGGAACCTCTTCCCTTGCTTCTTCGGCCGGGCCTGCTTGATTCCCAACCTGTCGTATGTCTCCGAGGCCGCCGCCTATGTTCTCGACTCGCGCCTACGCACCAACCTCGTTCCGTATACCGACATCGTGTGGCTGTCTTCGAAATCATTCTACTACGACTTCTGGGATCGGAGAAAGGCATGGATGGGGAAGAAACCCCTCCCTCACAAGGCGGGTAGTTTTCAGGTCTTCTTGAAGGGCTACAAAGATGCCAATCTGTTCCTGCGAGACCACCCCTGGCCTGATCAGGCGAACACCGGCTTTCGCACGGAGGATGCACCTAAACGCAAGAAGCGGCCTTGGAATGAAGCCTGCCGACCTTCCGGGGTTCATTCGGACGACGAGGATGATGACGAGGAGCATGGTCCCGCGCAGGCGCCTTCGCCGCGGGAGGAGGCCCGCGAGCGGCGGTTCTACTGGACCGAGGGTCTCAAACAGTCGTTCAGGGAGGAACTGGAGAAACTGGTGATTTTGGATTACATTATGCGAAACACGGACCGTGGGTTGGACAATTGGATGATCAAAATCGACTGGAAAACGGAGGAAGTGTCCATCGTGGCGGATCCGCCGCAACCCAACGGCAATCAGCAGGATGATGATGACCATCTTCCTCCCGCTCGCCCGATCTCAGTCAACTCCGACAAACCATCGACCGCCTCGTATCCCTACAAGAGACACGAGACGATGGTTGCCGTCAGTCGGACCGGAACCCCACTCAACGCATCGGAGCCGCAGGCGTCCGTCCAGATTGGAGCCATTGATAATAGTTTGTCATGGCCGTGGAAACATCCTGATGCCGTAAGCCGTCCTCTGCACTCTCGTGGATAAACTAGCGAAACTGACCTTTTCCAGTGGCGAAGCTTTCCCTTCGGTTGGCTGTTCCTCCCGGTTTCTCTAATAGGCCAGCCCTTCTCTCAAAGAACGAGGGATCATTTCCTTCCCCTCCTTACATCGACAGCTTGGTGGAGTGGCACGCAGATGGCCCTCCGACGGGTGTTCTCGCAGGATGACGACTTCAAGGAGAGTATGTTCGCCCGGCAGATCGCGGTGATGAAGGGTCAGGCCTGGAATGTTGTCGAAACGTTGAAGCACCCCGACCACGGTCCATTGGAGCTCACCAGACGTACTCGAGTCTGCGTCTGGGATGATTTGGTGGACGTTCCGGTTGCCATTCCCCTCCGCGGGCCATCCACGGAAGCCCAACGGCGCAAAGTCCGGGGCTACGAACGTTACGACAGCTATGACCCCGACAACGAGGAAATGGACATCGGTGCGGCCATGTCGCTAGGCTCGGGTCCGGAGCATGATCTTCTAGGATTGGGATCTCCCCCGAATGAGCTCCCCAATCCCAACCGGTTCGAGCTCTCCCGGGGCCGTCACTCGCGAGACTTTGACTCCAGCCGGGCCCAGAACGGTAGCCCTGCTACTCTGAACGACTATGGCTTTGGTCGACGAAACCTCGACGACTTCGATGACGATCGCGGCTTGGATCGCAGCTGGGCCACCCTCCCTCCTCGGCCCGGCAAAAAGCACCAGAAGCATAGTTCTCTGTCTTCAACAAACGGACGCGGTCAGGCGCATTTGGTGTTCAGCAGCGATGATTTGGAAGGTGATTTGGGATATGCAGCTGCCGAGGGAATGGAAGGGAACCAACGCAAAGTCATCGTGGAGCGACTAGAAGCTGTCAAGAGCAAAAACCCTGTTTTCACCTGGTGCTAGCCGGCACGCATCTTGTTTCCTTCGATTCTTTTCTTCTTTTCTTCCGATTTTCGAAATTTTCTTCTCTACCCCTTCCACCTTCTATCTCTTGTTCAAGTACCTACTTTACTTGTCGTCATGACCATCATCTTCCACTTTTAGCGTGTTATGGGCAGAACTGGCATGAGGAATCGATTTGCGACGTCGCAGGATATGCGGCCTTTTTACTTTTTGGATGGGAAAATATCACCCGGATGTTGTATATAGACAGACAGACTTGTTGCGGGTCTTCCTCTTAATTCTTCCAATGACATTGACCTACAAAGCGAGACAATTAACCGCGTCATTCTTCTGCTGTCCGCGTGACTGCAAAGTCCTGCTTTGATAAGCCGATCTTATCGGTGGCTTGGCGGACGATAATCATCGGCGAGGCAGAAACCCTTCCACCAGCTCCGCGACTCTCCCTCCCCTCTCTCCTCTCTCCTCTCTCCTCTGCTCTCCCTCCCTGTCTCCCTTGTCCCTCTACGACACTGTATTTTGACCAGACAGGGACGTCGCGTGTGCGGGAGGTCCGCGATGGAAGAGCTGTAACGACTCTCCTATCGCTCACTTTCCTTTCGCATTGTTTGAGACCTCGGCCTGTCCTCACCCTGGAGTTACCTCGCCAACTCTCGACCTTGAAGAACTTTGCCTCGATCACTTGACCTGAATTATCTATCTTCTGTCTACCGTTTACCTCCCATTACGACCCGTCGTTCGCAGACTCCCTACCCATCCCGCATACCTTGTCTCGGATACCCGCATCTGCATGAGAACTGAAAGTGACAACCATGGCATCCCATGCTGCGATGCTCTTGGACCCAAGAGCTTACAAGAAACAAATGAAGAACAATGGTAACGACCTAGAATCCCTCACTGGATTGCCTTGTCTGGACTGCGACACTCGTTCAGAGGCCCATGATGAATCTCCCTTTGCCCCCTCATCTAGGCGCTGCCCCTCGCCTCCCGAAGACCCCATGTTCCTGGATGACACAGACTCACTGATCGACACCGCAGACCGGCCGGACTCCGGAAAATCATCGCAGAGTAATACTGGTTCCCCCGTCGCGCCCGCGGGCACTGCCTCCGCCGCGCAACGATTCCTCAGTCCGCAGCGTCGTCGTCAGCCTTCCGTCAAGCCGAGTCCCCGGTCGAGATCCCAGATTCAGTCGCTCGAGTCGCATACCCCGGATAGTGCGGCCTCGTCACCGCAGCCGTCGGAACAAGCAGAGCCCGATGTGAGCTACGCATTTACAAGTGCGCAGAGCGACGATGACCATGATATGAAGCGCAGTTGCGATCAATTTGAGGCCGAGGCCGACTTGCGGCATGGCAGCTTAATTGAGGACATGTATGGGGTGGAGAGGCGGGTTAACCCGCCCTACAAGAAAGTAAAGACGAAGGAAGAAGAGCAAGACGGGCTGCTGAAGAAAGGAAATTTTGCTGCCGCCGGCGACAGCGGATTGGGTAAATGGATGAAGGAGGACCAGTCGACACCTGATACGTCATTTCCAGTGACCCCTGATGTTGTCGATTTGACTCTTGGTACGAATGTCACCAGAAGATGAGAATGAGTGCGATTTGCTAATGTTGTCTAGATGCCCCGGCTGCTGCCACTGACGATGACGATCTACAAGTCACCGGCTCGAACAACCTCAGCATTCAAAGGGTGTGCTATGGCAAAGTCGAAAATGCAAGAGTTCAAGCCATAATGGTGCCGAGGCCTACCGCCCAAACAATCTTCGGCGACTCGGACCATAGCTGGCCATCGATGAAATTGGGAGTGCATCGTACCGCAAGTCAAGGGAACATTCGCATCGACGTGTCAGATCCCCATGGCAAGATATTTGGGGCTGTGGAGGCGAAGATTGCCGCGGTGTTAGTTCCGCTTCTTGACTCGCCGGGTTTGAAGGTGGATATCACCGCACGATTGGATTATCGGCAGCGAAAGGACGGCGAAATGCCTTGGCAATGTTGCTCGGAGTTTTACCGGGCATCCATTAACCTGTACGGTCTAAGAAAGGACGCAGAACTCGTCGGAAACCATCTGGGCCAAAACAACGTTTGGCTTGGGACCCCGTTCTCCGTGGAGCAAGGCGTCCCGGTCTTCAATCCACATGCCGAGAAAAGACGTGCTCAACCAAACTTCTTACCATCAGTTGCTGCTCGAGGCCGATCGGGTGTCAGCTATGAAGTACGCACGGCGGAAGAGGTGAACGATGCGGTGATGAAGATGTTCGATCAGCTTCAGAGTGCCGAGAACCTCCCTGAGATGGACACTCCGTCTCTTCTGAAGACGCCGCTGCTCCGGCATCAGAAACAGGCTCTTTGGTTCATGACCGAGAAGGAGAAGCCGCGCAAGTTTGGGCAAAAAGAGGAAGACAACAACTCTCTCTGGAGAATTCAGTTCAATTCCAAGGGGCAGAAATGTTATCGTGAGATCATCAGCGGCATCACTATGGAAGAAGAGCCCCCACAGACACTCGGTGGGCTCCTGGCAGACATGATGGGTCTCGGTAAGACCTTGAGCATCCTCTCTCTCGTCGTATCATCACTGGAGGAGGCACGAAACTGGGCGCCGTTGCCGCCACCTACGGACATGATCAAGCATATTCCCGGCATCCGCAACAGTAAAACCACGCTGCTCGTGGTTCCGTTAAGTGCCGTCAATAACTGGGTCCTGCAGATCAAGGACCATCTGAAGACGAAAGCCGTTTCCTACTATGTGTTCCACGGCTCCGGACGCACCAACAATGTCGAGGAATTGTCGCAGTACGACCTGGTGATCACGACTTACAGCATTGTGCTCAGCGAACTGTCTGGAAGAGGTGCAAAGAGGGGTGTGAGCCCCTTGACGAGGATGAACATGTTCCGCATCGTCCTGGATGAAGCGCACACCATCCGAGAGCAGACCGCCGCGCAGACGCAGGCGATTTTCAAGCTCAACTCGCAGCGCAAGTGGTCCGTCACCGGAACGCCTATCCAAAATCGGCTGGAAGATCTTCTCTCAGTAACAAAGTTTCTGGGGCTTTTCCCGTACAACGATCGGAGCAACTTTGGGATGCACATTCTCAGTCGGTTCAAGACGGGAGATGCCACCGTTCTGGCTAGCTTGCGCGTGCTCGTAGACTCGTTCACCCTTCGCCGAGTCAAGGACAAGATCGATATCCCCGCCAGACAAGACCGGATTGTGTCTCTGAAGTTTTCCGACAAGGAAAAGCAACTGCATGATTTCTTCCGGAACGAGTCCAATGTGATGATGAAGGTTATCGCCGGCGAAGACCAGACAAAGATGAAGGGTCGCATGTACCACCATATCCTGAAAGCCATGATGATCTTGCGACAGATCAGCGCCCACGGCAAGGAGCTACTTGACTCCACTGACCGAGAGCGGATCAAGGGATTGAGCGTTCAAGATGCCATCAATCTCGAAGAGGGTGGCGATAGTGACACCGCCGAGGTGTCCGACAAGAAGGCGTATGAGATGTTCGTTCTGATGCAGGAATCTTCAGCGGACGCATGTGCCATGTGCAACAAGCGCCTGGAGGAGCCAAGCTCCGATTCTGGACCCATCGACCGGCAAACTCCAGTTGCCGTCGTTCTCCCTTGCTACGACGTGCTGTGCGCTGACTGCTTTTCCGGCTGGAAACATGCCTTTGATGCGGAAAATAAAGCCGTCTTACCCAACATCAAATGCCAGGTATGCGAAGGATGGATTCCCGCTTCGTACTCTTTCATCACGGTTGGGGGACTGCAAGATCATATGGTGGAGCAAGCCAAGGCCAAACAAAATCGACGACAGTCCAAGATTCTCGGAGAGTATGAAGGGCCGCACACTAAGACGACCGCTCTTATTGAGGATCTTCAACGGACGGCAGAAGAGTCTCAGACACTTGAGGATAAGCAACCACCGTTGAAGAGCGTGGTGTTTTCCGCCTGGACTTCACACTTGGATCTGATTGAGATCGCCTTGAAAGACAACAACATCACGGGATTCGTACGGCTGGATGGCACCATGACGCTGGCGGCTCGCGGCAAAGCCCTCAAGGAATTCCACAGCAACAACAAGATCACCGTGCTTCTCGCCACCATCGGAGCTGGCGGAGTGGGCCTCAACTTGACGTCGGCGTCCAAGGTGTACATCATGGAGCCCCAGTATAACCCGGCAGCGGTGGCACAGGCCGTGGACCGCGTGCACCGCATTGGACAGACGCGCGAAGTGACGACAGTCCAGTTCATCATGAAGGACAGCATCGAGGAGAAGATCTTCGAGCTGGCCAAGAAGAAGCAGCAGTTGGCCGACCTCAGCATGAACCGAGGCAAACTCGACAAGAAGGAGGTCCAAGAACAACGCATGCGGGACTATCGGGGATTGTTCAAATGACTGATCTTGACCTTCGCCTTCTTCGCATTTGTTCATTTTTTTTTTTTTCTTTTTCTTTTTTTTCTTTATACACTCTTTTTGATCATAAATAATCACGGACACTGACTTGGGACAAAATTACGGTTGATACTCGATACCCTTCCACGGCTCTGGCGTTTTTCTTATGTTTTGTTGCTTTTGTCACCGGTGTTTTGCAGGTTGATTGAAGATTTGAAGACGGTTGATACAGTACATCATTGGAGATTCTTACTCGTACAACAGAATCTAGACAGGATACTTTGGACGCGAGTCCGGATTGAATACAAGAAGATTTCTTTGTTTCACCACAGACCAGCCATGCGAGTAGTACATCTTCTAATCACCACACCACGATCCCATCCCATTTAAGCCCATCGCCAGAACCAAAGAAAGAAACCTCAAGCCCGATCGCCATAAATACCCCTATCCACCGCCCCCAACACCCCCTCCAACCGTCTCCTCAACCGCCCCAACTCCCTCATCCTCAACTCCCTCTCCTCCTCCACCCCCCTCAACTCCCTCTCCAGCTCCCTAATCCGCCGCTCCTGCTGCTCCTCACTCGAGTCAATCCCGGGCAGCACCGAAATCAAATACTCGATCTGCTGCTCCTTGATGACCAAGTCGCGCGCCAACTCCCTCTGCCTCGCTGCAAACACCCGCGGCGAGTCCGCCGCCGGAGGGAGGTTCGGATCCCCCCCTGCCCCTGTCGCTGTTCCGCCTGGTGTCACGGCCCCGGGCTCCCCGCCTAGTTGACCTCCTGGTTGGCCTGGTTGCGCGGTGTGGGAGGGCGGAGGCGAGGCTTGGGCGCCTGCGGGTGCGCCGGCGGGGGCGGGCGGCAGGGATGAGTTCTTGGGGATGCGCGCGAGGGCGGGCGCGGCGGTGGGGATACCTGGTGGTGGGATGGCGGGCGAGTTGTCGTGGTAGGTTGTTAGGTAGCCTAGGGTGGCGTAGAATTGGGTTGCTAGCTTTGGGGTGTTAGTTTTCTGGGGAGAGGGGGTGGAGAGCATGGAAGATGGGGAGTAGGGAGAGGGGGATTGGGAAGGACGACGTACTTGGTCCAGACAGGTCTGGAGTTGGGTGAGTATGTCTGCCATTAGGAGTAGTGGTGATGGTGAGGTGGTGTGGAGGAGAAGTGAAAGAAGAAAGAAAGATGACGCCGATGGAGACGAGCGATAAGATTAGCTCCGCTGTTTTCTCCGACTTGAGATTTCCCCGATCCAATATTTTCTTTCCCAACACCACCAGCACCAAAGACATGGCATGAGACTCAATACGATGAAATGAATCGCATTACCCACTCCTTCTCCTCTTTCTCCGTCTCTTCCTCCCTCCTCCTCCCCCTCCCTCTCAACCGCCCCCTCAGCACCTTCACATCGCGCCTCTTCAAGCTCCCACCACCACCACCGCAACCCCCCAGCGCAACACACCACAACCTGCCCACTTTCCTCGCCCACGCCTCTCGCACCGCCCTCCCCTCCACCGCAACCATCTACATCGGCACCCACTACGAATACACCGTCCAACACACCCTCCGCAACTCCTCCTTCCACCTGCACCGCACTGGCGGGCGCTCCGACTCGGGCATCGACCTGCTGGGAACCTGGCATCTACCAGGCCACGAGCACCCGCTCCGCGTCATCGTACAATGCAAAGCGCTCAAGACAAAGCTCGGCCCGAACCTCGTCCGCGAACTCGAGGGGACACTTCGACGACACGCGCCGGTTGGATGGCGCACTGGATCTCAGGTCGGCGTGCTGGTTAGTACGCGGGACGCGACGAAGGGCGTGCGCGAGGCCCTGGCCAGGAGCGAGCATCCGTGTCTGTGGATGATGGTTACGCATGGGGGTGTGCTAAGGCAGGTCCTTTGGAATAGGAGGGTGGAGGAGTTGGGTGTTGCTGGGGGGTTGGGGGTCGAGGTGAGGTATTCTTCTCCTTCTGCTTCTTCTTCGCCTTCTCCTGGGGGTGATGGGGAGGGTAGTGAGGTGGGGAAGGAGGTTGTGCTGACGTGGGATGGGGAGGAGATGGAGCATATGGATTCGGTGGAGGAGAGGATGGAGCGGTTGGAGGAGCGGTGGATGGAGGTTTGGGGGTTGAATGGGGAGAGTGGCAGGAAGTATACCCGGGTGGATGTGCTTGAGGCCATCGAGCAGCTCTATCCGGCGGAGAAACCGCTGCTTTATGGGAAAGGGGGGCCTTGTGCGCTGTCGGGGGATGAGAAGGCGGAGGTGCTGCAGTTGTTGGATTCGAGGTCGCAGCCCCGTGTACAGGCGGGGGCAAGTCGTTAACTCCTCACGGACCGACGATGTATTATAGTGTAACATATCATGTATAATAATCCATTGCTAGAGAAGGGTATATGTAGACAATCGAGCGGTAACAAAAGTCGTAGCGTCGTGACCTAACGCCGAAAAGAAACGAGTACAAAACCAACGGACTACCCCTGCATCGTCGACCAGAAGTAATTCGAGTAGAAGAAGCGCGAGAACTTCGGGTCGATATTGACAACGTGCACATCGCCCTTGCGACTGTTCCGAATGACCGCCTTGTTGAAATTACCCGCGTCGTCGGCCTCGATATCGACTCCAAGAGACCGGTATATTTTCAACCGAAGGCTACAGAATTTAGCACCCATCCACACCAGAACAAAACCGGGGCGAGGGGGAAACTCACATCGTCGCATCATCCATCTCTCGCTCTCTCCTCGTGCCCTCGTCACCCTCCAACCCCTGGGCCTCGAGATCCGCCAACCGCTCCTTCAGCATGTCTAGCTCGCTCTCGAGCCTCTCACTCTCGATCTCCAGCTCCGTGGCGGCCTTCGCGATGCGGAACTTCTTCGTGTCCAGCTCGACCATGGCCGTGGCGTGCTTGCCGGCGTCGTGCGCGGCCACGGCCTCCTCGTGCTGCGCATTCAGGGAGTGCAGGTGGCGCGAGAGCTTCTTCATGGAGGACTCGGCCTCGCGCATGCGCAGGTCGCGCGACTGCTGCAGGGTGGAGAGGGAGTCATTGATGCGCGTGACGGCCTGCTTGTCGGGGTGGATGTTGAAGTTGCCGATTGTGTGGTGGATGAGCTGGGGGGTTAGTTATGAAGGTGGAAGTAGAAGGAGGGAGGGTGGAATACCGTGGCGGGGCTTTCGTCGAGAAGCATTTTGACTGGGGTGGTGTAGTCTGCAGGATGATATCAATTGATGATGATGGTGGTGATGGTGATGATAAGAGAATGATGTTGACAGCCGTTGGGGGAGCAACCGCCACAGCGCCACATCGCACCGCCACCGCGTGACGACAGAATCCAGGCGGCCGTCTGATCTTCTCCGGCTGCATCGAGCTTGTTTGTCTGCTGCTGTTTTCAAGCCGTGTCTCTGAAGCTTTGAGTTATCACCCTACACCTCATCACAACCATGGGCTCGAATCTACCATGTATGTCCTCCTCCGCTCGACATGTGTTTACCTGCTAACCCAGCTCTAGATGCCGCCGACGCCGAGAGGTGTGTTGTTTCACCGTGATTCCCCGCCATCTACTGACTTGCTCTAGTCCTCTGAAGCCGGCAGAGCTGCAGGTCCTCCGATCGCAGTACGAGAAAGAGGGCGACTACGTCGGCATCCAGACGAAATTCAACTATGCCTGGGTATGACTGACCTCCAGCACCGTGTCTGTCGGCAAAGCTCACCCTTATTTCTAACAGGGCCTGATCAAATCCAACGCCCGCCCCGAACAACAAGAAGGCGTCCGCCTGCTATCAGAGATCTTCCGCGCGGCCCCCGAGCGACGACGAGAATGTCTCTACTACCTGGCCCTCGGCAACTACAAGCTCGGCAACTACGGCGAGGCCCGACGATACAACGACCTGCTGCTGGAGAAAGAGCCGGCCAACCTCCAGGCGGCGAGTCTGGGCACTCTGATTGAGGATAAGGTGTCGAAGGAGGGACTGCTGGGCATTGCGATCGTGGGCGGACTGGCGCTGGCGGCGGGTGTGGTGGGCGGTGTTGTTCTGCGGGGAGCGAAGAGACGGTAGATCTCTGGAATAATGTCGAGAGGAGCAGGCATTAATGCTGTCGTTGTACATAGGAGGATGGATCATGCCTGGGTATGCTGGCTGCTATTGCTTTTCTTTTGTTATTTACTGGGAAATGATTGTTTGCATTGATGGCGTTTTATTCCATGACTTTTGGCCGATGTGAATAGGCAGGATCTGCTTGACGACTGTCAAATATTGAAATAATAGGATCAGATAGGATCAGATAGGATGAGAGACGCAGATGGAGGATGGTGGGTGACTGATCTCTCAGGCACGCCACCTGCTAACGTCATCCGCCCGCCTTCTTCTTTCGCTCTCGTTGACTCTCCATCTTCATTATCTCTGTTTCTCTCCTTTATCATTCACTCCTCGTCAAAAAATGAACTCCCCCTGATTTATCGGGGTCCTCCGTTCATCCTCCAGTACATGTGGCCCCGAAACCATGAATGACGCTGAGTTTCCTCACGGAATACAAACCTCGCCTATCTCCGACCCATTCTTATAGATACTCTCGATTTGGATACCCGACTTGATACGCAATTCTCTCTATCTGATTCAGCTCCCTTTTCCACTGTTTTTCTATCTATATTTCTTGCGGTCGTATCATTAACACTTTCCTCGCCATGGATGCGGGGGATCGGATGTTCTGCCATGCTTGTGGCGGGGTCTGGCTACGGAATGAGAGCGGACTGACGTGTCCGACCTGCCAGTCTGAATTCACCGAGATTGTATGCTTCTCTGGCCCGCGGATGGCGCATCGTGGCTGACTCGATAGATTGAAATACCCCCCGACACCGAAGCCCCCGACCCTCCTGAAGAAGCCCCCGGAGATCGATTCTCGCCGCCCGTGAACCCGTTCGCAAACCACAACCCGTGGGCCTCCACCGGCCACGACGAGCCTTCGGATGACTTTTTTGGTGGCCCCGGCGGGGGCAGACGCGGCAGCTCTGGAAATGGTTTCTCCCACCGCACCTATCGCTCGCCCGACGGCCGGTTTACCTTCTCCAGCACGACGTATTCTTCGGGGTTTCCTCGACGACAGTCCACTGACCCGCAGGGCAACCTTCAGAATGACCCCCTGATGCCGATGGTGCGGGGTCTGGATACGATTTTCCACGGACTCGCGAATACATACCAGCAGACGGATCCCCACCGACCGGCGGGTCAGCAGCGATGGGGACAGGAGCATGATGTGGCCGAATCCGACCGTGAGTTTGGACCTGGGCAGAGTCCCCGGCCGGCGGGACTGGCGGGACAGCGTAGAGCGCCCGGTACGATGTACGACGACCCATTTGATTTTGGGCTACGATATGGAGGCGGGTCAGATTTCCATGACGACGGACTGCACCCTCGCGATGCGGATGGTCCGCAGCCGATGAACACTCCTCTACGCAGCTTGGGCGAGTACGTTTCCCCACCGCTGGATTGGTGATAGTGGCTAATGGCGCAGTATTTTGGAACTTTTTCGAACCGACTTCAACACGAACAACCAAGCTGGTAACGGCGGATTCCGGGTCATGACCGGCCCCAACCCCCTGGCGATGCTGTCGGCGCTGTTGAACGTCGAGCGGCACGGAGATGCCGTGTATTCGCAAGAAGAGCTGGACCGGGTGATCTCGCAGCTGGTGGATCAGAATGCCAATCGGTCTGCGGCACCGCCGGCCTCGCAGAATGCCATCCAGTCTCTGCCCAAGAAGAAGGTGGACCGGGACATGCTGGGGAACGAAGGCAAGGCGGAGTGTTCGATCTGCATGGACCCGGTGGAGATGGGCACGGAGGTGACGGTGCTGCCGTGCAAGCACTGGTTTCACTACGGCTGCATCGAGATGTGGTTGAATCAGCACAATACGTGTCCACACTGCCGGCGAGGCATTGATGCACCTGCACCGTAAGTTTGTTGTGATGATGAGGTGGTTATGACAGCATGCTAAGTGGAACAGAACCGAAGGAACCAGCGAGAACCCGGTGGTGATTGACAGCAGCCCCGAGACGTCTCGCCGCGGCAGTGCCGTGCCGGAACACAGCGGACAGGCCGGATGGTGGAGCAGCGAGGGAGACGAGCGACGAGGCAGTCGAGATCAGGGCGGAGGACTGGCCGGATGGGTGCGAAGTCGGTTTGGGGGAGGAAATTAGTGAATTGGAGTATGAATGAATAACGACTTACCTCTGGACGTATACTGTACACTGGTAGTATTATATTCTATAAGATAGTATAGTAGAGATGTAGAGATACGAGATAAGCTCCACCTCCAACTCCACTTGCGCCCTGCAATTGACCCTCTTCCCCTCTTCCCCTCTCATCTTCTCATCTTATCTGATCTCTTCATTCTCTCTCTCGATTGTTTTCTTCCTCTCCCCCCCAACATCTTAACAATCATCTAACTATACAATTGATAAAATGAAAACCCTCTACAAAAACGGCACCATCGTCAGCGGCTCCTCCGCGGAGGACTTCTCCACCTGCATGCTCGTCGAGGACGACCGCATCGCGTATACGGGGAATGACGTTCACTTGCATGAAGGGAGTGCTGATGAGGTGGTCGATTTACAGGGGAAGAGGGTTTTGCCGGGGTTTATTGATGGGTATGTTTTCTTTCTTTCTTCTTTCTGGGGTGGGGGGATACTTTAAGATGTATCTATGTGTGGATGGATGTCAAACTGGGCTGTATGTTCTGGTTCAGCAGATGATATGAGTATGGATATGTTGATGCTGTGGTATACATGATACCTGACTATATACTACACATTGCATCTCTGCGAGCCATATCCATCTATACACAACCCTATCTACTCCCCTCTCCTTTATACCTACTCACCCCCACCCACCCAATTCCACAGCTAACTCAAACCAAAAAGACACATGCACCTCCTCCTCTTCGGCGCCTCCCTCTCCAAACTCAGCCTCGAATCCTGCACCTCCCTCTCCACAATCCGCTCCACCATCCTTTCCTACGCGCAATCCAACCCACACCTCCCGCGCCTCTTCTGCCGCGGCTGGATGCACTCCATGACCGACGGACAGGCCCTCTCCTCCATGCTCGACGACCTCGACCCCCGGCCTATCTTCATCGACTCGAAAGACCTGCACTCGGCGTGGTGCAACTCAGCCGCGTTACGCGAACTCGGCGTCCAAGATACGCCTGACCCCGCGGGGGGAGTGATCCATCGTGATGAGCAGGGAAACCCGTCGGGATTGTTGAGCGAGGCCGCCGCCGTGGATATCGTCTGGCCGCATGTGGCGAAGGTTGCGTCGAGGGATGAGAAGGTAGGGTTTGTGAGGGGGGCCGTGGAGGCGTATAATAGGGCCGGGTACACGGGGGCGGTCGAGATGGCGACGGATGAGAATCTGTGGGAGACGGTTCTCGCCTATGTTCAGGAGGAGGAGGAGAGGAAGAAGGGGGCAGGGAAAGGGGGGATGACGCTGCGCCTGGCCTCGCATTGGATTATCCTGCCGCACGCCGACGAGGCGCGGGTCCTGGCGCAAGTCGACCGCGCGATCGAGCTGCGTGCGCAGTATAATCTAGCCAACAGCCCCGGGCTCCGCATCGCGGGGATCAAGGTGATCTGCGACGGGGTGGTGGATGCGTGCACGGCGGCGCTGACGCAGCCGTATGCGAGCAACGGGGCGAACTGCGAGACGCTGTGGGAGGCGGAGATGCTGGAGAAGGTGGTGCGGAGAGCGGACGAGGCAGGGCTGCAGTGTGCGCTGCATGCGATCGGCGATGCGACGGTGAAGATGGCGGTGGATGTGCTGGGCAAGGTCGGGACGAGGGGCCGGCGGCATCGCATCGAGCATCTGGAGGTGACGGCGGCAGAGGACGCGAGGAGGCTGGGGGAGCTGGGGATCACGGCGTCGGTGCAGCCGGTGCATGCGGACCCGGCGATTGTGCGCGCGTGGCCGAAGCTGTTGGGCGAGGAGCGCTGTGGACGGGCGTTTGCGTATAGGGAGTTTGTGGACGGGGGCGCGAAGCTGGCGATTGGTACGGATTCGCCGACGGCGCCGCATCTGCCGTTGAGGAATCTGTATACGGCGACGACGAGACGGTCGGCGCGCGAGCCGGAGAGTGTCGAGGTGTTTAATCGGCATCTGGCGCTGTCGTTGATGGAGGCCGTCAGTGCGGCGACGGCGGGTTCGGCGTATTCGTGCTTTGCGGATGGGTTTGCAGGCCGGTTGGGCGAGGGCATGAAGGCGGATTTCGTGATCGTGGATATGCAGTGGGATGCGGAGCGGTTGCTGGATGCGACGGTGGAGGAGACGTATTTCGAGGGGAGGAGGGTGTACAAGAGGGAGGAAGTGGTCAATTAGGGCTTGTATAGGATGACCGCCTAGTATAGAAGGATGACTATCTATAACTTCTACATACGGGATTCAACTAGAACTCGGTCCTCCTTCAGTCTCTCACACAACCCCTTCAACACCCCCGCCAACCATTCGAAATCGCTCCTCTCCAGATAGATCTGCCCACTCAGCCTTATCCACAAGGATCCCTGATACTCAAACACCGGCACAAACGTGCCAGCGCGGAACAGCTTGTCGCGGAACCAGTCCAGCACCGCAGGCACCAAAGCCTTAGGAACGACAGACACATTTCTGCCGTCTTGCTCTTGAACCGTCACCTTCTCCTCCAGATCCAAAGCCTTCATCCCACTCTCAATCCCCCCAATCCGAACAGGCAACCTCACCGTTGTCATCGCGCACCTGCGCATCCGACTCTCTTGCCCGGACAGGCCCGCCTCCTGCAACACCTCCGTCCCCAGCTCCTCCGCCAGCAGATCCGCCGCCTCGTTCGCCAGCCGTTCGCAGTACGCGTAGATCCGCGCCTCTCCGCCACAGACCTTCTGGCGGAACTCCAGCGCCGCGGGGACGCACAGGTACGCCGTGTCGTCGGTCGTGGCGGTGTATTGAAAGAGGTATTCGAAGGGGGATTTGCTCCCAGGAGTAGCTGGGTTAGCGGGTGGGGAAGAGGAGGAGGAGGGCGGAATCCATCCCCACGAAGCAGGCATCGTCGAGCGAATGAGATGTTGATGGCGATGGGGGACGTAGAGGACTGCGCAGCCGCGGGGGGTGTAGAGCCATCTGCATCTATCAGCACCCATCCACCAGAACATAAGGGAGAGGGAAAAAGGGAAAATACTTATGACAATTACTCGTCAAAAAATCCGGCCTCAACGCCCCCAGATCCAGTTCGATCTGACCCACCCCATGCGCCGCATCCACAAGACTCAAGACCCCCTCGTCGCGACACGCCTCCACCAGGTCCTCAAACGGAAACCGGAACCCCGGGGTGCTCACGATCGTATCGAACACCGCGACTTTCACCCTCCCTCCCTCCGCTTTTACCTCCTTCACAGCCTGTCGAAACTGTCTCAGGATATCCTCCGTCTCAATTGGAAAGTTATACCCGACCTTTTTGGTTCTGAGTCCCCTCTCAACCAGCTGGTGGATTCCCCGCTCGACGCCCCCGTAGATCGTGTCGAAGTAGAGGAGCACGTCGTGGGGTTCGAAGACTAGGTTCGAGAGGACGGTACTGACGCCGGTGGTGGCGTTCTTGACGAAGACGCATTCGGAGACGGGGACGTTGAGGAGGGAGGCGATGGCGGCGCGGGCGGAGTCGAGCAGAGAGGGCTGCGTGCGTCGGATGAAGACGTCCGGGCGGGATTCGGCGGTGGTTTGGAGGGATTGTTGGGTGGTTTGGATGGGGAGGGGGTATGTTCCGAAGGATCCTGTTTATTGTTATTATTGGAGTTGGTTTGGTGGGATGAGATTGGGATTGGGGGGAGGATGGGGGATACCGTGGTTGAGGTTGCGGAAGGTCGGGTCGATGAGGAATTGCGATTTCATGGGAGCGCCGAAGGGGAGGGACATTTTGAGTATACTTGTTGAGAGAGATGTGATGTTAAAAGATAAGAGGAGAGAGGAGAAAGATAGAAAACCCCGCAGTGCTAATATTTAGCTAATCAGCGACTCTAACGCAATGCCAATGCATCCACCAAATCCCCAAGTCATCCTATGCTCATCCATACATTCGTCATCTTCATCTTCTGTGCATATTCAGGTCATCATGTACATTCACCGCTTGCCCTTCTTCCGGGGCGCCACCACCTTGAACGCCGCGCTGCTGTTGTCCTCCTCGCGATGCACGTTCGACGACGATCCCTTCTTGGCCACTTCGCTCCAGCCACCGGCGCTGCTCTGCTCCGCCAACGCGCTGGCCACCGTCGGGTCCACAATGCCCTTGTCCGCCATCTTGCGACGCCGGATGAAGTCCTCCGCGAAGCGTCGTCCATCCAGAGTCTGCGAGTTGGCATACACCGAGTCGGAGATGATTTCGGAGTCGGCCGGCAGGAGCAGCAGTTGCTGAACGAAGTCATCGACTAGTGATAGTGTTAGCGTCGCGCGTTCCTAATGTCTGATACTGGAAAACATACCATTGATGCTGCTGTTCAGCCCCTTGCCCAGGGTCAGCTTGGCCCATTTGGTGAACTCCTCCACGGCGCGGTTGGGGTTGGCAGGGGGCGTGCTGCCCACGGTGACCGTCCGCGGCGCACTGATCACCGTCGCAGGCTTGGGTCGAGCGGGCGACGCCGGCAAAGGTGTCGTGGCGGTGGTCGATCGCGGACCGGACGGAGCGGCAGGCGGCGCCTTGGCTTTACCGCCGGCACCAACGGTGGTCCACGCGCTACCGCCACCAGCGGCGGCGGCAGTCGTGGCAGCGGCCGAGACGGGCGAGGGAACGGCGGCAGGGGCCTTGCTGGCCAGGTCCGCATAGCGCTTGCCGGTGGACGACGGCGCCGCAGGGGGGCTGGTCGTGGGGGGAGCTGCGCTGGCAGTCATAGCGGCGGCACTCTGAGCAGCGGCGGCGGCAGCGGCCATACGCTGCTTGCGCGCCTCCTCTTCCTTCTGGATCTGCGCCAGAGTCTTCTTGGCGGTGCTGGACGGCGTCTGGCCCTTGTTGTTCCACACAGATCCGGCCGACGAAAGGGTGGCGGGAGATCCGGCACTGGCCCAGTTGGCGGTGGAAGGCAGGCCCGGGGCCGCCTGCGTCTGGGCCTGGCTGAGTCGCTCCTGCTCGGCAAGCATCTGCGCGCGACGGGCGGCAGCGGCCAGTTCCTCCTTCTGGGCGGCATTGCGAGCCTCGGCCTCCTGGATCTCCTTCAGAGACGGTCCCTTGGGCAGCTCGTTGGCCTCCTTGGCCCACGGGGCAATCGAGGTGGTAGGTGCCTCCACGGGCGTTTGGGTCTGGGATCGAGAGTTGGCGGCCAACGACTCGGCGACGTTCTGGCGGTTGCGCTGCGCAGCCGGGGCGGGCAGCGGCGAGGCCGACGGCGGGGGAGGGAAGGGCTGAGGCATGGCAGAGTCACCCTTGGCAAGACCGGCACCACCCCAGGCAACCTCACCCTGAACCTGTTCCTGCTCGTGCTGTTGCTGTTGCTGGTGGTGATGCTGCTGTTCGTGCTCCTGCTGCTCTCTCTGGGCCGACGCGGCCTTCTGGACCTGCTGGGACAGAGTCAGGACAGGTTCGCTGCCCTCCTGGCTGGCTTCAAGAGTGGCCACGCCGGCGGCAAGGTCCTGCGAGGTCAAAGTCTCGCCCTCGTCCTCCAGAGAAGGGTCCATGGCGGGATGGGTGGGGAGACCCTCAGCGGTGCGCAGGCCCAATTCACCCTCCTGAGCTCTCAGCGCATGAAACTGACGCAGTCGCTCCTCGCGGGCTTGCTGGTCGAAGAGACTGTCCCCCTGGGTGCTGTCGAATTGTTCTTGCTCCTGCTGCAATCGAGCTCGGTCCTGGAGCATGGAGGCAACTTGCTGGGAATGAAACAGACTGTCGGGTTGACGCGCGTTCAACGAACCGGGACTGCCGAAAGCGAAAGGATCGTTGCGGCTCACATTCAGGCGGTCGAGCAGAGCAGGAAGCTGGTCCTGGCTGCCACCCAGCTCGGTTCCCAGCATCTGGGGGCCGACGTTGGGCAGAGCACCCGGTCGGAGGGGAGCGGCAGCATCGAAGAATCCGCCAACAGGGGGTTGCTGTTGCTGCTGCTGCTGTTGTTGCTGCTGCATGGGGCCCTGAATGGGCGACGGTTGGAAGCCGACGGGGGAAGCGATGCTGCCAAAGCTAGGCTGGCTATGCAGGCTATGGGCGCTGGAGTGATGCTGAAGCTGATGGGGATGGATGGCATGAGGGACACCCTGGAACTGCATTTGCTTCATCAAAGCCTGCTGCTGCGCAAGGTGCTCCTTCTGTCTCGCCATCAGATACTGCTCCTCCTGCTTGCGGCGCTCCAGGGCGTTCTGCTGCTCAGCAGTCAAGGTGGTACCGAAGCTGGGGAAGCTGCCGGGGAACGGAGGCTGGGCAGCCCCGGCGTTGTTCGTGGTCCAAGTTCCGGTAGGGTTGGGCTCGGGTCCGTGAGGAATGCCGATCTGAGGCACCAAGAAAGGCTCGCGAGAGTTGCCAATGCGTCGCACCAACTGCGCCAGGGGCTCGAACTCCGGGTCCTCGAGCTTCTTGATTTGCAAGTCAGGGCTGAAGAACCCGGCCTTGAACCAATCATGCATCTCGAGACCGGTCCAGGGACCCTGGATGTTGCCTTGCGGGTCGCGGTAGATCCAGCGCATGCGATCGGGCATGACCATGGTCCGCTGCTGAGCGGGAGGGACCGAGGCGAGGTTGCTACCGGGGGGTCCGGGGGTCTGGCTCGGCGGAGCCCCGTCGGCGGTCATGGAGGTCGGGAGGGAGCCGACAGCAGAAACGGGGGTTTGCGAAGTTGACGTGGTGGCAGGTGCGTGTCCTTGCCCGGTCTTGTCGGCCTGCTGAGCGTCTGCTTGGCGAATGCTTTCCTCTAGGGTGCCAAGATCGGGTCTGGCAGGATGCTCCGCTTGCATCTGCTCCTGCATGGCAGCTGGGAAGAGAGATCCGAGCTTGCTGGAGCGGCCAAGGCTGCCCGTGCCACTGATACCACCCGGGTGAGGACTGAAGAGCCCGCTTCCTCCCAGCGTGGACAGGCTAGGGGACTGGAGATCTGCCATGGAGCCGAAGATGGGATCACCGAATCCACCGGCAAACGCAGATCTCTCCCGGGTCGGGGTGCCCACGGCACCAGAGGAAGGCCATCCGCCGGCACCGCCGAGAGAAGACAGGCCGCCCAGTCCTCCCAGGCCCGAGAAGCTGCGGTTTCCGGCGGCGCTGGAGGTCTGGCTGCGATCGATCGAAGGCAGATCCATTCCTGATCCAACCCGTCGAATCGAGCCGAAAGCGCTAGCGGGGTCACGCAGGCCGCTGAGTCCGGGGTGGTGAGTATTCTGGATGTCAGAACCGTCAGTTTCCACGTCATCTAGATCGCCGCTAATGCCACCGCCGCCGCCTCGTTCGCCATGGGGACTCTGGTAAGGGTTCGTGTTGGTGGGACTCGTCGGTTCGTGGCCCTGGAGCAGGCTGGGCGTGGGGTTGCGAGAATTCTCGTGGCTCTGCATCAGCTCTCGAAAGCCAGGAATGCTGGAGGTCATTCCGAAGGCCGAGAAACCCAGCTGGTCGGCGGCAGCCTGAGACGGCGTGCTGATATCCTGAGATCCGCCCAGGGCAGCACTTCCGCTGCGCAACTCCTCCGAGAATGGATTGGTCTCACTCCGTCCAGCGCGCGTCTTGACCGTCTCCCCCCAGGGCGACTGCGAGCGCTTATCACCCTCGCCCTCGGCCAGTCGTTCCAAGCTGCTGAGGGATGTCTTCTCCTTGATCGAAGCCGACATATCCTCCGTGCTATCCTTGGAAAACAAGCCCTTCAGGCGACTCTCGCCGCGCAGACTCCCAAACCCGGCTTTCTTTTCCGTGGTGGGCGTCTGGGCGGCGTTCGTCCCCAAGGAGAACGCGCCAAAGGCACCCATCGGAGAGAAGTTCGCACTGTGCGAAGCCGACGCGCCCCACGGAGAGTTTCCTCCACCAGGAGCAACATTCAGAGGGTTCGTCGAGCTCCGCTTCAGCGAGCCGAACGGAGAGGCGACCTCCGAGCCCCCTTCGCGGTTGGCGGACTCCTTCTCCTTCTCCTCCCACCGGGAAGTGGACGAAGTGTCGCGGAAATCGGTCTTGCGACGCAACAGGGACGGCGGCGGGGTGGCCGTATTCGGTTCGTCACGGAAGAAGCGAGTTCCACTGGCGGTAGGAGACATTGGATTGCCGGTGGAATCGCCCGTCTCTCGACGTCTGGGACCGGGGCGAGCCGCGCTCGGGGATTGGGTGTTGTAGTTGTTCATGTGGCCCTGCGAGTAGGAAATCGAAGATTTGCGTCCTCCAGTTCCGGTACCGGCGTTTTCCTTGGAAGCGTTCGTAGGCGGCGGCTTAAGCGGGGAGTTGACCGAGAGGGTAAATAACTACGCCATTCAGCACCGCTCCTTGACAAGAACAAGGGGTGACATGTGTGGGCTGGGAGGAAAGCCACCCCAGAAAGAAAAAAAAAAAGGCGCTAACGAAGCAGGGGAGACATGAAATCAAGGGGGGGCAGGGAAACCAACCTCTCTCTCCTCATCGGTCATATCCATCAATCCTAATGGCTCCATCTGTCCGCCATGATCCCAACAGACCTCGGGCCCAGAAGGATTATCCTTTGCATCCTCCCTTCTTCCCCAAGCGCCGTTCACGGGAGAGGTGTCGGCACGGGGATTCCAGTCGGCGGCGAAGTACTCTGCAACATTCTTATTCAAGGCGCCCGATTCCCGCTGGGATTTGTACAGGTTGAGAAGCTGTTCCTTGGAGTAACGAGTGTCACTGCCCGCCCCGTTGCGAAGTGCGCTGGCAGGGTAATTCGACATTTGGTGCGGAGTGTAGGCGCCGGCCGTGGGGGTTGTAGCAGAGGCGGGTTGGCTGGTATCTCGGCTCTGAGAAGGATTGATGGCAACTGAAGGGCGGCGGAAGGTCTGTGTGGCTCCGTTCATGCGAGATCGAGACCTGAAGGCAGGCGCGTGGTTAGCTTGCGAGCAAACAGAAAAACGAGATTCCCGGCGAGAAAAGCTCGCGAGCGGACCCAGGCAATAGGAACCGTGAACGAGATGACGAGGGAACAAGAAAAGCATACCATTCTCCACCGGCAGTCCCATCGCCTCTCCGAGAAGAGTCGTGGACGTTGCCAGCAGCGGCGGAAGCAAAACTAGAAGGGAGTGGCGTAGGCATTATGAAAGTTCGATCGCTGGCTGAAGGAGAGAGATCCGATTCAGCGAAGAAAATCAAAGGAGTGAGGAGAAGGCGAGCTCGTTACAAGATCGGGAAGGCAATTTTTTTCTCAACCGTGGTGGAGATGGGAGGGGAGGTGGGAAGAAGGATTGCGAGAAAGGTTTGGAAGTGGTGATGAAAGAGCTAGGAGGGCGAGCGAATCAGTCAGGAAAGCCACGTCGAAGGATGAAGATCGGGGAGGGGAGGCAGCGATGGCAGGGACGGGGGGACACCAACCAGTTCGGGAGTCTGAACGCGATGGGGGATTCTGTTGGCAGCAGGGGAGGATTGAGGTCAAGTCAACAACGAGAACGCTAGACGATCAAGTCCAGATCAGAAGATCGAGAAGGTCGAGAGGGCGAAAATTGAAGAGGCAAAGGCGCGTGCGTGGCATTACGGAGAGGGAGCGGCCATTGGCTGCTGAGTCTGCGTCCAGCCACTGTACGGTACTGTACCTCTTACAATACCTCCATGGATAGGTATTTACCCACAAACCCACAATTGAACAGACAGGCAGACTGGTAGACAGGTAGAAGTACTCCGTATGTAGTATAGTAGCAGATAACATTGAACTGTCGAAATCGACACGTCAACTGCAGGTCACTATCTCTCCTGGTCAGGCGATTTTCCATTCCAATCCAATGCCGCGCAGAATTCTTCGTGGAGCGAGTGCGTGGCCACAACCCCGGAGCCGTTTCGGTTGCAGCCACGGCCGCCGCAAACGCTCGTTGTATTTTTAGTCGTTTGTGCTGTTTGTCTTCACTCACGAGACTGGCATTCTTTCCCTAGTATTCGTTTCATTCCTCTCTCCTGCACTGCCTCTGATCCTGATATGCTTCATTTCAAACACCCTGGTGTTTAGCATCCATCATCAATCAGCCATCATCTAGCTCTGGCAAATCGCATGGCAAACAGCCTCAACATAAAGACCACGGAAACACTGTCTGTTTATATCCACCTGTTTATACATCCCTCTCATCCAAACAGACAATCCCAGACAAGATGAACTCTCCTATATCAACCGTAGCCATCTCCCCTTCCATCTCTCCTCTCTTCCCTCTCCATCTCCCTGGCCCTCACCCTCTCCTCTCCTCTCCTCTCCGCTTTCCTCCCCCTAGTCAAGCCAAGCCGTGACATCATCTCGCATCTCAGATCATCTTCCACCATGTTCTTCCGCCGCACCTCCAAATCAGACAAGGACGACTTCCCCTACGCCTGGTACTACCAGGGGAAGCCAATCCGCAAGGGCCAGAAACCCGGAGAAAAGATCCGCCCCGTATGTCCTGTAGGCCATGCTCCTGCTCTGGGGGATCCATCTGGACCACACGACGTGCGACGGGAATCGACCAGGCCACATTCGCGTAGGGTCCACGGCCACGATCATGGTCATAGGCATGCCACGGAGTCTGAAGCGCCTCTTCTCCAAGAGGGGAATCGTCAAATTCAGTCGTTTCGGCAGACGGATTTCTACTCGGCCACTTCTACGTCCGCGTCTACCGCGGAATCCAGCTCTTTGGCTCGTCGCGCGAGTCCCGACTTCTACGATGAGGTGGAGCTAGAGGTCTCGTCCTCGTCTGGGAGCGAGCAGGAGGATTTCTGCGCTCGTCAGTGCCAGTGCCTCTCGCGACAGGAGCCTCGTCCGGTAGCTGCCCCTGCTGCAGGCGGCTATCGTCCCCATCCAGAGAACCATGTCTCAGATCACCCATCCGCAGGATATCATCCCCCGACTAACCGCCGTCACCCGCAGGCACAGGCACAGGCACAGGTGCAAGTGCAGACACACGACCCGGTGCGTGCGTCGCCCGCGCCATACGAAGCGACGGCTCCTCGCGCGGAGACTCTATCGCTGCCGATTCGCTCCCAGCGTGCCCGGCACCCTGGGAAGTCTGGACGACGTCGTGATGCCGGGGCGTCTCGCCGAGAGAACTACCCCCTTCCTCAGCCGCAGCCGCAGCTGCATGCGCAGGTTAGACGGCACGAGTCAGTCTACGTCGAGAACCCTGCGCGACCGGCGCGTGCGCAGCGGGAGCAGCCTCAGCCCCGTCGTTCGCCAGAGCAAGCCGAATCGCGACCTCCTCGTGGGGAGCGCTATCGGCGACCCCGTCCTGTGGATGAGGGCGATGACATTTCTGTTCGGAGAGAGGGTCAGCGGTTGTCGTGGAATAGGGAACCGGTCGGAATGTGCCAGTGTGAGATTTGTCGGGTCGATGCTTATTCCTGATGTGTGGATGAGATCGATTCCTAGTTATTGGCGATGCCTGTTATGAGTGATGAGTGATGCATGTTATGATAAACTAGAATGTATTGAATTTACTCCGTATTGACCCATGGCATTATCCGTACGATTGCATCATAGTCATGACTTCATCTGGAACCGTCGTGGCGGACCGAGGTTACGGCATAAGAACCGACCTTCTTCTTTTTCATATTATTTTCATATTAAGGAGCAAGGAAACACTCCTCGGCAGAATTCTTAATGTTAGGTCTTTGATTTCTAAGAATCCACGTCATCCACCTTGTCCCTAGTGAATGATGACAATATCGCATGGAATATATAAGCGCATCCTCGGCTATCGATAACGGACCAACGCATCCCCGCATGCTTAGTATTTCTCCTGAAGACCTACTCACCTTCAATCAGACACCGCTCTTCACAACTCACTTCCTCCAATCTCCTACCCAATCCAACTCATCCATCCAATCCAATCCAACAATAGAACCAGCCACCACCATGTCCAAAGCCCTCTACCTCACCCAAGTAGACGGCAAACCGGGCCAAGTCTACTACCCGCTCAACACGCAGACCAAGCCCGCCCCGACGCCGCAGGGCCGCGAGCTGCTGATCCGAATGACCGCCGCGGCACTGAACCACCGCGACGTGTTCCTGCGCCAGCACCTTTACCCGGGGATCACGTTCGACGTGCCACTGGGGTCTGACGGCGTCGGGGTGGTCGTGGGCGCCGGGCCCGACGTGTCCAGCCCCGAGCGCTGGCACGGGAAGCGCGTGATCCTGAACCCGGGGCTTGGGTGGAAGGACTCGCCGGACGGGCCGGAGGATCCGAATGGGTACCGTATCATGGGTGGAACGCGGCACTATCGGACGGGGACGCTGCAGGAGTTTTTAGTGGTGGATGAGGGTGAGGCCGAGGAGGCGCCGGAGCATTTGAGTGATGCCGAGGCCGCCGCGATGCCGTTGACGGGGCTGACGGGGTGGAGGGCGCTGGTGGTGAAGGGCGGGGAGAGGAATTCGGGCAAGGGCGCGGCGGTCCTCTTGACGGGGATTGGAGGCGGAGTGGCGCTGATGGCGCTGCGGTTTGCGATTGCGAGAGGCGCGGATGTGTTTGTGACGAGCTCGAGTGAGGAGAAGATTCGCAGGGCGGTGGAGTTGGGGGCGCGTGGCGGAGTGAGTTATAAGGAGGAGGGATGGGAGAAGAAGTTGCTGGCGATGTTGCCGGAGGGCAAGAAGTTCGATGCGATCATTGACGGGGCGGGGGGTGATGCGATTGAAAAGGGGGTGAGGCTACTCAAGGTATGTTTTCATGCAGGATATCTTGTGAAAGAATGGTTGGATTGACTCTTATTGACTGCTACAGCTCGGAGGGATCCTCTCCGTCTACGGAATGACCGTGGCGCCCAAGATGCCTTTCCTGATGCAGGCGGTGATGAGGAACATCGAGGTGCGTGGCTCGACGATGGGCTCTCGCCAGGAATTCAAGGAGATGGTCGAGTTTGTCCGGGCCAACAAGATCCGACCGGTGGTCTCGCGCGTGCTGCAGACAGATCTGGACGACATTGCCGGGCTGGACGCACTGTTCCAGGACATGAAGGAGGGCAAGCAGTTTGGCAAGTTGGTCGTGGAGTTCGGCAAGTCGTCGGAGAGTAAACTGTAGACTGCGTTGTACGTGATATTCCCATAGGCAGACAACAAGTGAGATGTATCAACTCTTCCTGGTTGACAACACGATCGAAGCCAACAATGAAGCGACATTCATTAGGCATTCCTACCTGCCGACCAGCTGTCTTTCTATACCTGCCCAACGCTGTCCGGGATGCTCTGATGTCTGGATGGCGCCTTCCCATCATATACTGACCATGTCCTCGTCAATTCTGTCGCCGGCGACTCTGACCGTCAGTCCAGCGCCATCATCGCCATTTACCTTGTTGCATGGTTATTCCTCTATTTCCCAGGTCGTTGATCCATCGTTCAATAGTTCTTACCCATATATCGCACCGTCATCATGAGTACCGACATCGTGCAGCGATACGGTCCGGGGATGTCCTTCTATCTGGCCCAGATGCCGCCCTCGTCCAAGCATCGCAGGGCAAATTCGTCGAACTCGGCTCTCAATGTATGTCAACCTGCTGTGAGAAGAGAATGTCAATGATTGCCGCGTGGATAGAACAAGGTATCATACTCACCTACTTCGCAGTCATACTCCGCAACCCTGAAGGCGCTGCAAGCCAGCAACGACAAACTGCAGCAGAAGATGACCCTGCTGCGATCCAGCACGCTGCGGCTTGAGCTCGACCTGATGAAGCTGCAGCGCCACGTGCGATCCTTCGACAAAGAGCTCCTGGTGACCTGGCAGGCTGACACGCTGACCCGCCTGATCGAGGTCATCTACGAGCGCCACCGATGGAAGATGCCCGGCGGGATTGGCATTGGCGACCACCAGGGAGTGAGCCGGGAGACTCTGTCGACGCTCTATGAAGTGGCCGCGCGCAAGATCAAGAAGGAGACGCTGAAGAGGCGGTTCGGGCTGGGGGTCCATTACTATGATGCGCTACAGAAGTACGACGAGGTGAGATGACCCCCGTCCAGCACGAGTATTGACTGCTTATTGACCCGCGCAGATTGTCCAGTTTCGCAGCATCGATCCGTACAAGTCGGAATGTCTGTTTGCGCAGTGGCTGGTGACGGAGAAGGAGAGACGTCCGGGTCTCTATCAGTTCTGGGGGAGGTTGTTTCCATTGTGCTATGGTCGGACGGTGGAGGAGACTGCGGCGATGTTCTGATTCTATTACCTGCTCTGGCGTTTTCGCGGATTAGCCAACTGTCTTCAGTTCGAATTGATTTCATTAGACCTACCTGGACCCCCCGTACCTCCCTGACTGCACTGTAGAGTAGACGCAACCCCTGAAGACCCGGTCGGCGTCACTCACAAGGCGCAATGCCCCAACGCCGTTAACCGTTGAATAACTCCAACCCACGAGAGTGGGAAATGCTACGGAGTAATGCTGAATCCATGCGATCAGCAATTCTGCAGCGGAAAATCCCACCGTTTCGTCAATCGTGCCCGGCAGACCCATAGCTCAGCTCAGCCCAGCACAGCCTTCCCCCAGGTCCAGGGACTGGCAGGATGATCCCACGACTTCCCGACACGAACGGCCATCTGACTGGTTGTGTTTTGGATATTTTTGGCCGTCACCAGCCACGGTCTGTCGAGCCATTCGGTCGCGGGAATTTTTATTCTTTTTTTTTTTCTTCTGCCGCGTGCAGAATCTTTCGCTAATTTTTGTGAGTGTAGCTGTTTTGGTGGGGGGGGTTTTTTTATTCGCCTTTTTTTACTTTCTTTTTTTTTTGTGTCGCCCTCGTGGGAGGTAGGGACTGGATGAGCTTTTTTGTCCTGATCCGGTCCAATCCTCGCATGGCATCGTGCGACCCTCGTATCTAGGTACCTGTATGTATCTGCCCTGTAGCGTAAGTCCTTCTCAGTGGTCGTAGTCGTAGTCGTGCTGAGGGGTGAGGGTGAGGGTGAGAATGAGCTGAGTGGTCCGACGTCAATAGGAATCCATCAATGGCCATGACCGAATGGAAGAAAGCCTATGACTGGATGCCACTGAACAATACGATCCGCCATCCACTCATTCTCATCCTCTCTCGCTAAGCTGCTACCTGCTATTGATGTTTATTTTCGTCGGCGCCGACACGCTGGTTTGGTTGGCTTGGTGCCCCTCCCCTCCATCTGGGTTCCTAATCATATGCGGTAATGTCTTGGACGATGGTGTCTCATGATGATGGCAGACAGACCGGCAGATTGGATGGTGGATGAATGGAGACCGTGTGCCTGTATCTAGCCAATCCTTCCCTGTTTTCTCCGTGATTTCTCCTGCGGTCTATCTATTCATTTCATTCGGAGGACGGATGAGGATTGGGACCGGGATTGGACTGTGGGTTCGGAGGAGGAGGGACCTACTGCGTAGATAGGAGGTTAATTAATGGAGTCCAGTCTAGTCGTGACGACCTACTAACGAGCGAGGTAGTAGTTGAGTGACAAGAGCCAGAGAGCTCAATGTAACATTACTAAATATATCAACCATTAGCAGGGACTAGAACCTCCCCTGCTCGAGGCATTACTCCGTAGTAGTAGGTCCTGTAGCTTCAGCTTAGCATCGGAGGATATCCGGTGGTTCAGATGGAGATTGAGGGACCAAGCTGAGCTGGGCTGGCTGAGCTGAGGGGAGGGGAGCTGGGTCCTGTGAATCAGGGGGAGGGAGGGATGGAGGGGAGGGGAGAGTATAGGAGCCATCATCGACATGGGGCTCGTCTTTCGTGCAAGACCCGGGAATGGCCATGTTTGTGACCGACTAGGGACAACCAGCTATCACGAACTATCGACGCAGAGTCTGTTCATCGATCATCGGATCAGACTTCATCTACAGTCTGGATTGCTGCTTTCGGGTCGTTCGACCGTTTGTGTTGGATCTACGGTGGTTCTCTGCTGGGTCCGGCTGTGATGGACGGAGGATTGCCCTGCATCAGCTATCTTGCTTTACCTTACTTTGGACGAGCCTCGTCTATCAAGCATCCTTACTCGTATCCAGATTTCAGGTCCCAGACTCCAGAAGACTGGAACTGGAGACAGCAGGCTCCATCCTCTACCGGTAGCAAACCCAAACCAAACAATCGTGATGATTGACCCTTTCCACAACTACAGACAGGACAGACCAGGGCAAGACAGCGGACCCCATCACGATGAATGAGAAACTAGTCGTCCAATAGTCCAGGACCTATGGCGATGTCCTCGTCATCATGGCTTGCTTATCCTGTTGGGCTGACCTACGACCTACCCAGCAGAGATACTACTTCGTAGACACCACTCCGTAAACAGCCTTCCTCTCCGGATATCCAGCGTGCCGCTCCCCAGAAACACGGGTCCGACTCTACGGAGTAAGGCTTTACCCGCCCAATGCATAGAGAAGGCATTATACTTTCGCCCTGTCCAGGGTCCACGCAATCACTCCTCCTCCTGCTCCTCCACTGGCATCATCGCTGAAAAGGGGGCAGAGAGATCCTCCGGACTCCGTTTAGATGGATCGTCAAGATTGCTGAATCCGTGAGTGTTGAATTTGCATGTTTATTTTCGTGGACGTTGAGAGTGCCCTGCCTTTGCCCATAGCTCAGGACTACGCCGGTCATCGGCCGGAGAGTAGATAGTGTTAGTAAAATATACATGCATTGACAGCAGGCAAATTAAACTACGGAGTATGTACATGGCACTGGCAGCAGAATTAGGCATTTGCTTCTTTCACTTCAATATATTTTAATTTCATTTGGGATAGTGTCCTGGCCATTCGTTGTTCTGCCGCTGTTCTGTGGAGGTATTCATTTATTATGGTTTTTTTAATTTGGGTCTATTTTTTCATTATTCAGGGTGTATTCTACGATGGAAGATACTAGACTATAGAGTAGATAGCGCAAAGAGTTTCCCCAAGAATAAACCTTAAACCGCACCGAAGGAATAATAGCATCAAATCGAGAAATTTCATGACGATGACGATGACGATGCGCCGATACATACTGTAGGATCGCTCGTGGCTCATCCCGCCGGAGCTGTTGCAAGAAAAAAAAAAAAAAAAAAAAAAAAGGCTCAGTTTCATCCCGCATTATTCTCCGAGAATCGCCCTTGTCCCGTGCTCTCAGGCTCTGCTGCTGCCAAAGTCAAACTCGGGTGCCTGTTCGGATGATCCCTGACCGGACCCGAGGGGAAGCCAGTGCAGTGCGTGCTGTGGGATCGTCATGGTCCGTTCGACGGCGTTGGATTGTTTGAATTTTCACGCCGTTCTCTACAATGTCTGCTGGCTGTGCTGTGCCGCGTTGCTGCGCTCGTTTCATAATCCATGCTCCGTCTACGGCGTAGGACCGGAGTCGGAATTCCTGGACTCGACTCCGTAGAGTCCGTACCTACTTACTTGCCTAGGGACCTACTCCGTAGGTAGGTACCCTTGGGGTTCCGTGTGCGTTTGCGCGCGGAAACCGTGGTGAGACATCTAGTGTTTTCGATTAGGTTAGTGGTCAGGGTTGGCGATGATCCTTTGATGGGCGAGGGAGTTGCCTGTTTTTGCGTCGAGTAGGTAGTGACTAGTAGCATTAAACTACGGAGGTGAGGAGTTCTATCGGAGCATTCCTTGATCGTGGTGATATTATGTAATATCCAAGTCCCATACCATGTCTACCTACAAACCTCCAAATTGAACCAGTCAATAGCTGAGCAGCCATTTCCAAGCTCGGTCGTGGACGTCGCTGTCGATCGAGACTACGTGGACACTGGACGGTAAACTCAACTCAATTCGCGACCATCCTTACTCAATCCGACCCTTTCTTAGGTTTATCGCAAACCGGCTCCGAAATCCATCCGTCGACCATGGTTCATTGCCAATAAGCCTTGTCTAAGCCTGTCTACATCTACGGAGTAGGATCATACTTACTACGTAGCATTGTGTATGTGAATCGGAACCGATCGACAATTCTGTTTACGTTGACTTTTTTTTTTCTCACCCGAATGACCCCGTCCCAGCCAAATAATACTCACAGCATCAACGTGCCGATCACAGAACGGGCGGCGGGAAACAGTGGACCGTTGGGCCTTGGACAGGACCAATTGGCCAATGTGCTGTGCCTGCGTAGGGACTCCAGTCCGGATCCTGTACGCACGCAGGCACTAAACCTAGATTGTATACAGCGTATACTAGACTGACTACGGAGTATCTAGGAGTACTCGAAGACAGGGCAGATAGCAGATACACTGTACTGGCAACAGACCAGATGGCTGGTTGCCACTGTTGAAGTCGGTCGGAACTCCTGGTTTCTGCAGGTGGAAACCCGTGGCGAATGACAGGGAAGAGGAAGTAGGGGCCCCGGAACCAGGACATGAGCGTCGGCATGAACTAGCAGTTCAGGGTCTTTGCCAAGGCGGTTGGGACTAGGTTGGTTTACTTGGTATCTTGCGATTCTGGAGAAATGTATCTTACCCTACTACGCCGTATGCAAGTAACAGAAAATAAATAAAATCAAAAATCAATAAAATATAGCGTATAAAACTCCCTACAAAATAACCCTGCCAACGGAAGACGGCAAAAAAAAAAAAAAAAGAAAAAGAAAAAGAAAAAGAAAAAGAAAAAGAAAAAGAAAAAGAAAAAGAAAAAGAAAAAGAAAAAGAAAAAGAAAAGACCATAAACGCCCTGTAAACACCCTGCATTACCGCCCACTATCCAGATAGCCCGTGACTACGTGACCGTGACTGCATCTCCCTGACATCGGGGCACGCTCACCAATCGGATCCCTTCAACCGAGAAAATATTCGCCGCGGGATCACACCTTGCAGCCGTCTAGTAGACGCAGTCTGTAAGGATTCCCAGAATCCTACGCCGTAGAGGCCGCGAGGGAGGCGGGATGGACGGGCGGGTGAGTTAGCCACGTCCCTAAGTACCTACCCTAACTACCTAGTGTTGTTAGGACACTACTAGAATCAACCACGCATAACGCCTCGGACTTGCCATAGAAGGGAGAAGGATTAAATTAAGCACCCAGCCAAGGTCCCTTCATTGCGGAAGAAATTCCAAAGGAAAGAGAAGCGCGATGCAAGGATGACGTGCATTTATCGACTCCCGCCTCCGCCGTGGGTAGGTAATCTCGTGGGATTGCGATTGTCAGGGTGCATGCGCGGGATCGAGATGACATCCGACCGGACGTGAGATGAGATGTGATGTCTAGCGGGAGAGCACCTTACTCGATGATCTCGATCGCTGTGTCAAGCTATTGCGTAGGTCTGTCTGCACTTTTGGGTATGTGCGAACGAGAAAAAGGTAAAGACTGCGGTGTATGGAACCCGAAAAAGGCCCTGCTTTAGATCCTCCGCCCTCCCTGATTTGTCGGTCGGGTATTTTCTGTTAATGTTAATGTTAATTCCTCCCGCGACTTGCTACTCCTACGACTCCTACGTAACTGTAAGTAAGGTTCGAAGGTTTGTTTCTGTCTTCGTACGGAGTTGGTAGTTTGAATAATGGAGGGTTTCTGTTTGTCTGACGATCGGAGCAAAGCGCACTATTCCCTGCCCATCCATGGAACCAGACCTTCACGATCTGTATCCGAAAGTTTATACGCTGTAGACCTGGAATACGGAGAAGTACGCACTTCTATAATTAAATTCCCTGAAAGTTTGTCGTTGGAGATCGCAGACCAAAGGGGAAGCCCGCCGTTAGTACAGCATGATTCGAACCAAGGGTGCCTCGGCATTTCCGCGGTTCTTCATGACTACGCTGAGGTGGTTCTGCGGAAGTCGGAACGGAATGGGGACCAGAATATGGAAATAAAATAGAATAGAGTAAAGCGAAAAAAAGAAAAAAAAAAAAAAAAAAAAAAAAAGAAGAGAGGAAGAAGGAAAAGCAGTAGCGAATCGTGCCGTTTCCGGTCTATCTTCTATATCATATACCACGTGCATAATTCAGCCCAACCGATAAATATTTTGCAGTAGAGCTTCAGCAAAACACTGTACTGTACAACTCGACGTCAAGGAAAACGTGGCGACCCCGACCTCAAGCAAATCCGGTAGCCCACTCGATCCCGAAAGTCAGAGTAAATGGTAGTAATGGGAACCACCGACTGCAAAAACATATCTGAACGGCGGGCGGTGATTGGAGTTCCGACGTTGAAGGATCCCCTCGAGGGGATTTTTCGGTACCGCCCATGTGCTTCGAATCCGTTCCAGAAAACCACACCCCAACCCATACGGAGTAATTGATTGATTGAGATTTTTTTTTTGACTTCTAGTCGATTTCTCCGTACCCCTGATCCTACTACCGTCACCAACGCGGTTAGCAGTCAATGGTGCACTCCATAGCGGTGGTTAGTTTGGGATCCGGTCAGAATGGCAGACTATTCCGACTCCGTAGGGAGGCAGTTTACTATTACCTCATTTCTTTGGGTTTGCCCTGGGAAATAGATTAACTCTAATTTACTCCGTAGCATATTTCGAAGCGCCCAGGAAGATGGCACCGAGCCACAGGCTGTTCGACTCTCTGACCCGAAAAAGAGGAAATTAGAGTCTCAGTTATCGCATAATTATAGATCCTGATGAATGACGATACCGGCTTCCAGACGGATCCTGAGCCTTCGATCCCCCAGTTCCGTGCGCTATCCCGCATACGGCAACAGACAAGCCGATAGGAACCGACCGCCGCTAGCCAGTAGCGCCGAATCGGGGGTTAGAAGTTGATGGGGTTGATGGAAAACTCACCATGAGCCCGGGTTTTGTTTTTCACCGAGCATTCACCGAAATCCTCTGCCTTGATATTTCCACTGTGGACACAGCTGGGCCGAGTAAAATAGACATCCCGATGTCAGAGTGATGGGTAATGTCCGAGTATTTTTAATTTGATTGAGTTAATTTGCTCAGCACGTTTAAACTGGACGAGGGGGTGATTTGGTGGATAGATGGGAAAAGTGCCATCCAAGGTCGTTCTAAGCTGGAGGATCCGTGCTCCAGAAAAAAAGAGAAAAAAAAAAAGGCCTCCGCCACACGGAAGTCTACGTGCATGGAGTAAGTATCTGGTCCGAACTATTAACCGTCAAGCTCAGCTGTTGTATCGGCGTGCTCCCGACCTGAGCCAAGCATCACCTCCAGAAAACAGATTGCTGATCATGGTTTGAGGGCCCACTGAGCTGATAATCTAACCGTATGTCCTTCCCGTATGCATGTTGGAACTTGGCCTAAACGGTTTTTTGTTTTTTTTTTATTTTTTTTTTATTTTTTTATTTTGCCATTTCAACGTGCTGATCAAGTGCGTTCCTGAGTTTTGGGTGTTTTTGGATCTATCAATTTTGGGGCTATCCGTTTCCTACTCCGTCCGTTGACTGGTTGCCTCGGTTCAGGGCGAGGCTTAGTCAGAACGAGGCTGTCGCTAGTCGCTGGAAAATGGAATTCAAACGGAACTAGAAAGAGGTCAGGGGAGAATGGAAGAAATATCGTCGGAACATCCCTTGGGAATTAAGTTGTGTCCCGTCAAGGAGGTTAATGATCATTGCAGCTGCGAGGGACGTGATGTCGTTCCTGTAGGATCGGCACTTTGATCGCCGCGCTTTTTTTTTTCTTTTGAGTTTTTGTTCATGTAACCTCAGTCCTCGAGAACGAGTGGAACAATGACTTTCTAAATGGAATCCGCAACCCATTATTCACCAACGAATCTGGTCAGACATCATGATGACTGATGACTTCATTTGCTTGCCCCTAACGGGGCCTAAGAAGAGCAGGTAGTGCCACCGCATCATAGATGGAAGACTAGAGGTAAACATCAGTCAATTTCAAGTCCTCATCCCTGCAAGCCCAAACCAAACAAAGCAAATTAGCCGGGCGTTCAGATCATGAGGGGAAGTAGAACATTCCAGTTTACAGCGTACAGCGTACACAGGGCAGCGAGAGCAGGTAGGTAACTATTCCAGCGTGGGCTGGTCGCCAGTCATGACTCGCCCGCAGAGGATGGTGACAGTGCAGAGTGACCCTCTGGCTGTATACCACCTTACCTCTCTACTACCTTCCAGTTCCACCGACGTACGGCAGGGAAGGGTAGGTTTCCTGTGCATCCCATCGTGCCACCGTCCGGGCGTTTGAGGGCGAATCACAGGGCGGAGGGGGGACGGAGGATTCGAAAAAGAAACGGATTTCTTTACCTAAGGTAGGTGTCAGTGGGGCGGCTGACCCCACCCCGCTGCCCCCGGCGAGGCCAATGATAGGCTGCCACCCTTGCATGGGCTGGCAAAAAACCAATGCAAGGCTTGCTATGTTTAGCATCTTAGATCGGCCGCTAGATTTTTTGTCGGCCCCGATCTGGTGCGGTGACTATCTCTCTATCATGGGAGGATCACGGTGACGGGACGACGGATGTCGATGAGTAGACTTAGACTACTCCCGTCCGGCCTAACAGCTCGCGCTGTCCAACCTCACCTTGCCCGATGCATCCAAGCGCTTCCTCACGGTCCAGGACCTTGGGAAACTTGTATCTTGACTACGGCGTTAGCATCGCGTAGCACTTACCTGGTTCAGGCACATTTCCTACTCCGAGCCAGGCGTCCCTGAGCCCTCCGTTTTCCCTCATTTCCACCAGGGTACACTGTGGATTGAACGTTTTTTCTTGTTGATCTCGAGCCGTCGCCACGATGGAACGACCGGCCGACCGACAGGACGGTGGTGTAAGACGACAACAGCAGGGCATGTGAGTCGGGGTTCTGACTGGTCGTGACGCCCATGCTCGTGTTTGGGAACGCTGGTCCAAATCAGTACCTACATAGGGAGCGAATAAACTTTTCCCGCGCAACCTTAAGATTTATTATTAGATAGGGAGGGTGTTTTTTGCGCTGCCGTTCACCTGGTCGCGTTGGAGAGGGAAAAGCAAGTCAGATGGCAAGCAAATATGGAGCACTCACTACTCAGGCAGAGGGAAAGGAAAAAAAAAACAATAAAAAAAAGAGGGGACGAGTGCTACCAGCCTACCAGGTCATTTGGTTTTGGTTTTCCCTTAGGTCACGGGGTGGGGAACCTAGGCACTCCGTAGGCAAGACAGGGAAGTGGAAAAGAGCGGAAAAGAGCGCGCTTGGGGTGCGGCGGACTACGGAGGACTAAAGGAACTAAATGACCTAACCATTCCTGACGGTAGTGGTATGCTGACAAGTGATTTGTCAAAATTGCACCGAAGAAGTTCCAAAACTTCCATCAGGGTTTCGACCTCCACCGGGGCGCAACCCGCGCAAAGACCAAGAACCCGAGGTATACTCGGACGGAGGGCAGGGCAGGCTTCTCTCCAGACTGCGGCATACTTTGTCCTCTGTTTGTACCTACGTACCGTAGTAAAGCCGGGCGGGCAGAGGCAGCCCACCCAATCAGGCCAGACGAGAGGAAAGTCGAGGGCGACGGTGGATTTCGATGGATCGGTTTCTGCCTGAGGGCTCCAAAATAAGACAATCCAATAGGAAAAGTCTCAGGCAGGCGTCGGGGCCGACAGCATTATTGCCCGATGCGGAAAGGGGGGTGTGGTGGGGCCATGGCCGAGGGGACTAATAATATGCCGCCATTCCGACGGTTAGGGCACTTCCCAGACCCCCTTAGTGTAGCAGTAAGAGCGGTGTCGTTGAGCGGTTGTGGTTTTGCCCCAGCAGAAGTTCCGGGAATCTCTCGACGGTCTCTCCGTGGTTAGGACGAAGGTGAGGCATCTATTCGACTGCCTAGGCTTGTTCGTTCAATATTGATTATGTGATTGATTGGAAGGACAGCCTGTGGGTCACGTCGTACAATGTATTCTGTTGTGGGTGTCCTCTTCTCTGCAGCCCGAGGGGGGATTTGGATTGTAATCACTATTCAGATGGGATAGAGTGACCGGGAACCGTAGCCGTACGCCGTACAGTACGGAGTATACGGAGGAGTGGACAAGAAAAAGGAAAAAAAAATAAAATAAAATAAAAAAGGGCCGGGACAAGAAAAGGAAAGAGGCTGTGCAGATGAATCCTGTTGCTGCAAAAGTCCAGGGCCTTAGCTTAAACTTACTACATACAGTACATACCGAGGGACCAGTGAAGTCATTCTTTTATTTGATTTTTCTACAGGATTGGAGGAGATATGCTCCTGGAAAAAAAGCAAAGAACCAAGAAGAGGAGCGAGAAGGGTTAAAACTACGTCTGGAATGCTACCTATATGGAGACTGAGGCCCAGAGATGGAGGCAGATGTCTAATCAAAGGTACCGGCAACCTTAGCAGACCCGACTTAATTATTCTGAAGCTCCCCTCCAATGACAGACAATAATAGGATGGATTATTATTCTCATTGTCATTCCGACCATGCAGTTAATCAATATCATGGCCATATTCTGATTAATGATTATACCCGTAGTCCAACCCGCGTATTGCTCTTCCCATTCCACCTCCTTCTGCAGCCCTGACTGATCCCATGCTTTCGGTGGATCCACTCCGTCACGACCGAACGGTGTCTGCTGCTATCCAGTGCTAATACCCTGGCTAGTCAACTGCTGGTTTGGGTATTTGGGGGGAGATTCTGCGCCAAAAAAACCAAACAAATAAATAAATAATATCCGGCACTATTATTACCTGCTGGATTTATTTATTCATTTATTTTTTTAGTCCCCAAGCTAACCTGCCTTCAGCAAGAACACCCTCCACTTTCCCTCCTCCCTCCTCCCCCTTCTCCAGTATGACTAAAGTCAGGGTCAAACCCAGGATGACCGAAAAATAAATCGCCCTTATTTTTAACCCGGCCAAACCCAATGGGAAATCTTGGTTCCCGGAGGACTGCCTCTTGGGTGGTTCTCTTCCGAGAAAGCGGACCTTCGGAAAGTTCGCAGAAGAAGATGGATACCGGTCATTCTCTCCATGGATAGGCTGGCAACGGTTGAGATGTGGAGGATGACCAGCAGGGACCTCTCACCTCTCCCACCTCGCGCTTCCCATCCACAATAATGCCAACCAGCCCTCGGTCGTCCGTATCTAGCGCGACTGGTGTGCTCCATCCTCCGGTCCTTTGTACCTAAATGGTTATTTTTATTCCGCCGGAGCCCTCTGGTTTGGATTTTGAATTTTTCCCTAGTGCTGCTAGCCCAGGACATCATGATGTATTTCCACCCTCCGAGGAGGATAATACCACCGTTTTATTTATAAATCGTTGACGGCATTAACCATCAGATAATAACCTAAGATAATAATAGCCATGATATAATGTCCGCCCCCCGGTGGACGGACTAGTATCAGTGTAATAACGGCATTAATAAATCCTATCTGGGCGCACCGGATCCCTGGTCTTATTACTCCTCGACTTGTGCTCCAGTTTCCACGCCCCAGTCTTTTTATTTCCTGCGGCCACTGCCAATGACCAGGCGGCGTTCCCAACCTCTTACTACCTGATCCTCGAACCTAACCCGACTTTTCTTACTCTTTTGCCTGCACCCCCGCCACGCTAAGCCGGCATCCTGCTGCTCTTACCACCACTTCCGCCGTCTTAGTGCTCAGGGAAAAGTAATATATCTCTCGTCATATCAGACTCTTCACTGCTGCCCTTTTTTTTATTTTATTTTTTTTATTGATTATTTTTATCTGGACTCGGATTTCTTTTTTTATTTTCCTGATTATTATCTTATTCCTTTTTATCGCTCCTCCCCCCATAACTATCACTTGCTTCCCCCCCCTCCTCCTCCCCTCCCCTCCCCTCTTCTTCCGAAACCATTTCCTGTTATGGCATCTTAGAAGTATCGAAAGTCGTTTTCTTTTTTTCTCTTCTTTTTTTACACTCGCTCACACACCGCTCGCTTATACACTCGCTTTGTTTTGACGTCAAAGTCATATCACATTCGCTACGTTGATTGACCGCGGAAGGAAAAAAAAGGAAAAAAGAATAACGGGATATTGGATTGCAGTCGACCTGAAGGAAGTGAACGGATCGCCTTGAATTGAACATCCTAATAATCTAAATCCCCCGCTCTGAACGCATTCGTTGATCGCTCCAACGACCTTCGTTTTATTGTTTTCTGTCCGAGTGCCTGGCCAATTCGACGACAGAAACGGCATCTATTCCGGCGGATCATATCGACAGACGGAGACAGAAGATCATCGCACCTATCGGGACCGAATCGACCTGACGGCCATTTGGACCTAATCTCGACTTCCGTGCGGACCATTCAGTCGGCGTTTGCCTTGTTTCGACAGACACGAGCTGTAGAGGAATCCCCGCAGAGTCGTTTGCCCGATTCAACTAGTCGCCAAATTTACGGGATCTTTCGTTTCTTGCGGTTTCGTCCGGTCTCGATTCATCTAAAAAGTGGACCTTAGTTTGGCATCAACTACCAATACTTTCTGCGCCGACGTCAAGCCCTCAAAAGGAGCTGGCTGATCGTGGGAAGTTTTAAATCATCGTGAATCATTGTCTCGGTTGAAGACACCAAGCCATCGCGGACTACCGAGATTCATCTCAAACCTGGACCATCGGACAACAGAAAAACAGAAAAAAATCTCTTGCGCCCAGCAATTAATTTGTTAAGGTTAGTGTAATCTTCCCCTTTGCCACTGATTCCGACGGTGCCTTGCATCACCCATTCCCTTTCTCTCCCCTTCCCTTCGGGACCCTTGCTTCTCCAAGGTCGTGCCTCTGGTGCACAAGGGCCCCGAGGAAAATTAGGACCCATGATGGGATCCAGATGCTGGCCGCCTCCCCTGCAATTTTTGTTACCGAGCCCCTAGGTGTGTTTGTTGTTGACATTTTGTTATGGCGTAGACTATTTTGTCAGTCATCGCGCGATTGTGGACTTTGCATATTAGCTTTCCAAAGGTCTCGCTGTACGAACTTATTTGTTCTCTCGTTTCTCCTGGGTAAGTTTCTGCTAGTCTATGCAGCAAGCCGGTCCTCCTTGACCTCTTGGAGGTTTCTTACCCATTAGCTGGTTAGCTCATTGCCTAACTCGCGGCCAGTTTTTCGAAATCTGGTCATTCGGAACGTCCTGAGGGAAGAGAGAAAAAGCCAATTTCGCCTCTGTCTTTGCCCGGTTGACTTATTACTGGCCTGCCATTTGAGACCTAGCCACGGATTTTGAGCAGCATCCCGTCCGGCTTAACCACGTCGATCATCCTCAGGTGCCAATCGCTTCGTCCTAGGTGATTTCTCTGGAACAGTATCCGACATCGTGGCTTATATCCAGTCGACACTCTGCAGCCAGCCTTTCGCAGTTTCAGCCTTCGTCTTGAGGTCCTGACCGTTGATTCGAAGACCTCTATCGTGTCTTGCTCGTTGAGACTTCCTGTCGCTTCTTGTCGTCACTCGTTTTGTCTCGGAGCAGCTTCCCGGCTTCCGTCGTCCTATCGTTTTTTATACGATAAATTCGCTGTCATTCGCTTCTTTTAAGCTGTTGTGTTTCGTTGCAGTTTCTGCAACACCATCAAACTGGCTTACTCGAAGACTCACGGTGTTTTGGTAGGTCCCAAAGAAATTCCACACCTGTTTCTCCTGTTGCTGCCCAATGGTTATTTCTTCTTTACACCACCCTTTCTATTTTGTTTCTCTTCATCCGTTCGGTTTGGAATCTCGGTCCAAATTTCTGTCTGTCTTGCTGCAGGCCCCCCATCCTTTCTTGTTTTAGGAGTTTGACTCTCCGATTGTGAGCACATGTTGACGGGAACTTCGCCATTTAGTTCGATCCAGATTTTCAAACGCCCCTGATTGTAGACGAGTCGTTGGATTTCTCAGACGCTGAAGATTCGCGGTTTATCGGTGCATTTTCAGACGGCCTTCTGGCCAAGTCTGAACCCATCTTGTCTATGTCTACTTTCCAAAAGCCCCCTCCTGCGGCCTTGCTCGGTGAGTCGTTTCCCAATGCCTTCCGGTTTCAGATCATGCCGTTTGCTAAACCGCCTTAAAGATTATGAATCCGCTCGGTCTATGCATGACGGTGCCTCGTACTCCAGTTATGGGCAAACGCCTTATGTAACAAGCGCCTCTATGGTCCCCTCGCCCATGGCCGATCACACCAGCCAGATATCCGATTGTGTTCCCTACATGAGCAACCAGAGCTACGCCAGCTCTTACGAGGAGGGTCGGTCACCAATGCTGGGTGGAGAGTCTCGTCAATTACCCGAAGTCCTTTCCTACTCTCCCCAGCGAGGGTCTGAAGGCACAAGGGTGTTTGTGGAAATCCAGTCTCCCTATGACCTCCACAACTCATCATATGCGACGGTCTACCTTGTGTTCGGCTCGAAGAAGTCCGAATGTGTGCCCCATTTCCTCGATTTCCAGGGAACTGCTTTCCGATATGCCCTTTCCGTGGACACTCCCCCATTCATGTCCACGGGGTCCCCATCACTCGCTGTGCCGCTCCAGGTTGTAGTGGATGGTCAAGGCGAGTGTCCTACGACTGCTCTACAGGTTGGTGTCTATACATACGAGCAAGCATCCCACCATTCTCCTTCCGATGAATCACGCAAGAGAAGGATTTCGTCCCTTTCCGAGGACACCTCGAGGCCCGCCAAGCGCAGCGGTGTCCAGTCCATGCATGCCAGAGACCAGTCCGCCAGCTATTCGACGACATATTCGCCTTATCTGCAACCCCTTCCAGCTATGAACGGATTTGCGACCCCATACCATGCAGCCCCCTCGCCTCGAGTTGGCCCGGCGCAGTACTCAGCTGTTTCGGGATCCTCTCAGCCGTCAATCCGAGCGCCTTCTCCTCTGACTCCATCCTGGAGCCCCTCGTACATGTCCGTCAGCAGTGATCCTCGGACGCCAGGATTCGCCGTTTCTCATGGTCTCCCCCAGAAGGCATCGTCCCCTGGTCGGTTCTCGAACCCGACCCTCATCCGAACGTCCACGTTACAGCACTCCGGTTCCATCAGCCAAACGCAATCATTCAACCCTTATGCCATGTACCCGTCAAAGGCAATCCTGAAGCTGAATGGAGATTTGGATTCCATGACCCAACACTGGACTAAGGAAGAGCGCGACATGAAACGACGCCTGGTGCAATTCACTCGGGTGCAAAACGGCAGCACGATCCACGCGGATTTCAAACCTGTTGCCCCTGAGGACCGAGCCCCCAACAGCATCTGCATCAGCTGCATCAGCTGGGATGGCAAGGATGAGTGTTTTGTGACCAGCGTCGACACCATTTACCTCCTGGAATCACTTGTGGGTGTCCGCTTCACCGTGGAGGAGAAGAACCGCATTCGAAGGAATCTAGAGGGATTCCGTCCCCTTACCGTTTCGAAGGCCAAGGCCGATAGTGAAGAATTCTTCAAAGTTATCATGGGGTTCCCAGCGCCCAAGCCGCGAAACATCGAGAAAGATGTCAAGGTCTTCCCGTGGAAGATCCTGAGCCATGCTCTAAAGAAAATCATCGGAAAATACGTGAGTGACCTTTTTTCTTACCTAAATAGTCCTGCTTTAACGAATGTCTTACTGACTCTAGAACCCATTTAGTCCGCAAGCTACTCTTCCACTGCTGGCGCACTTCCCACCCCAATTGCCTCCAACTACCCCAGCAATGGTGCCGCATCCGATTCAGGCACCGAACCTCTGAACGCAGCATCGCCTCAGTCTGTTTCGGATACCGCTCCCTCGACAACGTACAGCTCGGCAATTGGAGCCCCAGCTTATTCACCCCCCACGGGGCATTCCGGAGCGCCAATGACCAACCCTGCCGAATTGCGCGCCGTGCTGCCGGCCGTCAACCCGTCCTACCACAGCATGACCACTCCTTATCAATGTGCACCCGTTTGCCAGCAACCGAGCCAGATTGGTATGACTGCGCCAGTGAGTCGAGCCTGGGAGTTGAATCCTCTCGTGAACGCCCCTCCGGCCAGCGGGCCCCCTCCTAGCAGTACTCCCTGCTATACCTATATGGCCCCTATGCCGTACTCTCTTCCGGACCAAGGGCCTTGAGGCTCTTGATCAATAATTTCTGCTTTTTTTTTTTTTTTTTTTAATACGTTTTAGCATCCGTCGGCGTTGTTCTCTGGTTTGTTACTTGTTTTACCTATCCCGATTTTCATGTCACTCCTTTATAAGCCATGGCGCTGGGTCATTGATGACGCCTTATATTTTTGGACCTCTTGTTTTTTAATCTGGCAATGGTGTTTTTCGGTTAATGGTTACTGGCCATGATCTGATGTCTCTCCTTTGAAATACCTCATGTCTTGATGCCCTTTGTTTTTGATTTTTGATTTCTTGTTGACACGACGCATTATAGATGATCTGTTATCCGTTCCTTTGATTTTTTGCAATTTCCGCGGGCATTGGGATACCACTCCTTCATGAAAAGTGTACAATTACTTTTAGCATAGCATGGCGCTGCAGTCCTTCCTTTTTATTTCGCAGGTCGGGATATTTGGAGATCGATGTAATGGGACATCCGGGTTGGCGAAGGAAAAGTGTGGAATTTGGTTTCGGTCTTGGATGGGGTGCTTTCTTCTGCTGTCTTTCGAGTCAGCACGGGGTTCGAAACGCACCCAACTGTGTGTTTATCTTGAATTCTTGGGGGTCGCTCTGTTTGAATTTGTTTGTTATTCTTTTCGACCCGAGATCTGCATAGCTTTGGCGTCTTTGAACCTGATTAATGTGTTCTTTGAAGTATTTATTTGATTCCACCTTTGTGTTAATGGATCTACTTATAGTCTTATTGTTTGTCTGATAGGATAAGCTGATGCTCTTGTATTTCGCATACTCTGCTCTAGATTCATTATTCCATATATTCGATATACTAACCCTGCCCTAATTACCCCATCCGGCACGTTCTGCATGCCGAATACCGGCGCGTACCGTCCGGTACCGTTATCTTATCGTCACCTGACCGGGCCGCAAATGCAGCCAGAAAGTGAGTCAGTCAACATTCTCAGCTCGCGGAAGTCTTGTCTCCCTGTCTTGCCCTCCCCCTTCGCTGCAATCCGTCATCTGGAGACCATCCTCCCCTCTCTTACCTATACCCGAATCTCTACTATACTCTAATCCCCCCCCGAGGGCTATATCCAACCAACCCCTTCTCTTTGCCCCGCTCCCCCCACCATCCCATTCCGGATATCATGGATGCGATCAAGCAGACATTTGCCAGGGCCAAGCAGGAAAAGCGTGCGGCCCTGGTCTCATACATCACGGCGGGGTACCCCACCGTCGAAGAGACAGTAGACATCCTTCTGGGCCTGGAAAATGGAGGCGCTGGTGCGTGACCCCCCGGATCGTTGAACCCCGCCACCGAACCCTTCCCACCCTTGTAAAAGTCCACCCGCTGACCGTATGGATGATCTACGCAATCAATAGACATCATCGAAGTCGGAGTGCCCTTTACCGATCCGATTGCGGATGGCCCGACCATCCAGAAGGCCAACACCAAGGCTTTGGCCAACGGTGTCACCGTCACCTCCGTCTTGGACATGGTCCGCACCGCCCGAAAGAGCGGCCTCAGGGCCCCCGTTCTGTTGATGGGATACTACAACCCTTTGATGCGATACGGTGAGGAGCGTATGCTCAAGGATTGCCGTGAGGCCGGTGTCAATGGCTTCATCATGGTCGACCTTCCTCCTGAGGAGGCTGTGCGTTTCCGAGACCTGTGCGCCAGCAACAAGTAAGGAGGCCCCCATTCGATCCTTTTCCATTGACGACGGCCCGGTGCGATGGTGCATTGCTTACTGACATGTTTGGAAACAGCCTGTCCTACGTCCCCCTCATTGCCCCCTCGACCTCGGAATCCCGCATGAAGCTCCTGTGTAAGATCGCCGACTCTTTCATCTACGTCGTCTCGAGAATGGGTGTCACCGGTGCCACCGGCCAGCTCAGCTCGAATTTGCCCGATCTTCTATCCCGGGTCCACAGATACTCTGGCAACGTGCCTGCGGCATTGGGTTTCGGAATTAGCACCCGGGAACACTTCCTGTCCGTGCAGGATCTTGCGGAAGGTGTCGTGATCGGCAGTCAGATCATCACTACTTTGGGCGAGGCCCCTGCTGGTCAGGCGGCTAAGAACGCCGAGGCCTACCTGTCCAGCGTGACCGGCCGGAAACTCGAGAGGGATGCCCAGGGTACGGTGGTCCGTGAGGTCAAGGTGCTGGATCCCGTCGAGAAGCGGGAGACCGAGGAGGGTGTCGCTCACCCCACGGCCGTTGTCACCGATGCCGGTAACCCTTCGGGCCCCGGCTTGGCCGACCAGATTGATGCGCTGAACGGCACGGGCAACCCTGCCGCCCAACCGTCGCGGTTCGGTGAGTTCGGTGGACAGTATGTCCCCGAGTCGCTCATGGACTGCCTGGCCGAGCTGGAGAAAGGCTTCGAGCATGCGCTGCACGACGCCTCGTTCTGGGAGGAGTACCGCTCCTACTACCCTTACATGGGCCGCCCCAGCAGCCTGCACCTGGCCAACCGTCTGACCGACCACGTCGGCGGTGCCAACATCTGGCTCAAGCGCGAGGATCTCAACCACACCGGTAGCCACAAGATCAACAACGCCCTGGGCCAGATCCTGCTTGCCCGGAGACTGGGCAAGACCCGCATCATTGCCGAAACCGGTGCTGGTCAGCACGGTGTCGCCACCGCGACCGTTTGTGCCAAGTTCGGCATGAAGTGCGTTGTCTACATGGGCGCGGAGGATGTCCGTCGCCAGGCTCTTAACGTCTTCCGCATGAAGCTCCTCGGTGCCGACGTGGTGGCCGTTGATGCCGGCAGCCGCACGCTGCGGGACGCCGTCAACGAGGCTCTCCGTGCCTGGGTTGTCGAACTTGACACCACCCACTACATCATCGGTTCCGCCATCGGTCCTCACCCCTTCCCCACCATCGTCCGTACCTTCCAGTCCGTGATCGGCGACGAGACCAAGCAGCAGATGCTCGAGCAGATCGGCAAGCTGCCCGATGCTGTCGTCGCCTGTGTCGGTGGTGGCAGCAACGCCGTCGGCATGTTCTACCCCTTTTCCAAAGACACGAGCGTCAAGCTCCTCGGTGTCGAAGCCGGCGGTGACGGTGTCGAGACCGCCCGTCACTCCGCCACCCTCTCCGGCGGCAGCAAGGGTGTCCTGCACGGCGTCCGCACCTACGTCCTCCAGGACGAGCACGGCCAGATCTCCGAAACCCACTCCATCTCCGCCGGTCTCGACTACCCCGGTGTCGGCCCCGAGCTGAGCTCCTGGAAGGACAGCGAGCGCGCGCGCTTCGTCGCTGCCACCGACGCCGAAGCCCTCTCGGGTTTCCGCGCCCTCGCCCAGCACGAGGGTATCATCCCCGCCCTGGAGTCCTCGCACGCCATCTTCGGCGCCATCGAGCTGGCCAAGTCCATGAAGAAGGGCGAGAACATCGTCCTCAACCTCAGTGGTCGTGGAGACAAGGACGTGCAGAGCGTCGCCGATGAACTTCCCCGTCTGGGTCCTAAGATCGGCTGGGACCTGCGCTTCTAGATTCTTTCAAACAAAAAAGCTAATCGATGCGTCCGTCCGTCCGTCCGTCTCATGATGTCCAGTCACCTTTTCTCTTCTCCTTTCTCCCTTTCATCGAACCCGAAACCAAAACCAAAACCAAACTCTAGGACAGATATAGATAGACAAGGAAGGATTCATCAAGTTCCGAAACAACAATAGCAAACAAAGCGCAGGCCAGCCCGATAATTGCACGGCCATAGATATAGACAACCTCAAATCAAGTTCGAAAACGGTTTAGGTAGCTTCCGGGACAAAAGTGGTTATGGTAGTGGTTTCAACACTTACTTACCTACAGTGATAAAAGCAGCGCATGGCCTTGGGATTCTTTTTTTCGGTTTTTTTCGGGTTTTTTCGGTTTTTTCGGAATTGGATCTGCATTCTAAAATATGAAGGGGAAAAGTGCAAGTTTTATTTCGGGCATTTCGGGGTACTTTTGATATGATTATGATTCTTTATTTTATTATCATTTTTTTTTCTCTTTTGGTTTCGGTTGGATAGAGATTCATTGCTAGATGAATCTGATTGAATTAGGAAATAAATATTTTCGATCTATACTATCCACCTACATTACGGTGGTGTGTTTAATGAAGGGCTGCTTGTCTGTTCATGCTCTATGCTCTATGCTCCATCTAGTCTCCTAGGAGAATAGGATGAGCTAAAGATGTCTTAAGCGAACTGATCAGTGTATCCATTCATATTCCACATTCCATGCAATGTGATATGACGAGAGAATGATATACAACCTACGAGAAGAAAAACAACCGATATATGCAAATGTCATAGTATAGTGTCAAGTGAAACGAAGCTTGAAAATGCGCAAGCAGAAAGAAAAACATAGAAAAGCAGGGCCAGAAACATAGATAGATATCTTTGCGACAGAGATAAGACAAGATACAAAAATAAAAGAACACGTCCATTCCTTCTCCCCCTCTTCCTTTTTGATCCGCTCGAAAGAAGCCGGGCTGGGTAGCTGGAGAATTACTTAGGTTTCGATCAGGTCGGCGCCGCTCTGCGACTGGACTTGTTCGGGAGCGCCGGTGCTGTCCCTCGTGTCCTTGTTGGCGACCTTGCGGGCGGAGCGGGCGTAGAATTCGTCGAGGACGCGCTTGGGGATACGGTTGAGGAGGTCCTTGGGGTAGATGCGCAGCAGATTCCAGGCGATGTCCAGGGATTCGAAGATGGATCGCGACTCGTACGTGGACTGGTTGATGAAGGAGCGCTCGAACTTGTCGAGGAACTCGAGAGAGAGTTTATCTTCCGAGGACAGGGCGTCCTCACCGACGACGGCCTTCATGGCGGCTGTTGGAGGGATCAGGTTAGTGCTTTGGACAGGAGCGTTCTGTATGCGAGGGATGACTCACCAGCATCTCGTCCAATGGCGTACTTGGCGTATAGCTGGTTGGACACGTCGGAGTGGTCTTTACGAGTACGACCTTCACCAATGGCGGACTTCATCAGACGGGAAAGAGAGGGCAGGACGTTGATTGGCGGGTAGACACCCTTGTTGTACAGCTGACGATCGATGAAGATCTGACCCTCCGTGATGTAGCCAGTCAAGTCGGGAATAGGGTGGGTGATATCTGGACCATGTCAGCCGAGTTCGGATTTGTCTCGTGTTTCAAACGTACCATCGTTGGGCATGGTCAAAATAGGGATCTGGGTGATAGAGCCGTTACGACCCTCCACTCGTCCAGCTCGCTCGTAAATGTTGGCCAAATCAGTATACATGTAACCGGGGTAACCACGACGACCCGGCACTTCTTCACGAGCAGCTGAAACCTCACGAAGAGCGTCACAGTAAGCCGACAGATCAGTCATGATAACCAACACGTGCTTCTCCAGCTGGTAGGCGTAGTATTCGGCGGTCGTCAGAGCGAGACGGGGGGTAATGATACGTTCGATCCTGAAGGCAATGTTAATCCACCAGGTACATCACCAACAACTGGACAGGGAGCAAGATTGTGAGAGAAAGGACGTACGTCGGGTCGTTGGCCAAGTTCAGGAACAGCGTGACACGCTCCATACTGCCGTTCTCCTCGAAATCGCGAGTGAAAAATCGACTGGTTTCCATGTTCACACCCATGGCGGCGAAGACGATCGAGAAGTTGTCCTTGTGACCGTCGTGGACATCCTTGGTGGGCTTGTTGACCAGACTGGCCTGACGACAAATCTGAGCAGCAACCTCGTTGTGGGGAAGACCAGCGGCCGAGAAGATGGGAATCTTCTGACCACGGGCAATGGAGTTCATCGTATCGATGGCGGAGATACCGGTCGAGATCATTTCTTCGGGGTACACCTGTCCGCAAGAACCCGTTAGCTACCGCAACGGACAAGCTTTATGCGAGCACGACAATGGACATACTCTCGAGTAAGGGTTGATGGGCTGTCCGTTGATATCCAAGTAGTCCTCCGCCAGCACCTTGGGACCCTTATCAATAGCACGACCCGAACCATCGAAAACACGACCCAACATGTCCTCGGACACACCCAGCTTCAAACTGTGGCGGGTGAACTCGACTTTAGTCTAGTACCGGTCAGCAGGTCGCTCCTTGTCTAACAATCCGAAGCATGTATTTACCCTCTTGACATCGATACCGGGGGTACCTTCGAACACCTAGAAAAGCCGTAGACCACGTTAGTATCTCGCGAAGGAAAGGAGGTTCCGAATATAGGAGACCGCGGCGATTTAATCGGCCGTACCTGAACGATGGCTCGACTTCCTATTCAACAAAAAAACAAATTAGCTTTCATGAACGCATCAACCGTCGTCGCATACGATCAAGGGAACCCACCTCTGGCTTCCAGGACCTGACCCGACCGCTCAGTTCCATCGGGGAGAGTCAGGGATACAATCTCGTTGAAACGAGGGAATTTGACCTAAGGGGAATGTTATGAGTATAGAGAACCACACAGCGAGGAGCTTCGTGAAGTATGAGAAACAAGAGGGAGCCTGTTCGGGGCAGACGTACATTGTCGAGAACGACCAGCGGTCCGTTGATACCTCCGATGGTGTTGTAGCGGATGCGAGGCTTGACGGAGGTCATCCGGGGGTCGATGAATTCGGACGCCATGATGAAGAAGGTCCTTGCAAAATGGCCAGGAAGAAACAGGGAAAACGACGGAGGGGCAAGGGGAAAGGCGAGAGAGACGGGGAGCAGCAGCTGGAGATCGGAGCAGACGTCGGGCCAACTAACTTGAGATGACGATTGCACGGGATGTGCCACGTGATTTCCCCACATGGTTTACATCGCATACTTACGGAGTATACATGTTACTACTATATTGTCCCATCTGCAAATCATGCCATATCGGTCCTGCATGCCAATGGATCGTCGTAATCATATACATGGAACAAGAAATCAAGCCTCAAAAAGAAAAAGAAAAGAACCGGGCCGAAAATCAACAGATGCGCCGTCTGACCGTTCAACCATCGAGGTATCCGCAAATGAACAAAACGATAGCAATGAAAAAAAATGATAAAGAATAGTCGCCAAGTTGATTATATCAATCCACCTTCGCAAATGCCAGCTTTTTAGGAGCGGAGAGGTTGTTGGAAAGACGAATCGTCGTCTTCTTGTTCTTCGAATGCTTCTTGAGCTTCTTCCGGGCCACCATGACGGGAACCGACGAATGCATCACCAAGTAGTTGGAGAATGATCCAAGAAGTACACTAGAGATAGTATGAGTTATTTGCTTTCGAATAAATCAGGGCCGACGCAGAAGAACTTACCCCTTCAAGGCACTTCGGCCTCTGGCGCCGACAATCACCAACGTCGGATCGAGGCCGTCAATCTGCAAATCGAAATGTTAGTAATTAGGAGAAGAGACCGAAAGATCGGGTTAAAATGAATGCCACGTACAGCTTCCGTAATCATATGCTTTGGGCTCTTGCAATGGATCGCCTCGACGGCGACCCGAACTTGGAGCAGCGTTTTCCTCAGTAAGCGAACGCACGTCTGAGAGATGACCTCCACAGAACGGACACGTTCGGATTCAATCTTGGACATCCCGCGAGCATCCACCGATCCGGGTTTACTGTCCGTTCCCGGCCCCAGTCGACCGAGGATCGCACGGGATAAATTAGTTGACGAGTCATTCTGCGGCTTCTGCGCGGTCTCTTCCGTCTGCGACCCTATCACGGCTGCAGCATCCTGCATGGCTTTAGCGTTGTCACCGACCTGCGGTGTATTGGACGCCGCCGTCTCGTCGTGCATCGCGCAAACGGCAAACATGGTGTCGCCGTCACGAAGAATAGTACCGATGGTCCATTCCAGAGCGTATACTGATTCCTCGCTCAAATCCGTCGCAACTAGATACTTGCGCTGTCGGCGACGGCCGCCGTCCAGTTCGCCGGACTGCTTGGAGTAGTCCCCGCGAATGATGGTTCGAATCGAGCGATTTTGGACGGAGCTGTCGATCGCGGACATTTGAATGCCCATTTGTTGAGCTCGTTTGATATCCGACAGCTCGGCTTCGTCGTCGGAACCAAATGGTGTATTAGGCATGGAGGCAGCCGAGTCGAAACTAGTGCGAGGATGGACATCGGGTCTCTTGGGAATCGGACCTTGTTTGGAAGAATGTGAATAGTCGGATTTCTCCTCGGCGTCTGCAATATTGCTGTCAGTTGATGGTCTTGAACCTAGAAAATAATTTCTAAACATAATAAGAGGATTCAAGGGGAACAAAGACAGAGAGAAAAAGCAAGACGTACTCTCTTTTTCTTCTACCGGAAGTGGCGGCGGCCCAGTTTTCGCACTTCCCGCGGAACTAGTCCTGGGGGGAAGGATGATGTCAACCGTTGGTTTTCGTCCGCGCTCGGTTGTAGAGTCGTCATCGTCATCATCACTTGTAGAGGAGTCGTCGGCGTCTTCGTCGCTAGTTTCGATGGGATTGTTCTCGCTGTCGTACATGTCCTTCGCCAGACGCTCATCCCCAGATGTCAATGGTTTCTTGTCGGCGTCGGCTGTCTCGCCACCTTGAGTAGGGGCAGGGACAGGGGCAGGAGGAGGTGTTGGCGTGGCTTGTGGCTTATCAGCGTTCGCCGTTTCCACCGGTTTGGCTTTCTCGGGCGCCGGCTTCCCCGGATTTGAACTGGAATTGCGAGAGCTTGATCCGAGCCATCGGTTCTTTGGAGAGCTCGAGCGACCCAGTCGGGAGGAGGAGAGCCGCGAGTCCAGCGAGGTTCCCCGAGCGGTATTGTTGCGACTCGAATCCCTGCCCCTGGTGAAACTGGGCAATCCGACCTTCAGATCGAGGCCGGACATGACGGCAGCCATGGCATTTTTGGTTTGTGGCGGCTTATTGGATGATTTGTCGGCGGCTCGATTGGCGCGCCGGTTTAAGCTGTAGCTGGTGGCGCTGGGAGACATGACGACGGAATCGTCCCAGCGAATGCTCGGTTTGGGTTTGCTGGCGACGGGACTGGTGGCGGCGCTGTGAGAAGTCTGACCGGGATGCGCCTCAGCGAGCTTTTTTTTGTCGAGGGCGGCGTTGTCGCTAAAACGGCGCGTGGTGGTTGTAGCGGCGGATGGGCCGAACTCTTTCTCCGGCGAGGAGGAGGTGGAGTGAGAAGCCGCAGCAGTAGGCGGCGACGCCACCGTAGTGTTCACACGCAAAGATGGGGCGGGAGCAGGGTCATGCCAGCTGCGACGGTTGGACGGGGGAGTCACACCAACCCCAATGCCGGCGATGGACCCATGTCGGGGCGGCAGGGTCTCGGGCGACTCGGGCGACGGAGCAACGTCCTGGAAACTCCGGGTCGTCGTCGCGCTCTGGTTCCGGCGGGAAGCTGCGCTGCGAGCTTCGAGCTCGCCGGCTAGTTCTAGGCGCTCCTCCTCCAGAGCGGCGGCCAGCGACTGGATGCGGCCGGGCTTTCGACTGCTGTAGTAGGGCATCGTGGGTGGGTTTTTGACACGGGGTGGGGGGAATCACGTCGAGCCAGACCCCGAACCTCTGGCGCTGGCCAAACACGCCGAGGGAGGTGGAGAATTTGACGCTCTAATGACGAGAGAAGAATTAGTCTCGCCAGTCTTCCGCTGCCAGAGGGGGACCGTCACATCCAACCACACATCGCAGGGGAGGCGGAGAAAGGAGGGAGAAAGGGCCGAAAGAGAGGAAAAAGGGCCCTGTTTTTGCTCCTGTCACTAACTGAACCTAAAAAAGCCCGCGACGGTCGTTAGGCACGATGCTTTTAAGCAGTCCCTCCACGTGCAGGCAACCGTGTCAATCCCGACGATCTTCCACTAGTCGGGTGGTCTAACAGTCGTGGACGGTGGTTGGGTGGGCGACCTGGAGAGACACTGTGGACTGTGGGCTTCGCGAACGAAAGATGGGAGGGAAAATGAGGACAAGAAGGGAGATGCGAAAAGACGAGCGAAGGAGAGCAGAAGAAAAGCGATCGACGTTGAGGTTCGACGGGGGTTGTCAGGTGAGGGATGATCAGGTCTGGGGGGCGCTGCAAGGGGCTCGCATCACATTCCGGGGGGAGAGAGGAGGAAATAGGAATATATCCCGGTGAATATTCACTGTTGACTATTCAAATTCAATCACGAAGCAGAAGGCGACCCGAGGCGGAGCAGAAGATCATCGAAGGGGCTGGAGACTCTCGGCGCGGGGCAAAGACGGTCTGAGGGGAGGAAAAGGGACGATCGTTTTACTGTGTGGATGAATTCAATTCCCTGGTGGCACCGGAGCATCCCTTGCAGACATCACAAGGCTTGGGCAATCGTGAAGAAAGTGTCACGGCCGCATGCAGTGCTCCAGCCGTGTCTCCAGACGGGATTCTTGCAGATGCCTTCAAGTGATGCAGCGTGCGTAATCATGGAGAAGTCATCGTGGTCAATCAATCAGATAGTAAATAAATAAATACCCAGAGTCATAACAAATGCTCAGCTCAACAAAGATCATGCGCGGTCTAGACTCCCTGGCCAGCCAATGATGCCGTCATGATGAGTCCGTCATTCACCTCAAAGAAGCTCCAAATAAAAATAGTAAAGAAGGATGCATTAATTAGAGGTCCCTGGAACCCTAGACCAACCCAACCAAACAAAACACAGTAACACATCCCAGATGCACCAGACCTTCCCAGAAGTGCCATGTAACGCCGTCCATGCCGTTTCCTCGCTCAAGCTTTGGTCTTCTTCTTTTTCGAGGTCTGTCGAGCGGCCGTCGCTTCGAAAGCTGCCTCAGGCGGCTCTTCGAACTTGCCTGCTCGCTTCTTGCCCCCGGCATATTTCTCCTCTAACCGGTCAAAGAACGAGTCCGCCCGCGATGCTTGTCGCTGCTTGATGATCGATAGCAGATCGTTGTCATTCGCCGGCGCATCCTTCTTCTTCTTCTTCTGTCCGCCTTTCTTCTTGCTATCCTTCTTCTCTTCTAGCTCCTGGGCTAGCTTCTCTGCCTCCTTGGCTTCTTTTTGCGCCCGCTTTAATCGTTGCTGTTTCTTCTTCTCAGGCTCCTCGGTGTATTTCTTGTGTCGCTCGGCCTTGCCCTCGTCGATGGCCTTGTCGATAAGGGCGCGGAATCGCTCATCGTCGTCGATCACATTGCACAGCATCACCGACTCGTAGACCTTGTCCAGATCGCCGCGGTACTTGTCGAACGCCGCTAGCACGTCCCGTTCCTCCTCTTCAGAGCCCTGATAGTCCTTCTTGAACTGATCCAGTGCATTCTCGTCGATCGCACTGGAGAATTGTTCGCGGTAGAAATCCATCCAGTTGAAGTCGCCATCTTCCTCGACGGCCTCGGACGTACTGCCGGTCAGATCGAATCGTTTGCGGCGTTTTTCATCGGAGAGAATCGCGTAGGCGAAGGCGATCTGCTGGAATTTCTCGTTGGCTTCGTCCTTGGAATCGGCGGATACCTTGTCTTTGGTGGGGGATTGTCAGCATCTGCACCTGCATCGTGACAGGGATGGCCGAGTGGGGGTGACGCACCTGGGTGGTTCCTTAGCGCTTGTTTTCGATAGGCAGACTTGATCTGATCGGGGGTTGCATTTTCGCTGACGCCCAGGATGCCATAGAGGTCCGTCTCGACTGGCTGGGGGAAGTCCTGGAAGTCTTCGTCGGACGACATGAGGGAAGAGAGGGGATGGAGAGGAGGCGACAACCCGGGGAATGGCAAAGCTTGAATGGAGTAGGGACTTTTGTTCTTCTGCAGGTGTCGAGAGACTGAGAGCAGAAAGACAGACGAAACGCCGAAAAACGACGCGACGCGGCATCACTTGAACTGCCCGATCGGGCTTAGCGTCACGCTGAGGTCATCGTCTTCTTTTATCTTTCTTCTTCTCTTCGTCAGTCTTATTCTTGCCTTACTTCCTACTTCTTGTACATATTTGATCACCATGAGCTCCCTCCACCGAAATTACATGCAACAATGCATCGGCCTCGCCGAAAAGTCCCCCCCGCGACCGACCAACTTCCGAGTCGGCGCCGTCCTCATATCCCGCAAAGACGGCGATCTGTGGGCGGAGGACGACCGCGTCCTCTCGACTGGTTACACCATGGAGCTGGATGGCAACACGCACGCAGAACAGTGCTGCCTATCCAATTACGCCGCCGCGCATTCGGTCCCAGATGACCGCGTGCACGAAGTCCTGCCCTCCGAACCGGGCCGCAAACTAGTCATGTACGTGACCATGGAGCCGTGCGCGAAACGACTGTCGGGGAACGCGCCCTGCGTGCAACGGATCATCCAGACGAAGGAGGGCGGGCGCAATGGCATCCAGAAGGTCTACTTTGGCGTGAAGGAGCCGGGCACCTTTGTCGGACAATCGGAGGGGTGTCAGCGGCTGACGGAGGCGGGGATTGAATGGCACGTCGTCCAGGGGTTCGAGAGGAGGATTTTAGAGGTGGCGGTGGCTGGACATGAGAATCGCGACGAGGAGGTCAAGTCGGCGTTGGATCAGGTCGAGACGAGACTGGATGACGTCAGTGACGACGAGCGCGAGAGACAGAGGCAGATGCCCCGGAATCCGAAGAAGCGAATGATGTAGGCCGTGACGAGAGTCGACGCCAGTGCCACTGTAACGTTGGGTAATCTACGGAGAAGGCATCAGACGCCAATGGTGCGATGAATCGACGCATTGATTGTGTTCCCTCGGGGCCACGCATGCCGTGCCAAAGTTGGACGCAACCCACCATGGTCGACTGAACACAGCATACCAACGCTCCAACGTATTCCAACGCCTGAATAATACAAATTCAGTCTTAGCCACAGTCTCCAAAGACATTCGAAGCTAGCGACGTGACTAAACACACCAGCAAGTAAAGGTGATAGCGATAAGAAGCTTATCGGTCATCAGATAAGATACCCCACAGTCGACTTTCCCGGCGGAAAGTCTTGTCCGCCGGGAAAAACATTCATATACCTGAGGTCCAGCAGCAGTCTGGAGGCCCGGCTGGCACAATTGATGCAATGCAGGACCAACGCCGCCCCTATCGCTCCCACAAGGTGCCCGCCTGCGATCGATGTCGCCGATTCAAGCGGCGCTGCACCGGCGGGACTCCAGATCGGCCTTGCGTGCTGTGCAACCTGCAGGACGTGCCCTGTCTCATCTCAGCCAGCCCCAAAGCCCAGACCGGAGCTCGTCGCTCGGCTAAGCGTGAACTGCGACGGGCTCAGTCTAAACCTGGCACGTCTCACGCCAACACGATTGGCAATGCTGCTGCACCGTCGCCGGCAGAAGACGTCGGACGGGAGAGCATCGGAACCGATTATCATGGCTCACCGGGCCAGGATCGCGCCAAAGTCGAGCTATCAATGGTTGCGAGTCCGGTCATCTCGGAGGATATCCAGATCCTGGAACGTTATATGTCTTCGAAGGCAACTAGCTCCGTGTCCGCCTCGGTCGAGGGAAGTCTCTCTCACGCGGCGGCTGCCAATCCAATGGTGTATATGAAAGTTCCCCGACGGAGAGAGGGACTTGCCATGTCAGAGAATCCGGGGAAACAGCAGAAGGAGATTCTACAGCAGATTATCAAACCGTATGCAGACGAATTGGTCAGACTGTAAGTAAAATAGCAGGCTGGTATATATGCACCACTAACGAAGCAGGGAAAAGGTACTTCGATGAGATTCACCCTGCCTTTCCAATCCTGGACCGTCAATCATTTCTGGAGCTGTATAGAAGTGGAGACAAGCTGTCTCCGGCGCTGACTTGCGAATTCTTTGCCCTGTCGCTGATCCTATGGCAACACTCGCCGACTCTTAAGCAATTCCCCAAGCCCGACTCGCGGTTTATCTGGAATCTCGCCGTGGAGGCCTTGCAGCAGGACTTCCTTGCACCTGGGCTGTCCACCATCTTTACCGTTGTCCTGGACATGATGGGCCGGCCCGTCTACTCCGTCCTGGGGAATACTATCAACAACGGCAGAGCGGTTACGCTGGCGCAGACGTTAGGGCTGAATCGTGATCCGACCAAATGGAAAAGACCGGCCAGTGAAAAGGCCCTGCGTATTAGGTTATGGTGGGCCGTCGTTATCCACGATCGATGGTGAGTTAATTCCCTGTTATACGCGTTCGTTTCTAACCCATTACAGGTCCAGCTTTGCCCATGGCATACCCCCGATTATCACCAAAGGCCAACACGACGTGCCCGTCCCTCTCCCTCTCGATATCCTCTCCGACGCAGATAAATCCGAAAAGCACGCCCGGGCTGCCGTATGCTTTATGCGTCTCTGCACCTTGACCAATATCCTCGGCGATGTCCTTCCGCTTGCGTATCATCTTGACGTGGACCAGAAACAAATCTGGCGACAAATCCGCCGATTGGAACTGGAGCTCTGCGAATGGGAGGATAATTTGCCCGGGTATCTTCAACCCACCGGCACCGACCAACCCCGGCCATCGGGATCGAGCAGTCTGCGACTTGGCTACCTTTCCGTCCGGCTGCTGCTCAACCGCATCGCTTTACACGTAAGTCTCTCCCCCCCGGTGTATTGAACTAAGCTAAGAGCCAAAAGGCAGCAACGCTATCCTCCGAAATCGACCGCTCCGAAAGCACCCGCTACCACCTGTCTCAGCTGCGCCGGTCCGCCCACGACATCGTCGAATACGTCTGCTCCTTGACGACGGCCCAGCTGCAAGAGTTCTGGCTCCCTTGTATGCATCCAGCCCCATCTCCACTAACAGACAACCTTTTACATCTAAAACCCAAAAGCAAGTCTAACAAGTCTAACGCATCCAGACACCGCCCACCACCTCATCCTCACCGTCATCATCCTCCTGCGCTGCACCGTCGAATCCACCGACAAAGCGATCGTCACGTCCTGCCGATCGAGTCTCTCGCGCCTGTGGACGAAACTCCACGACGCCGCCGAGCACGACGGCTGGGATCTCGCGAGCATCTGCATCAGCCAGTGCGATGAGTCGGTGTCCAAGATCCTGCAGAATGCATCTGACACGCGGGGCGTTCCGAAGGAGCAATACGTCGAGCCGCGGTCGCTGGAAGATCCGCAGGGTTCGGCGCCGGTGGATGCGTCGGTAGGGCTGGCGAGTGGCAGCGGTAGTGGTAATGGCATTGGCAATGGGCTGTCTGCGGATCTGTTGCCGGATATCCTGCCGTTCGCGAATCCGGATATCTCGTTCGATAACCAGTGGGATGTCGGGCCTTGGTATGGGCTGGGGTGGATGGATATCGATAATCTTTCGTATGAGGCGGTGAATCAGGGGTTGTTTATGTGATCAGCTGTGTATATCTATACAGATCGATTACGGAGTATTCCATCACCGTCAAGGCTGGTGTCCTACTAGGCGAGATCAGGATCCGTCTGCGTGAGCGACTCATCCTGCAGATTAAGTAAAAGGACTAAGCTCGAGTAAATAAAAACATACCCCAAGGGTCGCTCATTCCATAAAGTCATGGCGTACGTAATTCATGGCTCACGCCAAAAAGTGAGCTGATCTGCGGTCGTACAACCGATCGTATGATCCGTCTACACCCTATATGTCAACCACAACACCACCAACAAACTAAGTGACAATATACAATCTACCATTTTCAACCTACACCACACCCGAAACCAAGAACAAAACCAACCCAACCCAACCCCTTAAAAAATGACCCCCACAGCAATCATAGTCATCGGCTCCGGCCTCGCAGGCCTAACCACCACCGCGCACCTCCTCACGCACCGCATCCCCGTCCTCCTGCTCGAACGATGCCCCAAACCCGGCGGAAACAGCATCAAAGCCTCCAGCGGCATCAACGGCGCCCCGACGGCGTTCCAGCCCCCTGGGTCTGACTCCGTGGGGTCGTTCTACGCTGACACGGTGGCGTCCGCGGGAGAGGTGTTTCTGTCTGCGACGGGGGCGGAGAAATCTCGTCGGGAAGGTCTGGTTACGACGCTGACGGAGAGGTCGGCCGAGGGAGTGTCCTGGTTGAGTGAGATGGGGGTGGATTTGTCTCGTGTGGCGAGACTTGGGGGACATAGTGTTGCGAGGACGCATCGGGGAGGGGGGAAGGGGACGCCGGGGTATGAGATTGTGAAGGCGCTGCTGGGGAAGGTGGAAGGGGATGAGAGGTTCAAGATGGAGACGGGACGCAGGGTGACGAGGATCCTGCGCGAGACAGATGGCGCGGTGAATGGGGTCGAGTATACGACTGTCGACGAGGGCAATGAGACGGTGGAGCGGGCGTATGGCCCCGTGGTGGTGGCGACGGGGGGCTTTGCGGGCGATGCGCGCGGTCTGTTGGCGACGTATCGGCCGGATCTGGCGGGGATTCCGTCGACGAATGAGCCTCGTGAGGGCACGCAGCCGCTGCTGCAGGCGGTTGGGGCGGCGATGGTGGATATGGACTGCGTGCAGGTGCATCCGACGGGGTTTGTGGACGCGGCGCAGGCGGAGGCGACGGTGAAGATCCTGGCGGCAGAGGCGCTGCGGGGGGAGGGGGGTATTTTGGTGCTGGGGGATGGGAGGAGGTTTGTGAATGAGCTGGAGACGAGGGAGAAGGTGACGGGGGAAGTGATGCGGCAGGCGGAGCGGTTGTCGACGACGGCGACGCAGTGGGATACGAAGCTGGTGCTGGACGAGGGAGCTGCGGCGGCGCTGGAGTCGCATCTGGGGTTTTATATGTGGAAGAAGCTGATCGAAAAGACGACAGTGGGCGAGCTGATGGCGGAGATGCCGGCGTTGGAGAGCACGTTGCGCGAGTATGTGGACGTGGTATCGGGCAGGGAGAAGGATCGCTTTGGCCGCGAGTCGTTTGGGAACTGGACGCTGGCCGAGGTGAAGCCCGAGTCGGTGGTCTACGTGGGCAAAGTGACGCCGGTGGTGCATTTCACCATGGGAGGCGCCGTCATCAACGAGCGCAGTCAGGTTTTGGACGAGCAGGGCCGTCCGATCCCTGGTCTCTGGGCGGCGGGCGAGATCACCGGAGGACTGCACGGTCAGAATCGCCTGGGAGGATCGTCGCTGCTGGAGTGTGTCGTCTTCGGCCGCATCGCCGGAGATGAAGCCGTCGCCTTCTATCGGGGGTTGCAGGGTGAGGGATCTACGTGTGCAGGACACGACGATCTATAGATCGATTGACAGAATGATATGTCCATGGATCATTGAGAGCCATCCGACTAGGTAGAATATCCGGGGATATGCACTCTCGGCTGAAATACTCTCTATCTCATTACGAGTACGAATGATGCTGAAGATGATTCACGGGTAAACCCCGGATTCCCCGCAGATCGTCCATTTATCCTGAAGCCATTTAGCCGGCTTCATTTCTGTGAATATCCCTGTAGATGAAAGGACTCTCTGCCATCCCCTCAATTAACCCCCCCGCATTAATATCGACAGCCCGGTATAAAATGCCTTCATTCCCCCCAATGCCTGATGGTCCATTCTCGTCCAACGAATATGTATATACTTCTAGCCCTATCCCTCCTGGCCATGGCAGCCTCCAGCCTGTCTCACCCTGTGAAGGACGCCCCCTACACCAACCCCATCCTGGGCGGCTGGCACTCCGACCCATCGTGCATCTACGTCGCCGACCACGACACCTCCTTCTGCGTGACCTCCACCTTCATCGCCTTCCCCGGTCTCCCCATCTACGCCTCCAAGGACCTCCAGAACTGGAAACACGTCAGCAACGTCTTCAACCGGCCCAGCCAGATCCCCTCCCTCGCCGACACCGTCGGCCAGCAGGGCGGCATCTACGCGCCCACGCTCCGCTACCACGGTGGGAAGTTCTACCTCGTCGTCTCGTTCCTCGGCCCCGAGACCATCGGCCTCGTCTTCACCTCCACCAACCCCTTCGATGACAACTCGTGGTCCGAACCCATCCAGTTCCCCGTCCTCGGCATCGACCCGGACCTCTTCTGGGACGACGACGGGACCCTCTATGTTACATCCTCGGACAACGGCATCCGCTCATACTCCCTGGACCTGAACACGGGAACCACCGGCCCCGTATCCACCCTCTGGAACGGCACGGGCGGCGTCTACCCCGAGGGTCCGCACCTCTACCGCAAAGACGGCTACTACTACCTCATGATCGCGGAGGGCGGCACCGAGCTGGGCCACGCCGAGACCATGGCGCGGTCCAAGCACCGCACCGGGCCCTGGGAGCCCTGTCCGTCGAACCCGCTGCTCTCGAACAAGGGCACGACTCAGTACTTCCAGACCGTGGGGCACGCGGACCTGTTCCAGGACGGGGCCGGGAACTGGTGGGCGGCGGCGCTGAGTACGCGGTCTGGACCTGACTGGGCGAACTATCCCATGGGGCGAGAGACGGTGTTGGTCCCGGCGACGTGGGACGAGGGGGAGTGGCCGGTTCTGCAGCCTGTGAGGGGCAGGATGCGAGGGCCCTTGCCGCGGGCAGATCGGGGTGGGTTGGAGGGGAAAGGGAGAGGTGTGTTTGCGGGGAGTCCGGATAGAGTGGATTTCAGGCCGGGGGAGTCTCTGCCCGCGCATTTTCTGTATTGGCGGTTTCCGAAGGACGGGATGTTCAGTGTCTCGCCGAGAGGGCATCCGAATACCCTGCGCGTGAACCCGTCGTTCCATAATCTGACGGGTGGCGAGGACTGGAAGGCCTCGGATGGGATCAGTCTGGTTATGCGGCGGCAGACGGATACGTTGTTCACGTATGGCGTCGACGTGGAGTTTGCGCCGAAGGTCGACGACGAGGAGGCTGGGGTGACGCTGTTCCTGACGCAGGATCAGCATGTGGATCTGGGGATTGTGCTGCTGCGGACAGAGGGTAAGACGTCGCTGTCGTTCCGGTTCCGGGCTACTGGGAAGGGGAATTTCAAGGGGACGCTGGAGACGGAGGTTGTCCCTGTTCCGAGGGAGTGGAAGCATGAATCTATCAGGTTGGAGATCCAGGCTGTGAGCGATACGAAGTATACGTTCTCGGCGGCAGCTGGGGAGAAGAGGAAGGTCATTGGGAGTGTGGATTCGTTGGTGGTGAGTGGGGATACGGGGAGGTTTACAGGTGAGTCTTTACTCTTTAGCGTATTTTCAGGGATTGTGCTAATGGTGCAGGTACTCTGGTCGGGGCGTATGCGACGAGTAATGGGGGAAAGGGGACGACGCCGGCGTACTTCAGTAAATGGCGGTACCAGGGACAGGGCCAGAAGATCGATCATGATGTGATCGTACGTGCAGATTAGGAGGACAGGTAAGTATAAGGTGACTGATGCAATCATGAATGAAGTTGATATAAGAGCTATACGGACATATTTATGGTCACCAAATCATCGAATATAGTCAGTCCCAGTAAACAGATTGATAAGTAAAGATTAGTTACAACCGAACTGCCAGGATTCGAGAAAAAGCAATAAAGATAAATCACCACCACAACCACCCCTTCCCTTTCCCCTTCCCCTTCTTCCCACCATCCACATCCTTCCCATCTCCATCTGCATCCCCATTCCCTCCCCTCTCTCCCCCCTCATCCTCCCTCCCCTCCTCCTGCATCGCATTCTCCTTCTCCTCCGCCAACCTCACCGTCTCCTCCACAACCAACAAATCCCTCTCAATCAACTCCGCCCAATTCTGCACGTCCCCGATCTCCTTGAGCCCGTCGCGCGCCTGATCCGCCACCTTCGCCCACCCGTCGTTCTGCTTCCGCAGCGCCTCCGTCGTCCGCTGCAGCTCGGTCTCCTGTCGCGAGAGCGCGGACGCGTTGGCGTGTAGCGTGCGCGCGCGGTCGCGGATCTGCGTCTCGTGGTTTTCGCCCACCGAGCGCAGCGTCGCGGTGAATGCGGTTTTGGCTTCGAGGGTTTCTTTGCTTTGGTTTGAGGGTTCGGGGGAGGGTTGGTGTTGGTGTTGGGGTTCTTGGGTTGCGGGGGGTTGGAGGGGGTGGAGGTGGGGAGGGAGGAGGATGAGGGGATGGGGTCGGTGTCTGTGGTTGTTGGGTAGGAACTTGGGATGGAAGACATGTTGAGATGAATATAGATGGTGTGAGATAAGATGATGAAAGATGGATGGATGAAGGCTTATATATTCGGGATCAGATGACCCCGCGCTAATGCATCGCATCTTCTGTACTCTACTTCTACTTCTACTCAGTAATTCTACTCAGTAATTCTACTCAGTACTCTACTTCTACATACATGAATCCAGTCAATCTCTTACACTATTACATTCGTAACGCTAGATGCTGCTCCTATCCCGCAACGCCATGCATGCCCCAGCACTCTCCAGCTGCTCTCGGGCGCAAATAGATGTATTAAATGTCGCTGTGCACGCAAAAAATAAGAAAAAAAAAAAAATACACTACATACTGGCCAGCTCTTGGTCAATCTGCCGATCCAGGAACGCCCGCTTGTCGCCCGTCAACGTCGTCTGGAGTCGCTGCTCGACCAGTGCTCGAACTATCAAATATTAGTACTCGATCGAACCCTCTAATCGCAGGCTACTTACCTTGCTTCTTCGTCACCGTGTCCAAATCCACCTCCGCCAAACACCCCCGGATCGCCTCCGTGATCGTCATCTCGTCAGGCCCGCCGGTGCTGCCGCGGAAGTCAAACGCGCTCTGCGGCCGCGACTGGAACCCGCCGACCGGGCTGCGAGAGTTGGGCCGAGCAGTCAAGAGGTTGTCCGTGCTCTGCATCAATCCCACGCTGTGTCGGTTCGTGCTCATGCCGCTCTCGTGGAACTGACTGAGATTGCCCATCGACTGTCGCGGCGTGTGCTGTCCCTGCAGCGGCATGTCGGTGTATCGGCTGAAGCTGGACATGTGCGAGCTGCGGTTGCCCGGGATGTTGCCGCCGAACGGAGCCGGCGACTGCGGCGGCATGTAGGGGTTGCCGCTGCGGCCCTGTCCGTGGAATCCCGTCAGGATCGTCGACGCCGGCTTGACGGACGAGTAGTTGGAGTGCATGTCATCCATCTCCATGGCCATGTCGTCCATGTACCGGCCGCCATACACCTTCTCCTGGCTCATGCTGTAGTCTCCACGGCGGCCCGGCAGGTTGTTGGCGAGAGCGTAGTCGTCCCAGCGCTGCAGCGGAATGCTGCGCGGGTCAAACACCTCGTCCTCCACCGCGACCACCCGCTTGGATCCCTTCTCCCCGATAACCACACGCGTGTTTCCCCAACTGAAATCGTCCTGCTTCCAGAACGAGTACAGCGGCAGAATGAAGTTGTACACCGGGTAGGCACAGATGTAGATGATCATCCATCCAATGTGCTGCCACTGTCGCTTCAGGATGAAAATGATGGCCTGGAGACCATACACACCGGCCAGAATACAGATGGAAATCAGCGGCAACGGGCCGGTGTGACTGGCCACACGGTAGATCAGGTATCCCAGGTAGACGCAGGTCGCCGGAAGAATCACCGTTCCGATCAGATCGACCAGCACGACGAAACGCATACTGAAACAGCAGAAACCGCAGAGATCACTCAGAGCTGCCAACTCCACCAGGTTATGGATGGTCGAGTTGATCCACCGACGTCGCTGCGAGAGCAGCACACTCCACGTCTCGGGCACCGCAGTACTGGCATAGGCATCCGGAATGAACTTGTACGACATGGTCGGGAAGTGCTTCGTCATCAACGTAGTCAACCAACGATCTTCTCCCAGGGAGAGCAGGTTCTTCTTGTGCAGGGTGTCCACATTGATATCAGCATACTCTTGGACCAGTTTATCTGCCACGATCAGAGGGCGACCCTTGTCCGCAGTCCGGAGACGATACATGCAGAAACTAGATAAATTAGTGGAATGTTATCGGATCGGGGTGTTTGTAGTAAGACTCACCATCCAGGAAGACAGGTCACACTGCCAAATAGAGATTCGAATGCCTTGGAAAGGTGGTGAGAGATATAGTACTCGTACACTTGAATCATCGTCCACCAACTGCGGTTCTCGTTCTGTAGACTGGTCTCACCGCAGATACCAGCAATGCGGGCATCGTTGGCACAGGCAGCAACTAAACGGTTGAGGGAATCTTCTCGAACACTGGTATCGGCATCCACCATGAGACAGTACTCGTACAGCTCGGGGTCAACACCGATCACGTTGTTGATCTGATGGAAGATCTCCAGTTCGAGAGGCGACATCGGAGCGCGGTGGTGCACGCGGTTGAGGAAACTGAGCAGCTGGATCTGAGAGTCACGCTTACCCCGGTTGCCGGGCTTGGATTTGCTCTGCTCGGACTCCTTTCCAACCTTGACCACGACGACGTACGGCACGACGTTACCCTCGTACTCGTACAGGCCGGAGTAGACCTTGCCGTAGTTCAGTTGATCACTTCCCTGTCCAATAGACTTGAACGGCAGCGCAGGGGGATCGATCTTGGGGTCAACTCCAAGGATGTCCAGCACGATCTTAGGCGTGGGTCGGTCGTTACCGCCACCAACAATCATACCGTCACAGATCACGTAGATGAGCTTCCTCTTGTTGTCATACTGAAGAGCCGTCAAAGAGTCAAGACCTTGGCGCAGCGCATCCTCACCCTCCGTGTAGGCGGGCACAAGGCAGATGACGAACTTGTCCTGCGGGGCGGGACGACGCTTGGTTCCAAGCTGGAGTGCAGCCAAGAATTTGACTAGAATGACAGCACAGATCAAGCAGGTAAATGCCAGCAGAATCCAGTTGTTGACTGTGCACTTCGGCTCGTCACGGAAGTCCGTGATTCCCTTTTTAAAGACATAATCAAGACACTTTTGAGCATCCTGTGCATCGTTCGACGTTGGCCATTTGCTTGTGACATCCTCACCAGCATTGTTTTTGAACAACTCCGTAATGCTGCTTGGGAGGAAGCTGTAATCGTCGCCGTTGTTCATCCGCTTCAAGGTGTAGAAGTAGTCGGTCAAATCGTAGATGGTCTTGTCCTTGATCACCCAGTAACGCGAATCGGAATCGGCTTGCTTAGAAACCACGCTCTTCTTCCACACCAGGTCTCCCTTGTAGTACTCCTTGATCTTCGGCAAGAACCTCTTCTCATACCAGGTGATGCTGTGCAACTTGGTGTCTGGGTCTGGCTGGTTTCGAGGACCGCAGTCATGTTTGGCATTGGCATACTGGACGGCATCGGTCTTGTTGTACTGCAGAGTGATCGACTCATCGGTGACGAAAGGATCGCAGAAACGGGTCAGCGGAGGGGGGAAATACGGATCCATTATCTGTCCCATGAACGGCTCCATGTTCGACGACGTAGTTTCAATGTTGGAATCACTGTGCTGCTGTTTCGCGAATTTGCTGATATCGTAGACCTTGCCGTGAATACTGACGTAAAAGTCGTTGCTGCCTTGATGATAGCCCAGTTCTTTCTCGTTCCAGGCCTTGTCCTTGTTCGGGCAGAGCAGATCACCGAAAGCCATGATATAGAAGCAGACAACTGCGTTGAAAAGGAGAATGAGGAAAACGAGCACCAACTTCTCTCGCCATGCCATACGCACATCAGGGCGTTTCATTCGGCCAATATACTTGAGGGCAGGGGAGGGGATCCAAAACGTCATAGCCCAGACAAACCCGACCCAGACACGTCGACCCAAGGTCATCTCCTGGTTCTCAATATGATGCGGCTGGCCGATCTCGGGGTCCATTTCGCCGTTATAGTACGGGTTGTCCCATTTCTTTTCATCTCCCTTGGAGCCCAATCCGTAGTCACCGCCCATGTTGAGGGTTTGCGGCACGCTGGGTGCAATCGACTTGGCACCCCCGCCAACACTGGGAGCGAGCATGCTTTGTCGTTGCAGAAGATTGTCCCGGCTTCCGAGCAGGCTGGTCGACTCGGCCATGGGGGTGTTTCCATATGAGGGAACCCCAGCGTCGAGCATACTGGATCCGTACATGAAAGGATTCACCGCCGGCGACTCGTCGGGCTTCATGTCGAGCATGGTTTCGGCTTCCCACCACGCGTTTTCTCTCATCCAGATTCGTTGATGGCCGACCACCGCGTCGCCGTTGGTCCATCCTCTTTCGAGGATCCAGTTCTCGACGCCATCCTTACCCTCTGCGCAACCAAGTCGGGCATATCGGCCGATGAACTCATCCACGTCGAAATCGGCCGTGAAGTCGAGCTGCTTGAGACGCCGGTTGGCCCATTCGCTCAGTCGCCACTCGCGGATCTGACGCGACACCGCGCCCGCCGCCCAGGCCGCAGAAGCGGGCATGGAAGCCAAGGCTTCGGGCAATTCATCAGTTGGGTGGATGGAAATGTGATGCCAAACACGACTGCTGCCGAGAACGGTCGCAAGGTCGAAACGGCCCCTCTGGCCGACCGTGATTCCCTCGGATTCCACGGGGAGGAGAAGCTGACGGAGAAAAGCGTCTGCCTCAACCTCAAGACTCACTTTCTCCAATACTTCCTGTCGCTTGTCAACGTCGTATTCGCGTTCGCGCCAGGCGACCCCCGTTGTGATCCCGAGATCCGCTTCGACCTGAGACACGGCCGCAGTCGTCTCGTTTACCACAGCATGTCCGACAAAAGGTGTCGGAACTCCGTCCTCTTTCATTTCCGCGTTGATCCCCAGTTCATCATCAAAAACCCCTCTCATGGCTACCGCCTTACCGAGAGCAGGCCTGGGGATATCGACAACAGTGATGCTTACGGTGTCATCGTCGGCAGCATGACCCGAACCACTGCTGCTGGGGTCATTTTCGTGGATGGACTGGATCTCATTCGCAATGGCCTCGTTGGCTTTGCCGATCACCCAATCAACCAAAGCCTCGTAGACACCGGTGATAAGGAATCCTCGGTCGTCGGTCGAGCATTTGTGAAGAAGAACTTCAGGATCCAGTCCCAGCAAGCCCCCAACATCCTCGCAAGCTTCCTCAAGGTCTTCCTGATCAACCAAGAAGCCCACGGCGTTGCCGAGCTTGAGCAGACCGGCAAGCACCGAAAGCAGGCCACGCTGAGCGGCGCCCTTAATTCCAATCGCCTTCAGCGCAGCGCGGAAGTCCTCGGCAGAGGCAGCATCGTCCGCGGTGGGAAGGTATGAAGGAGGGGAGTAAGTGCCCGATTTACTGAGCAACGCATACGCGGAGGGTTCCTTCAAATCCAGGAACTCCCGCTCCGCCGGCGTCGACGCCGCCGTCAAAAGATAATAAAATACATCGAACGCACGGTACCCCGGCTCCGAGGGGATGTCGAGGAAGCCCTTCTGAACATTGATGCCCGATGTCGAAAGCGCCAACGAGAGCCCCGTGATATCGCCCTTCAGAGTCAGAGTGTAGCACGCGGAGAAAGCGGAGTATAGAGAGTAGGACGGATTAAAGGAAGTTACAGCGGAGAAAAAGGGTCGCAAAGCGGCGAGAGCGGTAAACGTGATGCTGGGCGTGGAGAGAGGCAATGCGGTGAGGAACGGCTCCAGAAGAGACGGAGTCGATTGGTGAGTCGAGCTGGAGGTTGTTTGTCAGTACACAAAGCGACACCGGACGAATCCCCCAATACGAACCTTAGGACGATGCAGCCATCCTCTGCTCTTCTCCTCGCATGTTCCCATGCTCGAACGGGCAATTCCCGATCAATGATGCCACCCTCGTGACCCTCCGGACTTGGCTGAGTCGCAGTAACCCAGGTATTGACCGCCAGACTGGTACCTGCGTCGAGCTGATACGACTGTCCGGAGTTGTAATATGCGTGCAACGCATTCAACAGCGTCGTTGTTGACATCTGAGCGCCTGACTGGGGGGCAGGACGGGCGCCCGACAAGCCAGCCGAATGGCTGGAGTAGACTGAGTAGCGATTCGACATGGTGTGATTTCGTCACGCAACGCAACAAATTAAACGACCGTGATGGCAAGGTGCCCTCCCGGTGATGGGAATTCAACCTGCTGGAAAAACACAATGAGTATGCAGATTGGGTGGGGGTCAGAGGTGAGGTTGTTCACAGTTCAAAGTTGACGGTCGAAGAATCGATGCATCCGAACTATCGTTTTCTTTCTCGCTTTGACCAGGTCGGACCTTAAACCCTTCTCGAAGAGGAAAGTGGGATGATGTTCGAGATGCGGAATGGAAGAGCGGTCGCCTTCACGGGCCTGGTTGGAATCTCGTTGGACGGGGAGGAAGCGAGTGGCAGGAATGTGGGCGAAAGTAGCGAGCGCGAGGTCGAGGCGATTGCTGCAAATAGGGTGGGATTATCCCAGAGCGAGCGACAGACGAGAATAATCAAATTAATACGGGGAGATTGGTTGATAAACCAAAAAACGAAAGAAGATGGTAGGGAGGCAGGATGAAAAATCCAAAAGCACAGCTCCAGCGATCACAACAGAAAGAAAAAGCACAGCAAAAACCAAAACAACGGAGGCTGACGATTGCCGGGTGGATGATAGTCAGGAAAAGAAGAGGCGAGCGACTCAGTCTTTGGCGGCATCCAATCCCCAGTAGCTTAACTGCTTGGGGTTTAGAACCGGCCAGGACACGCCCGTACGAAAATTACCGGGGCGGCCGTTTTGGAAAAAGTCCCTTTGTCTGGCGGCGGTATGGAGGATCCGTGCTACGACGGCCACTCCCTCGGCCGGACTTAACTGCGATTTGATTGAGACCCGAACTGATTAGGAATAGCCAGAACCTACTACATTAGCTCTCCACTAGCCGGGCTGGACTAGTGGATTTACAAAGAGTTCAGAATATTCGGTCTGTAGGCCGGAGTAGGAGTAAGTTCTTGCCAGTTGTATCAGATATAGCAAGCCACCGCAGTCTTAATAAATGCTGTAAATTTCGACCGACTGGTTCGAATCCGGGACATAAATTGTATACGAAGTAAATTTGCTCCGTTTGTTTGTTTGCCTTTTTTTTTTTTTTTTTTTTTTTTTTTTCTGGTGGCTGTATGAACCTGTCAGGTGGCGCACATCAAACCTTTCGGGCCAGCCAATCAGCGCAGCCAACCCGGTCAGATCCATGGCCCTAGACCCTGGCCGACCCTATAATTGGCACACTTTGTCTCACCCGCACTAACCCAAACCCTCCATAACACATTTTCTCGTCAACGGGACAGCTCTTGTCTCAGTCCACAGCAAGTCACCCCCCAACTTGCCACCATGTCAAGATTTACCGCGTTGCTGTTGGTGGTGTTCTTCTTTAATGCACTTCTATTTCCGGAGTCTCTAAGAATGGAAGTTGTCATATGGTTAGTGGCCAGTAATGCAATATGTATGCATCCTTCTGCGTTGGCCTCCCCTTTGATGTGGTTATTTTTAATTCTTCGCCCTTCCCCTAGCAGGGTCTGGCCGGGTTCTATGAATGTCGTTCTGCAGAACATGGCCCGTACAGGACATGGCATGGATAGCGTCGTGTAAATTTCAACTGAGGTTTTTTTTTTTTTTTTTTTTTTTTTTTAATATATATATAATTACCTATTATGTATTATGTAGTACGGAGACAACCTGATAGGTAGGTACCTGTGTCGCACGGAGTAGGAGTCTTCTAAATGCGTTGGGACCCCGAACATTGGCGCTCTTGCCACCTGTTGGGTTTTCTATCTGAACGGACGGGCGAGTCGATCGCATGGAAAGAAATCCAACTGCATTCCACCGCCTTCCAGGGTGGATGAGAATGAAATGGAATGGAAGCACCTCCCACTGATAACCGCCCCCCACTTGGAGAGCCCCTAGTTTCAGGCCTTTCCCGTTCGGACGTCACAGATCGAATGATCGGGTCCACCGCCGCAAATTCTCTCCTCCAGTCCTCCCCCTTCGAGTCGTCTGGTTCCCCCTCAAATCGCTCCCTCCTGCTCGATATGGTGTTTCCGACGTCGGGGCGACGCAATCGATCTTCAACGTACTTATGACATGTCCCGCGTAGGAAGGGACACCGTGTTGCCTCTTGGGCACGACCCTTGTTCGTACGGAATAGGTTCATAGGTACATCATTCGTAACTTCATAAAGATGGAATGGGAAGGATGACTCTCTCCTTGATAGGGGCTCCCGGTAGTCATTCGAACCGTCCCGAGTAAGCATTTGCCATTTATATGGACCTCCTCGCGACGTACGGACAATACGGTGACCCCCCTGAGGGGATCGATTAAGGCCGACTATTTCGAATCTGCGCAAGTGGCGTTGAATGATTGACATAAAATTGGCGGAATCGGTTCGTCCATTGGTCAGCAATTCCCGTCTCGCAGGCGGTATTTTAAATCCCATTCTTTTATCTGAGACGGGCCCTCGGGAGGTAATTTTGGTTTCACTTGGGGCATCACAAGCAACGGGGCTATTAATAAATGTAAACGGAGGATGGACGGTTCGACCGACCGGGAGAGACGATCCCCACTCCGGTGGAGGTCCTCGGTTGCCCAAACCTCATGACGAATGATCCCCCCGTTTCAATCTACGTCGTACGGGATACTGATATTAACCCCTGCACTCACAATCCGCTGGTTGCCATCCCGAAATTCAATTCGAGTGGGTGACTGCAGCAACTGCAGCAGCTGCAATGCAGAGCAGCGTAAACAGAGACGACCGGATTTCGCGCTGGACTGGGTGTACCTCAGGTACCTTTGGGGTACATCCATGGACGGGTTGGCCGCCCATTGATACCGCCCGCTCGGAAAGATCCAGGAACTAGTAATTTGCAAAGCGGTCAATACCGAACCACGGCACTGCCCACCCGTGCAATACACACTTACCCGGTCGGGAAAGCAGAGCGTCTTTTTGCCCCGGAGCTGCCATTCATCTCTTGTTGTTGTGTCTCCTCTGCGAACTTTCTTTTTTCCATTTCCTCCCATCATCTTCCCATCCTCGTCGTCGTCTTCATCTTTTGCGTGTTGTCTGTTCTGCTTGTACTTTAATGATTACAGCGTCAACTCTCGTTTAACTCGACCTAATCTCTGTACACGATCGCTTTACCGTTAATTTAGATCCACACGCCCCCATCGTCTCTCGCTTTTTGTCTTTTTTTCCGGGACTTTGGCTGTTTCAAATCACATCGATCCGCTCAGTCCTCAGGTAATCAGTTGTTATCTACGGCAATTTCCCTGTTCGACGATCAGCTCGCCTATCCCCTCGTCGTGCAAGCAATGTTCTCGTCGCCCCTCGGCTGCTAGGAATTCCCCGTCCAACATTCGCAGCCCGAACCACCGCATTCCCAAATCCGAAAGTAGTCTGCCGTCAGTCACATTATCTGTTGATTCTGTCCGGTTCCAGGTCATCTTCATTCGAGGGCGGTCGCAACCCGATTCCTGAACCTCCTGGGAAATCCCCTGTGTCGAGGGCTTCGACACCACCAGCAAGATGGTGGGACACTCACCGGCGGGAACGACCCCGACCCACGCGCAGTCTTCGCTGCCTTCTTTGCCGTCGCATTTGCAGTCGGACACGCATTTGACGGCGCATCTTGCCAGCCGGTATGCTTCCTATCTTGCTTTTCAGATACAAGATAAATAACTGACTGGGCTTTTTTTTTGTGCAGATTCCATGTCGGATTGCCCACTGCTCGCCTGTCTTCGCAAGGATTGATCAGCTTTAATACATACACTTCGTCGTCGAAAGGTCCCGATGGCGCCAAAGAGGGTAGTGCCATGGGCGAGGTCGAGGACCTCGCTCGGCGTGCCTTCACCCGTCTTGGAACTCGCGGCGAGAACCAGGCAATTGTTTTTCTGTAAGTGTTGATGGTCGACATCTCTATTTGACTTAGATGGGACTAATTTCCTCCAGAGGAGAGAGTGGATCAGGAAAAACTACGATTCGTGCCCACGCGCTGTCGGCGTTCCTTTCGTTTTCATCGACTCCCTTGTCGTCGAAACTGTCATACGCAGCTTTTGTCTTCGACACTCTGACCACCACCAAATCCCTGACAACGCCAACCGCATCGAAGGCCGGCCTTTTCCTGGAATTACAATATGATGGATCGACCTCCGTCAATCCTACCTTGATTGGTGGTAAGATTATCGACCACAGGCTCGAACGGAGTCGTATTGCCTCGGTTCCTACCGGCGAGCGAAGTTTCCATGCGCTCTACTATCTCCTGGCCGGCACAAGCGCCGCGGAGAAGGGTCATCTGGGGTTTGACAGTCCCGTGCATGTTTCCACGGGCAACAAACTCTCGTCGCCGTCCATAGGCCACAAACGATGGAGATACCTGGGTCATCCAACGCAGCTGAAGGTGGGCATCAACGATGCCGATGGATTCCAGCATTTTAAGACGGCTCTGCGGAAATTAGAGTTCCCTAGGAGCGAAATCGCCGAAATCTGTCAGCTCCTTGCCGCGATCCTGCACATTGGACAGTTGGACTTCATCAGCGGACAGGCCACCACTACCTCTGCCGAGGAATCTGGCGGGTATTCTCACGAAGGTGGCGAAACCGTCACGATGGTGAAAAATAAGGATGTGCTGTCGATTGTCGCTGCGTTCTTAGGTCTTGGTGTCGAGGAGCTTGAAAACAGCTTTGGATACCGAACGAAGACGATCCACCGAGAGCGAGTGACGGTGATGCTCGACCCGAAAGGAGCTCGTCAGAACGCGGATGAGCTCGCACGCACTATCTACGCTCTCATGGTCGCCTATGTTATTGAGACCGTCAACCAGAGGATTTGCGCCGCCGAGGACAGCGTTTCTAACACCGTCTCCATCGTTGACTTCCCCGGATTTGCCCAAGCCTGTTCTACAGGTTCCACCCTGGATCAGCTTCTTAGCAACGCGGCCACCGAGTCGTTGTACAACTTCTGCCTGCAATCCTTCTTCGACGGCAAGGCCGATATGCTGGAACGCGAGGAAGTCGTCGTGCCTGCAACAAGTTACTTTGACAACACCGATGCCGTGCGCGGCTTGCTGAAGCAAGGTAACGGGCTTCTCAGCATCCTCGACGATCAGACGAAGCGCGGAAGGACCGACGCCCAGTTTTGCGAGTCTCTGCGGAAGCGATTCGAGAACAAAAACCCGGCCATTACGGTCAGCGCCTCCAATGGAACCGGTTATGTCTCCCAGGGAGCACGCTCGGCTTTTACTGTGAAGCATTTTGCAGGTGAGGTCGATTATTCTGCCGACGGTTTGATCGAAGAGAACGGTGAAGTCGTTTCGGGCGATCTCATGAACCTCATGAGATCCACCAGAAGTGATTTCGTGAGAGAACTCTTTGGTCAAGAGGCGCTGCAGACAGTGACACACCCGAAGGAGAAAACCGCCATCATGCAGGCGCAGGTGAGCTCGAAGCCAATGCGAATGCCAAGTATGGCAAGGCGAAAGACGAGTCCCGCCGCTCGACTGGCATTCGATGCACCCGTTGCCGAAGAGCAGGACGATTACGCGAGCCAAGTTGGCAGCACTAAGAATTCCAAGGGTAATCGGAAGAGCACAATGCTTGCCCATGGTATGCAGGGTGCCGCGGGCCAGTTCCTTTCCTCGCTTGATATTGTCAACAAATGTCTCAGCTCGGCCAACGTCAACCCGTACTTCATCTTCTGTTTGAAGCCAAATGACCGCCGAATTGCCAACCAGTTCGATAGCAAATGTGTGCGCGCACAGGTGCAGACATTTGGCATCGCTGAGATCAGCCAACGTCTCAGAAATGCGGACTTCAGCGTTTTCCTTCCCTTTGCGGAATTCCTTGGTTTGGCTGAGATCGGTAACGTCGTGGTTGGAAGCGATAAGGAGAAGTCCGAGGTTGTCTTGGATGAGAAGCGGTGGCCCGGAAACGAAGCTCGAGTTGGCAGCACGGGTGTTTTCCTTAGCGAACGCTGCTGGGCAGATCTTGCAAAGGTTGGAGAGCGCGTCGTTCCTGTTTATCCCGCCGAGGGATCAGATGAGGGCGGCGATGGATTGCTCCATCCTCGGACAGCTGGCTACACGGACTCCAAAGTTCGCCTTCTCAATCCGGCCGACCAGTCGCCCGGCACCTATATTTACGGCGATGACAACAAACAGGGATACTTCGGTAGCCGCGATCTGGATGGACGCTCCGACGCTGGCGGTTCTGCCTTCAATTCGGGCGACATGTTCCGCAATTTGGAAACCAGGGAGCAAATGCTGGAAAAAGGAAATGAGAAAAAAATGGAGGAGGTTGATGAGACGCCTGTCTCCGGCAGCCGCAAGCGCTGGATGGCGATCGTCTATTTCCTTACCTTCTATATACCCGACTGGTCAATCAAGGTTTTCGGCCGGATGAAACGGAAGGATGTGCGGATCGCCTGGCGCGAAAAATTCGCTATCAACTTGATCATCTGGTTCAGCTGTGCTCTCGCTATTTTCATCGTCGTCGGTTTCCCCGGTCTGATCTGCCCCACACAGCATGTCTATTCAGCTGAGGAGTTACAATCGCACGATGGCAAAGATGGTCATAGTTCTTTCATTGCTATTCGCGGAGTGGTCTTGGACCTGGACAAATTCATGCCCTCTCATTATCCCGATATCGTGCCGCAGTCAGCATTGAAAAAGTATGCGGGTGTCGACGCGACTGGTCTCTTCCCGGTGCAAGTGTCAGCTCTCTGCCAGGGCAAGTCTGGCAAGGTTGACCCGACGGTGCTCCTGGATTACAAGCCGACCAACGTGTCTGGCTCGGCCACCACGATCAGCACTGGCGACGCCAACGCCAAGTACCATGATTTCCGCCATTTCACGAACGACTCGCGTCCAGATTGGTTCTACGAACAGATGCTGATGCTGAAGTCGAATTACAAAAAGGGGTACATTGGCTACAGTCAGCAGTATTTGAATACCTTGGCCGACAAGAAGTCGAAATCGATCGGAAGCATCAACGGCAAGATCTACGATTTGACGGACTATGTTGCTGGAGGTCGAAGAACGCAGGCTCCTGCCGGTGAAGAGGTTCCGTCTGGTGTTGACCGTGACTTTATGGACCCCCAGGTGGTGCAGCTGTTCCAGCAACTGTCTGGTAAGGACATCACGAAATACTGGGAGAACCTTAACATCAACGACGGTCTCCGGAGCCGGATGCAGCTCTGCCTGGACAATCTCTTCTTCGTCGGCCATGTCGATACCCGTAATTCGCCTCAGTGTCAGTTCTCGAACTATTTCCTCCTCGCCATTTCGATCTTTATTTGTGTGGTCGTTCTCTCCAAGTTTTTGGCGGCGCTTCAATTCGGCAAGAAGAATATTCCGGAGAACCTTGATAAGTTCATCATCTGTCAGGTCCCCGCTTATACTGAAGATGAGGAGTCTCTTCGTCGTGCTATCGACTCCATGGCTCGCATGCAATATGACGATAAGCGCAAGCTCTTGCTCGTCGTCTGTGATGGTATGATTATTGGTCAAGGTAACGACCGTCCTACTCCTCGAATCGTCTTGGACATTCTAGGTGTTCCCGAGTCAGTGGACCCTGAACCGCTCAGCTGCGAGGGTTTGGGCGAAGGCTTGAAACAACACAACATGGCCAAGATTTATTCTGGTCTGTATGAAGTGCAGGGTCACATCGTTCCTTTCCTGGTTGTCGTCAAGGTCGGAAAACCCTCGGAAGTATCGCGCCCTGGTAACCGAGGAAAACGAGACTCCCAGATGGTTTTCATGCGATTCTTGAACCGCATCCATTACAACCTGCCCATGAGTCCGATGGAATTGGAGATGCATCATCAGATACGCAACGTCATAGGTGTCAATCCGACATTCTACGAATTCATCCTACAGGTCGATGCCGATACGGTCGTTGCTCCTGATGCAGCTACTCGAATGGTGGCACCGTTCCTGGCCGATACTCGCATCATTGGTGTCTGTGGAGAAACGGCGTTGACCAACGCGAAGACGTCCGCGGTGACCATGATCCAGGTCTACGAATACTACATTTCCCACAACCTCATCAAGGCCTTTGAGAGTCTGTTCGGTTCCGTCACATGTATGCCCGGTTGTTTCTCCATGTACCGCATTCGTTCCGCCGAAGCCGCGAAGCCGCTCTTCGTTAGCCACGAGATTGTAGATGCCTACTCCGAGATTCGCGTCGATACACTTCACATGAAGAATCTGCTGCACCTGGGTGAGGATCGTTATCTAACGACCCTTCTCTTGAAACATCATCCCAAGTACAAGACCAAGTTCATCTTCAGTGCCAGAGCCTGGACTATTGCTCCCGAGAGTTGGGCTGTGTTCTTGTCGCAACGTCGTCGGTGGATCAACTCTACGGTCCACAACCTGATTGAGTTGATTCCCCTTCAGCAACTTTGCGGTTTCTGCTGTTTCAGTATGCGATTCATCGTGTTTGTTGATCTTCTTTCTACCGTCATCCAGCCCGTCACCCTTGCCTACATCATCTATCTCATTGTCTGGCTTATTCGGGACACATCGACTATCCCATACACCTCTTTCGTTCTGCTCGCAGCCATCTATGGCCTACAGGCCCTCATCTTCATTCTCCGCCGGAAATGGGAGATGATTGGTTGGATGATCATCTACATTCTCGCCATGCCTGTATTTTCCCTGGCTCTTCCGCTGTACTCTTTCTGGAACATGGACGACTTCTCGTGGGGTAACACTCGTGTCATCACTGGAGAAGCGGGTCGCCAAGTCGTTATCTCAGACGAGGGCAAATTCGACCCTGCATCCATCCCCAAGAAGAAGTGGGAGGAATACCAGGCGGAATTGTGGGAAGCGCAAACATCTCGGGACGACCGATCCGAGATCTCTGGTATCTCCTATGGCACCAAGTCGTATCACCCGGGACAATCCGAGTATGGGTTCCCTGGTGCTCGACCTGTCTCGCATCTTGAGCTTCCTCATCATGGATCGCGGATGTCGTTGGCCCCTTCGGAGATGATGAGCCGACACATGGACATGGAGATGGAGGACCTCAGTCACTTGCCGCCCGATGATGCTATTCTCGCCGAAATCCGCGATATCCTCCGATCGGCGGATTTGATGACCGTGACGAAGAAGAGCATCAAGGTAGAATTGGAGAGACGTTTCGGTATGAGCCTGGACGCAAAGCGCCCGTATATCAACTCAGGTAAGACTTCATTGCTCCGATGTTTCACTTGTCTCATTACTAACTCAATCTTTTTTTAGCCACCGAAGCCGTTCTCTCTGGCGCACTTTAATTTGCTGGCCCATTTCCACCTGCCATGAGTTCAATCTCCAGGCAAAAAAGAAGAAAAAAGAAAGAAAGAAGGACCTGCAAAAGATGTTTTTACCAACGACTTCATCGACTTCCCGCTGTCTCACAATGTCAACTCACCGGGTCCTCTTTCTATTTGCATTGCATATATGCCTTTGCTTTGGTTTAAATTCAATGGATTGAGCATAGGAAGGATCGAGCATGGAGTTGTATATTATGATGTTTTTCTTGTCTATTTCATTTCCTTGGGACATACATGTTTGAGCGTTGACGTTGCGCTGTTAAATATTTCCTTTAGATAATATCATTCACTTTCATATATATCCCTACTAGCGAGTCAGGCAACAGAATCGTCACCAGGATCACACCTCTCATGCTGGCTAGTGAGTAATTGGTGAGCCTCGTCTTTCACATTCTCCATACTCCCGTATTCGCCATGCCAGCATTTCTTAATTATCCTCCCCCATAGAATATCGTCAACATTTGGGAATGAGTCTGGTTCAGGCCAACACAGGTCAGGGTTCTCGGGGCTAAAGAAATAGTATTTATGGACATGCCAGGATGGAATAGAGTAAAGAACCCAACTAAGATGCAGTATTTCAATCTGAACATTCAAGTCATTTTCATTAGCAGAAGCCATATCGATATCAAGGGGTAATAAAATAGATTGTCCGAAGTCTGCAAGTTTAAGCTGCCCATCCGGGATTAAGATATTGCGGAGCGCAATATCATCCACGAGTACCTTATGAGAGTGGATATAGGCAAAAGTCTTGATCAGACTTAACATCCAGCTGATTTTCAAGGAATTCTCGCATTCCGGATAGGTTTCTAGATGGGACTCAAGATCTCCTTGGGCAAGGGCTAGCTCAATCCCATACTGGGATATTTGAAAATACGGAATAATCCCCGTATAGCTGCCCAGGCGTTCAAAGACTTGGATCTCATTCGCCAGAGTTTGTTGATTTATTTCGTTCATGTACTCCACATCCTCGCGATCTGGGAGGTATCCGAGTTTATATTGCTTAGCTTTCTTAACAGCACGGTCTTCCCCCAGCTTAAGAATAATCCCAGTCATGCCATTTCCAATTACTGGGATACCAATATAAGGATCCTGGGGAAATGGAGAAGGTTGAGCATTGAGAGATGATCCAGGTCCCGTTTCATTCGTTCGAAAGGGGTGGGGATCATCGAGCGGTAATTCTGCAACGTTCTAGAAGAATAGCTTAGCAAGAGAAGACAAAGGGAACTTCATCACGCTTACCTTCGACTTATCCGACTCCTGGGTTGTGGGAGGCCAAATGATATCACAGAGCCAGGTGCGGATGACGGAGAGTACCATGATTGTTACTGGCGAGTGTGGAGGAGAGGAGAAACGGCGGGAAACAAGTTGGGGAAGTCAATCTTCAGCCGACTGCCCAGCCATCCACCGCCTGCTGTCTGGGCCGAGGGTTTGTTGGCTACATTTGCCGTTTATGTGTGATGATCTGCGGCTAGAGAATGTAGGCACCTAAGAGCAATAACATTATATAAATGCCCAATAGTCCAATCTTGGGGTACGAATATTCTTGCACAAAAAGGCAGTAGTCAAGACAATACATAAAAGGGCAGAGAGCAGAGAAAAAAAAGAACAAACGACATCAGACATGTCTCATCCTCACTTCTGGGCCTTGTCGAATACCTCGATGTTTCCCTCCCAATAGGCCTCATCCATGTCCACCCAGTTATCATCCTCGGCCTTGCTTTCCTTTGGCTGCGTGGGAGGCACTTGTATTACCCCAGCGCCCTGCCCATCCTCACCCACGTACACCGGTTGGCGATCATCTCCCTCCTCCAAGCGGGACTTGAACTTGATATGGGGAACCTTACCCTTCCGGTAAAACTCGAGAATATCACTGGCAGACTTGATTGCCTGGGCCTTTGCTTGGGTGCCTAATTTCAATTCGTTCTTTGCGCCCCATGCCTCCGGATTGTCAAGGTAGTCCATGGTGGCGTCATACCCCATAGAGAGAAAGGGCCCAACATAGGGAATCAGGCCTAGGCCAACGCCGATGACGTTTTTCACAACCTCCTTTAGCCAGTCCACATCGGCTTTGGTCGGCCTCTCCTTCATGTCCGTGCCCTCTTGCAAGTTGATAACGTCGGCGTTCTTGATATACTGGTCGCTGAGCTCGCCCACCCGCGCCTGCGTCGTTTGCCAGGGCCTGATAGAGTCGACATCGTGTGCGTTGAAGAGCGTAATGAACTGATACGTGTCCAGGTACTTTTCGTCGCGCATCTCGCTTGGCACATGGAGGGCTAGCTCCAGCTGCTTGACGTCAAACCGGGCGGTCCACGTTGGTCGGTAACCAAGCCCCAACTCTCTGTCCTTTGGGATGTGAAGCTCCCCAACGGTGAACTCCGGGGTAAATCCGATTAAATTGCTTTCCTCGGGGACGTCTGGCTCTTTCACGGTCTCCACTTGTGGCCGCGCCTTCGGCTGCTCGCCAGATTGGATCGCTAACTGCGCCTCTCGGGCCCGGGCTTCGCTCTCGCGATATTTGTCGGTAAGGTCCACCCGTTTATACGTCTTGAGCGTCAGCGAGTTGTGGAAGAACTTCAGATGGACGTATCGCGTCCAGTCCTGGTACTTCTGCTGCGGCATCGCGTGGTACGCCGAGGGCAGATAGATCCCTCGGATAGGGTAGGTCAGATCCACCCACAAGAAGCGCTCCTCTGGAGTTGGCATCCGGACGGGGATGAATGCTACCTGGTTGTATCCAAGCCAATGCGAGAGGTTGCGTCCGTCTCCATTGCCGTAAAGGATGTCGGCGCGGCTCATCTGGGTGCTTCTGGGCCCAACACCGCACCATAGATCTCGCCACCGGGAGTAGGTCCGACTCGCATATTGGATGGTCTGTCTTTCGGCACGAGGATTTCCTGTGCTGGGAAGTACTGGGTCCTTTCCCGATGACCCGAAAACTTCATCGACGCTTTTGTTGACTACAATTTCCAGGAGTAGGTAGTTTTTGAAATCTTCCGGGTTTGACCCGCCATGCCAGGTAGTTGTATGGAGCAGGTCACGGTGGAACTTGCCTGGACCTTCGGGGCCAGTGGATGTCATTGCTGCTAGTTCGCTGTGATTGGGGTTCGTGAATGGAAGAATAGAAAATGAGAAAGAAGGTGAGATAGCGGCAATCGATCCTCGGTATTTATCACATCTCCATCCGGCGGGGTAGAGCTATGCCAGTGTCGCAACATCATCCGTGGGTATACGAGGATGTGTAACAGCAAGATTAAATTATCAGCTCTCAGCAAGTTATCAGATCGGCTCATGCAAGCCACATGCAAGTAATGTCATGCCGGAATCGGCCCAGACTGCTTCGGGCCTGAGATATGTACAGCCGCGAGCCAAATAACCTTTGCAGCGCAAGCCGTATTCTCGTATTCTCTATCAACACCGTAGTGGTGAGATTAGACTATCCATCGCAGCATCAGAAGCGGCACATCTGCAACTACCGCTATAGATCAGGTTACACTAGCTGCGCAATTCGACTCTCCGACTACTCTTCCAACTCTTGGGTTATCCTAGACCGCCACCTCATTCGAGCGAAGTCTAACAAGCTCGGAATAGCCTTTGACACTAAGATAGGCACAGTCACATCGACGTGGATCTCGCGCACGAGACCTGGCCTAAAACGCCAAAGATTCGAAAAGAGAATCCGAGCTGCTCCTAAATTTGTACGGCATTGTGCACTATGCGGGATTGGATGGTGGAGTCCGAGATCCCATGTCGGTCTTTTTGGCTGTGTTGCAATGATACATAGTATAACGTTGGGCTGTGGTAGTATACAATCTTACAACTGCAATCAATTATATATATATCGCTGAATGGAGTTTTCTACAATCCACATTCTAAACTTCTAGAAAGTCGTAGGAAAGCTACCACAAAATATAGAACACAGGAAGGCACCCCAGTGCACCGAGATGCGCTGATCGTTGGGGATGATCGACGCGAAACCCGAACCCGAATCCTAATCCGAACGCGAACCCGAGTTCCTTTCCGACTATCCTGAACCATGGTAAAGTATATAGTGGTGCCTGCATCTATACATCTCTTGCTTCGGTATTATAGCAAACGGCTATCGATCCTAAAATACTCAATTATTCCATCATGAGGAACTTCATTCTCCCGCTGGTTCTTTTGGTGGCCAGCTGTGATGCTGGAAGAAACACCCCGGTAGTTCTCAATGCTAGCAACAACATCGCAACTTCAGAAGCATGTATCTCCCTCCACAGCCAATATCCAGCATTGACGCTATTTCCCAATGAAACTGGATTCGACTCACAAACACACGGTACGTACCTCCACCGACAGAAGCCTTATCGCCGGCTTACAATAGTAGAATCATGGTCAGCAGCTGCGTGGTTGACACCAGCTTGCGTCTTCACCCCTCTGAAGACCGAGCATGTGTCTGTCGCAGTGAAAACCTTCGCTGAGATGCGCGTTCCCTTTGCCATCCGCGGAAGAGGAGGCATGCCTATCAGCGATGCCGCGAACAGCAATTCCTCCGGGGTGCTGATCTCGAACTCGAACTTCACAACGCTCCGTCTCTCGAAAGATCACTCGTATATCTCCGCGTCGCCAGGAAATATCTGGGAAAACGTGTATAAGGCGCTCGAGCCATACAAACTGGCTGCTGTTGGCGCGCGACTCGGCGTCGTCGGCGTGTCCGGATTCACCCTCTGGGGCGGCGTTTCTTTCTTCGCATATAAACATGGGCTTGCTTCGTCCAATGTGCGCGCTTTCGAGGTACGTTGTCACCTATTATTGGGTCTCGATCGTATTCACTAACCCGTACAGTGTGTTCTGGGCGATGGAACCATCGTAGAAGCCACAGCCTGGAACCAACACTCTGACCTCTTCTGGGCCCTGAAAGGCGGAGGCAACAACTTCTGCTTCGTGACGCGTTTCGACTTCCAAACCCTGCCTGCAGCGACCATCCACGTTGGAAGCACATCATATAATGCATCTTCCGGTGACGCTTTCCTGGACAGCGTGTACAACTGGGCCGTAAACGGGTCCGCAGACACCAACTCAGCGGTGCTACCACTCGTGAACTTGGGAAACGGCGCCCCTTCACCATCCTACTCGAGCACGCTCTTCTACAACGGCAACGACTCTTCGCCCGTGGCCCTGCGCAACTTCACCGAGCCTGCCAAGTCCATGTCGCCGTTGTCGAACACCTTCCGCCGCCGAACCATGTACAACTACACGCTGGAAACAGACGCACCGTTCAAAATGGACCCCAGCCCGGCCCTGAACTACAGGCAGCGATTCCACACCTTCAGCTTCCGAGTCGACCGCGAGGCCATGCAGTATATTCACGACGTGTATATCGCAAGCGTGCAGCCACTTCTGAACATCTCCGGCTTCTACACAGGCCTAGGTTACAACATCATCACGCCCGGTCTGATCCGTCCCGGAAACGAGGCCGACGGCGGCAACCCCCAGGGCATCGATGAGGCCGATTATCCGGCCTTCTGGATGGAGTCGAGTCTCTCGTGGTCTGAAGCCGCAGATGATGGCAGGATTGATGCCTTTGTGCGGAGCGTTGGCGCTAATCTGACCACCTATCTTGAGAATAGGGGCCTGTTGACTCCGTTCTTGTACCCGAATCAGGCCGACGATACGCAGGCAGTTTTTGATCAATACCCTGCGAGAAATGTGGCTTCGTTGAAGGATGTAAGAGATAAGTATGATTCTGCTGGTGTCTTTACGGAATTGGTCCCTGGAGGGTTTAAACTGGCCCATGCCACATCTGCTCGAGGGCGTTCGTGAATACGGGGTGTTTGAATTGATAGACTTTTGTTATACAACTGTTCTGTTTTATTTCAATAGAAATTACTATATTGTTATCTGACTGTCTAAATAAGACTTTCATCAAGCTGCTTGTAATTAGCTTAAATTCTAGTGCTATAATCTACTACCTTTTTGCGCCACCAGCCCACCCAAGAACCCAATCACAGCAAGGGATCAGATCATCAAATACAAGATAATACAAGCCGTAGGAAAGCCAACGAACTAATGCGAGAGTTAAAATTAAAAGTAGCTGCTAAGAAGTAGAAGCATTTATCGAATTCTTCGTCTCTTTCCAGCATGTGAGCCAAGCAAGCTAAACCACTAGATCCATTAAGGAAGATTAAACGACGACGCATATCTACCCCGACCTAGAGCCTAGCACCGGAATCAAAGCAACTGCAAAGAATAGGCTTCCTTCAATAAATTGTAACGTTAAAAAAGTCGACCGGAAGAAGGACTCGTCTCAAGTTTTAGCTCAGGCAGCAGAATGAAAGATCGACGTTGTCCCGTCTTTCGGGTTCGGGTTCGGGTTCAGGTTCACCACGAGCCAAGGGAGGATCATTGCTCAAGTGGCGACCGGGATTAACTTCATTTTGTAGCTTGACAAACCTACCCCCTACTTCGTTGAGGAAACCCGAAATCAGAGAGGGTTCCTTGACGAAGGATCGCCCTGAAACGTAGTGGGGTTGCCAATTGCGGGTGAAATACCCACTACAGGGGGGATACGAGCAGCTTTGCGAGCCCGAACCCGAGCGCACGGGATTCTGGAACCCTAAAAACCTTCTAGACTGGAAAGTTGTTTCGCGACAGACGGATGCCTAGTTGACAAAGCTATAGAAACCAAGGGAAATGCCCTTGAGATGGTATAAATCAGGCGCAGACCCTTCATTTCTTTTGACAAATTCAATCCAACCTCCACCTCTTTCAAGCCAGTTCTATCCATCATGGCCGGACGTTTCTTCGCTTTAGCCCTCGCCAGCGTGGCTTTAGCCAGCAGCAGCCCTTCAAACGCATCAAACTCGCTGTGGCAGGGCGGCTTTCACCTCACTAGTGAAGTTGCCTGTGCTTGCCAGCAGCTGAGCAAAATACACTCTGCCGAAGTGTTGTCGCCCTCGTCGGCAAACTACTCGGAGGAAAGGATCCGATTCTGGGACATCCGCTCCGATCTGCATCCCGCCTGTATCTTCCAACCCAGCAATGCGGACGAAGTGGCCGAGGGAGTGAAGATCCTGTCCGAGTGCAATGCGCCGTTTGCCATCCGTGGCGGTGGTCATATGAATGTAAGTGTTGGCAACGTGCTGTGGGCTGGGCTTGAACTAGACAGCTAATAATCAACTTCCTATGCAGTTCCCCGGATCCAACAACATCGATGGCGGTGTTTTGGTCACCTTGAACAAGCTCCGAGACTACAAGGTCCACAAAGACACCATCGAAGTGGGCCCCGGCATGAAATGGATCGATGTCATCCGCGCTTTGGAGCCCCATCACCGAGCAGCCATCGGAGGTCGTCTCAAGACCATTGGTGTCCCTGGTCTGACTCTGATCGGCGGCGTCCACTACTTCATCAACAAGTATGGATTTGCCATGGACAACGTCGAGCGCTACGACGTGGTCCTGGGCAATGGCACGCAGGTGATTGCCGACAGCTCTACGAACTGCGATCTCTTCTGGGCCCTCAAGGGCGGTGCCAACAACTTCGGCTTGGTCACTAAGTTCACGCTGAAGACACACCACATGCCCAAGGTCAGCACCACCATCCAGACCTTCAATGAGTCCGGAGTTTACGACTTCATCGACGCCGCCGTCGCCATGTCCCGTCTAGACGAGCCCCATACCATTGCCGCGGGTGGTATTCTTACTCTGCAGTACAATGCGACCACTAAGGTGGTTTCGGCATCGATCATGGGCGTCCAGGAGGGTGTTAGCAAGCCTCCTTCGCAATTCGCCAATTTCACTGCCATCGATGGCCCGATCAAGATGCACAATGTCACCACGATGCGCCAGTGGACTGAGGATAAAGAGACTCCCAACCAGATGTTCCGGTATGTGGGAACCCAGTATCGACCTACATCCTATTATTAACTTTGAGTCTTTAGAATCGCCTTCGCCAAACACTCAATCATCCCCGACACGGACAGGCTCTACGAGATATACCAGGCCTGGAAGAAGGGCATCGACACCCTGTCCGATGTGCAGGGTATCCACCCCACATTCGTTATCAATCTATGCCCTATTGGCGCTGTCCGCGCAGGCCGAAACACCTCTGTCGGCAACACGTGGGATCTGCCTCTCGAGCCTACAGTTTGTGAGTAAACCTCCGTATCAATCATTCAGTAAAAATACTTCTACTTACCTCCGATTCTCCAGGGTGGCAATTCAGCACCGGCTGGGATCTTGCTCAGGATGATATCCGCGTGACGACCTGGTCACGTCAACTGTCCGAGAGCCTTCACGAAGAAAACCGCCAGCTGTCCTTGGCTCGCGAGCATGTCTATATGGGCGACGCCGGTGAATGGCAGGATGCTTTTGCTACATTCCCCAAGAAGAATATTCAGCGGTTGAAGGAGATCAGGGCGGCGGTCGACCCTAAAGGCGTATTTAGCCGTCTGAATTATGGTGGCTTCAAGCTTGCTCCTTGAGTATTCGAGTTTGATTGTTCGCTCTTCTGGTTTATCTTACTTATGTCATATGTTAGGCCACGTTCCTACCGTAGGCGATCCGTCAGCACTCCGTAAGAGTTCCAGCATCCCTCGGAAAGGTCCCGAAGTGAGGACAAGGATCCTAACCCCCCATTAGTGATATCATTACCGCGGAGGCTGGCCTCTCAGAAAACGATGTCCACAAACCCCCTCCAACCAGTACGACAAAAGGCCAGTCTGCAAACACAAGTGATACGGTGGAGTATCCCCGCCGCCTACACCCACAGGAGATCCTCGAGCTTCTGAGAGGCGGAGTATTAATATAAGTGCACAATATCAATATTCTGGTTAGCTACTAGTTGGATAGGTAACCAGCAGAGATCCTATATGTTCAATGTGTTTGTTTCATAGTCTCTATCGTCATAACTTGGTAGTGTTAGGGTTAGTCTCTGTGGGTAGCAGGGATGGCCGGCCTAGGTAAAAACCACCTAGACGAGAGGCAAGAATTAAAGAGTAGGGGAATTGTTTCCACCGCAGAAGATTTACCAACTCTGGTCAATATCACCTGCAAGTTATTCATTCATATTTCTGCCTTACTCCGACTGCCCCGCACTCCGAGACTACCCCGGCAATGTGTGACCTTGGGTATCCAGGTACCAGTGCATCTCGACTAGTGGTTTCCATGATTCTCCAATCACAGCTACTTATTAGTCCAGGTAGCCACTTGCAGCTACTTCAGTGTGCCATCAGGTGCCAACCTTTCTGGCCCAAGCGAGCTCCAACATCCCATAAATACTTTCTCCGGCGGATAAGCCTGCTCTTCGTCATTACCGCGACCATGAACACCACTCCGCACCAGATCCTCGAGATTGAAGACGCTCTAGTGTCCGATGAAAATCCACCTCGTGATGACGGCACTCTCGACTATGAGCGCTGCGCCAGGCTACACAATTACCTGGTCGCATACGGCTGGATGGCCCGCCACGGAAGGGACACGCCCGACCTCGATTCCCTAGCCAGCGAGAGGTGGTTTTTTAGTGACACAAACCGGGAGGAGGCAGAGGAATCTCGGGAGCGTCTTGATGCGCCGCTGAGCCGGTTTTTGGATCTAATCTATGATCCCAGGCCGCCCTTCTTCTACTGGGTTGACGGTCTCGTGATGATGCCCAGCGACGAGTTCTTTGTGGATGAGAACGAGATGGAAAATGGCAAGGAGCGATTCGTGATAATCTATGGTACCCTTACGGAGCTGGGCGGGCATAACCTCGGCGTTGTATATGACCAGCAACTCAATCGGGCAGCGTTCCCAATGACGACCGACAATATGGATTGGATAGAGCCTATTGATGAGCACGAGGAAATGTGGTTCCCGCTGGAGACTCTTCTCACTCAATGGATCTACATGACTCGCATCGGGAAGGCTGTCCCTGGGCTTCCTGAAAAGCTCCCTTCCGGTGAACCCCCGACAAATCGATCGCAATTCTATCTGTGGTCGTGGCTCCCTTACTGCGATACCCAGATTGATAGCACTGTATCTGCCATAGAGCGCTACTCGGCTGCAGTCGAATCTCGAATGCCTCCTGATTCACTTCTGTCCATCTCGGCACCGCTCTGTACCGATGCAGAGCTAGATGCAGCGGCCGTGCCACAGGGCTGCTTTATCCGCTCGCTCCTAACAAGGATTAAGACTCCGCGTTTCAAATTTATCGCACCGGGGCTAGAGGTCCCGCATGATAAGGAGGCATTTGTGAGGCGCCAAAGATTCACCAACATACCGCATGAGGAGGATAGCATCCCGGGGGTTCTGTTATTTGCGGTCCCAGACCGGTTGGTGGATTTCAACGCCGAGATTCGGCGCGTATTTTCCACTGCGCACGATAATGTGAGCATGGACCACCGCGATCCTGTTCCTACTGGACTCTACAGTGAGCCTGTTCGTCGAGAGCAATATGACATGGAGGAGGCGGGCTTCCGTCTCGTGCTTCCATTTCCACTAAGACGGCGTTTCCGAGATGAGGATGGGGTTAGGAAAAGTGACGGGACACCGGTTCCATCGGGCTCATTCACAGAGCTCTTTCAACATGGATACCACCCGTTTGGGGGTGAATGGCGATCGCAGAGATTAGAGCGACTTTTTGAACAGTGGATGGCGTTAGTTGAAAGTGGTGCATGGACAGTAGGTGAAAATGGAGTGGAGGGTGGGATCGATAAATTCGGAGATGCGGATAGGGGTGCCTCGAATGAATATTGGATCGCACCAAGCTGGTGAGAATATGTACCTCTAGTTCTTGCTTATGCAGTCCTGGAATGATCATGCGTCTTTTGCCCAGTATTCTGGTGTCTATATCCCATGCCAGAGAGAGGATATCAGAAGATAACTCGAAGAACCACCACGCACACATATATAGACAGTAGGGGTCGATAACCTCCTCTTCAATTCCACCCCTATGCTGCATCTAAGGAACACAAGAGCCACTGTAACAATTTCTCCCCGCGCAATAATCACTCGAGTTGCCACAATGCCCGGCTACAGAACAACAATCACCAAACAATGATCCAGCACACGTCATGTTGTGCGGAAAGTTGGGACCACATTCTCCATTTGTGGAAATGTATCCTGTTGTCAAACAAGCCCCGGAATAGCAGTTAGGGGGGTTGCAATAATCCTTCGTGCTACCACAGTATCCATCAGCCGAACAGCAATCACCAAACTGTGTGCCTGTACACGTTTTGTTTCCAGCAAACAGGGGCCCGCATTCCCCGCTGGTGGATGGGCCTCCAATGTCAGTGTCACATTTCCCGGCGTAGCAATTTCCTGCGCCGCAGAATTGAGTTCCATTACCACAATAACCGTAAACTGTACAATCAAACAGGGTAGCCAGTCAGTCATCATGGTCACTGGTTGTAAAAACCAGGTTTTAATATCAGGGGGGAGGGAGCGCTTACTACTGCAGCAGTCACCAAACTCGGATCCATGGCAAGTCATATAGCTATTATCGGGCCCACAGAGACCATTCGTGCTTACAGTCCCATTTCCCGGCGAGCCACAATCATCCGTGCATTTTCCTGCAGATGAGCAACAGCTAGCCCAAGGAATGGGCGTTAGTCCACGTTTTCGAAAGATTGCGGTTTTCCGCAATGTCAAACAGAAAAGAAATAGGATGATATTTACCTCCCAAATTCACTTCCAGCACAAGTGACACCCACACCACAAGACCCATCAGACGAGGCAGTCGGCGTAGAAACCGGTGCTACACAAATATCATAGCCGATCCACAGATTGGAACAAGTTCTATCAAGGTAGGTGTTCAAAGACGGCAGCTCTGTTATATTAAGTCCAAATCTAAGATTCACTGTAGCACAGTTGTCCCCTGAAGCTATCTGGTAATACTTTCCACAGCTCTCGGTGGTGCCACTCTGTGTTGGATAGGCTGGGATTGCGGTCGTGTAGTAAAGGGCAGTGCCCGTGGGGGCTGTAATAGTGACTGATGGCGTAGTCCATGTACCGCCAGGGGCTTCCATGCAAACGCGCTGGGAGTTGGCTACTCGATCGCAACTCCCTTGAATATTCGAGTTCCACGCCAAGAACTGAGACTCGGAGACGTTGTTGGTGGAGTTGGAGGCAAGTTCCGCGAGAGATGCACTAACACATAATAGTAAATATTAGGAATCACAACCTTTCATCTGGAATCGTGAAATATGTTGGAATAATCCTTGGGTATTCTTACCAGCTCGGAGCTCCCCAAACAGTGTGTATCGGACATGGCAAGGGCAGGCAGGCAGGAGTATCGAAGAAACAATCGTAGTCCCCTGTGGCTACGCGTGCATCGCCCGTAGAGACGTTATATCTGTCCAAGATTAATCGTTGCTCATTCGAATTTCCCCCCTCTGCCTTCAATGCAGGCCGATGGACCTATTCGTAGCTACGTACTTGTCAGAAAGGTCGTCGCATGTTAGCCAGTTGGCTATTGGCTGCACGATTTGTCCTAGACAAACTGCATTAGATGCGGTGGTATTGGTTGTTGTGGCAGCACTTGTAGTCGTTGTGGTTGCGGTTGCGGTTGCCGGTGCACCAATGTACAAGGTGGAGGAAGACGTAGTGTATGGCAATGTGGCGGAGCAGTTCTTTTGTACAGAATCGAATTCCCCAATCAGATAATCAGTAAACTCGGTCATTGCCAGCCAGGGATCCAGGAGTCGAAGCCGATATAATTCTAAGAAGCATTCGCTGCAGGACTGGCGAGATTTAGCGCATTCTCGAAATAGATTCCACGGTGGTCGCTGATTCATACCATAGACGAATTGTAAAGATTGGTCATTGCTTTCATATCGGCAGTAATTGAATCAATGTCGAAGTTATCTTCGTTACAAATTTCAGGCATGTCGGTCTCATCAGCACACATAAGTGAGTCATATCGCATATAGTCACTGCCATCCCACGACTGGGAATCGAAAAAGCACCAATTTGATTCACTTTAACAAAGTCAATAACACTTGATCAATATTTGACACCGAATCATCCAACACTTCTGTCGGGATGAGTACTTACGAGTCTTGCAGACACGCGATCTGGGCATTATATGTCAATGAAAGTGACAAGGCTTTGGCCTCGACGATAGCACCACCCTGGACAACTGTTTCACTTGCGCAGGCCTTTTCCACACTCGAGCCCCATTCCTTTAATGAGTCTTGACACGTTGCTGTGCAGAGTGTGGTGATATTATCCATGAACCAGTCTTTATACGGTGAATGATTAGATGGTGCAGAGAGCACAAAGCTCACTAGGCTTTGTCCTGATCACAGCCATTGGGCTACCCGTGTTTTGGCCACTTACAATTAGAATCCACACCACCACCCAGTAATGTAGACACAGTTTCATCGCAAGCAACCGTTGTGTTCCTGGTTTCTATTAGCGGCTCTTCTGGGGAGGCATTTGGGTGGCATAGAAAAAAGGCCTTATTTTGCACTTACAATGCGTCAATGCAGCTGCTTGTCAGCCCCCATCCTGACAGTAGGGCTTCTTTGTCGTAATAGGCATATAGTTGAAAGTCGGCTGCAACCAACGGTGCAGTTGCGACCCAAGTCAAAACCCCAGCAAGAATGAAATACCACTGCATATTCGCCCACAATACTCCAAACTGCGGTAAGGTCGGGGGAAAATATACGAAGTGAAAGGGAGACCGAAGGCGCTCATAAAATAACTCTCTTGTGGATAAGAGTCATTTCCCAGCCGACATATAACAATCTTTACTTATCACCGAGAAACTCCGCTGGCATATTACTGTGTGGATTACTATCATGACAATCCCCTGACTGATCCCTTGCAGCCAAGGGGCTAAATCACAGCGGGGTATAGAGCAGTACGCCTGTACCCGTTGGATCGTGGGCATGTACGGCTGCAGTGGGTCACAGCTGGAAACCACTAGCCCATCATGGAAATCCCGAACGCAAGGGCTCTTTCTTTAGCGGATCTCCCGCTCCTCGTGGAGGAAGAAACACGAGGCTTGATTTGTGAACTTAAAACATAGCAAACGTGGCGCCAGGGTTAGCTTCACTGCGCCATGAACTCCTCATTAACACGCAGGAAGCAGTAAACATATACATAAGCACATATCTTCAAGGCTTCTGGCCCTTAGACTTGGAGCGGCTTCAGGACCACCTAGGTTGATCGAATTGAGAGGTCCTTTTTAATGGGGCCAGTGTAATGTTTTTACATGGAAGACGTGTCTAACATTCCAATGTCTCGGCCAAGATTGAGACTGAACTGTCGGGGAAAAGAGAAGCTAGGGCTTGTATTCAAATCCCGCCCATTAACCTCTAGCTACTTTTCGGCCCTCGCCGCGGACGCCAGGTATCACCTTGGCAGGAACACAAGGAGGACTTTAGGGCATGATTGCTCCATTTAGCCAGGTCTGTCGCAGTTGGATTGACCCTTACTGCCGTTGGAAACACACGTAACCCCTGAGAGCCCATGTGTGGTGGGTACGGGACTGTTGTGGTTTGGCAATTAGTAGTTGAATGGTCGTCTCGAGCAAGGTCTGATTTGATTAGACTGGCTGTTATGAGACCGAGATACTTCTCTATGTCTCAGTAGAGGCCCTTGCTCCGCTGAAATCCTACCGTAACATTTAGTTCACAATGGCCTATGTTGTCATTATTGCAGACAAGGGCTTTTCTGTATAGTGGCTTCGAAAGCCACGCCGGCCACAATATACATGGGTATCAAGGTCCTCCCCTCATCACCATCTCTAGTTCTCAAAACTGTTTATCATCAGTCATATCAAGTCAGCCTTGGTTTTGCTGAGATTGATTCTTGCATAACGTCTTTTCTTTTTTCTTTTTCCCTTTCTTTTGGACTCGTTGCTCATTCCACCACAGGACGACATAGTGAACATTGAAAATGCGGTCTTCAACGCTATGGGTCTTGACCCTATGCTGCTGGCTTGTAGTGGGATCCCATTTCTCCTCACTTGCTTCCCATGAACATTCTCCCGCACATTCTGCAGAAGCATCACAATTACCACCGGCCAAACCGACAAGCTGGCGGATGACTCCTCAGCTTTCTCGCAATTCATCAAAGGCACTCCCGCCTCTTTTCCAGCCTTACTCCCCCGACACCCCGACGTTCCAGAATCAAAGGCTTCTTCAGGATCTCGCTGGCAAGCCTAAATCATCTGTTTACAGGACCTCGAATAGTCAGGGTGGCCTCCTTTCAAAACGAGACTCCCTCCCCACGGGAACATGTGCCCCGGGTACGCCGTGTGCCAACGGTGCGTGCTGCAGCAACACCGGTGTATGCTCGTTCGCTCCGTCTAGCTGTGCCCCAGATGTCTGTATATCCAATTGCAACGCTACCGCCCCTTGCGGTCAGTGGGCGAAGGAAGGCGAGGGAAACTGTCCTTTGAACGTTTGTTGTTCCCAGTTTGGCTACTGCGGTACCACGTCCGACTTCTGTGGCAAGGGCTGCCAGGACGGATATGGTTCATGTGGAGAAGTCGACAGGCCATCTTGCTCCGGGGCCTCAGCCGAAAATGGTCGGCGCATTGGCTACTATGAGAGCTGGGCTCACGATTCGAGCTCCCGACTATGCGGTCGGAAATCACCGGACGACATCCCCCTAGTCGGTCTCACGCATCTCAATTTTGCGTTCACCTTTTTCGACCCCAGCACGTTTGAGCTCTCACCAATGACGTCCGCAGCTGCAGAACTTTATCAGAGTTTTACTGGTCTCAAGAAAAAAAGGCCAGGTCTTGAGACTTGGATTTCCCTCGGCGGATGGTCGTTCAACGACGAGACCAATATCCCCAACACTCGCACGGCTTTCAGTGACATGACCAGCACCTCCGCCAACCGGCGCAAGTTCATCGAGGCTCTACACAATTTTATGCAATCTTATGGTTTCGACGGTATTGACATTGACTGGGAGTATCCTGCTGCCGATGATCGTGGAGGCTCGGGTGCCGATACAGGGAACTTTGTGAAGCTTGTGGATGAGATGCGAGCCAGCTGGGGTACCTCGTACGGAATCAGCGTGACTCTGCCATCGTCCTACTGGTACCTCCGAGGTTTCGACATTGCCGCGATGGAAAAGCATCTTGACTGGTTCAATGTTATGAGTTACGATATCCATGGCGTCTGGGACTCAAAGAATCAGTACACTGGTCCCTACATCCGTCCCCATACCAACCTCACTGAGATCAAGGAAGGCCTCGATCTAATGTGGATGGCCGGGGTCGATCCAAGCAAGGTGGTTTTAGGCCTTGGCTGGTACGGTAGATCATTCACTCTCGTCGATCCGTCCTGTTCGCATCCCAACGGAGTCTGCGAATTCAGCGAAGGTGGCAGCCCTGGTCCATGTACCAACTCCGCCGGCACTCTGTCAATCGCGGAAATCAAGGAGATCCAAGCCTCCGGGATCGCGGCTGAGAGCTACGACTCTGAAGCAGCGGTGAAGTGGATCACTTGGAACAACGACCAGTGGGTGAGCTTCGATGATGGTGTGACCATGATGCAGAAGATGAAAGCCGCAAATGAGCTTTGCCTTGCTGGTATCATGATCTGGGCACTGGACATGGACAACGATGACGGGGACGCCATGAGCGACGTCATGGGAATCGGTAAAGCCAATGGTGTTACTTCCGCCCAAGCCGCCAGTTTCAAGGATCAGTATGAAATTGCCGCCGAAGGCAATGCAGTCGCGTCATCCTGCTACTGGAGCTTGTGTGGGGAGTCCTGCAAGAATTCCTATTTCGACGTGACCGAGGCTAGAGGGCAGGTCGCGAGCGTCCAACAGACTTCCATCTGCCTCGTGGGTCAATATCAAACACTGTGCTGCGCTCCCCAAACGACCATGGGAAAGTGCAAGTGGGAGGGCTTCCGGGGGGTGGGATTACCATGCACTCCTGTCTGTGAGGACCCCGACGCAGTGGTTGTGGCACAAAACAGTAACTCCTACTCCATGGATGAGGATGGACATATAGCGGACCTGACCTGCACCGGAGGCTACCAGGCATACTGCTGCTCCGGATTTGTTCCTTCTTCGAAGACTAACACAGGAAATATGTTCCTGTACGGGCAGGGAATATTCAGCAAGCGCAGTCTGGATAGTTCAACTAAAGATGTCAATTTGGCCCGGTCCGAACCCTCTAAAAAGTTGACATATTCCATTTGTATCGGTGCGCTCGGGTGGCTTATTTCTGAGGCCCCTTTAACATTTGGGCTTTCGCTTCTGGGAGTCCCGGCCGAGCTGGCTCTGTGTGCTGCTTCTGGCATTGTGGTAGCTGCAGCAGGCTTTGCGACCAAGCCAGCGCGGAAAGCGCAGGGCAATCCTGCCGGACAGCCAAAGACCAAAAAGATTAAGATGAACCTCGGTACAGGGAATGGCCAGAATGCCAATTCGCAGTGGCCGAAATTGAGCTTCTCATCCAGCAAAGGAGGGGTGTGTGACTGCCACGTCACATACACATGCAGATATGGGATGGGATGGGATGAGGTTTGCGATAATCAGCGATGGGCCATCACCTACCGGCTCAATCAGCAAAGTGTATTCGCGCCCAATGCCCTTAGACCATCCGGTCGGATGTACAGCTCATGGGCGGGAAATCAGCGCAAAGAAGAATATCGTACCGCTGTTCAGATGGCGCGCGGTGTCCCCGGCGCGAGATGCCAACTTGATGAATTCCCCATGCGGGATCTCTTCGAAGCAGCAAATAACAACCCTCAAGTCTGTCGATTGGTTAATGGTAGAGCCAATTCAAGACAAGGAAACGACTATAAGATGTGGAAACGCAATCAGTGGATGCCGTGCTCGTCTTTTCGATCCAGCTGCAACCTCCTTGCTCCGCCGGCAACGTGGTAAGTGATCCCTTTTCTTTACCAACAAACAATCACCTAGTCATAAGAGGATTGGAACCATTCCTCAATCCAACGTGGAGCCTTTCTTACTAATATCATCTAGGGCGTTCAATAGTCTTCCCGGTAATCGGGGCATGGGCAACATGATAGGAACGCGATTCATCACTGCCCTTGGCTTCGACTCTCAGACTGCAAATTCCTTATGCTTCGCCTCCTACTCTTACACTGACAGCCAGAACAACGTTCATCACACCATGGTGGAGGACCATGGGTTCCGGGTTCTCAATGATGATCCGTACGTTCCCTAAGAGCACAGGCGTTCAATATTTACTAAGCTGACCAACTTGCGATACATAGGATGTTCTACGCGCCGATGAACTGGCCTCGACAGAACTGGAAAATTGATCCAGGCCCCTATAAAAATGCTGCACAGCGCCCAGCCTCCGTCAATAGCGCTGCACACATGCGCCGTGATTTCCCAATTACCGTTGCTATGAACCAGAGTCTTCCTTTTGAAAGTGACGACGAGGAATCCTCCAGGCTCACATGCAACGCCATCTACGACGAAGATCCCACTCTGCTCACAGTAGATGGAAAGTTGGCGTACGATGCTCTGCAGTTTGAGGACTTACTCGGAAATGAAATCGACGGTCGTTCCTGCGACGTTATTTACGCGGATGACGAGGGTGGTCCGGTGGAGCTTGTGGTACGCGAGGATGGCAGCGTGCAGTATAGCCAGAGTATCCCTGAGATTCCGGTTACTAGTGTCGAAGCCCAGATGCCTACTATCCAAGCCCAGATCCCTGAAGGTCCTATGGATGGTAATCCTCCTCGGAGTACTTCTGTCGACTATGATGCGGTCATGGCGCAGGTCACGGCAGCGCCTGATCCTGCCCAGTTTGAGTACCACCTGCATCATACTCACAATCGCCATCACTGAGGGCTCTCATGATCTCACAGTTGGTTTAAGTATTCTCTCTTCGTCTGGTTCGTGTATTTGAATGTTTTCGAAACACGAAGAAGGGACCATGGTGATGATATGATGTGTAATTCAAATGCTAGCCATAGTTGGAGTAAGGATACAATGCGGCAGGCTGATTATGGCACCTCCAAATATGAGGACGTGTTGTCTAGCGGTTTCTTTGGGTAGGCTTGCAGTCTTTAGCAGTAGTCTCCATGGCCAGGATGTGTGGAGAAGAATTAAGAGTTATAGTTGCGTCTCCCATCAGCACATGAACAATTACAGATTTAGGCTAATTCGCAACCCGGAAATTCCGAGGTGCCGAGGACTTTACCAGAAACATCAATGTTGGCGCGAAGGAGTCGGCATGCTGACCGTCTTTCTCCCGTTCTGATATCCATTTCACAGGGAGATCGATGGATGGTGTCAAACCAAACCCCGGAACACCCGGGGCATTCCCTCCCGGAGACGATATTTATCTCCCAGGCCACACACTCCCTCAGCTCAAACTGTCAATACCGCAGCTCACGCCACGATGAAATCAACAAACCGAATCATCCCAGGAATCCAAAATGAGATCCAAAAATGTTCTCACAGCATTGAATGAATCTTTGGTCGCCATATTTAAGGTCCCGAAACACTGGGTCATATGTCCAAGCGCATACTGGAATGCGAGCTGCCTGAGTACAGCAAACATATTTGAGTAGAGCAGCTGACAAAATTGAAGCGCCGAAGGTAAAGTATATCGCCGATTTTGTCTTCCCCTTATTCAATATCAAGGCTTCGACCAGTGCGTACCCGCGATGGCAGCCCTGCATAGTAGCCATTAGATCGGGACAGGTCAACGAATAATACTGCCATAGATCTAAAACACCATAGCTTCTCTGCGTTGATTACTCCTCTAGTCAATCTGCAAAGCCGGTCTCTCCCCCTTCTTCATATCATGAACGACATTCGATCCCGCTCGTGTAGGCACTTGCACCGTCGTATCCTTATCAGGCGTCAGATAGACCTGACCCCCTGGCGCCCATGAAATTGATATTTTACCCTCCCCAACCGCGAAGGTGCTCTCCATTGTCGGCCAAACGGCCTTTCGGGGCTCAAACAGCAACCCCTGAAACCCTGGCGCCGCCGGCGTGAGCCCTACCACGTTCGCCACGAAATCATGAATCGGAACCGCACTCCATCCATGACAGTCGCTTCGTGGCATCGTCCCTGATTCAGCCCAAGTAGACAAATTAAGCGCGATCATGGCTGACCACGGCTGCAGAAGAGACGAACGCAGTTCATCATAAATCCCCGTCTTCCGAGCAGCCTCAAAGACGTAAAACAGAATGGCATAGGAGCAGCGAGCAAAGGATTCATGATCAAGTGTCCGTCGCAGCGCCGTCCTCGCCGCGTCGCTCTGCAGCGCATCGCACGTAATAGCGAAGACCTGCGCATGCTAGCTCCGTTCCTCGTCGGGTCCATCGACAAGGAACCCCCCACGCAGACACTGCTGCCCTACTGCTCGATTCAACTTCTCCGCTCGCCCGCGGTATTTCCTCCGCCGTATCCCGCCGACCGACAGTTCGCCATGGATGCCCGACTGCAGATCCTTTTCACCTACCAGCTCTCCCGCGACGACCGGCTGGCCCGGAAATGTATCCAGGAGTTCTACGCCAGTCGCAGAGCAGACGGGCTACTCGAGACCCATTTCCCCTCGTCCACGTCTGTCGTGAATATCCCATTCTTCTCCCTCTACTGGATCCTCATGGTCCTTGACCAATTGATGTACAGGGGGGACGAGCGCCTTGTGCGGAAGTATCTCGGCGCGATCGACGGCATCCTGGACCACTTCGACCAGCGCGTAGCCGCGAACAGGCTTGTGGGTCGACTCGAGCGAGACGTCTGGCCGTTCGTAGACTCAACGAGGGAATGGTCGGAGCTGTCTCCCGGAGGTGGCTTTCGGGGGTTGGCTGTGCCCCCGGCGTATCACCGGACGGGCCAGATGACGTGTAGTAGCTTGATCTACTCGTATGCGCTGCAGAAGGCTGCGCAGGTGTGTGAATATGCTGCTCGTAGAAGGGGCAGTCCTCGTAGGTGTCGTGCATGCAGTTGCGGAGGGTGTTGAGGCTGATGGCCCACTGCTGTTGCGTCTCTACGGAATGGAAAGAGGCGAATGCGGTGGTGATCTTGAGCGGGTATTGGGTTGCTCTGTAAGTGAAGCGGGGTATCTCCAAGGGGGCTGCGTGCGTGGTGATGTGCAGTTTGACTTAGCGGAATGTGCGGAACCAGAAGGGCTCGTAGTAGACCTCTGTCTCTGCGGGAAGCGCAGCGTCGACAGCGTAGAAGTCGTCCATGCTGACGAGGACCCTGGTGGAACCAGTGCGAATGCCTTTTTGGCGAGCGAAGGGGTTCGGGTTTGGGGGATCAGGCGCGGTCTCGAAGCATTCGGCGCATCGTATGCGGATTTTCGTGGCGGCGCCCCCTTTGAGGCGGAGTTCGAGGAAGGCGGTGGTCAGGGCTTTGGCATCGAGAACTATGGTTGTTTGAATACATGCGGGTATCTGAACTGGATGGTCCTGACGTTGGATGAGGGCGTCCCATTGAGGGACTCTCTGGGGGGTTTCGGGGTCGCTTTTGACCACGGATGCGAATCGCCCTTCAATTTCAGGCAGCTGGGGGATAGAGCGTTCGACTAGCCTTCTGGGCTCGAGAACCGGTACCATGGGAGCCTTCATGGACGACTTCAATGCGAACTCCCACTGCTCATCATCGTAGTCATCAACGAGCCAGCCTCTGTCCTCTTTGTCGCCGTGGACCGCTTCGTTGACCAGTAACAGGGGTGGACCCAGGGCTGGATTCCATCTGTCGCTGGAGAGGACTCGTACGGCATTGTCCGCTTTGTACCTCCATTTAGAGTCAGACGATATATCCTTCGGGGTGGTCAGCATGTCCCTTGAAGTCCTGTACCCGGTGAGCGCTTACCAGATCTGCGGAATGAAGAATCAACCCCGGAATGACAGCACGCGTCATGGACATATTCCCCGGGAACTTGGGCGAGTACCGCAAGACTCGGACCGCGATAAAATTCTTGCCGGTCTTGCAAAGGGGCGCAATGTCGAGCGTCTCGTAGTTCCACTCGCCCAGATGGCTCTTCGCCGGACCAAAGCTGACACTGCAACCATTTACGAAGAGACGATATCGTGTATCGGCAGAGACGTGGATCAGACAGTCCTTCGCGGTTTCCTGGAGAGTGAAAACCTTGCGAAACTAGACAATGCGAGCCGTCTCGATAGACTCGTCCCAGTTGGGAGCCCAGATCCAGCTTACCGTGTCGCTCCAGTGCGGTGCCATTATTATTCTGCTGCTCTGTTAATCCGGTTGCACCGACACCGTATCTTCTGGTGTCATCCGCGTAATATAACATATCTGTTGACTTTAACCCGAGGGCTGCCGGGGGTGTGAGATTCCATCCCCATGGGTCGTCCCGGATAATCCGCGGGTTATTTTTGCCGGCGGTCGACTCCGCTCTCCGCTGGAGTCGGCGGGCTTGGCGCCCAGTCCCTACTGCTAGTAAATGTGTTGGATCCATATGGCTTGAATTGACTGCTCTCGCACCTATCCTACCTGTTTATTCAATCTACTCAAACCCCGTAATACCAGCAGCCAGACTCTCTTCCAAAGAAGTCCACCCTTGCCTACCGAAGAACTCCCTCAGTAATTCCTCAGCCTTCTGAGCTGGGAGAATGACAGCTTCATCATGTCGCTCATTGGCATGGACGTCCGGAATCAAGGTGTTGCTTGGTCTCAATTCTCGCAGAACACGGAGAATGTCGGTCCAGTTCTTCGATCCCGCAAAGGCGAAGATCCTTTGAGACTTCACCTTCTCGCCAAGAAGCGCAATTAGATGAAGACGGGCCACATCTTCAACATCCACATAACATTCTGTACGATCGATGAGATAGTTGTTAGAGAATACGCAAATCAGCGTATAATAAGGATGGGGGATCATACGGGGTGGCAGAAGGCCGAGGGCAGATGCATCCCCTTTGAGAAGATTTCGGGTGAATCCTATAGTTGAGCCAGGGATCTCTGGATGGAGGACCCTACCGGTCTATGTAGCAGAATAGCATCGTTAGATATATATCACCTCTCTTAAAAAAAAAAAAGACAGAAAAAAAGAAAAAAAGAGAGAGATACTCACGTTGAAATCAGGAAGCACGGTGTTAAAGTCAAAATGCGGTTTATTCTTCTCCAGCCAGTTCCAAGCTTGTTTTTCCGATTCGGTTTTGGAGGCAGCATACACGGCGTAAGCCTTGTGTTCCTCGGGAGTCGCCGGATCCCAGGCTGCCTTGATGGCCTTCTCGTTCCAGGTATCTGGATGATAATCAGGCGATGCTATTCTGATATAGGAGGTACGTACTCTCATCTATCTGGATTCCACGCGTACTAGCCCAAGTAGACATATAACAGGCCCTCGACGATGACGTCAAAACAACCCGTCGAATGGTTTCATGTTTAGAAGCAACCTCGAGAATCGTCCTAGTTGCACCAGTCACCCAAGGGATAACAGTACTGGGATCCGTGCTGAAAGACAGATCAGATGCCTAACAGCTGTCAGAACAGACAACCTATGGAGAAAAGATGCTACATACCATGTGGATAACACCCGAGACGCCTTGCAGCGCATTGTTTACGCTCTGGGAATCGCTAAAGTCGGATACAATCGCCGTCTCAAAACGTCCTTTGCCATACCTTGCGTCGAAAAATTCGTTCAGCCAAGGTTTAGGGGTGCGAACTGTGCCGCGGACTTTGAAGCCCTGGTCCAGTAGCTTGTCGACGGTATGCGAAGCTATGAAGCCATTGGCGCCGGTGACAAGGACTGTTGCGTCGGCTGGCAGTATGTAGGAATTCATTTTGAAGGTTCAGATGAATGTTGTTATAACGATTATTCCTAAAGGAATCAGCTGCTGTTGACATCGCATTTAAAGTGCCGTTGGACTGCTGTTTATATTCTAACTTCCAAGAGCTCAACTGTGATGTAACATGCTTTCCTCTATTTTCTATTTGTAAACATTGCTGCATAGTAACAAATGAGTCAATTCTGAGGATATAAGGAATATCTCTAGTTACTCTATTAGGCGCACGACTGAAAGTTTTGAGGATCTCCCATCTACTTAGCTGTCTAAACTGCTCTGTCTAGTTTGTTGCATTTACTTAAGCAAGAGGTTGGGATCATGAGACGTTGAAATTGATCAAACAGTCAAAACATATGTCATGACGTGACAGTTAGTCAAGCAGGAAACATCTAGGAAACTTTCTCAGGAGCAGGTTATTATCCGGCTTTGAGATCTTGACTCCCTGTTTTGGCAGTGACTCTAGATCGCCATCGGATCGGGCCGTCTTTAGCCTCCGCCTGGCGCGCCACAGCCAACCCCATGGGAGGTCATATCGCCATTAGCGCCGGTAATAAAGATTCGAAACCCTTAACTATTTCCAGAGTTTGAGGTTGAATAATCTAGAGTTCAGGTGTTGGTTGCAGGTGTTCTAAGCAGTTGGTGTAACAGAGCAAACATCTTGTGCAACGAGTAACCCATCAAGGGTTAACCCTTTACATACCGCGCCCTACATCCCTTATGCGCATGTACAGAAGACGGCTCGCTTCCTACTTGGGACGGGCCGCCTAAGGTATCTGCTCCCCCCAGAACCGATCGAGGACCTGACCTCCGGGGCAGAAGCGGAGGGGAATAACGACAGTTTCGATCTCCATGGACATAGTAACACGGGCAATACCACCACAGGGAACAGGCAAACTACGCACTCGGCGGCATAACAAAAGAAAAGAGGTAATTACTTACTTTAAAGTTATTTTATCCCCTCTCTCTAATCTCGGCCAAATAACTAACAACACCTGTAATACAGGACCTGCGGGGCCCAAGGACCTACACTATTAATATAAGCTGCTGGGCGCGGTTGCAGGATCTATAAATGCGCGGTAAGGACCACAGACAACAGAAATATCTTCATGTTTAGCACATTTAACACATTTAGCTGGATTTATATAATAAATAGCGCACTATACGTAGACTCTGCAACAGCCTAACGGCCGTTGACGACCCGGAAGAGCCCTATAAAGGAGCTGACATTCGGGTATAATGCAACCATCATCATCATCATCATCATCATCATCATCATCATCATCATCATACATCCCTTACGCACGCCCTATCTTACACACGCCCTAGTACTACGTGTCTTACGCTCGTCATACACGCGCCCATCTGATAGATACCAACTCTTATCTGGAATGCATCTTGTTATAGCTATGGAGATCCCAGAGTTTTATAACAGAATGAGCAATTTGATTTCATCGGAGTTCAACTCTCTCACAGCTACTCCATTGTTCCTCGAAAAGGAAGCATCATAACTGACCATTCTTTTGTTATATCGCAGTGATCGAAGAAGTAGGAGGTGTGGTTATGACCTTCCCGGCTACTACTGCCTCGGTGTGAAGTAGGGCAAGTCGGAAATTGGGACACGTAAGTTTAGGGAGAGACATCAGAATGAGACTCCTGGCCTTGTGGTAAATGATGTCTGTGGGAATATCTCAAACGGCAACATTACAGCTTAGGCCTTCTTAGTGGAATTTTGGCAGGTTATTGCGGAGTAGGGCGTCGTACGGGTAGGGCGTGTTATCTTCTCCAAATGTTTAATGCGGAAGCAAGGTTTTTATAGCTCAACGAGTGATGAAAGATTTCATGTCGCTTTTAATGCACAGTATACTTATCTTTCAATCAGAAATGTCAGCAAAATTCCTCATCTTCGGCGGGGGCAGTATTGGCGCAGTCGTCGCGTACCTCCTAGTGCAATCGATTCCTTCATCTGACATTGTTGTCGTATGTCGCTCCAACTACGAGGCTGTCTCAGAGCATGGTTTCACAATCAACTCAACGATTTGGGGCTCAAACTTGCATGTGCAGCCAACTGTGGTTCAATCGGCGGCAGAAGCTGCTCAGCATGCCCCGAAAGGTTTCGATTATGCGTGCATTACGACCAAGGCAGTTGGCGAGGATGACACCCGGCAAGCAGAGCTCTTAAAACCAGTCATCGGTGCAAAAACAACAATTGTTCTATTGCAGAACGTAATTGGAATCGAAGCCCCCTACAGGGCGTTATTTAGTCAAAACGCAATCGCCAGTGCCGTTCTCTACACTCCTTGCACACGGACTGCACCGGGGATATACTCACACACCCTTCTCACCCAAATGCATGTGTGAACATATCCCGCTGCCAGTAGTTCCGAGCATAAGGCTTCTACAGCGCGTCTAGTCGAGCTGCTCAACAATGGCGGCGCATCCGCTACTCATGACGACGACGTGCAGATTGCTCGGTGGAAAAAGCTACTCATTAACGGTTCTGAGAATCCGATTTGTGCGTTGTCTCGCCTGCGAGATGCACAGTTCTTTCGCACGGATCCAGGCGCTGAGAGTTTCATGCGAGATGTCATGATGGAGCTGGCGCAGATTGCGCGTAAGCTGGGCTACACTTGCATTGATGAAGGTGTTGTGGATCATCAGCTGAGACTGCTCACTTCGCGCGAACTGCCGGGGGTTGCACCTAGTATGATGACAGATGCATTGGCTGGGCAGTCTATGGAAGTGGAGTGTATTGTTGGAAATGCAATGCGGATGGCACATAGGATGAATGTGTGCGTACCGAGGATGGAAGCATTGTACTATCTGACAAAGGCTTTGAACACTAGCTTCGTGCAGAATAGATAGGCATCTCAATAAATCTATAAGGAGTTTAGATTTGACATTATATTTGTATTACAGAGCCCAGCGGTACTTTGAAAGCATTTGCTCAACCTCTTTCCCATGAACTAATATCTACTCTAGGATGCCCTCATATTAGAATATTTTAAGCGCCCTGGAATAATTTGGAACTTTGTGATCGTACCGTCGCTACCCTGTTTTAATTCTGGGTAGATCTCCTTTAAAATGACCATAACATCGACATGGCTTTAAATCCAGCAAGCAAGCATAACGGTTCATTTCTTTAATATCAACATGAAACAGTAACATTCTGATAACCCTTATAGCTATTTACTTCCTCCATCCACAGGCCCAATTGGCTTTGGGTCCTCAACCCAATCAAAAGTTCCCAGTGCCTTGGTCAACCACATATCACTGGGATCATAGGCACCTCTCGGAGTCTCATTACCGAACAAAATAGTACCACTCAGGAAAGTGTGCGGAAATCCAGGATCAAAAGTATAAGCAGACTCAATCTTCTGGATATCCTCCGGGGTCAAAAAAAGCCCAAGAGCCGGCACGACACCGCGGACATGGTCAGCTTTCCTAGCCCCGATAATAGGAAACACATACGGCGACTTGTGGAAAACGTAAGCCAGGGCGACCTGAAGCAGCTCGACACCTTTCTCCTGTGCCACGTCCTCCAGAACCCGTGAAACCTTCTTATCGTGCTCCGACACCGGTACGAAATTCCGGACGTCGCTCTTCTTCTCTCGCTCCGCGAAGCCCGCCTCCGTCTGGAACCGGCCCTGGTTCAGGACGCCGTACGGAGAAAGACCCATGCCTTCGTCCCGACACATCGGGATGATGTCCCTCTCGAAATCACGTATCGACGCACTCCACCACCCCTGGTACACGCTGAACTGCCGCAGTCCGTGGTCCCGGGCATACTGGTTCGCCTTGGTGACGACCCAGGCCGGGGTATCCGAGATACCGAGGTAGAGCACCTTCCCTGCGACGACGAGGTCGTTGAGGCTATGCATCAGCTCGGGGATGGAGACCGTGTAGTCCCACCAGTGCACGTAGAAGAGGTCGATGTAGGTGGTCTGCAGCTTGCGGAGCGAGGCGTCCAGCGACAGCCGCATGGACTTGGCTCCGTTGCCGCCGTAGTTCGCCTGGATCCGGTCCTTATGGTGTCCCTGGTAGCCTGTCGTGTACTTGGTTGCGATCACCATCTCGTCGCGGTTGTTTCGGGCCGTGAGCCATTCGCCCAGCCAGATCTCTGACTGCTCGGCACGGTACCCGTTCGCGGTGTCAATGAAGTTGCCGCCCTGGCCGTAGAAGTAGTCGAGGATTTCAAATGCGCTTTCTTTGCTGCATTCGCCGTATCGCTCTTTGAGCACCGTGCCGAACGTCATTGTTCCGAGGCATATCGGCGATACTCGCACTGAGGCTGTCGGGGCGAGTTGGCGGTATCGGTTTAGGTATTGGCGGGTGTCAGACATGGTGAATTAGAAGGAGGGGACTGTCGGGGTAGGTGATTAGGGGACTTGCTCATTTGGCGCTTCTGATCTATCTTATATACTGTTGTTCTCATGTCTCTTCGGTTTATACATGGTTTATAGATCGGGGGTAGCGTCATATCCCCATACGTCCGCCCTTGATGGCACTTAACTCCGCCTAATCTCCACCTAATCTCCGTACAGAACATCAGCATTTAGTCCACTGGAGGTCTGGATGAAACAGTTAACATGTGCTTACTCTGGAGTACACGGCTGACAGAGTATATGCAGGGGTGGTCGTGGGATCAGCAGGACGACAGAGAGTCTATGGCACGGGCGGAGTTAAGACGTGGACATCTTCAGCTACTCCGCGGAGAGAGGTCGGCTCTCTTGAATCTCTAGCCAGCATTTATCTTTTCTCCTATATCCGGGACTAAGCCACTGTGGGCGAAGCTTAAGGGGGATCAGTACTTTGCGCGGTTTGATGCATGGCAGAAACGCCAAGTCCAAATATCGGAATGCGAACAAGCAAACCGCAAGATCATTTTTCATTAATAGACTGTTCTATTATGAAGTAGTCAAGTTATGGAGCTGAATGTCTAATCTATAAATTCTATGTCCCATATGAGATAAACGGTCAGTAAGGCTGAGATATATTCTGCTTGAAATACTACTGCTAGAAGTTAAAGAAATCCCTAACATAAAACTTGAAGGGTGAATCCTCAACCTAGCTTTCGATTTGAGAAACGTGGAAAGCGAGCATTCAATCCAATTTCGATAAAAGATTGAGCCTTGTCATGGATCGTGGCTTTATAGCTCCTATGGATAAGGAGCTTGCTTATCGGAGTCACATGTAGCAAGGACGTTTTGAACTGGGTATATGCTATGTCCAAAGACTACAGACAATACTACGGTTTGATCCATCTTTAGTTGTTTGCTGTACAGCAGAGCCAATCTGGTCTGGTATGTATTAATGTATGTACCATCTGTCTGGGATATTCCACAACTAAATGTCCTTGAATCGATCCAAAATATACACCATTATTCTAAAACGAGTCCGCGATTACCGGCTCCACAGACCTTCCCCCATCGCCCGTCTTCCGATCCTGCTGCATGCCCAGGATCTCCCACGCACGACCCATCATTCCATGGCCTGTTCCCTGCGGAAAGCCACCAAACACCGAGTTGCGCGGCGCATGACCACGCCCGCCTCCACGACCAAGCGCAAGGCGCTCTTTGCGCGAAGCGGCCAGACGGTCCTGTTCGCGCTCCTGGGAGACGACGTCGTCTTTCCATTCGGTCCAGCGCGAGAGGTTCTCGCGTTGTTGCAGGACTTGGTACCGGAGTTTGGTTTTGGAGGGGCGCCAGCCCGTCCGGGTGACCGGGTCGGTGGATGGGAGGGTGGATTTGAGATCGCAGATGTTGGATTCCGTGGTGAGTTTGAGGAGGTGGGTGAAGACATCGCGGCTTTCGGAGGCGGTTTGGTGGGTTTTTTCCTGGGGGTTGGGGAGGGTTGATGATGAGGACGAGGGCTGTGTGAGAGGGACGTCGAGCCAGGAGTGGAGCTCAGCGGAGCGTTGAATGGAGTAGGGGTCGAGGATGTTGGCGCGCCGGTTTTCTTCGCGGAGATAGCGGACGGCGGCTTGTAGGCTCTCAACTTCGGCGCGGAGAGCCTCGTTCTCCCGCATCGTGGCTAGCGAGGCACCAGCGTCGACGACGATCCCGTCCGTGGTGGCAACGCCGGTCGTGCCAGAGGCCCGTTTCACTCGATCCAGGCGGGCCTTGATCTCTTCGCGCTCGGCTTCCATGTCTTGAAGCTCCTTGCGTTGCTGTTCCACAAGGGCCTCGAGCTCGGTCTCTTTGGTTCGCATTTCCTCGATCTTGGCTTCGAGTTCTTTCACCATGGAGGCTTTCTTGGTGGCATCGCGCATCCGAGCCTCGACCGTTTCCACCTTGATGGTTTGTTCTTCGATTGTCTTGTCTTTCACGCCGAGAGCCGTGGACGCTTCGTTGATCTCGTTCTTCAGGCGGCGGATCTCTTCGTCCGCGTCGGGGGAGGAGGTCTTGCTCGACTTGAGCTCTGCGGCCCGCGCGATCCAGGGATTGGGGTGTTTCTCGAACTCTGATGTGATGGAGAGATCGGACGAAATAGATTCAAGTTCCTCCAGATTACCCCCAAGGCTGCGTAGCCTGTTGAAGATGAACGACATGGTATCACTGCTTTCGCTTCCGGATTCCGAGGGTCCGGCGTAAAGGGTCGAAATCTGAGACATATTCCTGGAAGCCTCTTCCAGGGAAAGCGGCTCCGTTCGACTTTCGTCGCTCAACAGATGTACGATATTCTCTCCGAGATGCCGGGTCAATTCGGCAAGCTCTTTAGCAGCCTCCTCGGTTTTCTTGAACGGTCCGGAGACATCTTGAGAGAGAGAAAGTGATCTGGACCGAAGGTCCTCGAGGGACCGATTGACTTTGCCCATGGCAACTTTCAACCCGCGCGCATGGCTGACGAATCCTTCCATCTTGTTCGAGAGGAAATTGATCTCCTCGTCGCCTTCTGGGGCTGAGATTTTAGATAATAACAGCGCTCTGAGTCGCCCTACAGAGGAGGCGGCGTGATCAATGTAGGACTGTGTCAACGACGAGCGCATGCAAAGTTCGCCAGAGAAGACCTCCAAAGAGCTTGGAAGATAAGTTTCGGCAAGGTGGGATATCAGAGCAATAGATCTTTGCAACTCCGTGCCACATTTCTTCATGTTTACTTCGTCCTTCTTAAGGAATTCAAGCCAGAAGTTCAACGTGCGCTCGACAGGCTCCATCTCAAACAATGTAGCCTTCATGTTCCCAAAGGCATCTGTAGAACAGTTGCTTATGTAGGCAACGAAGCGATCACACAAAGAGGCAATCCACGAGAGCTTCTCGAGAACATCGTACGCCGTAAAAGTATCTTCAAGCCCTGCAGGTATAGAGGCCTGCTCCGAGAGCTTTTCGCGAATAGTGCTGTTCATCAAAGAAGACTTGAATCCAACACGTTTGAATCGCAGAAGCGCAAGAATAGAGTTTCGCTCTCCTTCGAAGTACTCGGGAAGATACAGCTTCAAGATAGATAAGTGCTGGGTAGCTTCCTCGGCCTCCATATGACCAATCTCAATATCGATTGTTTTGGTCTGTGTCTTTGTGACAGATGCCTGAAGCTTCAAATTCAGGTCCATCATAGCCCGTGAACGTGTAGTGAGATCGGTGGCCTCGGCTTCTGAGATTTGTTGCGACGCTCGCATGTCCTCCAGGTCGCCCTGCAGGGTCGAGACCAGCTCGCGGAAGCGTACCAGTGTATATTCCAGGTCATCAATGACTTCGTCTTGCTGGGTGATCTTTCGGCACTGTTCGTTGAACAGACCCTCTCTATAATCGATCTCCTCTTGCAGCTGCTTTTCGGTTTCAATGTGGTTATACTCAAGCTCGTCGTTAATTTCTTTCAGAGCCTCCAAGTCTTCTATGGCTGCGTGTAGTTCGTTGATCTCCTCTTGATAGCGCATGTTCTTGTCCGCAAGCTCTTCGATCATTTCTTCGGCGCCAAGAGCCGTCTCCAACTGTTGCTTCAGGTCTTCAACATTGTTTTCAGACACGAGAAGCTTTTCTTTCGTGGATTCATACTGAGACTTGACAGCTGCGTAATCCTCCAAATCCTGCTCCATCTCCTTGACTTGTTCTCTCAACTCTTGCTCTTGCTGCTGAGTCATATCACGAAGACGCAGGAGAGCTTCGCGAAGACGTTCATTCGTTTTCTCCATTTGCAACCACCCATGGCTGGATTTCTCCTCCGGGCTCATAACTTGGCCAAACTCCTCGTTCTCTTCGCGCAGGACTTCCACTTCCAGTTGTAGCTCTTCCACCTTGCCTCTCAGCGCGTCGCATTCATGTCTGAAAGCATCGGATGTTTCTTCGGCCATTTCGCGGTCGAGGGTTGCCATTTCCATGATGGATTCATGTTCTGCCTGGAGTCGCTCAACCTCCTCTAGCCTTGCTTCCGACTCCTTCAACTTCTTCCGCAGGTCACCGATTTCGGCCTGCTGCGGTTGATATTTCGCTTGCAGTTTCTGGATGATGGATTCATATTTATCCCTATCCGACTGCAGCTTTTCCAGTGACTTGAGCTTCTCCCGATCCTCCGTCCGCTTCTTTTCCATCACCCGCAACTTTGTCTTCAATTCTTCGAGTTCTCTAGCAACTGCGCCATTCTGACCTTGCCGTTGCGACGATGAAGGTGACGAGAGGCTCGGGCGACCAGCGCTTGCTCGTGCGGGGCCGGTAATTGCTCTGGATGTCTTGGGAGCCGGCTCCTCGATCTGCGGAGCATCCTCGTCAATGTCCTGCTGAGACCCAGACTCGAAAGCCTCCGAATTTGGACTGGCTCCACTATCGGGTTCCTCCGATGGCTTATTGGTGGCTGCTGGTCGCAAGACAGGGCGCTTGGCTATCCCCGCGGGCGTCGAGGCAGAGTCAAGAGTATTCTGTCGCGTAGTTCTGGTTGCAGGTCCAGATATCGATGGTCGGGAGGTTCGAGTCGCGGCTGAGGGAGGAGGCGGAGGACCCATGGAAGACTTCCCAGCTGCTGGGCGCAACTTGGGAGGTGCCACGGATGGCCGAGAGGTACCACTAATGGAGGAACGGTGTGAAAGGGGAGTGGAGGCGCCAGACATCTGCTTGGTTGGAGATTTGGCAGGGGGCTGCGAAAAAGCTTGATTAGCATATCGCCGGCCATTGACGCTGCATAGTCGCACAAACATACCTTCAAGGACAGTCGCTGGGCTGCCACTTTGGATGCGGGCGTCGGACTAGCAGAGCTCGCGCTGTGTCGTTTTGTATTCGCAGCCGGCGCAGCGCCCACCTTCTTGATCCCCGTACCGGCTGCAGCAACACCACTCTGGGCGCGACCTCTGTTGGCTGGTGGAACGTTGGTGCTCCCCTTCGCCGCCGGTTTGGCATCCCGCGCGGGCTGTTGGGCGACTGTCGCCTTGATCGCAGTCTTCCGTACAAACATCCCAAACCCTGGCTCACACTCAAAATACTGCTCTCCTTGGATAGAGCCATCGTTCTTTCCCGTGGGTTCGTCCAATTCGATTCCGATCCAGTCGCCCGGAGAGAAATGCGTCGTGCCGATGAAGCGAACGGTGGCCTGCCGACCGTCCGTCAGTGTGACCACATTGCCGATAGATTGCTCCATGGTCAAGCAATCCAGGAGTCACACCCCTGGTACCGGTAAATGGTGTAGAAGAGGGAAGGGAGGGGCAGGGCGAGCGCCGTGGAGAAACAGGGGATGTTGTTTATCGGAAGTTCAACGGCCTTCCCGCCGGTCGGAGCCTCAGGACGCGATCCGCGTGCATGGTGCCTTGATGCCTGAGGCGGTCAGTTTCCCAAACGGGTGCACCCCTCTAGGGCTCGCCTTCTAAGGGATAATTTCTCCCTGTCATCCTTCATCCCACTCGTTCGTCCTGCTGCGTGCTAGAGTGATGGGCATGCTCCTAGGACGCCTTGATAGGGATGTCTACTACCATCTTTCTCCTCGCTTTGGATTCAAAGGAGCGCAGTTATGTAGGAGGTTACGATGGGATTTTGTAATTATAAAGATCAGTCTATTTCTCATTCTTCTCTATCAATAGTCTTCCATTCTATCCTATCTTCAAGTGCTATGGCCATTGGATGATCTTCAATCTTCTTATATGAACATTCTTTTGTGGTCTCTTTATAATATTGTCGCTCATACCAAAGTAAACGGTACCATGATGGGACGTTTCCTATATTTCGGTGCGCTCTGGTCTGCTTTAACTAGCATTGCCGGTGCAAAGGCCCCTTCAGACCAGAAATGGACTGAGCGGTCCATATATGTGAGTACATCAAATTCCATTGAAGCTGTCAACGTCACGATTTTTCCTACTGACAGCCGCATAGCAAGTCATGACTGACCGGTTTGCCCGGTCCAACAGCTCCGACGATAGCTCTTGTGATCCGTACAGATACTGCGGGGGCTCGTGGGCTGGAATTGTCGACAGACTGGACTACATTCAAGATCTTGGGTTCACGGCCGTTCAAATATCTCCTGTCGTGGAGAACATTCCAAATAATACCAAGTACGGGGAAGCCTATCATGGGTACTGGCCGCAGAACCTATACGCCCTGAACGAGCATTTCGGGACGGCTGAGGATCTGAAGAATCTAGCGGACGAGCTTCACAAACGAGACATGTACCTGATGGTTGATGTCGTGATCAATGACATGGCTCAAGCTGTGAAAGGCTCTATGGACGACGACCATCCCCCTGAGATGGATTGGTCACAAATGATCCCCTTCAACCATGAAAAGTACTACCATCCAGCCTGCAGGATCAGGGACTGGAATGATCCGGAAGACTATCAGAATTGCTGGTTTGCGGTCCAGACTGTTGCCCTGCCGGACCTGAATACAGAGGATGATAGGGTTGTCCGGATGATCCAGGAGTGGGTGAAGGGGCTTGTCGGCAACTATTCGATCGACGGTCTGCGCATCGATGCTACCAAGCATGTAGATGATGCCTATTTGACCAACTTCAACCGAGCTGCTGGGTTGTTTACCTTGGGTGAGGTGTACAGCGGAGACACGGAGTTGGTCTGCAGATACGAAAAGTTTGTCTCTGGTCTTCTGAACTTCCCTATTCATGGTCCGATGATCAAGGCGTTCACTGCTGGTGAGATGGAAGGGCTCGCCGAGAAAGTTCGCACTGTGCACAATGACTGTAAAGACTTTAGTCGTCTGGCGACGTTTCTCGAGAGCCATGACATCCCACGTTTTGCTTCCTTGGTGAACGATACCACCGTGAGTTGAGACCCAAACGACAGGTTCTCCTGATCAGGAGCTAACTACATGTCCACAGCTTGCCAAAAATGCAATGGCATTTAATATCCTCTCTGATGGAATTCCAGTGGGTAAGTGGCACGGCTTCACACCTACCCTGTCCTTGCATTAACACTTTCATGCAGTCTATCAAGGCCAGGAGCAACATATGCCGGGGAATTTTGCCCCGTATAACCGCGTGCCACTCTGGACCACGGGATACAACACCAGCGGGCCGCTATACAACGTGACAGCATCGCTTAACAAGATTCGCAACCACGCCATCCGCATGGATCGACATTATGTCTCAAACCACAGCATGGAACTCTACCTTGACGGCTCAACATATGTCACCAGGAAGGGCTCTGAGGGTCTTCAGGTTGTCTCTGTTTTTTCGAACCAAGGCTCTACCGGTGGTCCATACAAACTTACAGTGAACGACACTTTCTCCCCCAACACGGAGGTCATGGAAGTCTTGAACTGCTCGAAGCATCATGCTGACCAACATGGTCGTCTCACCATTGATATGGATGAGGGAGAGCCGAGAGTCTTTTATCCCTCGAAGAAGATGAAGGATTCTGGCCTGTGCGGCTATCATAAACGAAATGCATCACTGTCTGGCAATGGGAAGAATTCTACAAATGGCCCCAGGAAGAATTCAACCACCGACGAGACATCATCGTTTGGGCACCAGACTATCATTCCTTCTTCTGCGGCGCTTTTCTGTGTTTTATTTGTAACTGCGGGCTGGTTGCTTTAGGTCTTGATGACTTTTTTGCTTCTGTTTTATACCAACTGCTAGCTTATATTTCTATTATATATTTTATAAGCATTAAGACAATCTATAATGACTTGTACAAATTCTTCTAAAACAGTCAGTCTCTAATCTGAACACCAATTATATACTTGAATTCAGAGAAATCTATAGTGAAAGCAGAAATCGACTGGAGAAAATTCCCAGTGACCTGTATAAAAGTCCTCCATGGTTCGTATATCCATAAACATGACATTTCATATACACACGTAAAGATCTATATCGACCAATCTATCAGTTCTGGAGTGAACTGCCGGTCTTGAATAGATGCGGGAAGCAAATCCGTAGATCCTCTAGACTCCGAACCATGTACTGCGACGCTGGTGCCGAAGGAGGAGTAACTCCGAGCTCGACCAGATGGGCAGTCTCCCATCCTCGTTCTGCAGCATGCTTGCAATTCAAATGAGAATCATCTTGATGAATAATCAGCATCGTCCAGATATCTGGTCTAAGTAGGCAGATGAAACATACCAACAAAGTAGCTCTTGGCCCCACTAGGGACCTTTGCTTCCCTCTCTGCCTTCTCATACATCTCCTGACTGGGTTTGCAGACCAAAGGCGTCTGCGAGTAGTCGCAGTAGGTAACACCCTCGAACATATCATCGACTTGCAGGAGCTTGACGACCCGCTTGGCATGAGTGACATATGCGTTTGTGAGGAGCCATAGCCGCACTTTGTCCTTGTCAATGTCCTCGAGTAGCTGTCGCAGCTTCAGATCCGGTTTCAGAACGTCATCCAGCGGCAGGGCATCATCGACTTCGCGGTTGAATTCGAGAGGGTCAATCTTGTGGTGGCGCGTCAGCCCCTCGATGGCAAGACCGTACTCCTTGTAGTATTTCATGTGCAGGACGTGGGCGTCTTCGGTGCTCAGGGAGAGGTGGGTGGTGAAGAATTTGTCTGTCAGAGCGCAAGGCGCATTAGATGTGGTTCTATTCAGATTGACGGCTCGAGGACTTACTTATGAGCTCTTGCATGTGGCCGAAGATGTTGCACTCTGAACCGCGAGTTAGTACTTCTGTCCTTCGGGTGATGCTGTGTCGCGTAGCAGTTCCTGACCTCTGGAGTAAAGCTGTAGGATGAAACCATGATTAGCGCAATCGCTTAGAGCGAACGACGCAAGACCACTTACACAATTGTCAATATCGAAGAAGAAAACGGGTCTGTTGTCAGACTCCGTGCTGGGCGTTGCGGTCGACATTGTTTTGCGGATGTACGGGGCAACGCGATCAGGCATAAAAGAAGAGCAAGTGAGGGCAGAGAGAGGACCTGAGCGCGATAGAAAGGACGAGTTCCAGCGATGCACAGCAGACGAGCGAAAGGTCCTAGATATACCGGAGGGTCCCAGAAAATGATTCATTGCGGAGGAGTCATTGCGAGGGAGAAAGCCGGAGAACCCACCAATTACAGTAGGAGGCGGGCACGGGACCCGGCAGACACCGACGGCGGCGCCCAGCAGGGTTTAGCGCCGGCCAGCAAGATTGCCTCGAAGCTGCACTTTGACTTTCTCCTCTTTTCCTCCCATTTATTCCTCATCTCCGCGTCTCTCTTTGTCGCTAACGGTGGCTCTAGTCCATCATCCCAAGTCATTGCACCGTAGGCCGGTACTCTGCTTTGGTCACTTGCATCCCAGCAGGGTCTTGCAATAGGCTGGTACAATCCTGGGATTGTGAATTCGCTTCGGAAAGGAAGGTGACTTTTCATCCTTCGCGTGAAGCTGCCAGATATGGCCACAGCCCAACTTCCAGGTGGTGCTCCGCGGGGATTACCCACCCGTGAAGAAATCCAAGAATATGAGAAAATCCTAAAAATAAGTGACGACATCTTTTCTGGGACTCACCCTAGGTTGAAGGTGCCCCAACAATTTGTGCGAAAGACCGCGTCCCGAAACCATCCTGCCCCGAATCAAGCTCAGGTAAAATCCGGTGACCAACCGGTTTCTTCCCCGGGCAAGAACCGCCCCCAGTCCGTGGCTACTACGCCGACGATTCCTACAGACGCGCAGGCGACCAATGTCGGCCACGCGGCCTCCGCTTTGGCTGCGTCTTCGCGCGTCATGCCGAGACCTACGTCCGAGATTGACCCGATCTTTTTGACCAAGTCAGATGATCTTGTCAGAGCAGAACTACAATTACAGCGGCAGAGGGTGGAAAGGTCGTTGCGGGATCAGCTGGACCACAAGAGGCAGGAGTCGCGGCAGAAGGCGTCGATCCAGGACGCGAAGCCCGACTTCGATGTGTCCGAGGTGCTGCAGAAGGCCTTCGAGATGGTGAACCCCTCGCCGTCGGTCGAGGCTCCCGCTGCTGGGCAGTCCAGTGACTCGTTCGATGATAACTCGTTCTATTCGAGTAGAGCCCCTGATTCTCCGCAGAATGGCGATCAGGCAGGGCCATCCCCCAGACGACCCTCGCGTCAAGAGCTTGCCACTGAAGTCCCAAGAGAACCTTATTCAGATGAGTTGCAACGGCTTGAAGCCCTCAACCGAGCTGAATCGGATCAGGATATGCAAGATACTTACCCCGTTGCAGACGCCCCATTACCCTACCATCACCAGAGGCCGTCACGGCATGTCGAGGCAGAGTATATGGGTCCTAGATACCATGCGCCTCCGGCGCCAGTGGATGCGTTTGAAGAGCCAGAATACTCACCGCCTGCTCCAGGTGTGGCACCAATGGAAAGGGGAACAGATCATGAATATCGTCCACGAGGATATCCCAGTGGGCCGAAACGACGAGGTCCCCCGGACACCAGAGTGTCCGACCGCGGCCGTTACCCTCGCAGGTCTATATCGCCCGGTGACGACGTAAGAGTTGTTCGAAACCATATAACGTCGCCGGCAGCGCCGCAGCCTTCTAGAGTCTCACCGCTAGCAATCGCCAAGGTTCCCTCCGTCCACCAACACAAAGACTCCCGTTCCGAATACGCCCCAGAGAGTCAGGCCAGCCCCGATGGTCCTGCCCCCCAGCCGTTGTCAACTAGAAAGCGTAGGAGACTACATGATGACAAGGACAAGACTCGCACGGTCTCTCAGAGAATGCAACCTGGCCGGTCTGATGAACCTTACATCAAGGAAGAACCCGTGTCGCCGCCACCTTTCGCAGACACGCCCCCAGCATACCGCACTCGTCAGCCCCAGGAACGGCCTGTGTATATTGACATCGCGTCCCCTCGGTATACTCCGGTGGTGGAGAGGCGAGAACCTCCGATCCGAGAGCCGGCCTATGAGATAGACCCGTACGAGCTTCAAGGTGAAACTAGCATCCCGCGAACTCTGTCACGGGTCAGCGCCAGACGGCCCCTGCGGGATGATCAGGATCTGCGGAGGGTTGCTAGCTTGCATCACAGCCGGCAACAGGAATATCCTCGTGAATACATAGACCCTGCTAGCCCCCGCGGGTTGCGGGCAGCCTCTTACGCAGTTGTTGAACGTCCGCCACAGGAACGAGCCAGGTATTACGACGAAGTCGCGCCTCCGCCTACGAGACGCTACGTTGCCGCAGGCGAAGCATCATCCTCGCCGCAGTACCGCGAAGCGTACTATGAAGAGGAGCCTGCTAGCCGTATGATGGCACCCCCAACAACGCGGCGAATCGTGGTTGATGAGCACGGAAACCAATATTACGAAGCAGTCCCGGCACCAAGAATGCAGGCTATGCCTCCCCCGTCTACGCGTGTACCTCGCAGCGAGGTTTACGAGGACCCTCCACAAATCCGCCAGGCCAGCGTCCGAGCTGCATCCGTGCTGGAAGACCCCTACGGCGGCCGACGATACATGCAAGAGATGCCTCCGCCGCAAGGAGTCTATCGGCGAGTCACCGACTACGCTCGGCCGGCTCCGAGTGATCGACGGTCCTACGTTGCTCCGCTTGACGAGCGCGAAACGTTCCCGCGCAGCGCTAGCGTCCAAGTCGGCGACTACGCTGCCCGGCGTCCACCCTACGTGGAAGAGGCCGAGCTTCCCCGCGAGCGAGTGGTTCGGATCCCCAGCGTGCGACCACCCACCGCCTGCTACGAAGAACCCCGAGAGATGCTTCCGCGGGTCGAAAGCGTCCGACCGGGGGGTCGAGATATGAGTGTGTACATGGATGAGGATACCCGGCGGCCGAGAGAGTACATTGAACGACCACTTTATGTCGCAGCGCGACCTCTGGCCCGGGGAGAAGGGTACTACGAGAGCGGCGAGCCGGAGCGAGTGATGCTCGATAGCGGAGTCCATCGCGTCTCGCAGCGCTATTGATCTGGAAATTTTTCACCCATGTAATGACACATAATTCACGAAACGAGTATTATAGTCCATTTGATTCCCTCGTTTGAACAAATTTCATTGACACATTTCATACTTTCGAATCGAACCACATCATCTTTCCATCTAGTGTTATACAGTAGAATATCGTTTGTAGAAAATAAAGTGAAACGAATAAAGCCAGAACCCTTGCATCAGAAATACCACTACAATATCTTTAGAAAATCGGCATCAATGACATGATCGTATTCCAAAACACGATGGTTTTCATCCTTTGCCAGTCGGTCCAACTCGTCAGTCCGGTTCAAGCGGAGTCTACTCGGATCAAGATCCAAGACAGATAGATAGGTGGATAAAAGGGGGGGGGGGGGGGGGGGGCGCGGAGGACAAAAAAGCCACCTGGGCAGAGCAGGGCAGAGAGGACACCATGATTATGGGCAGTTAGGTAGATTGATAGGTTGGTTGGTTACTGTTAGTTAATTGAACCAATCAGGTTCTTCATGTGGTTGTCCCCGTTGGCACCGGACGGGGTAGCTAGGTAAATAGGTAAGATTAGGTAGGCTGGGTAGAGAGCATGGACGATAATAATAATAATGGATCCGGCTAAGTATAGCATTCTATACTTAGATTTAGATTGGAAGCCATGTCTAGTTCAACGCCTAGGGAGAATTGAGTGGTGGGTAGGATGATTGGGTCCTACCTAGCTAGCTGTGCACGTCATTAGGACAGTAGGTAGATAGACAGTCAGTGCTGGCTTTGCTTTCACTGAGGTGGTTTCTTAGAAAAAGAAAGTTGTTCTTCGTTCGAGTAAACAGAGCTGTTCAAGCCAGGAAAACCAGGAAGGGGCGGTGGGACGGGCGGTCGAGGCAGGCTGGAGTTTGTTTCTGCCTGGGGCATTCACGGGGTTCATGGATGGGTCAACCATGGGAAGTGGACTCGGGGTACTTGCTTGGGTTTTTGTTTTGATAAGTAATTAAATATTCTAATACTGAATAGTAAGCAAGAGTCCTGTTAACGGGTTACTAATGGTGTACAGGGGCAAAACTGCGTGTAACCCATGCCAAGGTGCCGCTGTTCAAAGGAAATATATTCTCGAATGCGGGTGGTGTGTAGCCGTCCAGTCCATGTTTCTACGTTGTACAATGCGGCGGTTTCACCAGTACTTCGACAGAACGCCGGCAATTACTGGTTGGAGACTCGGATAGAGAAGACCCTGTTTTACGGTATATTTAAATCAGAGTAATTTTTTTTCTTTGAAACCTGGGTGCTAGAGAAATCCTCCTCCGTAGTCCCAGTACTAGGGCTAGAGAACATGAAGCAAGCCAGGTGAAAACACAGGACTGTGTGGTCTGTAAGACAGCACATACTCACATTGCACCCCACCACCCAACCGTATGCATGCAGGCCTACATATCACATCGAACAGGCATGAAGAGAAACCGTACCAGGCACCGCGTGACATGACACCTGACAATGGTAGAAATATCTCCGATCGGCCGGGATGGTCGGTCGTCCTGGCGATAGGCACTTTGCAATACGGGGGTGGAAGAGGGGGGGGAAAAAGCACACACGTTCCGTCAGTTGACTTGCTCCGGAGGCAAGGTAGGGCAGAGAGGTCGCGACTTGCATGATTCTCGTAACCCGAACTGGAGAGGGTCCGGATTTCTGATCAACGACCAGTCCAACAGCGACGACCCGACCCACTCGGCGTTGCTTCGAGATGACGTCGGTGAAATTGACACCATCGACGAGGTGGGATTAGTCGGTTCTCACCTTCTCACGCCAACGCCGGAGTGGTTAGAACGTGCCGCTGTAGATCGATGAGTAATATAGGCCGGGTCGTGCAGGGCAAAGGAACTAAGCAAGGATTAAAGGATCATCTCGTGTGTCCTGGTGGACTTTTCGCGGCGGGGGAAGAAGAGTCAGGGAGGGGACAGGGAGGGAGCCCGGGAGAGAGAATGAGGACAGGCAGACAGGGAAGGGGTGGTCCCTTCAGGAGCAGGCCGAAACGGCCAGGAATCATACGGAGGAATCATGGAAGCGTGATCCAGCTGCCAGATCGTTATCTCCAGCGGATTCGTAATCGTTGTCACGACTCAAATTAACGGCGGTCAATCATTGACTGTTTGGAGCAACAAACTCAATGAGCGGCGGGCGGGCGATGCTATTGGCACGCCCGCCAGTCGATCCGGAGGGTATGGCTGGATTCGATGGCCCCGACCGCGACCAGGATGAATTCATGGCCCTGTCAAGGTTTCTTCCACTCGAGGTAAAAGTAAACAATGGCCTTTGACGAGCGATCCCGTTTCCTGGGGTTCCGGACGGCGGAGTGATGATACACAGTGACGCAAGGCTGAGAATGTCCAACGGCGTTGCCTCAGAGGGGAGAGCAGGAGAGACATTCCTGCTCCCCCGTAAATGTGGAGGAGGCATCCTGGCGGCTGGTTGGGCAATGCGAGGTATGCAGAGTGGCAAATGTATGGCCAACCCACCCGGGGGTACCGCCTAATCCAATGGACGCCCTTCAGAGCTGGTGGCCAACCCGGGCCAAGTACTTTTTTGTTTGTGTGCGAGTCCACCGGTGGTACGGAGTGGACGGGGGAGAGAGAGAGACAAGTCGAGGCTGAATCTGAAGTGACCCGTGACGATCCCGTTCCTTCCCGCCCGAGGGACGACGTAGGACGTACTACGCAGAACTGCGTAGGAGGTCGGAGGGCCGTCGTGAGTTACTTTACGCAGTGGTACTTTGGTGGCCGTTAAGCTTTAGTGCCGTCTCGAGGGAACTAGCTACGATGGGGTTTAGCAGGGCCTTTCTCCCAACTACTCTGGAAGATGCACAAGTCATGACGGAATCGACTGGGCGGGAGAGTTGGCCACGTGACCAGCACTCGCTTGGCCCGAAGAGGCAAGGCGGGTGGGCCGTGCGTCGACGGGACGCCGTAATCGGTACGGACTGGTACGGGATGGCGGGTTTCAGGCGGCTGCGGTACCGCGTAATTACGGGCTGTGCGCGGCTAGACCCGTCCGGGACTAGCGCCGAAGGGCGGTCTCGAGAGCGTCCGGCAGATCGATCGATCGCAGTCTTTCTGCTCTCTCGGTCGGTGGAAAGGGAGACTCGGAGTCCACTTAACAGGTACGAGGAATGAACTCGGTGCAAGGAGCCCGCTCTGCAGATGCCCTGCGACGGTCTGGTGTCGTTCGGCGTAGGGATGGACAGGTACGGACAAAAGAAGAATGCCAATCGAATCCATAGCACATTCCGTATAGGGAACGAGGTTTCCGCCATTTGCAAACATTGGGGCCTAGACACGCCGGGCTGAGAGTTCGACCCGCATCGGCCGCTAGATCGTTCCTTGTTGGACGCCGTATGAGGCAGAGAGAGGGCGAGGGAGGAAGAACGAGGGGGAGAGAGTGGGAAAGAGTACGAAAGAGCGAGAAAGAGAGTGAGATAGAAACCCAAGAGTCCGAGAGAAGAATCAAGACCGAATAACGACAGAAGGACAGAAGGACAGAAGGACAGAAGGACAGAAGGACAGAAGGACAGACGGACAGAATGAGGATCTGGGAAAAGAAGCCTGAAGAAGCAGGAATCCAGGACCGTCGCGTCCTCAGGCCATCATTGGGTAAGCTGACGGGGCAAGCGGTTCTTGTTCTGGATTTCCTGCTCTTCCACCTTCTTCATCTTCATGCATCCTGGATCTATCGCATTCTTCCTTCTTTACCTCTCTCTCGTCGGATTCCACTGGGGACCTTTACCTTCGTCTTTTTGATTCCCCTCTTTCTCTCTCTCTCTTTCTCTTTGCACCTTTCCTGTTCTTCTTTTTTTCTTATTTTTTTTTTTTTTTCTTTTTCTCTTTTTTCCCCCTTCTCTTTTCCCTATCGAAAACCCCCCTCTCCCCACCCCAATCTTCGATACCCGTTTGCTGTTGAATTGATACCTTTTTTTCCCACCCATTCCGGTGCCAGAAAAAAAAGAAAAAAAGAAAAAGAGGACCGCCCTTGTCCACACACCACCATTTCGCGCCCATTCCACTTCCTGCTTCCTCCACCCCAATCAATCCCCTGTCGGAAACGGTGCCCTTTTTTTTTTTTTTTTTTTTTTTTTTTTTTCTTATCATTTCTGGCCTCCTGTCTCTTCCTTCCTTTCCTTGCCCTTCCCTCTTGATTTCCGCCCATCCGCCATTCTCTCCCTCCTCCCTCCGCCGGTTTCCTTTCGCATCTCTCCCCTCGACTCGTTCAAGGGGCCGGAGATCCGACTTATCCCGCCTGTGTCATGCACAAGATTTCCAACTTCACGGGCCAGGCCCGTCATGGCTGGGAACGAATGACGCCGACCTTCGGTATGTCTAGGCCTCACGCCGATATGGCCTCGCACTCCCTTCGACGACCACACGGCGCTCCGCCGATGACGCCTCCCACCGGTATCGACCCGACCGTGAACCTCTCCATCAACGTCCCGTTTTCCTCCACGCTGGCCGGTCCCGAAGCCGACGACGTGCTGCATGCGAGCCCCGGCGCCCTTCAGCGCTGGTCCTTTCCCGAAGGCACCCCCGAAGGCACCCCCGTGCATCACCTGCCGGTCCACACCAGCAACGTCGATGCCCTGCGGAGGTTATGTCATAAGATTACGGAGACCAGCAACGGACGCATCGAGGCCACCGTCGCCTCCTCGGAGCCCAAGACCCAGCCCTCGCTACAACGGCGGCCGCAAGGGTTGGTCACCAATGTCTGCATCACCGGTGATGGCGAGACGGTGCGCAAGATGCGAGCGAGGATCTTGAACGAGACCCCTATCCTTCTGGTACGTCGATTGAGTCCCCGATTGGACCTCGATCCTCTTGGTTCTTTGCTCCTTGCTAACGGCTGAGGTTCAATAGCGATGTGCGACCGTCGACGTAGACATGCACCTCATCACGGATAATTCCACCAAGGGCATCCGGGCCAGTGTTCTGGAGCACCTCGACACCTTGGCTGCCTACACCGGCACCGATATCTTCCTTCTCAGCCCCAAACTTCGTGATACGGACAGCGCGGTGGTGTCTTCCTACGGCTACGCTTCGGACAACGGGCTGGATCACCGCTTTCGGGTCTCGATTTACGGCGACATGGAAAGTGCCGAACATGCCAAGACCAGGGTTTTGATTATGATCGATCAGATCGTAGGTGTCCCCCTATTTGTTTCAGACTCTTTCCCTTCTTTGGTCAGGACTAATCGACCGGCAGCTCAAACGTCACGTGGATGCCATCAAATTGGACTTGACCATGCACACTTTGGTCTGCGGTCGCACCCGCAAAAATATCAAGCTCATCGAGGCTGCGACCGGCACCGCCATTTATTTCCCGCCGCCGTTCCCCCAAATTTTCGGATATACCCCCCCGGGCGCCCACCGTCGCAGCGATGAAGAAGTTTATATCACCGGCGATACCCAGGAACAGATCGCTCGTGCCAAGCAGAAGCTGCGGGAATTGGTGATGGGGGTCAAGATCTACGTGAAGGACGCGGTTGTCAACTGCAACAAGATCGACAATATCCTGCTGGACCGGCTGGACAAGGTGCGGAAGGTGATGGAAATGAACGGTTCCTACGTTTTGTTCCCGCAGCTGGGAAGTCAGCGGGGTGTTGTTCGCGTCCAGGGCACTGAAGTTCTGCATGTGGAGCGCACCGTCCGGGAAATCATGGCTCTGGTTTGTCAACCCAGGCTTCTGTTTTCTGCAACCCTGGCTAACTCGAATATACTAGGCTGGCCAATTCTACAGCGCCTCCTGGTGGATTATCATCCCAGATCCGTCCCAAGCGGTCCGCACTCCGTCCACCTCGGACATCCGCACGATGCTCTCCGACATTTGCACCAACTCTGCCGCCGAAGTTAGCTTTGACAATCTGGCGTTCACCATTAACGGCTCCGACGATGCCGTCAAGGCTGCCATGATGGTCATCAACCAGATTCCCTTCATCCAGCGCAGTCAATACCAAATGCGGGTCAAAATCGAACTGGCAAACGAGCATAAGGAGTTTGTCAGTGGCAAGAAGAACGGCAAGATCAACAAGATCATGGGTCAAAGTGCGTTGATAGAAACCGGACTATCTTGTGTTGGACTTGAATGCTGATTGAGTGAACAGGCAACGTGCAGATTATCTTCGATGGATTCAACGAGTACAACTTCTACATCGATGTGTGTGGAGGACAGTACGAATCCACCAAGAACGGCTTGGATCTCGTTGAACAGGAAATGCCGGCCTCGATTTCGTTCCACGTGCCCGATCAGTACCACAAGCGAATCATCGGAATCGGTGGTCAGCATATTCAGCGCATCATGAAGAAATACTCCGTTTTCGTCAAGTTCTCCAATGCGATGGATCGCGGAGGCATGGGCAAGGAGGATGACGACATCAAAGTTGACAATGTCATCTGTCGTACGCCCGCACGTAACGCGCAGAGTCTCGATCTGGTCAAGCAGGAGATCATGGACATGGTCGAGAAAGTTGTACGTGTTGCTAATCTTCCCAGTATAGTTCTGTTGCTCACATGTGAATTTAGGATGCCGAGTACGTTTCTGAGCGTGTCGTTATCAACCGACTGTACCATCGCGAGTTGCTCTCCCGCATGACCGAAATCGACGAACTCGAGAAGAAATGGAACTGCAAGATCGAGTTTCCCAGTACCGAGCTTGCCAGCGATGTCGTGACCATCTCCGGACCTGAGTACCAGGTTCCTCAGGCTGTCGATGCCCTACTTGTGAGTGTTGTTGGGTTGTTTGCTGCATAGCCAATCTTACTGATTCCGTTACAGGGAATGGTCCCGGAGAGCCACGAGCTTCTTTTCCAGACTTCTCCCGAGCTTCGCGAGTTCTTCCAGTCGACCGAGTTCCGTGACGATGTCTGCGCCAAACTGAAAGATCAGTACGAGGTGGATACGAACGTCGACTCGAACCCCGACCATCCCGCCTCCGAAGGCGGCTCGTCTTCGCCCACCTTTGCCCCCGATGACCGTGTTGTGCTCGGATACACTCGAAACAATGCGGGCGGGCTGAAGGACGCCATTGATTTCTTGATCTCGCGATTGGTCGCTCACGGTCTCGACGCAACTACCGTCAAGGGGGCGATCCCTCGTCCCAAATCCGACTCGTTTGAGGAGTCCCTGCCATTCTTCGACTCTAAATTGCTCCAGCATGCACCCGCTCCTCTTGTCACCGACTCTCCCACTCGCCCCAACTTCTCCGATGAGACCAGCGAGCGTGGCTCGATCTTTGAAAGGCTTCGCAAGCCCGGAAGCATCTCGTCCTTTTCTTCCTTCATCGGACGCAAAAACCATTCGGCCTCTCCCGGCTCGTTCTTCAAGCACGCCTCTAGCAACGCCTCGAAGGCGTCTTTGGTGTCCATGGAGTCTCGCGACAGTGGCTACCGCAACCCGTGGAATGATTCCGGCGTGAATCTCCCGGAAGACGATCTGCCCGTTTTGGGGAGTTCGCACAGCCACAGCAGCAGCAATGGCTGGCCAGCGCGCTTTGACACTAAATTTCCATTCGGTACCGCACCGGGGGACATGACTCCCAAGCATGACCCCCGTGCGTCTTTTGATAGTGGTCGTCCTAGTACTTCCAATTCTACTTCTGGATACCCGGCCCCCATTGGGCCACCGCGTTAAAAAAAACCGTCAATTTGCAGCAGTATACCCCAAAGACTTCTGACGTTTTTGTGTCGTGTTATTTTCTTGATTTTCCGTTCTGTTCTGTTTGTTCTCAGCGTTTCTTGATTCGGTTCTTTTTGTTTTTTTCTTTTTGATACCACCCAAAGTCAGCCAGGAAGGGACTCCGGAAAGCGAAGAAAAGGAAAAGAGAGGGACCAAATCTAGGAAAGAGAGAAAGAGTGGGGGAAGCTATACCCTTTGAGAAACTTTTGTTTGCATGATTTCGTCATTTTTTTGCTCTGATTCTTCAAGTTTTCTATATCCCTGTTCCTGTTTTGTTCTCTTTTTCTGGGCAGTGTGAAGTGAAGTTCGTTAACTGTGAGAGGTGACCCGAAATACCAACACCCTCATTCCCAACAAGATACCTATGATTGATACCAAAGATACCAAGTGAAATGATGGTGTATGATGGTGTTTTCGCAGTTTTTTGGTGTTTGCGTTTGTCTGATCTTCTTCCCCCCTTTTCCATCTCTCTTCTCTCTCCCTCTCTGGCATCCCTCATCTCGGAGTTTCAGATCGGTACTATTCGTGTGTTTGCGTTTTTTTGAGTTCTGTTCTTTTTTTTGGATTCCCGTTCTTATATACCTCGACGAACACGATATCCCCAAGATCTTTCTCTCCTCTGATTCTTTGTTCTTTCTGCTAGTAGAGAAAGATGAATGAATGCTTTATATCTGATGAGTACAGCCTAGGCGGTCTGTTTCGTATAGGATATTTTGAATCGTAGTAGAGTGTACGGAGTAGTCTGAAGTAGGGATCTCCCGTGCTGAGTTCTGAGTTTTCTTCTACGTAACTAGGTAGGTTTAGAATATTCAAAGGACAAGTTATATCATGTCAACACCCAACAACCAAGATTGCGATAGTGTAGAATGTAGCTAGCTAGATCATAGGTAAATAGATCAGTAGATCAATATGTAAACTGGTTTGCAGACAGACAAACCTGCCTACCTGTGGAATTGTATTAATAAACGAGCGAAGGGATTATATAGCATTAGCGATAGTAAGGGCGATAGATATATCGCACCGCAAAAGCATAAACAAAAGCCACTCAATCAAGTAAGCAAGCAAGCAAGGAGGTCAACTTTCGGATCGAGTCGGGTCGAATCGAATCGAATCTGGACCAAACAGAGTAAAAACAAGAGGGGGGAATAAAAAAAAGACGCAGATAAATCAACAAGAAAAGAAGTTAGCACGGTATAATAGAGCATGGCACGCCACCCACAAGGACAAAAACATGTCTCATCTATCCCATCCATCCGTCTCATTACATCCATCTCGTTTTCTCATGACGTTAGTCATTCATTTTTCATTTAGAATGCCAGGCCGACGGCTGAGTGGCGATAATTTTCATAGTAGTTGTATGGGTAGTTTTCCCCGTTGTCTTGTTGCGGACCTTGGCTTTCGTGGATGGTCGGGTGGGCGTTGTAATCGTGGTAGTGATTCTGGTTTTGGTCTATGTTTGCCCGGGGGAGAGGGAATTCTAACTCCTTTTCGAGACGAGAATCCGTGTTCGATGGCCGGATGGTGGTGGCGGTGATGTTATCGGATTCCGAAGGGGTGGTGGTTTTGAATCCCAAGCTGCCGGTGAGGCTGCTGATGGAAGATGCTACGGTCGAGCCGCTGAGGGTGCGGGAGCGCAGACGGAAGGGATTTTTGTCCGGGGTGGGCTTCCAGTTGGAGATGGATCCCGAGGGCGAAAACATGCTCTTATTACTGGTCTGCAGGAGCCATTGGGTGACGCGGCTGGAGCGCGGTGGGGTAATCGTGACGTTGATGTTAGGGCTGGTCATGGTCTCCGACGGGGTCCTTGGGGGATGGGCCTCCCTGGGCGTTGACGGTGCGGAGGAGGAATCATCGAGAAACGAGGTTAATGGCCTGTCCTGCAGGGTGGGCGTTCTAGGGACGCTGGGGGGTTCGCTTGGAGGGTCCCTAATAGACTCCTCCTTTACCGGCGGAGTCGGGTCCAACTGCTGCGTGGGTGCAAAAACGTTTGAAGTCAGGCCAGTGACTGTGGAAGAAGAAGATAATTGGGGTGCATGAGTATTGGAAGGAACGGGAGGAGGCATCTCGACAAGATGATCGAAAGTCGCCAGCGATGAACGAAGGGATCCAGACCCGACAGGCTTGCGCTGTAGGTGAAAGGACGATGACGGACGATGGGACCGAGAGCGCGAGTGCCGTGAGAGCTCAGCCCTGGGAGGCCGAGACACAGGAGCAGGAGGCTGGGAATTATCGTCCTCCAGACGGAATTCCTCGAAGTTAGGAAGCTCCGGTAAATGTCCCAAAGAGAGCTCGAGGGGATGGAAGGAGGCCCTCTCCGGCGTCATGTAGAACGTGGGAACTCGTCGAAACTCGGACGGGGCACTGATTCTCAAAGACGTCGTGGCCATTGACTTCCTCCTGAAAGACATGCTAGCCCGGCTAGATGCCCGCGAGGCGAGATTACGGCCGTCGACAACCCAGGATGGCATAGACGAGCTGGGCGGGTCGTCGGCCAGCTTCATCGGGGGAACCAGATGAGGCTGGGTATGGCATACTTTCATCTCTCGCTCTGCTCCTGCAAGGCAGATAATGTCAGTCATGTTGGGCATAGGGGGTTTGATGCATGTGTATATATAGGGTACAGGTATACAAAAAAGAAAAAGAAAACGGAGGTAAAAAAAGAATATGCACGGGCGGTTGTACGAACCCTTCTGCTTCATTGACTGCTCATGAAGGGAGCTCTCGTCATCCCTTGAGGTAGGGCAGAACAAGCAGGACGAGATCCAACCGGTGAATATGGATCCTGCTTGTCCAATTGCCCAGTTCATAGCTACCGGCGCTTCAGAGTCGCTGGTCCATCCTCCTGTATGGACGAGATGGATCCGAACGAAGGAGTCGAGAGAGGGGAAGGGGGGAGGGAGAGAAAGTAAATCGAGAGAACAGACACGGGAAATTAGAAGCAGACCAAGAGCCCCGCGTGGGAATCGAGAGGCAGGCCAGAAAAAGCAAGAGAGCACTGGCTAATGACGATGAGGGAGCCAGCGCATGCAGCGTGCCTGGATGCAAGCTAGTCCGTTAGTGCCTGATCCACGGCCTTGTTGTCACATCGTCGGCGCCTAACGAGGCGTTGCCATTTGCCCCAACACGAATTGGCCTAGTCCACGTTGTGCCAATCACTGCTAGCCTGCAGCTCTTTTCCTCCTTACTTCCTATGGTCATTCAGGGTCGCATGGTCGGAGGAACAATTATCATCGGCATTATGTATGTGCGCGCGACCAACCACCTGTCGTCGTGGGCCCTCGACAGTGACGGTCTCTGACAAGAAAGAAAACTATTTATAACATGTCTCTCGAGACAGTGACCAAAGCGCTGCTATTTGTGCACGGGCTTTCATCGGTCCCAGACGTTTTCCTCCAGGTCTCCATATGACCATGTTCGTGTTTTGGGCTCATCGCCATCCGCATTGTCCTCCGTCTCCGCCGCCCCTGACGGCGCATCGTCCCTAATTGGTTCCCCTGAGGGCCTTCTGGAATTTAAGGTTAACTGGAGCGATTGGGAATCCGACGTTTCTTGTGCGACTGCAGAATCTACTAACCGGAGGTGTTTGTGTTCAGGTTCAATGGTTGTCGAACCAAAGGCTCGCTGGACATGAGCCTGCTCCTCTGCTTCGGCTTCCTGGTCCTCTACTACAAGGTCCACCAACTGACTGCGGTGGGAACCATGAGAGGGCGAACTCGTGGCGGGTGGTCGCGAGCCGGGGCTTCGGAGAGAATCTTGACGAGACCGGCTCGAATTGTTACTGTGACTGCGGTGGCGCGTCTTCTTGGACTCGCTTGAAGTGTGGACCTTCCGGTGTTTGCGGGCCTTCTTGACAACGTCCGGTGGCTGGCCATATTGATAACTGGCAGCGCCCCCAAACCGTTGGTCTCTCGGGGCCTCGTTCGCCGTGATTACCGGGTACTAGAGCGGATTATTAGCCTGGTTCATCAAAACCGGAGATAAAGACAATCCCCCTAACTTACATTCCAGTCGCCAAATTCCAGCGCGCGGGCTTGAGTGAAGATTCCCTCATCATCTTCATCGATTTCAAACTCCTCGATTTCACCAGGAGAGCGGTACCGCTCCAGAGTACCGCGTCGCCCGCGCGAGCTGGTGTCGGTGCTTGAAAGCAAGGGAGTCCGGCTGTTCACCTGGCCCGGTTTAGGAATCCAGTACTTCGCCTTTCCTCCACGCTCGTACCGCATGCCATGCATCACACGCCGAAGACGAGACTCGGATTCTTCGTGCGCAATGATATGATCGCCCGAGTCGAATAGGCGATATTCGTAATTTTCGCCCCGCAGAGTCATCTTCGTGTCTTCGATGAGATCTTTAATGCCAAAGGCATCTCGAAGAGCATAGACAACGGGCAGTCGGGCGGCGGAGATGGTGGGGTCCGCATAGTCGTGCCAGGAGAAAGCATACCAATGGGTCATGGCGAAGATGGGCATCTCAAAGCAGATCAGGGTGTCTTGGATAGCGGCAGCTAGGTTGTCGGGAGTGTAGCCCGCAACGCCGTTGGTCAACGCTCCTAGCCACTGCAGAATCGACAAGAAGAACCCCTGCCAATACGAGGCAAAGATGATAAGTTTTACACAGAGAAACTTAGGGACCGGACGAAACGGGGCGAGGTCGTTGTGCAGGCAGACCCAGAACATTGCTAATGAGTAGAGACTGACTGTCACGCTGACGTTATACACGATCCCCGTCCAGAGGTATCCCGACGTGAGACCCAAATAGCCCTCCTGGTAGGTATCGGTCGCTTTCATGATGATACTGATTGTAGCCAAAATCGGTTTCAGCCATGTGTATTGAAGGATGCCGCGCTTGACGGCCAAAAACGTCTGCGGGTCGGAGATGTCGACTTTGGGGAGGCAGTGGTTTAAAGGCCAAGCATGCTGGACGGGAGCACGGCCATGGGTCATAATAATCAAGGCTCTTTCGCCTCCAAGAAAGTTGATAAGTAACTGAAAAAACGTATAGATCGTGAAGGCCTGGGAACGGAAAGCGGGTTGTGTCAGCAGGGGTATATGCGCACGATCCTGAGAATACTCGGTCATACCTCATAAACATCCCGTATTGGATCCAGCCACAGAGATGCTTTTAACGAAACGATACTCGTCCACGAAGCGGCCGCATATATGGGCACCCTGATCAGATTTAGTATGATGGTCCTCCCCGTCAAAGCACGGATACTGACATCAATAGAATGCGAACGACATATCGTTGGAGTAGGGGTTTTCGATAGTTTTTGCTAGACAATATCGGTCAGGATGTATTCGAGAGGGGTTATGGTTCGCAGGGGCGTACGTTTGAAGCCATATGGACCTGAGAAAGACAAGTAGAAGTTAGCACCCGATAAGGGGATTGAAGGGCGAATGGGGTTCTCACAGGAGGGATAGTAGAGAAGCTACTAGAGAAGATACACCGGACACGATGACCACTGCGCGGGCCAAGCTCGAGCCTGTACCACCAGAAGATGAAGCCATGACGATCGACACCCAAACTATTTACTCATGAGACTGGCGGCTTATTGACCGCGTGTGCTGATGATTGCGTCCACCGGCTCAGCATTCCGCGAACCAACCAGACAGGCAGAAGGCACTGGGCATAATCAGATACAGGGCTAGAAAAACACGATGGATGTGCAGCTCCCAGGACCACGGAGTCCTCGCAAGACTTGAGGGGAGTCGCGTGGGGAGGGAGAAGAAGAGGGCGACGATGGTATCATTTCCCCCGGAGGCCAGGCAGCGCTGACAGCTGCCTCACCGCCTTCTGCTTGCGATCGGACATGCGTCCAAGGATTTCTTCCTGGAAAAACCTCCGATGTGCCTGAGACAAGCTGCGTTTTATTTTTAGGATGTTCCTTCACCGCTGCCATCAATCAACGGTCTGCCGTTAGTCATTACATGCTACTGCTAGTACTAATACTCATATGTCTCCGGTGACGGCAAGGACTTCATTCCGACATGTACACTTCGTGCTTTCAGATCCCGTAGATGGTCCTCTTTACAACGCCCTGGTCAACATTGGCACCACACAAGAGGATGATGCTGGTCTGACCAGCCAATTCCCGAGCGACTTTAGTAAATCCCGCCAGAGCAAGAGCAGCTGAGCCTTCGACAATCATGTTCTCGTCAAAGGCCAGAGTCTTCAAAGCCTCGACGATCTCCGCCTCATCGCACTCCACGACCTGATCGACCACCGAACTGGCCAGAGGAAGAGTGATCGTGTCTTCATCGATGCCACCGGCCACTGCCTCGGCTAGAGTGGGCAAGTGGTCCGTCTCGACAACGCGACCGACCGCCAGAGACGCCGCTAAAGCTCGGGAGTTGAGAGCTGCGACGCCGTAGATCTTGGTGCGTGGGCTGAACGCCTTGAGAACGGACCCAATGCCGCTGATGAGTCCGCCGCCGCCCATGGAGATGAAGACGTTATCGACTTGGTCGCACTGTTCGAGGATCTCCAATCCGATGGTTCCTTGCCCGGCGACGATGTCAGCGTCATTGTAGGGAGAGATGTAAGTATACGCGCCCGACGCAGCGAGTTGCTGTGCATGCTGCTCGGCGAGACCCGTCTCCGCTCCGTGCAGAATCACCTCCACGCCAAAGGACTTGATCTTTTCCAACTTGGATGGCATCACGGTCTCGGGCAGTACAACAGTAAGGTCCCTGGAGAGCGCTTGCGATGCGAATGCAGCACCGATTCCATGGTTCCCTGATGACGCTGTGATCAGGCGTCCGGATGAGGTTTGAGCCGACACCTTTGACAAGGCACCTCGGAGTTTGAACGATCCAGTGAGCTGGAAATTCTCCGCTTTGAAGAGAATATTTGCATTGAAAACCTGGCCCGTTTTCCGGGCTGGAATGAGCGGTGTTTGGTAGATGTGATGGCGAATGCGATTCCGGGCCTGGACAGCACTGGCCGCGGTCTCGTGGAAAGAGTTCGACATGGTGATATTCGAATTAACCCACGATAGGTAATGGTGCCAACGTTTGGTAATCTCGGCTCAGAGGTTATTGTTCGAATTAGTGTCGGTGTGACCTAATTAAAACAGGCTCATGTACGAAGACGGAGCAAAGGCTGGAGTCAGTGTCCTTGCTAGAGGTGATGGTGCTTGACATGACCCACTGCATTATTGACAAGGGAGATGCGATAAGGAGTCTGTCAGTCCGTCAGCCTTCTGGAGTGGGTCTGCAATAACCGTGGATGAATACCCGAGTGGCTGCTATTCCCTTTTAATACCTGACAGCGGAGGGATAAAAATATCCCGACTGGTCTCTATCCCAGTCATTGATTATCGATCAATCCTATATCGGAAGCAGATAACCATGGACTGGGGCTTGGGAGACCACGGATGAGCGAGGATGCAAGTGTCAAGGAGGGGAAGCCCCTGGAACGAATTCCGAGTTTCCGCGTTTCTCCCGCGCGCCTGAGCGGGGATCTTCTCTTCTTGTCCAACTAGTTGACCATCTTAGCTTCGTGCCTCCATTCCGAGCGGGAGACGGAATGCCTCCGCATGGGATGATCATCATCTACTCGACTATCTAGGCGTCCTACCCCTGAAGTTGGTGCTGTTTTTATCCATAAAATCAACACCGTGACCTCTTCTCATCTCTACTACATACGGGAATCTCTTATTCTATTCTTTCAATATGGGCTCGATCAACTTGACCGGCCGAGACGGCCGCCAGATTAGTAGTACGTTGGAATCATCTTCGTCTTTACCGGAGTCAAACAGTTAATCCGAGCGTGTCTAGTTCCTTCCGGCCTCCTCATCAACAACGAATTCGTTCCGAGCAAACAAGGCTCTGTGCTCGATGTCCAGAACCCCTTCTCTGGCGAGGTCCTCGGCGCCATCTCTGTTGCTGAGTCCGCAGATGTCGACGTCGCAGTTGACGCTGCGACCAGTGTATTCCAAGAAACTTGGAAAAATGCCGCCGCATCAACCAGACAAGAGCTCCTGAATCGACTGGCAGACTTGATTGAACGAGACGCAGACGAGTTCGCAACGATCCACGCCTTGGATGGCGGGTTCGTCTTTGACGACGTGAAGATGTTCGATGTCTCGCAGGCTTGCGAGACCTTGCGATACTTCGCCAGGTGCACCGAGATCTCTGGTCGGATCGTTGATGTTCCCAATGGCAAGGGAGTTGTTCGGAAGGAGCCCATTGGAGTTTGCGCGGCTATTGTGCCCTGGAATGCGCCTCTGTATGTGCTTTGATCGTCATCTGGGGTATTATGGGTCGACGCTAACACTTTGTGTCTAGGATGATTACGATCTGGAAGCTGGCTGCCGCTCTGGCCGCAGGAAACACGCTCATCATCAAATCCCCCGAGGCCGCCCCTCTGGCTGGACAGAAACTAGGACAGCTGACCGTCGAGGCTGGCTTCCCTGCCGGTGTGGTCAGTATCTTGCCGGGTCTGGGCACCGTGGCGGGCAAAGCCATCGCAGAGCACATGCGCATCCGCAAGATCGCTTTCACCGGAAGCACGCCCACCGGACGCAGTATCCTTCGAGCGTCAGCAAACACAAACCTGAAGAGGGTGTCCCTGGAGCTCGGAGGAAAGAGTCCCTCGATTGTCTTCGACGACGCAAACCTGGACAACGCCTTGTTCTGGAACATTGTCGGCTCTAGCGCCAATAACGGCCAGATCTGCGCTCTCGGATCTCGGATCTACGTCCAAGATACCATCTACGACAAATTCGTGGAAGGACTGGTCGCGCGTGCGCGCCAGATGCCTGCCGTCACGGGTAATCCGCTAGAGAAGGGTGTCACCAAGGGCCCGGTCATCAACAAGCAGCAGCACGACCGAATCCTGGGCTATCTGGAGCAAGGCCGGAAAGAGGGCGCGAAGACCGTCCTGGGCGGAACCGGCACCGCCCATGGCTCCAGTGGCTTTGTCGAGAACACCATCTTGACCGATGTCGGAGAGAATTTCACAGTTGTGAAGGAGGAAATCTTCGGACCCGTGGCTACGGTGCACCGATTCTCAACCGAGGACGAGGTCATTGCCAAGGCGAATGACTCCGAATACGGATTGAGTGCGGCCGTTTTCACGGAGAACGTTCATCGGGCCGACCGAGTGGCTAATGCTCTGGAGTCGGGACAGGTCACTGTCAACTGCTGGGGAATGATGACTCCCAGCATGCCGTTTGGCGGCGTGAAGCAGAGTGGATTTGGTCGGGATATGGGCGAGGAGGCGCTGGAGGCCTGGTTGTCGGTCAAGTCCATCAAGTACTGGTCGTTGAACGAGAAGGCGAACCTGTAATAGGATTGGGAATTTGTCATATATTTTATTTTTATTTTTATTTGTAAGTTAGCAAACGATCAATGGGAAATTGTGTAAGGATCAGAAGAGCGATAACTACTCCGTCTACAAGTACAGACGAGAGCCCCACATTCTCCCCTCATCTGAAGTGGGGGGCATTTCTGCCCGTCAATTGTCCCTCCGCGTCTTGCATCTTGACTCACTCCATCCCCCAGCAGTCAACCTCCCCTCAAGACAATCTCCAGAACCCATCCACCATGCCTTCCCTCCAAGAAAGCAAGCTCGCCTTCATCGGCGGCGGCAACATGGCCTCCGCCATCATCGGCGGCCTCGTCAGCAAGGGCGTCAACAAGCAGAACATCTGGGTCTCCGAGCCCTGGGACGTCAACCGCGAGAAGATCGCCGCCACCGGCGTGCAGACCACCACCTCGAACGTCGAAGCCGGCGGCCAGGCCGACCTCGTCATCATCGCCGTCAAGCCTCAGGTCACGAAGAGCGTCTGCGAGGAGCTGGCCGCCGCCTGGGCCCAGCGCGACACCCTGCCCGTCGTCGTGAGCATCGCCGCCGGTATCACCCTCGGCAGCATGCAGCAGTGGCTTCGCACGGCGGATGGACGGACGGCGCATATTGTGCGCGTCATGCCGAATACCCCTGCGCTGGTGGGAGAGGGTGCCTCGGGCGCGTTCCCGAGTGCTGATGTCACTGGGGAGGAGAAGGAGTTGGTAAATGCGCTGCTGAGCAGCGTTAGCAAGGCGACGGAGTGGGTGGATAAGGAGGAGCTGCTGGATGTGGTGACGGGCCTGTCTGGTAAGTGAAATGTGGTGTTCAGTGCTGTGTTTGGGTTTGGAAATGCGCAATGGCGGTAGCTGACTAGGTGTTGATTATTAGGATCGGGCCCCGCGTACTTCTTCGCCATGGTTGAGCATCTGGTCGCCAGTGCGACTGCCCTCGGTCTGTCGAAGGAACAAGCCACTCGCCTGGCGTCGCAGACCTGTCTGGGAGCCGGCCGCATGCTTACCGAGTCGTCGGATGACCCTACCCAGCTGCGCAAGAACGTCACCAGTCCGAATGGAACCACGCATGCCGCTCTGCAGACCTTCGAAGCGCTGGGTTTCCAAGATACGGTGGACAAGGCTGTTAAGGCGGCTACGGATCGGGCGGCCGAGCTAGGAAATACCCTGGGGAAGCTATAGAGTGAGGTTTTATTCATGGGTCTTGAGCAAATTGTTCACCGGAATATACAAAATTTAATAGAATCTGAGTTGTACTCGTGCAGTCATTCCCTTTCTAGATACAGTAACCTTGGATATCTCGGCCCGTTCGCTCAATAGACACCTCTATCAATGCCATGCCTGTCATACGACCATGACAACAAACCCGCTGGGAATTGCGATCCCCAACTCTCCCCACAGAATCACCCAGCTAGCATCACCCCTACTTAGCAGACGCAGAGCCCGCTCCATCCCCTTTGTCACTGCCCTTCGCCCAGTTCGGAAGGTTCCTCTTTTGCCGACTCGATCCAGCAGCAATGAACTTGTACCTGGGGCATTGTTTAACGGAGCCCCCGGGTGGCTTTTCGGGACACCCGTTCTGTATCGTTTGCGTTGTTGTCTGGCCGCCCACTATGCTGGTGATTTGATATTCTTCGCACATAGCAAGGGTCTAGGTGTGTAGGGAGAGTTAGCTAACTGCTGCTTCCCCAAGTGATCATACTCTCCGGGATGTAGATGGGAGGAGAGGGTAAACAGACCTCAATAACCAGGAACGGAAAACAGAAAGAAGCTGCCTGTAGACTAGACAGATCAGATATCCAAGCAGCTAGATAGGTCTGTATGTCTGTAGGTAGCTAGCTGGATGGAGAGATAGATAGATAGATAGATGATATCTCTCAGCCTATACATCCCGATGCGGCCAACCCAGCAAGCTAGCTGTGCTACCTCAACACCCCAGATCTATTTCTGTCCGACTGCATTGCGTTGGCGCCGCCGTTGGTGCTGAGCCATTTTTCCAAGCACCCTTTCCTGTCTGTGTAACCGGGGAATTGGTTCGTTTGCTTGCCATTTCCGCCGTGTGGGATCCGTGAATTCAAGGGTGCACAGCGCCTGCTTTACTGGTGGCTATTGGCTATTCGATGGGGCGTGGATACATGTTTTACATGACGTGACATTGGAGATACAGACAGGGTGGGAGTTGCAAGGCATACGCTGTTTGGTCGGTGATAGGCTGGAGGGTGTTTGGTGGGCGCGTTCGTCTCCCTTGACCTGATCCTGGTCATGACCCCGTGGGTTGATTCCGTTTGGGGAGACGGGTATGGGGGTTCTGTTTGAGCAAGTTTTTTTTATTATGCATTATCAGGTATGTCAAGCGCATTTATCTAGCTGGTTGAACCGTGAGATACAGATACTGAGAAAGTGCCTCCTCTGCGGAAGAAAAATGTCCTCTCCAGCATCCCAGAATGACATCACTACCGCGAAGCCCTGATACATCGGGGAACAGTTGGTTCCGGAATCGCTCCTCAACCTCGCAGTCTGCTAGATGTTGGCGCTGGACCCGCGCCCTAATGACCGCATGGTCGCTCGACTGCACGACGTCTTGCGTTTCGATCGGGTATAGCTCTTGGTAGGGAGGGCTGCCAGCCACAAGCTCATGAAGCGTCGACCCGAGGGCAAATAGATCTGAAGTGACTGTGTTTGGAAGCTCATAGTCCCTGGGGAGACAATGCGATGCCTTCTCATAGCCTAATGCAGGATGTCCTGGATACTGGGAGGAGTTGAAGTCCCCAAGGCGGATGTTGAGGTCGTCATCAACGAAAAACTGTCGCAATGCTAGATCTGAGTGGATGATGCCGTGCTTGTGGATGACAATAACTGCTTCGATAATCTGTTGGAACCATCGTGCTTGTAGATCGGGACTAACTTTGTTTTCTCGGCAGTAAGTCACAAGATCCCCGTGTCGGTAGTATTTGATGTCAACGTAGTCGGGGTGGCCTAGGGAGAGGCACCGGGCGATCCGAGGATGACCACCGATAAGTGAGTAGATAGTAGCCTCCCGAAGGATTGGCTCGGCGTCTTCTTTGCTGTGGCTGCGAGGGGCTTTCCTAATGATTTCCCCATCCACTAGATAGACCTCTGCGAATATGCCAATCATGATGAGTTTTTGATTATTTGATTGTTTAATGGCAGGTCGATGTTTCATTGTAACAATCTGGTGTGAACTTCTCGCAGACAGTAAGCTGCTAGCCTATCGAGGATTAACATAGTTCGCAACTGTCGGCCTGACTCCCCCTTACATATCGAGCCTCCTTCTCAGTGTCTGCGCATTTTACAGTGTTCTTCCATATAGACGGAGACGTGCCATGGAACAGGCCCTGGAGGGTTTTGTAGAGAAGGGTGGGAAGATAGGAGAAATAGCACCTGAGTGACGGCCATATCAGCCATCGGAGCGGATTGGTGGATGATCGCATGAAGAAATTGGCCTCCAGCCACACGTAATGGTGTTGGTTTATTCTATTTGTCCTCGAAATAACAAGATGCTATACATTGAACCAACAGCCCTGAGATTGCAAGGAGACTGCTGGGCCTCATCCGAGGAAGACGGCAGCACCTCCTGCTCCACGTGACGGCGGCACATGCATCGTACTCCGTATATGTCTCGGGGAGTTATCACTCGATGGCCCGAGTTGAGTGTCTCACTGTCTGAGACTTTCGAACGGGAGGCCAGAGGGGCTGACGTTCCAAGTCCCGGGTCCAATGATAGGCCCTGGACGCAGAGGTGTAAACATGGCGGTTTGAAAGCTGCCCGGCCGGTCATCATCCAATGGTACGACAAAAGAGGCCCTAAGCACGACCGCGCTCAGATGGAGGATTCCTCAGGGGTAGGATTGTTCAACGGACTTCAATCCTGGGGTTTCTCAAGGGGCACTGCGAGCCATGTTAGGCATCTCACCAGCAAGCAAGGTGTAACCTGAGGATTACTGGGCGGGAAATAAAAGTTAAGGATCACCGTGGGAGATATAACTAGTATATGCTCCTCGGCATACGAGAGGTTCGCTAAGGCCGGTTATTGCCATTGATCCACGATTTATTTTGATGTCTTCTCGATGCCGGGCTAGATTGTTGGTAGTAACTGCCAACTGAGAAGACGAGGTTGGAGATCTGGGGCTGGAATGAAGCTAATCAATCCAGTCAACGATCCGACCTGTTCATAATTCTTAGGCTGCAGGTCAGAGCCTTGTCGTGCCCTTGATTTACTCCGAAGTCGAAGTGAACAAGAAGAAAGTCCGGGCCAAAAGGAGAGACGGTAGACGCACTAACCCGTTTCGGCCTCCTTGCTAAAGCGGCGAGAGGCGGGCGGAGACGGGGGCGGAATGAAAGTTCTGCCGGCAGATGAAGTTGGCCAGCCCCTAGAACATGTGGGCTGCTGCTGCCAACATTCCCAACTGCCACATCAAGAACGGAGTGCTGAGTGTTGTATTTCTTCTCTGTCGATCTCTTCGCTTTGTTCCTCAGAGCATGATTCATTTGACATCAACTGGAATGCACTCCCTGTCTTGGATTACTTCCAGGGAAGCTTAATCGTCCCGCGCCGCCATGGTCGCGGCCATCGGCGGTCCTGGGAAATTGAAAGATGGCGAACACAAGCTTGATCACGTTAACGCTCACGCCAGATCCAAGCTTTAACTGGTAGGTAGATGTGTCGCCGTGGTCGCGCAGTGGCTGACGTCTAGATAGGTACTTTCTTCTGGAGATCATTGTCTCGTGCATCCTGTAAGTCTCAACTATCTGAAACTCGCGATACCCTCAAGCTTACGATAACACCATAGTGTGTTGTTCTTCCTACTTTACTTCAATCGCCTATTCGCAACCCTCCTCTCGTACGGTATCCGAGCTTACACGTGGCATTACTATCGCGCATATGTCGACATCCATGCTCTCCAGGTCTCCTTACTTGGAGGTAGGATTTTCTTCAAGGGCATCCGATACCATGGGGTGAATGAAACGATCTTTGTACACGGGGGGTTTATAACGTGGTGCTATTGGAAACGGTCGGTTAGAAAAACAGAGTTGTCCGGCCGTGAACCCGACGAAAAGCGAGGAAGTGGTCAGTCTCCTGACGCCGAGCGCGCCAGTAGTGCTGCGGACAGTGGAGTCAAGGAACAAGGAGGCCAGTGCAGATCGGATACGCTCCCCTGTCGCATAACGGCCAAGTTCTACGGACTTGAGTGGTTCATTTACAATCGGACCCCCGCTTATGACAGTATTCTCGCCGGTTTCACGGAAAACCCAGCGTCCTTTACCAAGCCGCAATATCCAGCAAGCAATGCGGTTGACCCTGAATTGAAGGCGCATTCGGAAAGGAACTCCGATGAGAACGGATCAGAGTTCGACAGGACATCGGCTACCGACCATGCTCCAGGGCGAACGAGGACTGGCAGGGATACGATCGACTCCCAAAAAGTCGGAGGCGCCGAGCAGGAAATGGAAGAAAGCTTGAATGTCCTACTCCAGCTTTTGCCATTGAGGTTAGAATGCGACAAGGGGGCTATCGTGATGGGCAATGAGAACACGAAATCGGTTTTGACCACCACGTTTGACGGCGCAACGGGTTTGATCGAGGCGTGCAATGCTGGACCGCTGGACCTTTATCGCCAGTCCTTCACTTTCCAGATGAGTCATCCTGTTATTCAGATGCGACCAAATCCGGATTTCAAACAGAATCAACTCGCCGCTGCAAAGGGCATCAGTTCAACGGACGAGGATCAGCCTCAAGTCAAGCGCAAAAGGGACACTATGTTCAACTACCAACTTCAAAAGCGCAGAGTGTGGCATAGCATCCGCGATCTTATTCCGTACTTCCAAACGTCTGTGGAATCATTCCATGTACCGGAAAAACAGGCCGACAATGCACCGAGGAACCAGATGGATGGCAGCAGTGACGTGCGTTGGGTCGGCCTCTCACGATACCTGGATGAAACTAGCCAGGATGATCATGGCGAATGGAGTTCCATCGAGTATGGTAGGTTCTCGACTGTTCTGGATACCCCTAGTATGACAGTATCCTATTTCTGGGATATCCCCGGGTGTGTTCGGCCACAATCTGCGCAAGAACCTACATCCGGCAAAGTTTCGCAGGATATCAATGGTGCGCCGCCCCCGGAATGGGGGATTGATGTCAAACTCGAGGGCGGAACTATCAACTACGGCCCATGGGCTGATCGGGAACGAGTTGGCCTGCAGAACGTATTCTTCCCCAATGCTTACCGAAGCTCTCAACCCGCAGAGCCTTTGGTGCCGGGAGACCTAAGGAAGAACTCAGCATTCAGATTTCGGGTGGAAATTAGTGAAGAGTTGACACTGCGCGTCCCCACAAGGGAGCCGTCCAAAGACTGGCAGTGGAAAGGCAGAGCTGACGCAATAAGAGGCGCTTCGAAATTAAAGAAGCCACAGCGGAGGAGACAGCCCAGGGCTGCCGATGGTGACAAAGGGAACATTGGTCCTGACATTCGTCCCTTTGGTTGGTTCTCCCTTCGTGTGGCTGGCGATTCTACCATAAATTACTCTATGGACATGGTGGCCTCGGAATCTGGATTCTCAAGTCAACTCGATCTCGATCTTCGTGACTCCAGAATGTCATCCAGCGTCAATCATGCCCTATTATGGCAATGTCCCAAGCAGCTTATCAACTGCGACCTCTCCGTCCCGCTCATCTGGAACAATCTTCGGACATGGACCTTCAATGTTCAGAGTCGTGATATGGAGCTGTTTCTGTTGCGCGATCATACCTTTCTCTTAACAGATCTAGTAGGTGACTGGGGGTCGGGCCCTCCTTCGGATTACTACACGTTTGTGCCGTTCATCTACAAACTCAGTCTCTCCTTCGTCGATTTGAAGCTGTTTGTGAATGTCAATGACCTCAACATTATCAGCGACCCTTCCGATTTGGATGACAATCGCTTGCTTGTGATAAAGGGCAAAACACTAACTTCCGATGTCATGATTCCTCTAAACAAATACAGGAACGAGCAGAATGCTGTGGATTTTAGTGTCAAGCTGCATGATGCTGGAATAGACTTCTTAAGTCCAGTATGGGATACGCTGCACACATTTCTGCAAAACAAATCAACTGCCACTCTGGAGAATCTCTCAATTGATGGATCCTACAATTACTATCTTTCAACGTCGCCCGATTTGACGGACACGCTTTTCCTCAATATCGACGGGCGGTCGCCGAAACTCTACTTGTTTGGATTCCTGATTCGGTGTTTCATGACCGTGAAAGAGAATTATTTCGGAGAAGACATGCACTTCAAGACTCTCGAGGAGTTCCAAGAGCTTGCGTACAGTCAGGAACAGTCGGAACCGCATAATGGGGTGAATCCAAACCGCAAGTCGAATGATCTTGACGTGATTGTGCATGTCACAGTTGACAATCCTTGTGCCCTTCTTCCGGAAAACGTGTATGACCATATGAATTGTCTAAGGCTTACTGCTCCCTCGCTGGAGATTGATTTGCGGTTTACCAACTACTACATGGATTTACTGTTCTCGATAGCCCCTCTGAAGGTGGGTTTGGAATCACAAGTGATCAACCAGCCTTCAACCGTGTCCGATACTCAGCTCTTCATCGATGGTGTTTCGGTCCACGGTCATCGTCTATTTGGGTTGCCTCCTGCAGAGCCAACGTATGTTTGCAATTGGGACTTTGGCGTGGGCCAGATCATTGGAGAATGCTCAGCCGAATTTCTGGCTTGCTTGGGTGCAGCCTTGAAGAGTTTCGACTTTTCCTTCGACAACGAAGAGAATGCACTTCCGCCATTGTTTCCGCTCATCCTTCATGATGTCACTTTTCTGCGTGCTAAATTCGAGTCAATACACATCTCCGTGCTTCTGGATCAGGCTGCATTTCTCGTGAGCTCCGGTACTGTTACAGTCCAATTCAATGATTGGGCAAACGAAAGATTCTCAAAACGCATGAGTCTGCTTGTACCAGATCTCTTGATTTCTGCGCTGGACTACAACTTTGTTGGTCGATTCGGAAACCTCCTTAACACGCGAGTGAGCCCGCTTGCAATCTTCAGGACAACAATCAAACTGCGGATGGCACAAAGGAAACATGACATTATTGAGGATCGGAAGCTGCAACAAGAGCATATTAGATCACACGACGAAAGGACCCAGAGAACACCGTGGCTGCTGTTTGACTGGGACGACATGGACCCCGAGGCAATGCATATGAAGAGCGACAAATACCCCATTCCAACTATCCCTATACCGACAATGCCTGAGCCGCTTCTTAAAAGTTCAGGGCGGCTGGCTTCGTCGTTGGAACGACAGTTCCCTGGAAGTAGGAATCCTTTGGGCTCCAAAAGCTTCCTCATATCTTCAGATGCTTCAAGTATAAGGAGTGGTCGTAGAGGAACTTCCAGCGTTAATCGAGCACCAAGTGTAGCTTCGAGGAGACAGCAGGATCACATTCAGACCTTGGGGACAGATGGGCAAAAATCACTTTCGCTCGAAGAGCGCAAGAAATACGCCAAGGAATCTTCAGCCAGTGCCCCGGACACAAACCCTTGGGTTATGCCTAGTTTTACCTTGCACAAGGTTAAACTGGACATGTCCCATCTACCATATGCCCCTTCTTCTGACGACGATGCTCATCGGGATGGCTCTCATGTGACGAGGTTTGACCCTCAATTTTCTCCCTTCGAAGATGATGAAACAACCCACACCAACTTTGCGCTCGAATTGCCCGCTGGGGTCAAGGGGTACTGCACGCCAGATTTTCTTTTCATGATAGCGACATTAATTGGAAAACTACAACCGAGACATCCGATTGAGATCATTGATTCGCTTCAGAAAGATGTCATTTCAGATATCGTCGGTTATGAAAAATCATTGAAGCAACCAAAAAAGTCAACAGGTTTTGCGATCCGGGCACCGTTTATCCTGGTGAATTTGGTCAACACGTACGAGCCGCTTGCTCATTCTGAGGCTGGCTTCCGAGACGAGTACAGCCTTGCAATAACACATCTAAGCACCGAGCTGCGAACCAAAGTTGACAGACACAAGGATGATCTTCTGGCAGGTATAAGCAAAAGCTCCACAGTACACGTAGCCGCCGAAAGCTTTTCATTGGCTGTGCAAGGGAACCGGAGTGATGCATATCAAGAAAAGGCTGAACTAAGTTGTGTCTTTGGTGACATGAACTTCTGGCTTGTGACGAAACCTACAACGAGATCCCATTTCCAGACCCGGGCCCTTGACACTGTCACATTTACAAAATCAGTGGAACATTTAGCATTTTTGGTGCGTCGCACAACGACCATGCTTGACTCTGTCGCATCTTCGTTCCAGCACAGCTCCTCGCTTGATAGCAAGCGGCTGCGCCTGCTCATATACTCCCTCACACAAGCCGCTGCTGATAAACCAGATCCTGCGTTTCTTACACGTATATCGTACGTGCTTCGAGTGGCTCCGACCCATGTGCGGCAGCACGATTCGTGGAAGATCATATCCCGCATCCGCAATGTCTATAATCGCTTGCCTGCGGATCAGCAGCAAGAACTGGCGTCAAAGTGTCTAGGGGGTGATTTGTCATTGCCACCCGATGCTCGAACGACTGTTCTCAGCAGTTTCGATCAGTGGCGCGCGTGGGATTTAGCACATGTTGAAAAAAGCTACGTCATGCAAACCATATGGAGCTCTTTTGCAGCAACCAAGACCACGACTTCGCCAACACCACTGAAGTTCTCCTCTACGGTGAAAATGTTCCGGTTCTCTATCGATCCGGGACCAAAGGAAAGCGACTTCATTGTTGAAGACATGTCCACGGCTGTAACTGTTACTCCGCAGCAGTACATGACTTCGAAGAATGAAGAACGATACAAGAGCTTGAATGTCATTCAAACTTACTCTTCTTCTATCAGTCTTCGCTTGCGATGGGAGATCTTGGAGCTTGTCGAAGGTGTGATGAAAACAATGGCTAATGTTCAATTGGAATCAACCACTCCAGGGGGGAATGACTCCCGCAGCGAGGACGGAGAACGCGATGAGCTGCAAGTTGTTTTCGGGACCGACCTTGGAACCATCACTCTGGATGGTATTAATATCAAGCTGGCTTGTATCAGCCAAGGTCTTAAAGCGTCGATTGTTGACGGAACCGAGGGCATGGCGGTCTTCTTCAGTTCTCAAGCTGGGTTTTCTGAACTGTCAAACCTGTCTCAAGTTCTTATGTCTTGGAAACTTGGCAGTCCACATGTTTATCTCTCTCGAGTGTCGGAGGAGACCGAGACTGAAATCGTCTATGAATGGAAGGTTGCCGGATCATGTCAAAAGCTTCTATACGTCATGGAAGAAGACTTGATCAACCTTGCCCATACAGCGGATCGACTAATAGAAGACGAAGTCCGGTATCTTCATCGGTTGGCTACTAATCTGGACCTGCCAGCTCGCAAACTGAGTGAGACCCCCACTGCAAAGAAGACAACGCAAAACAGGTTCCACATTGCGATGTTCCTGGACAATTATCGGCTGAGCTTCTGCGTTTTGCCGTCGTTGACATACGTTATCTCTGGAGACGTTGCGCGAGCATCCATCATACAGACAATGGAGTCGAAGATTGAGGTAGATTTTGATCTGAAAAAGAATCTGCACACATTCATGTCAGGCGAAAGGGGCGGTCGGCGTCCTTTGTCAGTACTGGAGATTCCGCCAATCAATGGTCGTGTTGTTGCGAACCTGTCGTCGAACCGTACCGATATGGAGGTGGATGTCACAATCGAGCTTATCCAGCTGGAGGCCAGTGCAGTGCGAAGTCTTCTGGGTGCTCTGGCGACTCCCGAATTCTCTCATCTCATGTCAGACCTCAAACAAAACCTCGAGACTCTGCAGCTCCATCTCAACGACGCCCTCGCCCTGGATAAACCCACTCCTCAACAAAGGAAACCGTCCAATGGCCACGCTATTCTTTACAAAGCGCGCATGACTATGGCCGGGACTAAGATCCATGCCACCGCACCTGCTGTCAACGGAAAGAATTATACAGCAGACATGGACTTTAGCCTCGGGATGATGCGCATGCGCCTTGACAATGGCTTGGACGATGGATTCGCTATGGAATATCCTGAGTTTCACATTGATACATCCAACATCAGCTTCGATCTCCGACGGCAGGAGCAATTCAAAAGCCGATCATACTGCGGCTTTACCATTGATGCTAAACTTCAAGCTACCTCCATGAGGCGTGAGAACGGTGACCTCAGGCGAGTGTACCATCTCAGCAGCAAGCAGTTCAACGTTGAGCTGTTTTCTGAGACGGCTGAGCTGGTGGTTGATATGGCCGTTCACCTTCAAGAGCGTATCAAAACTTTGGATCTGTCCCACGAAGTCAAGCGACTGAAAAAGCTGCGACGACGAGGCCATCCGGAACCCAAGAACAAAAAGCTGGAAATTCCTGACATTCAGGTGAACGAAGAATTCAACCCCGAAGATTTCTTCGACGCCATGTACTCGTTGGATTTCAACAACATCCAGATTGCCTGGAACATGAGTACAGTCCAAGTGCCTTTATCTGAACGTAGGCCGGACGACCTGGTTTTCTCCATAAAGAGTGTGGATCTTTCGAACAAGAAAGCAAATGCTGCCAAGCTTCGCATTGAAGACATGCAGTTACAATTGGTTCCATATTCTGCTAGCCGGCAAAAACGGTCACTCAACTCGGCCTTACTTCCGGAGTTGGTTTTCAACGTGGCCTATTCTTCAGCTGGGGATGAGGTCCGACTCGCCTTCCAGGCGGCTGGTAAATCGCTTGATATACGGCTCACGTCCGACTTTATCCTGCCGGCAAGCATGATACGAGATTCTATTGCTGCTACTAGCGGAGTCGTTCGTGAAGCTAATACGACCTTCGTGCCGAAGCAAACTGAAGACAATCCCAAGCAAGATTCTCTTTTTGGCAACAAACGGTTTCAGTCGGTGTTGGTGGATGTCGACTTTGCCGGCGCTATCGTTTCGCTGCAAGGAACGCACACGGATGATCCCCAAACACTACTAACAGCGACCTTACAGAAGGGCACTTTGTCGGAAGCCAGATATGGTCAGTACATTCAAGGAGATGCAACGCCTACTGCAACGCTTAGGGCTCCTGGAGTGGCTTTGAAGGTTCAGTTCGAAGACAATCAGAAAGATTCGGCACTCAATGCCGAGTTGAAGGTTGATGCCTCCACAAATGTTCTGTACCCTAGTCTTGTGCCACTTGTCAAGCAAATGACGGCTACTGTCAAGGAAGTTATGGGTGATCAGGGAGGACGACCTCGAAGACCGTCCAGTGCGGTGATGCTACAGCCGCAGAAGTTGATGCAGGATACTCAGCTCGAAAAGAAAGACACCGACTCGATCCTCGGACGGTGCAAGCTGAACGTAGGCCTCATGATTTGCAAACAGGAATTCAGTCTCAGCTGCCAACCCATCGCGAGAGTGGCCGCGACCGCCAAATTCGACAGCGCCTATGTTACGGTCAACACGGTGCAGTCTGAGGAATATGGACGCTTCTTTGCTCTTCAAGTTGCCTTCAACTCCTTAGGAGCGTCGGTCAAACACGTATACTCCAACGAGTCAACGGCCAGCTTCGAGGTCAATTCAATGGTGATGTCTGTCATGAACAGCAAACATCTGGGCAGCGCAAAGGGCATTTCCGCTGTCCTGCGAATCAGCCCAATGCAAGTGGTGCTCAATGCCAAACAAGTCCAAGACCTTCTGCTCTTCCGCGAAATCTGGGTGCCGTCAATGGAAGACTCTGAAGCCAGCCCTACATTCCCGCCGCAATCGCAGGAAAGCCAGGCATACATTGTGCAACGATACCAACAGGTGGCATCCGCGCCTGCATTCCCATGGAACACCACGATCGCTGTCGAGAAGCTAGAAATCCAGCTGGATCTGGGATCTTCTCTAGGAAAAGCACAGTTTGCCATCAATGGTCTCTGGTTGGCTACCAAGAAGTCATCCGACCGTGAGCAGACTCTTTGCGTCGGCTTCGATACGGCAGGTATCGAAAGCAAAGGGCGAATGAGCGGACTGATAGAACTCCAAAATCTCAAGCTGCAGACCTCTATACAGTGGCCCGACGACAGCCTCAACGTCAAAACGCCACTTATTCAAGCGTCCGTTTCCTTCCACCGGTTCCAGGTGAAGGTCTCCTTTGACTACCAGCCCTTCCTCATTGCGGACATCGCCATGTTTGACTTCCTGATGTACAATGTGCGAACCGAGTCAGGTGCGCCGAGTGAGCGACTCTTCAGTACCTTGGAAGGGAACCAAGTGCAAGTATTCTGCACCAGCTTGACTGCATCGCAGACGATCGCCCTGTACCACGCCTGGCAGCGGCTCATTCAAGATAAGCAGGCGGCATATGAGGCTTCTCTACGAGAGGTCGAGCGATACTTGCGACGAAGATCAACTGCTTTCACCGGTAAAACCGACGCTCCAACCAAGGACCTCGACGAGCCCACGGAAGACAAGACCGAGAAAGCACCCATCTCATTACATACAGGCATTGTGGTCACGATCAATTCCGTCAACATCGGAGTCTTTCCCAGCTCGTTCTTCGACAACCATGTCTTCAAGCTGGAGGCCCATGATGCGCAAGCTCGATTCGACGTCTCCCTCGACCAGGGCAAAATCCACAGCGCCCTGGGCCTCACTCTAGGTCAACTGCGCGTCGCCCTGTCGGGCATCGTACGGCCCAATTCTATGGGCATCGAGGAGCTCCTCGTCGGCGAAATCTCCAAGCGCGTCGTCGGATCAAGCGGCGGTACTATCCTCAAGGTCCCTCGGCTCGTCGCGACTATGGAGACGTGGCAGGAACTGGGCATCCATCAGATCGAATACATCTTCCGCAGCACCTTCGAAGGCAAGGTCGACGTCGGATGGAACTACTCCCGCATCAGCTTCATCCGAGACATGTGGGAGACGCATTCTCGCGCCTTGGCTTCACGACTAGGCAAGCCCTTGCCGCCATCTGCTGTTCGCATCACTGGCGGCCTCGGCGGCGAGGGTGGCGGCGACAAGAACGACCAGCAGGAGAAGATCACCGCCGTGGTCAACGTGCCTCAGTCGAAATACACGTATGTTGCGCTAGAGCCGCCGGTCATCGAAACACCGCAGCTGCGCGATATGGGTGAGGCTACGCCACCTTTGGAGTGGATTGGGTTGCAGAGAGATAAGTTGCCGAATATCACGCATCAGATTATTATCGTGACGTTGTTGGAGGTGGCTAAGGAGGTGGAAGATGCGTATGCGAAGATTCTGGGGTCATCTTGATCATGCCCAGGATGGTTCAAATTGTATATAACTCATACCCCTTTTTGTTTCTTTTTTTTCTTTATTTTCATGTTTAGTATTTTATTATGTAAATAGGTAATCCTTTATTTTAGTACATAATAATTGTCATAATAATGTTCATAAGTTTAAAAACCGGGTATGTATAGAATCAAACCAACGCCATCCATCTATATATCTCTATAGTAATACAAAAGAAAATGACCAACCTATCTCACCAGCGGAACATCCTGACTCCCAGAATCCCCCTCCAAGTCCCTTCCCCCCTTCTTCTTCTTCTTCTCCCTCTCCAACGCCGGAACCCTCCAAATCGTCCACACACAACCCGCAACAATCCCCATCTCCGGCACCATCGTCATGACCAAATACGCCGACGAATCCCCCTTCACCGCATTCCAGACCATATCCGCCGTAATCACAAACACAAGGGAGTACGTGACTCGAATAGCCAGCACAGGCACGCACGCCGCGACACAGGTACATATTCTTTTCTCCACAGCGGAAAAGGGCCCCCGACGGAGCCAGAAAAACACGAATACGCCCACCGTGTAGACGTAGATTGCAGCGATCATGCCGATGCCGGCGCGGCTGTAGGGCGTTGGTAAAAGGGCGTGTTCTTTGTGCGTTACGGCGACGAAGCCGCCGATTGAGATCCCGATGTCGATCCACGTGAGGACTTGCGGGATGAGGAATATATAGCGCGGGGCTGTGGGGTGGGTTTTGTTTCTGTAGTATACTTGTTAGTTTTCTTTCGTTCTGTCTTTATAGGGGGACTAGAAGGGGAAGGGGAAGGAGCATAGACGTACATCCTTTCCAGCATCTCAAGCAACAGGAAGATGATCAAGATGATACCGAGGGATTCGCATACGAACACGCCGGCCCAGAGCCCGTCCGAGTCGTTATGCATAGTCCCGAGCATGCAGCTGGCGCCGACGAGACGGATGAGTGAGAGCATGCCGATACAGAACCATCCGATTTGGCGGCGTAGGTAGAACGAGACGCTGAAGGTGAGGGAGACGGTGAAGAAGATGACTTGCGCGACGGCGATGCCGTGGCGGTATTGGAAGGTGCCGTCGCCGAACATGGTCTTTGTTCTGGATGGGGTGGTTTATTGTCTATATAGAGAGGATGGAAGGATGGATTGTGGTGTAGATGGAGGGATGTGGTTTAGTAGTAGGGAGAGACGGATACTGTCTCAGGAGATGCTGCGATATTTATCCTTTGGTTAAGAGCTAACGTAGGGTCTTCAAAGACTGGCTTTTGTTTGAGCACTGCCTACACTGGGGCTATGAGTGATCTCGCAGGCCATGAAGATCCTTCACTGGAGCCCGTGGGTATTCAGGCTGACAATGTGTTTTTCTTGGTACGCCACCAGGAGAAGGACCTTCTATTGGCGGCGTTGAGGCTGAGTAGTCTGATACGTCAGGGTCGAAGGACTTTCGGGCTGTCGATCCTCTCATGCAGCCCTACATGAATTGTCGGTGTTGTATCATCTGTCTAGTAGAAGTTAGTAGTAACTATATAGATATAGATAGCGGTGAGAATACTTCATCGCGATTGTATTATCATTCATCGTAGCCACATGCGAGAGCTAATGTTCAATACTTTCGATCAAAGAAATTCTAGTTTGAAACAGCTGGAAAGCTCGTGTGGGGAGAGTCTGTCGAGGGAGATGAATAGATGATGCCTGGATGTTTGGGGGCGGACAAGAAGACTTTACCCGATCGGGTGAACCTTGAGAGCTTGGCAGGTGACCCACGTGGTGCCCTAGCCCTATCTTCTTCACGATTCATTTCTGTCGACGCTGTTGAGTAGATCTAATTGGATTTACTTTCTGGCCTATCCGTCATACTGAGATATTAGCTACCAAAAGCTGCGGAAATAATTGAGCAGACGCCTGAAAGCTCGGTCAGAAGTAGACAGCTCCTAATCTGCCCCCATTTTTATCTCTTATCTAATACATAAATTTGGATTGAAGATTGACAGCAACAAGCAAACCATCGGAAGCGAGGCAATCAAAAACATCAGTAGTAGTACAAAGTAGAGGCTCTCAATCTCCTGCAAACTCGGCGATTTTGGTGTCCAACCGAATCCATGCCATCACCATCCCACAGGCCCTAACACCTTGGACCTCCCATTAGACACGTATTCGGGAGCCTGGGTCTCTCTAATATAGTTCTCAGCTTCTTCCAGAGCTCGTTGGTACCAAGATCCAGTTAACCCCAAATAATACAGTCTCCATAGCTTCGGCAGAGACCGTACACCCAACACGCAATATTCTCTGACCTCATCAGGCAGCGGCCGAACGTTGAATACCTCATAGGACCCTCCCAACTGGGGCTCAAACAACTTTCTCCCATCAAACTTTGCGTCTTTCCACTTCTCCAACTCGAACCCGTTCAGGCGAGCATGACTCTCAATGTGTTTTGCCAGACCAGACAAGTATCGCTTGCTGCTGGAGCGTCTTGCCAGCTCCATGAGCTGAAGATCGTGAACCCCGGCCAGACGCACGTTGAAGCGTCTATACAGTGCGTCGGAGTCGTTTCGCACGTCAAAGGATACTTTCATGATTGATGGGTCCTCGAGGACTTTTCGCAGAGTCCAGCCTTTGGAAGATGCGTGGGAGAAAGCCTTATTCTGGAGGTTGTGGACGTCAATTAGGGCAGCTTCATCCCGTGGTGAGATGTACATCTGCAGAATAGATATGGTGCCATTGCGAGACAGGCTCCCGCCTTCCATATCGACGTATATTGAGGGCTGTGGACTCGTTGGGAGATCGTGTAGGCTGTCTAGGAGCTCGGCTAGACTTTCCGTTGTGTCGATGAATTTTGACGAGGGTTTTGGGTCCCCCAGTTCAAGACTTTGGAGTTGTTCAAGGATGGAGGATAGCGATTTGGACCCTTTGGAGGACTCTCCAGAGCCCTGAGGGTTGAAGCTCTTCTCACTGGATTTGTCTAAGATTTCTATTAGTATGTGATGCCATGCGAGAGAGTTAAGAATCACGCTTACAGGTCATTTTTAGCGTGGGTGATGATTTATGGCAGGGTTTCAAAAGGTGGTCTAATACATGGAGGTGAGTGAAACCTGGAGGTGTCTTCATCTTTGAAAATTTCATTCCGTAGTTGTGACGGTATGCATCGAATACACGACGCAATTACTACGTGTTTCTAGATATCATCAACCCAACTCTAATTGACTTAGTACTATATTAATGACGTAGCAGTTGCCTGCACATCACAGCACACTGCGTTTGACACATTTTTTAGTGTTGATGTTCATCCTTTCGAAGTTGTCGATGACGACCTCGACGAAGGGCCAGAGTAGGCCATTATCGACCAGTAGAACCAACATGCCACATGATGAACTGGGAACAAAAAGTATGGTGGAGCTTGTTGGTATCATTAGGTAGGGCTATTTTGACGCTCAGATAATTAGCCCGTATTTAAAAAAGGTACGTATATAATGCTAGCATCGCTTTTGTCGTGAATGATATCAGAGAGCATCCCACCTCTAAACGGCTGACCCATTTTGATCAACCTTCTGATCATCCTTGAACAAGAACCGCTTCACCAAGCCCCTGATAGAAGAATCGGACCCGACTGGATCATACAAAGGCCTGTGCTCCTCGTGGATGTCATGAGCATAATCATAGTCCACATGCACAAATGCCCGCTCAACATCGGCAAGTCCCTCCAACTTGCGCTGTAGCGCTTGGCTGACGTCGTGGGATTCACGCAGCTTGGTCTCCGGGTCCATGACGATGTCTACCTCGACATAGAGTTGCTGCCCGGCATGATATGCGCGGCACTAGATGTGTCAATTATCGCGAGCATGATACGGATAAGACAGCACTTACGGTATCAACCTTCTCGATCCTCGAATCATGAGTCAGAGTCACGTAGACAACCTTGTTCAGGAACTCGCGGGTGGCAGACTTCCCGACCAACAGCCACATGTTCTCGAACGCAGTCGACGCCCACGAGAACAGAATCAAAAGGGCAATGCAGCATGCTCCGATAGGATCAAGATACCACACGAATCGGTCACCCACAACGGACATGATCAGACCGAAACCATTGACAGCGAGGTCGTTGCGATGATCGATGAAGAAGACGTGAGCTGCCGGGTAGCGACGCAGGCCATAGCAGTATATGCACAGCATCAACTTGGAGAAAATGGCCACGCCAACGCAGATAATCGGCACCGTGGCGAGGTCATCGGAGTCCGACTCTCCCGCGGCCAGCGACTTGGCCGACTCGATGATCAGCTCCACAGCCACAGTGGTCATCAGGGCACAGAACATGATAACCCCCATCGTCTCGATACGTCTTCGTCCCACGGGGTACTGGTATGGCTTGGGACGCGAGGACATGCGCGACGTGATCAGCATGACGATGGACGAGACGAGATCCATGAAGGCATCGGCAGCGGTAGCGAACAGGGAGAGCGAGCCCGTCGAGATAGCCGCGTAGAGCTGGATCACGAAGAGGCAGAAATTGACCACGAAGCTGGCGCGCACCGCCAGCTTCACCTTGCCCCCGTTCTCGGCGGTATCTTCGGCCTTGAGGCGCTCCTCGTCGGCACTTCCCAGGAACCCGTCGATCATCTCATTCTGCTGGCGGTAGAAGTCGTTCTTCTCGTTGTCGTCCGATTTCGAAAAGGGAACCCATCGTCGCTGCTGGGCCACCGACGTTTTGTATTGTAGGAGATCGAACGGGTCTGTTAGTGTCGGTGTCATTTTCGCCTGCTAGTCCCTGGCTCCGAGCTGGTGGCCAATCTGGGAGATATCGAGTAGTAGTAGGTTCGAGGACGCCGGGGAATACCAAGACCACGACAAGAGAGCTTAACGTCCAGCAGAGTTATCAGATGGATAAATACCACACAATTCGCTGCTGAGATGGGAGGAAGAGAGAATTCTCTGCTTGGAGTCTTGGGCACGGGAGGCACAGCCTCGCAGGTTGAGGCACTAGACGCTGGGCAGTGGCCCGCCAAGACATTTGCCAAGCAGCAGATCCATTATCAATCATTATCAATCAGAAGAAATAGGAAAATGGTTGAATATTGGAGGGTGTTTGGTTTATGGTAATATCAGATCAGAGGGGTAGTAATCCTTCAACGGTGGGAAGAGCCAAAGTGATTTGGCAATTAGGATTAACTTATCGGTGTAAGGCCCCTCAATACTATACACAAACGGGTTCTAGAACGCACTAGTATCAAGACGATTGAATACCTTCCACTAACTGAATTAAATTGTTGTATTCAACTGAACCCTGAACCCCCCCCCGAGTTTCCCCAACTCATGTGAGCTCCAGTTGGCTGGTGAGACTTCTAGAATGCTCGCCTCGACAGCCAATCTGACCGGAACTAGCATATGACGAGGAAAACAGCGATAAGGCGGTCTTTATGGAACATGAAGCGTGCTTTCCAATTACTTCGAAAGCTACAAAGATTTAATGATACGCGCGGCAATTTTTAGTTCTCTATCATACCTTTGCAACCAGTGAAGCGAGAAAGAAGTTGAACTGGTTCTCAACGGCACTGCGGTAGCTGGGTATCCATGGATGCTACGGCACCATACCCGAACAGGCAAGCTAATCTTATCTGATCCTGATCGTCTTTATCTATTCACCTAGGGCATTCACTTTCAAACGAATTCTCTATCTAAATAATGGTATAAATATAAGATCATGTGAACAAAAACCCAATGTTTTTGTATCTACCGCTTGTCGTTTCTTTTGAGGGAAAAAAATGAATCCCTCTAGTTCAAGATCACTGCTGTTCTTTGCCAAGTGAAATGCCATGACAAAGATCTTTTGCCAATTGGTCCAGCACTCTCACTTTCTGCAACCCGGTGGCCTCTGTCAACTTGGATGTCTTGTCCCCGAAGGTATGCCACATCGGACAAATACTCTTCATCCAGCACCGATCTGCCGTGATCAGTCTCCTGGTACCAGACTTGACTGAATGGACTACTTAAATGAACTCGTAATCAAGTTAGATTCCGTCACGACATCTCTAGTGGTTTCCAATGCGAGGGGGGCTATATATGGACTGAGATTCAAGTGACGCCACCTGAGGCTATTTGCTCGTTCTTGTATCAATATTTGACATTCCCCGCGATTCAGAAGCGGCTCTTCGGGATTCACGGTGAGTATTAAGAGAAAGTCGGGTCCTTCCAGGAGCAAATCACCCTACCAGTGGTGCTAGATAGTCGAGGTCTTATCTATTATGCAAAGTAATCTTTCCCGTACCATTTATCCAAAGCCTCACGGTACTCAAGGGACTCGAGGAATTTCTGTTTCAACCCAACGGACCATTAGCCCCCTGGGCACACGTATGATAGGCCATGCAGAGCCCCTTTTCTCGGCCAATGATGAGAGATCTGTACTGTGCAAGTGCGAGGGAGCCATGAACTACTGAGTCAATCTAGGCACGTTCTTGTTGCCAATATGGAAAGACTTTCAGAGGCCATGCGTGTTAGTGAAGTACAGGGCCAATTCAGAGATACTATACTTCTAGCAACAGATATGACTGCGATATCTGTTTGACAGTGAGCTAGGCCCCCTCCATTGTGTATTCTTTTTTTAAGAGAAATGAAATGACTCAAAATATCCTCAGTCTTCATTCTAGATTGTCGCACCCAAATCGACGTTTGACTTGGCCATCTAGTCCCGTAGCCAAGAACGCACCGCCACGCTTTCGAACAATAGAACAATCAGCAGGAATTCCAGAATGAATTCCCTCGGCCAGCCTCCCCGCCTCCTAATATCGATGAGACAATGTCCCTTGCTTGTCGCTGGAATCCCTCGACTCGGAGGAGGTCACTTACTAACCAAGACTAAGGTAAGGGGACTGAGGATGCTGAAGACAATAATGACGACACTCGTAAACCACTAGGAGAAGTCATTGCCGACCCCACGGATGACAATTTCGTGTTTCAGAACAAGGCTAATCCTTATCAATTGCTTGGTGATGATATTTAGCTAGAGGTCCGGCGACCTGGGTGGCTAATATTTCGATGGGCGGGAGGGCGGTTCTATAAATCTCCAGCTTGTGATTGGAGTGGTATTAACCAGAAAACACATTCAAGCGGATCCAGCGGAGTCACACAGCTGAGATCTATCATTTCTGATGCAGGGAAGGAAGTCTAGGCATTCTAGCTTGGAAGCGAGAAATTTCCACGGCCGATACTGCAGGCACAGCAGATCATTGACCAGTCGAATGTACTGCGGGAGAGGAAGCTTACCTGCCTATACTTCCCCGCATGTTTCCTGGGGCTTTTTAGCCTTTGTCTAGTAATTACTGTTCTCGATGGGATCGTGTTGATTCAGTCTGCACTCCGCCAGAGCTGCTTCCAGAGCTGCTTATACAAGTAGTATTCGGTCTCTTCTCTACCCAGTCACCAGCTTCAAACTGCTCGTCTGCCACAGATGTTTCTCTTATCGAAAAATAAATGCCATGTACGGTGTAAAGATACCGCCCAAAATCGAGAACCCCAAAGCCTAAAATGCAGCCAAAGGCATGAACGGTTGAACGCACATGCGCTGGGTCTTAGTCATCCAGGGAGCAGTTTAACTCTGCACTGGTGAGAAGATTTTTCCAATTTTTTCACGACTGAGATGACGCTAATTCGATGTCAGACCAGGGCAGTTGTGTGTCTTCCCAGTCCTGACAGGATACGCCGTACAGCAGGCTGTCCTCCGTACTGTGCGGAACGAAGAAAAGAAACAAAAGAAAAAAGCAAGCGGGCCAGTCAGAGCCAATGCGAGGCTGCAGGCCCCGCCATGCCTGCCCAACGGAGTTAGGAGTTAACGCCTTTGGGGGAGGGGTTGCGCTGAATAATCCGGCCCTGCAATGTAAGGTATGTAATGCATGTATGCACTTTACTCCGTACGGCAGTCATGCCATCCACCGGTTCTCGTCGTACGGATCTTACATCATGTACTTTGAGCTCTCATGGGGGAGCTTCCATTCTACCTCTACAGCTCACCAGATGAGCTACGGAGGGAGAGGCGTTGCGAGATCATGCCACGGAGGCAAAAATCGCTTGGTAATCGGACGGAGAACCCGAGAGTAATTTCTGTTCAACTTTGACTAGCACCATGGGCTTATCTGCTAGGCAGTTTCAAGTAGGGTCATGAAAGGGAAGAGAGAGGGCAAAAGAAAAAAAAATAAAATAAAAAAACCGGTGGCGAGTTGCTGCACGACGGGATCAATCTGGGAAGCTGGTATTGGTAATTACGCCGTATGACGAGGGCCGGGTGCCATCACTACTCGAATCAATGCCTCTGAATAGGTTCGTGTTCATCGAGATGGCATCGGATTTGCCTGTTATACATCGCAGGTGACATTTCTATCTTCTGTGACTCACAGGATGAGCCATGCTGGTGAATTAACCATGGTTGAGGGGGCAAATCGAGTCAACAATACATGTCGCGGGCAACGGACAGTGACTGAGGGGACACGATATGCCCGGAAGATGCCTGCATTGAACCGTTCGGACGAATCAGATGCGCAGCAACCGAAGCAGACATGCTCATGAAGACGTCGTGAGAAATTAATTCCTCTGAACCCATGGGCGCCGGCCACAGGGGAGGCCAGCAGCGCGCGGCGGTGGTGCCGGGCAAAGACAAAACGGTAAGATAACGAGGGGCATAAGCGGGAACTGGGCGAAAAATCAAAAAAACGCACATCCCGGATTTGAAATCGGAAAAAATCCTCCCAGGCGTCCCCACTCTCGCTTTTCTCTTCTTCCCCTCTTCCTCCGGCCACCACCTCGTCCTCTTTCCCTTCCCTCTTCACCTTCCGCCGTGAAGCCCTCATTCTCCCTTTCTTTTGGAGTAGCGCACATAGGTCCTTTTGTCCTATTGATCTTAAGGTCGAGTTAGTCCTCGATCAGGATCCTTGTGTGTCGTTTCTCTTTTTTTCTTTTTTTTCTTATCACATAACCCCGCCTCTAAGGCTCTTGACAAGAAAACACCGTCAAGATGGTTAAGTACGTTCACCACATGCCTTGTCCATCTCATTGACCGTCGGATATCGATGGAAAGCTTGGAATTACAATGCTAACGATGTTCTTCACAGCTTCACTATCGAGGAGGTCCGTATCCATACCCCGCGCATGTGCAAAGACTCCAGATTTGGCTCGATATGAGCATCACCTGAAGATTTTTCGGAGGAAAAGAAGACAAAGAAAAAAGAACGCCATCACTAACTATGAAGTAGATCCGGTCCCTCATGGACCGCAAGGCCAACATCCGTAACATGTCGGTCATTGCTCACGGTATGTCGAACTAAGACTTCGTCCCCCGCCAATTTTTCTATATACTAACGCACACCATAGTCGATCACGGAAAGTCCACTCTCAGTGACTCCATGGTCCAGCGTGCCGGTATTATCTCCGCCGCCAAGGCTGGTGAGACCCGTTTCATGGACACCCGTCCCGATGAGCAGGACCGTTGCATTACCATCAAGTCCACCGCCATCTCGCTGTACGCCAAGTTCCCCGACCCTGAGGATCTGAAGGAAATCCCTCAGGCCGTCGACGGTCACGAGTTCTTGATCAACTTGATCGATTCCCCCGGTCACGTTGATTTCTCGTCCGAGGTTACTGCCGCTCTCCGTGTCACCGATGGTGCCCTGGTCGTCGTCGACTGTGTCTCCGGTGTCTGTGTCCAGACCGAGACTGTCCTGCGTCAGGCCCTGACCGAGCGTATCAAGCCCGTCCTTATCATCAACAAGGTCGACCGTGCTCTGCTCGAGCTGCAGGTCTCCAAGGAGGATCTGTACCAGTCCTTCTCTCGTACCATCGAGTCCGTCAACGTCATCATCGCCACCTACCTCGACAAGGCTCTCGGTGATGTCCAGGTCTACCCCGACCGCGGTACCGTTGCCTTCGGTTCCGGTCTCCACGGCTGGGCTTTCACCGTCCGCCAGTTCGCCGTCAAGTACGCCAAGAAGTTCGGTGTTGACCGCAAGAAGATGCTTGAGCGTCTGTGGGTAAGTTATTCTGCTGCTCACAAAATCCATGGGACGAACGGGTGACTAACGTTGCAAACAGGGTGACAACTACTTCAACCCCAAGACCAAGAAGTGGACCAACAAGCCCGAGGCTGACGGCAAGCCCCTTGAGCGTGCCTTCAACCAGTTCATCTTGGACCCCATCTTCAAGATCTTCAACGCCATCAACAACGACAAGAAGGAGGAGATCCCCACCCTTCTCGAGAAGCTCGAGATCAAGCTGGCCTCCGACGAGAAGGACCTCGTTGGCAAGCAGCTGCTCAAGACTGTCATGCGCAAGTTCTTGCCCGCCGCTGATGCCATGCTGGAGATGATCTGTATCCACCTGCCCTCGCCCGTCACCGCCCAGAAGTACCGTGCCGAGACTCTGTACGAGGGTCCCCAGGACGACGAGTGCGCCCTCGGTATCCGTGACTGTGACGCCAAGGCTCCTCTCATGCTTTACGTCTCCAAGATGGTGCCCACCTCCGATAAGGGTCGTTTCTACGCTTTCGGTCGTGTCTACTCCGGTACCGTCAAGTCCGGTCTGAAGGTCCGTATCCAGGGTCCCAACTACACCCCTGGTAAGAAGGAGGACCTCTTCGTCAAGGCCATCCAGCGTACCATCCTGATGATGGGTCGTTTCGTCGAGCCCATTGAGGATGTTCCCGCCGGTAACATCGTCGGTCTGGTTGGTGTCGACCAGTTCCTGCTCAAGTCTGGTACCCTCACCACCTCCGAGACTGCCCACAACCTAAAGGTCATGAGATTCTCCGTCTCCCCCGTCGTGCAGCGCTCCGTTGAGGTCAAGAACGCCCAGGATCTGCCCAAGCTGGTCGAGGGTCTTAAGCGTCTGTCCAAGTCCGACCCCTGTGTCCTGACCTTCATCTCCGAGTCTGGTCAGCACGTTGTTGCTGGTGCTGGTGAGCTTCACCTGGAGATCTGCTTGAAGGATCTCGAGGAGGACCACGCCGGTATTCCTCTCCGTATCTCCGACCCCGTTGTGCCCTACCGTGAGACCGTCACTGCTCAGTCCAGCATGACCGCTCTCTCCAAGTCGCCCAACAAGCACAACCGTCTGTACCTCACTGCCGAGCCCATCGATGAGGAGGTCGCCCTCGCCATCGAGTCCGGCAAGATCAGCCCCCGTGACGATTTTAAGGCTCGTGCCCGTCTCATGGCTGACGAGTACGGCTGGGATGTCACCGACGCCCGTAAGATCTGGTGTTTCGGTCCCGACACCAACGGTGCCAACCTGCTCATTGACCAGACCAAGGCCGTCCAGTACCTCAACGAAATCAAGGACTCTGTCGTCTCTGGTTTCCAGTGGGCCACCCGCGAGGGTCCCGTTGCCGAGGAGCCTATGCGTGCTATCCGCTTCAACATCCTTGATGTGACCCTGCACGCTGATGCCATCCACCGTGGTGGTGGTCAGATCATCCCCACTGCCCGTCGTGCTCTGTACGCCGCTACCCTCCTTGCCGACCCCGGTCTCCTCGAGCCCATCTTCAACGTCGAGATCCAGGTTCCCGAGCAGGCCATGGGTGGTATCTACGGTGTCCTTACCCGCCGTCGTGGTCACGTCTACACTGAGGAGCAGCGCCCCGGTACTCCTCTGTTCAACGTCAAGGCCTACCTGCCCGTCAACGAGTCCTTCGGTTTCCCCGGAGATCTCCGCCAGGCCACCGGTGGTCAGGCCTTCCCTCAGTCCGTCTTCGATCACTGGGCTATCCTCCCCGGTGGATCTCCTCTTGACACCTCCACCAAGCCCGGTCAGGTCGTCGTTGAGATGCGTAAGCGCAAGGGTCTCAAGGAGAACGTTCCCGGATACGAGAACGTAAGTTTCATCTTTCCCTCTTCACCATTCCAGCAGTTGCTAATTCTCTCTTCCAGTACTACGACAAGCTGTAAAAACGTTCTTTACAAACTTTTTAGGCGTCAGCTCGATAGCGGCTGGCTTCCTACATTTATGAGATCGACGAACGCAATACAATGTCTATGTTAGGGGTCATACCCACCAACCAACACAACCAAAAATCAGACACCGCAGCTTAATGTCGTATGTGGAACTTTCGATACCTAGAAGTAGTAGAATCCAGGAGTGCAAGAGCATTTGCTATGGCTTTTCTTTCAATGTTATGTTAACGACTGTGAGGACTTTTTCTATTTTTAAGTTTGTTTTTCTCTTTTGGACAAGAGAGGAAAAATATGAGAAGGTAGTTCACAAGTTCAATGGTGCACATGTAGTTGTATACGTTCGGCAGTCGTGTAGTCTAGAAATATTCGGTCATGGCATAATTAGTCCCACTTCACCCGTAAGAATCCCGACTGACGATGTTTGCTTGGCGGTTCGATTCTGCACCGCCCACGTGACCCGTCATCCGCGTTCGCTCGCGTTTCCCCAGCTTCGGCGATCTGCGATGCAACTTTTTTCCCTTGGATTACCTTCCCTTCCCTCGTCCTCCCCACCCCATGATGGCTTGATCAGCATGTTTTGAATTGTCGTCATCTCCCTCTCCATCCTTTTCATATCTCTCCGATCCTTCAGATCCCCGGGCTGCAATCGAGTGGTCGCAAAAACGATTGAAAGCTGCACCTGACCTCGACCATTGCAACGTCCCTGTCCTCAAACTTCGAATTCTATCTTCTCTGCGCAGGACCAGCTCCCTGTCTCGTTAGTGCGACAATGCAGCTCACAGAAGCGCAAGCGGAGGAGGTGAAGAACTGGGTGGTGAGAAAGCTGGAAGACATGTATGGCTCCTTGACGCTATGGCCTGGGATTGTGTCGTTTCCAAAAGGACTTCCTGCTGATCAATGATTGTGGATTTTCGCAGATCCGATGCCGACGCCGATGTCCTAGCTGATTACGTATTGGCCCTCATTCGGACTGATGCTCCGGATGAGGAGATTAGAAAGGCGTCCGAGGAGAATTTGGAGGATTTTTTGAGAGAACGTCCGTTCGCCACACATTACCCGTACCAATTGATCTGATCGAGCATCGCACTAACCAGTTATGGCCGGTGTTTAGATACTGCTCAGTTTGTGAATGAGCTATTTGCTACGTTCGCGCCCAAACAACAACCTCCGTCACAACCCCAGGCCCAGCCTGCTGAGATCCCCAGCATCGAAACGGCTCCTCAGCAGTCGAGTCAGTTTAACCCGCAGTCGGCGCCGTTCAATCCGCAATCAGCTCCGTTTAATCCACCCTCGGGCCCTTCGAAGGGCGCTTATGGGTCTCCAATGGGCCAGTTCCCTCAGTCGCAAACCGACGCCCCCGGCTTCAACCGCAAGCGCAGTTTCCACGAAGGCTTTCAGACCGACCAAGATCGGGAGGATGTTCCTCAGCACCGGACTTTTAAGACTCCGCGTCGGGGTCGTGGCGGGGGCCGCGGAGATTGGATGGGTCGCGATGGGCGTGGTCCTCCTGGTGTACCGGGGCAATTCCCTCCTCCTGGACCGGGTGGATTCCCTGTCATGCCTCCCGCATTCCCTCCCTTTGATCAAAACGACCCCATGGCCGCTATGATGGCGATGCAAGGCATGGGCTTCCCACAGATGCCTGGGATGCCTCCCATGCCCATGCCCCCCACCGGTGGACCTGGACAGCCTGATCAAATGCCGAAGACCTCCGAACGTTGTCCCTTTTACGAGACCCAGGGCATCTGTTACCTCGGGGCAGCTTGCCCGTATCAGCATGACGCTATCCCGGGCGCCTCCAAAGAAGACGGTATGCTTTATTCGCGCTCATCGCACATACTTTCTGTTGGCTAATCTTGTTGTGCATAGAATATGATCCTAAAGCATCCACTATCCTGCCGGACCTCCAGAGAGCGAATGCAGGCTCTCCATTCCGTGCAAGTGACCGAGGTCGCGGCCGCGGCCGGGGAGACAGAGGCGGGTTTGGAGGCCGAGGACGTCGGACGGAGTTCTCGTCGGCCGGTCCCAATGACGATACTTCGATTACCACAATTGTTGTCGAGCAAATTCCCGACGACAAACTTGACGAGGCAACGATACGCGAGTTCTTTTCTCAGTACGGTGAAATCGTCGAGGTCACGATACAGGCACATCGGCGTCTTGCTTTGATCACGTATGATAGCCATGCAGCTGCTAAGCGGGCGTGGTCTAGTCCCAAGGTGATCTTCGATAACCGATTCGTCAAGGTGTATTGGCACAAGCCGAAGAACGAACGCCATAATGAGCAGCGACCAGCCCCAGGCGATGCCATGGAGGATGCCCCATCGTTCGATCCCGAGGAGTTCGAGAAGCAACAGGAAGAGGCACAAAAGTCTCATGAAGAGAAGATGAAGAGGCGCAAGGAGACCGAAGACGCTCGGCAAGCTCTAGAGAAGCAGCGCGAGGAGCTCTTGAAGAAACAAGAGGAAGAGAAGGAGCGGCTTTTGCGGCGGCTGGGCGGTAACGGGGTCAGCAATGGAGCTGATTCTGGAAATGGGGAGTCTCGATCCCCGTCCCAAGAAAACTCGAGTGACCAGACCAAGCAGCTGCGGGCGCAATTGGCCGCTCTGGAAGCCGAAGCGAAGACGCTCGGCATTGATCCCAACGGCTCGGAAGGTCCCTCGTTTGGCTACCGTGGTCGGGGCCGAGGATTCGGACGAGGAGGTTTTGCTCCGCGAGGCCGGGGTGGATACGATCCTTCATACCGTGGAGGCTTCCGCGGACGAGGCGGCATGGCGCGTGGGCGCGGTGGTGTACTTCGTCTGGACAACCGACCGAAGAGGATTGCCATCTCCGGCGTTGACTTTGATACCGAGAAGGACGAGGCGTTGAGGCAGTTCCTGATCGTAGGTCTTACCTTCTGCATTACCCCGACCCTATTTATTAACAATCTCCCAGGGCGTCGGCGAATACGAATCCATCGAGCCTCACTCCGAAGAACCCAACTCTCTCATCGTCGCCTTCAAAGAGCGCTACATCGCCGAGAAATTCATGCGCGGACCCTGGACAATTCCCTCCGTTGGCGAGGTCCAGCTCGCCTGGGTGCCCAACCCCCCTATCTCCCTTCCCGCCGCGTCCTCGGGTCTGGAATCCGATGCCAAAACGGCTTCCGACGAAGACACCGCCATGGACATGACGAGTTCGCTCCCGCCGCCCGATCAATCGGGGAAGCAGAGAGACGGGAACCCCGACGTTGATTACGATGTGGCCGAGGTGGATGATACCTGGGGCGAGGAATAGACGGTGGATTTTCAGACAGTTGGTTCGTTGATAGCTTAGTCCAGCTCTTGTCTCTAGCTTATCATACCTACCTCTATCTATCTAGCAGTCTATTTAGCTCATCTATGGCTTTCTGGCTGTCTTCTTTTCCATATGCTGTGACGATAATTGCGAGTATATATACATGAGTTTGTATTGCTTTTCTGTCTTGGTCGCCTGCTTCTCCTTGCTGTGCATGCACCTATATATACCTTTTTTCTACAACGTAGATTTCCTATTCAAGGTCTGCTTTATAAAACTCCATAAGGGCTTACTTCAATCCGCCTTTAATCATAACTGCGCAGGATATACAAGCGGCGGAATCGGTACCCCAACTCCCATATCGCCAGGAACAAACAAATCCAACTCACAACCATCATCTATAAACAAAAGCCAAGTCTCGGACAAATCCAGGAGAATCAACACCAACACCCAGACTCCACCTCCGGATACTCCTCCCTCATCCTCTCCCACACCTCCCCACCATCCAACCTTCCAATCCACAACAACAGCTCCACCACCTCCTAATGCCCATCCAACTCACTCGTCCGCCATACACAGACTCCAGCGCCTCGGCGTACAGATCCGGATCGCCTGCCCTATACCCCAGCGCATCTTCCTCGATCATCTCGAGCACGGTCTGATTCGTCCCCTCGATGAGACCGGTACTGCTATCCACGTCTCCGGCGATGTGGTACCGCGCCCAGACGGCGTCGCCGTAGCGGTGGGTGCGGATTGAGGCGACGTATTCGGTGCTCCAGGGTCCGGTGATTGGGAAGCCGTTGGTGTCGTTGTGGAGGATTTTGTGGATGCTGAAGTCGAGGAAGAGTTGTTCGGGGAGGGTGGTTTCGTTGATTGGTACGGGGGTTATGGGGGTCATGGGGGGGTCATTGTGGGCTGGTTGGAGGGTGTTGGAAAACTGTGTAGTCTTGCTTCGTAAGTAGGTTCGACTAGGTAATGGGGTTTTGATTGTTTGAGTGAAAACTTGATGAGTGAGGTTGAGACCCAAGAAGTATGGAGGGAAGGATCGGGACTGTTTCTTTGTTCATACTAGGCCTCAGGCATGTTAGGCTGCAGTCTCAGGCAACAACCGAATGCTCCTATATACTTGTTATTGAGAATGCAGGAATATAATCATTAGTACAGGAGTACTAAGCCGAGTTACGTTGTATCTGGAACAGCCTCCAACATTCACTATATCTCCATCGCTGAGCCAGCTCACTGGATGGTAGACTGCCCTCTCCAGCTACTGCTTCAGCACCTTCGCCATCTCATCGTAGACCGGCTTTTTATTATATCTGGCATCCCACAAACAAGGATCTCCAAACCCAGGGACTCCCTCCCACACCCATGAGTACGGATCGTAGAATCCCCAGAGCGTGATCCCGGCGCATTTCGGAGTATCGAGACAAGCGCGCAAAGTATCCACATAGGCCTGGGCCTGTTGCGCCGTTTTGGCCGCGTTGTTGGGCATCTGGATAAAGACATCCAGCTCGGTATACGCCACCTCCACCCCGAGGTCGGTAAACAGCTTAAGACCCGCCATCTGGTCGTCGTAATTCGGGGATTGAATTGCCGGAAGGTGGCCCTGCAAGCCGACCCCGTCCAGCTTTACGCCCTGGGCCCGAAGATCCTGGACGAGACGGGCCGACGCGACGGACTTGTTGTTCACAAACTCAATGCCATAGTCGTTGTAGTATAGCTTCGCCATGGGGTCGTATTTGGCGGCCAGCTCGTAGGCAAGAGGGATATACTCCGGTCCGATTGTCTTATACCAGATCGTGTCGCGGTAGCTGCCGTCCTCGTTGAAGGCCTCGTTCACCACGTCCCAGGCATAGCAGCGACCCCTGTAATGCTGCACAACATGCTTGATGTGATTCTCCATGATGTCTAGGAGAGTGGGACGGTCCCAGGTGCCTAACGTCAACCACTCCGGAAGACCATTGTACCACACTAGATTGTGGCAGCGCACCTCCTGGCCGCGGGCCAGCGCGCGATCAACGAGACGGTCAGCGTTGGTGAAGTTGAACACGCCACGCTGCGGCTCGGTGGCGGCGAACTGCGTTGGGTATGCATCAGCGCATGATCACAGGGCAAGTAGGGTGATACCGTGTATACCTTTTGGCTATTTTCGGGCGTGATTTGACCGAACTCGTTGCGGTTGGAGAGAATTGCGGTGTGCTTGGTATCGTTCAGGTAGTTCACCTCGTTGATGGTTCCAAAGTACAGCTTTCCTCGCTTTTCCATTAGTGAGTTCAGCCCTGGCTGCTTGGTTGGCCCTGTCGACAGCGCGAGGCCGAGGGAAGGCAAAGCCGAAAGCGCAATGAGAGTGTTGGTTTTCATATTGATATTCTGGGATTTATAGAGCAAAATCCCTAAGGAACCGACGTGGAAGGTGGTAATTGACTTCCAGTGTATGCTAGTGGTACAATCACAAGATTTATACCTAGGCCAGACGCAGGCCAAGCAACAGCAGCAGCAGTAGTTGTATGCAAGAATGTTGGATGTCCCTAGGGTTGCAATGTCCAGCGCAGATCACATTTCCTATTCATCGACCGTGCCTACACTGAATGGAGTCGCGTGGCCTGTGAAGGATCCCAGCACTCACCTCGGGCGAATAGTACCCGAGTAATACTGAGATGATCATATCGCCTATGCTCCCTCACGGCATCTGCCCCTGGAGACTGAGACTGAGCTGTCGGAGATGATCGATTCCTTGGAGACGGACCTTCGCACCGTTGGCCGCGACACAAGCGATGAAGACTGGAGGAGAGACGCATATCGCTTGCCTGGATACCAAACATTGGCGGCATACGAATCTACGCCGGCTACATGTGTGCTCCGTTTGAATCAGATGGCCCTTGTGTGTGACACCTGCAAAGGTCGTTGACGATGCGGCGCCACCGCAGAGAAGCCTAGAGGTCAGAGTCGAAGTGCAGATGTCGTTAGGTCCGTAGGGTAACGCTCTTTCATGTGACGCAATGGAACCTTCATCGTTACTTCGCACGTTCACTTCAGCGGAGCCTTGCCGACATCATCCAACGGCTCTACAGTTGCATTTCCCGAGCGGTGGAGTCCAAACCCCACAGACAAAGCTTGGCCTGAAAATTTCGTTCGACAAGGACTGAAGACACGAAGATACGAGAACACGAGAGTCCGAGGATACGGAGATGCGAAATCCGAGGATACGAAAGTACGAGAACACGAAGGCATCGAAAGACCCATGGATCGCCGGCTCCACTTCGTCCCAAGACTCGTTCGGCGGAGCTACCGTGCCAAATCATGTTCAATAGGTTGGTCCTGAAATTGATTGAATTCTAATCGAGGGGATTATGCATATTTTCTAGTCCGCAGGATGGTAATGTCTATAGCCAATAGTCTAGTTCAACATGCCTGGAAAGCACGGAGTCTAGGAAAAAGAGAAGGATAATACAGCCGACGTGGGTTGTGTACATGGCATGATCTATGGAGGGACTCAGGGCCAAAGAGAATGCTTTACAAAGGAACCTGCTACCTAGGCCGTCTGTTGGAATACAAACTCCGTGTCGCCCACGGTGAACCCTCCGTCTCGGTTGGCGACTCCTCCTGTGACCTCATACTTCCGGACCTTCCGCCTCATAGGAGCAGGAAGATACACGGTTCCCTTCGTACCAGCAGGAGGAGTTACAGTCATGTGTAGAAAGTCAGAGCTGTCGTAGCGCCACTTCACCTCGAACGCCCCCTGCGGGACTGGATAGCGGCCCTCCGCCCACCTCAAGTCCAGTGTCTGCGGTGTTATCGTCCATTCACTGTAGCCTGCCTTTGCTGGCGCGACTCCAAGAACGTATCTGCTCAGAGCAGCAGTTGGAGCAGCACTCCACGCGTGACAGAGAGAGGTCCCAGAGCCCAGTCCCGGAGTGCCGTCTTCGCCGAGGACCTCCCAAAAGCAGCCGGTGTAGTTAGTGTGTTTGGGGTCGCTCATGGGGCCCCACAGCGTCTGGAGCAGATGCTTGGCCGCAGGGCCGTCTCGAGCATGGAATGCTGCCTGGAGGTGATATCCCGAGGAGTAGGGGCTGATCATTTGCGCCCATCCGCTTGCTTTGCTGGCGGGGGAGAAGGCTAGCGGCCCTGCGGGCACATCGAGCTCGCGGGCCATGGTAGACAGCAAGGCGCGGGCGGTAAAGTTGCCGGTGCCGTTCACGGGGATGGTGTCGCTGAGGATGGCGAGGGCGTTTGCTTCCTGGGAGAAGAAATCCCGGTGCGTGTCCGAGTGGTAGTAGGCCTGCAGGGAGTTGCTCCAGAGGTGGCGGTTGATCGCGGCCCTGAGGGCGTCCAGACGTCGCATGTAAAGGGTAGAGTTGAGACCAGCGTCGTCCATCAAGGGGATCCATTTCTTGAGTGTAGAGGCATAAATAAGGTTGAACTTGGCCACTTCGCCCCCTACTGGTGGGTCATAATAATTCCAGTCTCCGGCAAATGCTTGGTTGGAGATATTCAGGATCCCATTCGGGAGCACTTGAGAATGTGCCCAGTCGAGCATCCGCGCTGCCTTGGGGCCCCATCTGGAGACAAAGTCCGTTTCACCGGTCTGCTCATAGTACTGCGCCATGGCGCTCACCATACTGAAGGAGTATCCAATGAGACCTGTAATATTGGCAGACAGGTCCGCAGAACGTGGCGGTTGTTGCACTTTGGCCGTTGGAACGAAAAACCCGGGTAGAAGCTGAAAGGAGCCTAATAGGGAGATCGTGCCATTGATATATTCACGACCATAAGTGCTTGCAAGCGCACTGCCCGTGGTCATATCCAAATCGCCAGCATAGGCAATCCGATCCCTGCGGGACCCATCCACCTCAACTGGCAAAGGGTTGGTGCCTATGAGGAAAGCCTGCAAGTCAGACTTGCTGTTCAAGCGTGAGCTGTACATTTCCGTGCCAAATGCAGTCAACGAGACATTCGTAAACATGGCGGCGTGATGCAGCGAGGCACCCAAGCCGAACGAGCCGAAGAAGCTCGTGGTCTGCGTGAAATTGAGGACAGTGGACCCATCAATAGAGATACTGATCTGAGAGCTGTCCACACTAGAGTGAACCCGATGCCAATGACCTAGAGAGACAGAGGGTGGCAATGGTGCAACGACCAAGGAGTCTGAAAGCTCAGACGAACCCGCATGCGCTGAGATTGAGCTGTTGGCAATATTGACAAAGAGGTATATTCCTTTTCCCAGGGTATCACTCAGGACTGTGAAGCCAAACCCATTCCGTATGGGCTTGGCAACAAAGTCCAGCTCGAAGGCAGTCATTGCGCTGGCATAGTCCGCGGAGAAGGGCTGAGGACTCAAACTCTCGACGAAGGCGCCCTCCTCAGTGATGACCCAGAAGTCCGGCAGCGAGTTGGCAGGGAACTCGTTCAGCTGCATGGTGCGGGCTCCGACTTCCCAGATGCGAGTCAAGACTGGATCGGAACAGCGAAATGCGCCAGGAAGCTTACTGAGAGGCGTATCATCGACGGTGGGACGGAAGCCAATGGACGACAGCTCTAGCTCGCCGGCGGTCGATAGGTTGAGCTTTTGGTATCGAAGGCCGCCCTGGATCAGACGGTTGGTGTGAACGGATTCCGAACCGCTGCTGAGGTTGTATCGGTTGATGCGATAGGTATCCATCGCTGCAGAGAAGTCCAAGGGCCCGTCAGACTGGAGAAGGGGCCGTTGTCAGCACCACCCGTGCACCTTTTTCCTTCTTGAGGGTGGATACTGACCATGTACGAATCCAGAACCGCCCTAGATTCACCATAGGACATCTCAAAAACAGATGTGTCTCCCGTACGGTGGGCAACTTCGAAGGAAGCGAGCCCTTCGACGTTCCTGCCATAGTCCAGAATCAGGATCGAGGGGGTGGTGCCATTGGAGGACAATTTCAGAGTCGTGTTCTCATGGACAGGAATAGAATTTCCATTCACAGTGTATGACAATGGCCGGGTGAGTTTGGAGGAGCAGCTCGCTAAGGCGTGCCATGCCAGGAACTGTCCAACCAAGAAAGAAGAGAGGATTCGCATGGTCACTTCCAGAATCAAGTATATGCGTTGAGAATTAAAGATCGCTCAGCGGCAGCACCATGTGGGAGTATATATAGGCAATTCTGTGGTCCTCGGTATTTTCTATTTGTATTTTCTCCTTCTACTGCCAAGCTGCTAGTCATAATTGTGTTTTAAGGGATGGTTCTATACGAACGCGATGTTGATGACTGGTGACGTTGCACCCATCCAGGCTTCCTCCCGGAGTTTCGGTACTCTCGTACTCGTAGAGAATTCGTAGTTGCTTCAGAGAGAAGAGATGCGGGTCGGAAAAAGGAGGTTTTATGGATCGACCAGGCACCAACCGTGGTAAGGGGACATTTCGGGCCCATGATGATCTTCCAGTACCCGATATTCTGGAATAGTCATTCAGAGTCAAGGTCAAACTCCAGGAAGTATACGGAAGAAAGGAAGAGACAATTGTGACATCCTGCTAGGGAATGTTTTTTGCCGCAGCTTTCCAATAGCGTCATGGAAAGAGACGCCATGAATTCACTTCCCTCTTTCCTTTCCAGTTTCCACATGGAAACCTATTAAGTTTTCTGGTAGGGATAGTCAAGTGGAGCTCGCCACCCCACTGACGGAGTCCTACCGGGCTGCATCATGATATCGATCGAGAACGGTTAATCCTCCTTTCCTTGCCAGGGAACGTCTGTGCCAAGTTTCCTGGATACGACGGAATATGCTCGGGGATTCCAGTCCCGGCAGTATAGATATACTCCATCTCAATCCAGACTCGATGTGTGCTCGGCCTGCACTACCCCGGATTCTTCCACGCGATGGGAACAGTCTACACCGTTAGTGGAGGCACGCAGGCCTTCGAAATCTTCTTACTCCTTTAGATAGCCTCCTTCTGCCTGAAATGTGCAGCCGAGCGATGATCCTACCAATATCCTTCCAGTTAGGTCAAACGACTCCTCCCTGCTCCACTACGCAGGTCAGCCAAAAACAGAACGCTTTCCAGTCCGGGTCCGGGGCAAGAGAACGGGAAGTAGATTGTAGATAAATGCCGCTGGCAAAGTGCATGAACGAGGATCAGAGCAGATCAGAAGGTAAACGAAAAGGATCAATTAACGCAACAGACAGTTTACCGTGATCTTACCTGGCTCGGGAGGAATGGGGCCACATAGCAAGATGCTCGATGCTGCAAGAGATTCCCTCTTCATTGAACTCATTGGCACAAAGCACGTTAAAGATCCATGTTGAGAAAATGGCTGGAGTCATAAAATAAAGGTCAGCCAAGACATGGTAGATGGTCGTCAATTGGATCCCCGTACTCTCGTATTCTACAAATGGAGCTTGGGTCGCTTCATTATTATTGCCACTCGAGAACACAACGTACCTTAAGAAGCGCCCGGAATTACTTCTTGGAGTTGTTGGTAGCCCTCGCCCTCATGAGGCCGATCACCTTCTTTAAATCTTCTCTCCTTCTTTGATTTCCCGCCAATTCGCCGTTCGTTAATCCCCATCCCGCTGCATACACCCCCTAAGCCGTGGTCAATTGAATCGATTCAATATGGCCGATCAAGACTATCCCCCAGAGATGATCACCTTCGTTCTCTATCGATACACTCCTTCAATTCCTGCGGCGGCGGTTTCAGGCGCCGTCTTCCTGGCACTGGCTGTGCTCCATGGAATCTTCATCCTCCGCCATCGCGCAATGTTTTTCACGGCATTTTTCATTGGTCTTCTGCGTAAGTGTTGCCTATGATCCTGATTCTTTTCGGACGCTTGTCCTCGACAGGAAACCGATGATCTGATTATTTCTCATGGCTATCCAGTCGAGGCAGCTGGCTATTTCGCCCGAATCTTCTCGCATTTCGACACCACCGCCTTGGGGCCCTACATCGTTCAGACAATGCTCATCCTGGTCGCTCCGCCTCTGTTCGCGGCCTCGATTTACATGACTTTGGGAAGACTGATTGTCCGGCTTGGTGCCGAAAACGAATCGCTCATTCCTGTCAAGTACCTGACCAAGATCTTCGTAGCCGGAGACGTGATTTCATTCGTTCTGCAGTGCGGTGGTAAGTAGTGGCCATCCAGCATCTGTCTCTTGTATCGTCGTTTCACAGCTGACATGGATGGACCTGCAGGTGGTGGATACATGGCAGCAGGCTCGCTGGAAGCCATGGAGAACGGCGAAACCATTGTCATCGCCGGTCTCGCGGTGCAACTTTTCATCTTTGGTGTTTTTGTCCTGGTGGCTGCTGTATTCCACTACCGCGTTCGCAAACTTGGTACCTACACCCCTCTGACAACCTTCCCGGCGTCATGGCGCACCTCGTGGGAGTACATGCTCTATGCCATGTATGCTGCGTGTCTCTTGATCTTCGTCCGCTCGATCTTCCGTGTCGTGGAGTTTGTGCAGGGTAACGCGGGATACATCATGGAGCGGGAGTACCTGCTGTATATCTTCGACGCCATCCTCATGGCTGTGCAGGCGGTCTTCCTCCTCCTCGTGTATCCTGGAAAGGTGTTGAATGAGATCCACGGGGGAGGTCGCGCCCGATTGAATTCGGACCGCGCAGACTCGTCCGAGGTCTTTCTGCAACCGGTGAAGGCGCCGTCGCTGGTTGGGTCCGCTTAATTTAAAGAGCCGTGGGTCGACCATCTGGTACCGCTAGCATTAATAGTCTAATAGTTTATTCTTCTGGTTGGGTCCTCCCACCTAAATTCCTTTCGTAGTTCCTTGTTCGTTCATCATAGAACACCTTCCGTTTCCCTTTCTTACCGGCGACCTCCATCACACCATCCGGCTTTACATAGATCGTCGCCAATGACATAGTCCAGCGCATGGCGTTGGTGTCCCTCCTTGTTCTGAACCAGCAAAATGGTTCCATCAGAAGACACTGCCAGGCGAGAACGCCAACGACACCGCGTGAGCCACCGCAAGTCGCGCAATGGCTGCTATACCTGTAAAGCTCGACGGGTCAAGGTGAGAGGAACCGCGATATGATGGAATACGTAGGTTAATGGAGTTAGTGTGACGAACTGAAACCGACTTGTGGAGCCTGTTCATTCAGGGAAGCGCCTTGCGTGTATCCCAGAGCCACTTCCCCTGTGCGGCCGAAGCTCCGCGCTCGCAGGGACCCGGACGCAATCCTTCGGGCTGGGTCTTCAACGGGCGACAGCAGGAAGTCGGTCGAGTCGTCGCAAGATGCACCATCTGAATCCGTCTCTCCCCGTCCGTTGGACTTCCTCGCCGGCCTTTCCGTCGCGCCGACATCTGGCGGGCCCAGGGAGAATCTGCCGCTCAACATGGTGGACCTCCGTCTGCTCTCGCATTTTGTCACGAATACCACGAAACGAATGTCGCTGAATCCGAGCAAACGGCGCGTCTGGGAGACCGTGTTTCCGGAGTACGCGAACGTTTCTCATGCGTTTGTCACTTGCGCTGGCCGGGCTGGATTACTTCTACCCAGACAAGCCCACCAATCGAGGGCACTCCATGCATCCAACATATCAAGATCCCGCTTCCCCATCGGAGCTCAGCATGAATGCCGCCCATTTAGAGGTGATCTTTGCGCATCATCAGATTGGTCTGGGCGGGTTCCGGAAGGCACTATCCAGCCTGTCAACGTCCAACTGCGGTGAGATCTTCGTTGGCGCAATGCTCCTGGTCGGTTTCGCCTTCGGCTCGCTTCGAGTACGAAACAGGAGCGACGTTCTCTCGGCGTCCTTCCAATCCCCAGAATGCCCGCAGCAGCTTCACCCGCGATTCGATTGGATCGTCCTCATCCGCGGACTGATTTCCGTCATCGCAAAGTACTGGCCCCAGCTGAGAATGAGCCCGATGAAAGACCTGCTCCACTTCGCCCACAGGACCGATGATTATCAGATGTACCCGGTGGAAATGTTCACCACCATCACTCCCCCTCACCCCGAGACATGGTCTCCGCGGATTGCGAGATTCTGCGCGGGCGCATACAAAGCCCTGCAAGACCTGAAGTCCTACGCTGCGTCTCTAGGAGCCCGCCATAGCACCCATGACGCTGCTCGTCCCACCGATCCGACTCAACCCGGGGAGCAGACGCGACTGGATCACATCCTCAGCGAACAGAACGATACTCTCGGTGTCTTGGAGCAAACCTTCATGCGCATCATGTACGTGGCGCAGATGACTCGCAGGCCCGACGCATCCACCCGAGACACGCAGGCTGACCTCGAAGACGCGGCCGTCATGGCTTGGCCTGAACTGATCCCGGCGGGATTCTTGACATCGATAGAACGACCCGGTGGAGGGGCCGATTTCTCATACGTGATTGTCGCGCACCTGTATCTCACGTTCACGCTCTTCGAGGATTACTGGTATTTGAAGGGGGCGTTTGAGGAAGACATCATGAAGATTAATATGCTCGTTGCGTGCTCGGAGGAAGATGAATTGAAGTCGTTGATGGAGTGGCCTCTGGCAGTCATTCTTTGTTGATATGGCGTCTTGCTTCTTTCGCATAGCGTGTATGTATTTGGTTGTTCTTGCTAGTTATGCTATGTATGGAAATCTGTGTTAGCATGACTACAAAATATTCTAAGTTAGGCAAGCAGAGAGGGAAAGTGACTTGATGTCTGCAGGACTCTGGACTCGTAGTATTATTATTTCATGCAATAATACAGATACACTTCTATATTCTTTCTTCTTTAGATAGATCTATTGCATGTTCTGGGAGATGAGCTCGACGATGTATCCATCCTATTAATATATTCAATATGGTCAGCTATCTGATTATCACCTGTGTGTCGAGGAATGTTTTTATAATAAAGGGAATAGATGAACCCACCGGATCAAGTACGTAAGCGATCTGATCGAAGAACCGTTTATAGTTCGGATGGATCTCCCCGAGTCCGACGCCGCGGTCAGCTTCCCATTGACTCAGGGGTACGCTCTCGCGCGAACTGTCGCCGAGTTCCTTGAAGATGGAGACGCCTTCAGCTCGCAGCCGAGCGACAGCCGCGGGGACATCCGGGACGGTGAACCCGACGTGCGCGAACCCCAGGTGTGGGGGCACGTTGCCCGTGGAGACCTGGCAGTCCGGGGCGGACTCGGAACCGTGGACGTGGCACAGTTCCAGGAGGCCGAGGGTCTGCGCGAGATTGCGAGGGTTGGAGGCCTTGGAGGCCCAGGCGGCGAGGTCGGCGCGGTCGGTGGCCGTGGGCGGGTAGCCGAGATAGTAGAGGGTGAAAGGGCCGGTGTTCATGGTGAAGACGGTGCGCATACCCATGAGGTCGACGTAGAAATGAAGCGAGCGCTTGGGGTCGCGGATGCGGAGCATGAGGTGGTTCAGCTTGTAGTTGGCCGTGGGGCTGTCTTCGGCCAGTTGGGGGTCGGTGTTATGTCCGCCTGGGAGAAAGGCTCCTTCTTCGAAAGGCGTCGACGATGAAGCGCCGGAAGTATCGTTGCTATTGGACATTCTTGATGTGCAGGGTGGAAATTGAGGTCGGTGGGATGGTGAAAGAGCAAAATAAAGATAAGTCGAAGTGGGGGATGGTGTATTTCTGTAGAAAGTAGAAACAACGTTGCCGAGGATCTCCACATGGTTAGTCTAAAGACATCCGTCATGCAGGATCTCAACGTCAATCTAATCCATTCAGTCCAATCGCTCAATGCTATAGCCAAACAATGATGTAGAATTGTATCCTGTTTAAAGAGAACCGCCAACGCCCATGTCCAAAAATTATCTCCACTTCATGCTGTCATTATAGGGATTTTGAAAGGCTCCCAAAAAGTGCGGTGTATATGCTTCACGCATTCTTAGATGTATGATGCAAGCAAAATAGCCAAAGTAAACCATAAGCAAGAAAGATTACAATGTTTTTGGCGAGTCTAGGACATCGAAGAGGTCTCCTCATGGCCAGACTGCTCAGGACCCTCCAGGAGTCTCCCGCCCGCTGGAGCTCTTTTTCTGTATTGAAGTTGTGCTCAGACTGTTCGAGTGATGACGAGCAAAGGGCTTTTCGTCCTCACTGTCGCTATCCATCTGGTCTAGCATACGATCGATCTCATCGCCTGCTTGCGACTCCAATCCAGCATTCGATCCGTGCCTGTGGGAACCGGACTGGTCGCTTTCATCCTTGTGATGCGACCCCTGTCCCCATCTCGAGCTGGTCATGGAATCTATGGAGTTGCTAACGCTGTTCCGTACCAAGCTCGGTTGGGCCTGAGAGTTCTGGGAATTGGAATGATACCCCGAGTGTCCCGGGCTGGACATAAATAATAGCGTCTCAATGGCATCCTGTTCCATCGCTGTGCCTTGAATATGTCCATACGGCGTTGAAGTTACCCCAGATGGTGGCTGAAGTGGGGGTGTTCCAGGTACCAGGAGGGTTTCCGAATTGGTGACCGGTTTTGAAGCACTGAACTCCTGTTGTGAATGGTGTCGTCGATGAAGGGGAAAGGGGGAGTATCGTTGGGAGCTGAACGCTTCGTTAGGATTCGGCCTTCTTCGCCGTGGATTACTACTTTTCGGAATGATGTCTGCTGGCGGTGCAAGTCTTGGGATCGTTGGTGTTGAGCCATGGGATCTCGACCGATCATGATGTGGCGTGAATGAGGTGGATGAACCGGAGCGAATTATTGGCGACGCTCGCAAAGGCTCTTGCTGGAACTGGGAATGAAATGGCACTGACGCATCCGGTGCAGACACAGTTGTGCCATCAGGAGAATTCATGTCCATCGCTTGATGAGTTTCTAAGGGAATGTCGGGGTAATGGTAAAAACCCATGCGTTTTAGCGAGTCCAGATCTGCGGGGGGTGCATGGGAGCCATTTTCTAGTAGGCCCATTGGCAACCGTGCAGTGTTTCCTTGCCGGCTTTTCTCAATCTTGGATGCAGCATAAGACAGGCGCGTACGGAGATGTACGGACAACTTGTTTGAAATCAGTAAACGAGAAATCCCAAGCAAATTATCATTTCACTTACGGCCGCAATCCGATTCCCATGAGAGAGCGAGCCAATGCTGCCCGAGCGCCGTCTTTCAACGCCGGTTTTATTGACGCTATAAGAATCTTGCGGGCTGTGCGCAGATTTCGCCACCCCCATTGCCGTTCGCTTCTGACCCAGTAACATTTTCGATGGACTTTTGGGTATTGTAGAGGATTGGGCGCCGTTATCTCGTAGGTTTTCCGCGGGAGGGTCTCCGGCTTCTATGGGTGGAGGTTGCGGTTGTGGCTGCTTGGGCGAGTAGCCACTCTGGGCGGTCGAATTATTCGACGAGCCTGGTAGCTCTTGTGTTTGTGGCTGGGGAACGGGATCTCTGGATGATGTTGAGCTGCCGTTCCGGGTTTTCGTCTTATAAGGCAAGCTGGAAGGACCTGTCTCGGCTCGCGTTGACGCCGTGCTTTGAGCAGCGGGTACTGAACAGCGGTTGGCATGTCGATCAGTGTCCGGGAGCTGCTGCGAGTCCACGAGTCCATTCCCACGAGTCGCCGAGACAGGGTACTGTGGATTTCGACGCGGCGAAGGAAATGTCGCGTGTTGCGCGTGTTGACGCTCGGTCAGATGCGGCGATCCGCCCATGATAGTCGGTAAGCCAACGGGAGCTCCCGTCGGGTGCGGCTGTGTTAAAGCGACTAGGGTAGGTAGGTAGGATGATAGGTTCTGGTCCAACAGGACGACTCTCCTGTATCTGCAACCCGATCACAAACAAGAAGGATTGGTCAGAAATGTGATGCTTGAAACGGTTAAACCCACCACTGCCCCGAGAGCGGGCGCCTAGAGGATCCCCGGTCTAAGACGAGGGGGTTGCGGGGGGAGATATCCGATGCGGAGCTGTCAAGCGCTTCCCAGTCCACCGAACAATTTTCATCGACTCAGTGACCAAATTCCTCGATCTGAGGAAATTCCCGCGTTGCAGATTCCTGCAAGGAGCGCCTCGCCGGAATCTACACGCGCAATGCGTGGTCGGCCGGCGGTAGGCTGCGCGGCTCGAGCACGTTTCGCCTCTATTTCTAGGGGCCCGACCAATGGAGTTGGCCCGAGAAAAGATGCCAGATGGAAGGACAGCAGACGGCCAAGGGCACATGAAATTGGGGGCCGGCCTACATGAGGTGGGCAGGAAGTGGAGGGGATGCGATGCGATAAGACAAGTCCAACTGTCAGTCCGCTCGATCGTCGAGGCGACGCGTGCGCGGCGCGGTCACGTGCGCGCATATCACGAGATCGGGAAATGAGCGCATACAAGATGGTTGATGGTCCTAGTCCTAGCAGGAATATCAACGTTCTCCTGTAGGAATAGTAAGACAGATGTGGGATAGTCGCAGTGCAATGATCAAACGTCAGGTATATTTTTTTCAACGCCATCCCCCATGCAACAGGTTGATAGATACATATGGGCATTATTCACAACACAACTTTTGCCAGCTAATCAAAGACAGAAATCGCCAGGGATATAGATAGACAGAGTAAATTCCTCTACCGGCGCTTCTTGCCGCCGCCGCCTCCTTCATCGCCGGTGTTCTTGCGCTTCTTACCCTCACGTCGCCAGTAATCATCACGCTCTCTCTTCTCCCGCTCCGACTTCTTCTCCAGGCTGTCGGCAACCTTGGCCCGGTAGACCTTGCGTCGCTCTTCCTGCTTCTCCGCCCGTCGGCTCTGCTTGTCGTTGCGCATCGTAGTGAGCTTCTGCATGAGGTCGCGCGCCTTCTTCTCTTCGCCTCCGAGGACGACGGCCCGCTTCTGCATGTATGTCTGGTCCTTGTGTTGCTTCATCTTGGTGATCTGCGACTTGAAGGGCAGGTCGGTAGCCAGCTGTCGGGGCACGCGGAGAGGGTTGAAATGACGCGTGGGTCGCTCGATCTTGTGGTAGGCCGAGTCCTTGTTCATGGGCGTGGCGATGCCCTTGTCACGACGGACCTCGCCGGTGAGACGCATCCGCTTCCATCCACCATCACCCGACCCCTCCTGTTCATCCTGGTCGAGCAGGTTGGTCACCGGGTTGTAGAATCGATGCGGCTTGATCGGGTACCAGGCACGCAAGAAAACAATGTCACTCATGAGAATCTTGTCTTCAAACGTGGCACGGAAGAACCCTTCGGGCTTGCTGAGGGCCCGCTTGATCTGACCTCGAATGCCAGACACGGTGCGAATGGACGCTCCCTCGAACTTGGCAATTTCAATCGCAGAGTTGAACATATCCTTGATGAAAGCGGTGTTCTTGAAGATCTTGTAGGGTATACCGGTCAACTTCAGCTTCTTCACGATCTCCGTATGCTCGTCCACGTTCAGTACCGTTCCCGTCGCGGCAATTCGGAAACCCGGCGCTTTGTTGGAGAAGGTCTGCACGCAGCAGAACGAGGTGTTCGGGGCAACGAGAGGTCCGTAGAAGGTCGCGAAGCAGTGCATGTGCTCAGGGCTGTATTTGAGCATTCGGTTTCGCGTCCGACTGTCGGACGTGCTGTAAATGGGCAAGGTTTGGAACCGGCGCCAACCAAGCGAGAAGATCAACGGGTCGTTACTCTTGAGGATCTTCTTGTGCCAACGGTGTCTCTTGATACGGATCTGCACGTATCCAAATCGGTCCTCGGTTGGTGCCAGTCCACCGACGATGACAGGGTAGCGAGGGTTGAACTTCGTCGCAAACTCGCAGGGCACGTTCTCGAGGACGATACGGGCATAGGTACCGGCCTTGAAGCCCTCCGCTCTGGCCCGGGATGCCGGGTCCAGGGTGTCAAACTCGGCACGGTTGATATCTTGCTGTTTCTGTAGCTTGGCCTTCTGCGCGTCGTACCAATCGTCCTCACCGAATTCGTCTTCTCCGCCGCCGTCCTGCCTTGAGTTATCCTTGGAGTTTGCGAAACCTTCGCGATCTTCCTCTTCAAAGCGTAGCCTCAGCTCCTCCTTTTTCTTTGCATTCCGCTCACGCTCCGCATCCAGATCAACGGGCCCATCGTTCTCCTCAGCCTCGTCATCATCGCCATCACCATCCTCTTCATCTTCGATTCCATTAAATGCTTCCCCGGTCTCGAGGTCCTCGAACTCTCCGTCGCCTTCATCATCCTCATCATCATCGAAATCATCGTCTCCGTCTCCGGAGCGATGAGAGGTGATAAATCGGCTGCGTAAAGACTCGAGGAGATCCTCCTCTTGCCACTTCTGTTCCAGGGCCTCATAGTCGAACTCAGGGACAGAGCGATACTCTGACTGCTCCGCCTTCTCGTTGTTGGTTTTCTTGAAGAAGTCATCTCCCTCATCCTCGGCCTCCTCTTCTTCCTCTTCCTCCTCAGTGTCTTTGCCAGACCATTTCCGGATCACGTCGGCGGGGTCGAGAGATTCGTCGTACATCATACGCGAGAGGTCGGTAACACGGTATTTAGGCCTGCTGGCGTGGAGAGCTTTGATGTTGGCGGCCATGTTCTCTTTCCAGCGGAATGCGCCGTCATCCTCGCCTTCCATGTCATCCTCATCCTCGTCGCTGTCCAATTCCTGATCCTCGACGGATGAGATAGAGCCAAGGTCTGAGTCGCTGTCGGCAAATGCGATGTCATCTTTGTCTCCGCGGTCTTTGCCATCTTGCTTCTCCCGGAAACTGGTTTCAAAGTCTGCCGGGGCAGCGAGGTCCAACCCTTCCTCGTCGCTAGCCCCATCAGCCTCATCACCGTCCATTTCCTCATCATCCTCGTCGCCCTCTGCACTGTCGAATCCCTCGTCATCGTCGTTCAGTGCGGTCTGTTTGTCTTCGTCGTCCATGAACCGGACGTTCCTTCTGCGCTTTCTACCCGCGGCATCATCCTCGTCGTCCGCCTTGGCTATAGCTTCACCGCCGCTAAACAGACGGACACCGCCATCGGCTTCACCGAGCAACTTTCGCTCACCCTGCAGGCCGACAACCAATTGCTCACCGAGACCACGGTCTTCGTCGTCACTCTCCTCATCCTCCTCGCGCTCGAAGTTGTTTGTCTTGACATCAATGTAAACAGCATCTTTGTCGACCAACACACCACCGACGTCGGACATGGGCGCGAACAAGAGTTTCTGCTTATCTCCCAGTCTGCGTTTGCTTGACTTGCCGCCGGCCTTGGCTAGTTGTTGGTCCATGTGAGGCGTAGGACAAGGGTCGGGGAGACTCTCGATACCTGAGACAGTCAAGTCGCCGACTCCGGGAACATGCACTCGGGCACCTTGGGCGGAGAAGTTGGTACCACGCAGGTAGCCATACAACGCTATCGTCCGGTCGCACTTCGGGTTCTCTTCGATGTCGGTTGGGGGTGTGATGTCCAGGAAGCGATCTGCGAGCGCATACGGGTGAGAGTTACGCCAGATCAACGGTCGAGGGTTCTTCATGACGGATAGGAAGCGAGAAAGATTGTGAATCTCGCGGTCGGGGTACCGGCCATTAACCACACCGGAGAGGTAGAATAGCTTTGCGCCGTTGTAAAGCTCACTCCAGAAACGGTTCTTCAAGCGCTTTTTGGCGGCCCGCAAGGTGCTCTGCTTCTTGAAAAGATCCAGATGGGTCAAGATTCCGAACACGTTTCCGGGCATACCACTCGAGGCCAGCACGTTCAGGAATTCCATGGTCTCCATCTCAAATCCATAATTGCCGTCGATCATCAGAAGCACGATATCCGCGATCTTGGCCACATCGATCATACTGGCCAGCGAGTCGGAGGGACATTCGATGATTGTAAGCCGGCGCTTCTTCGAGGTCACGATTGTCAACGGTCCGGTCGGCGTGCTAAGAGTCTGCTTGGTGTAGCGGCGAATCAAAGACTTTACAAGGGTGGTTTTTCCGACCTGGTGATCGCAAACTCGTTAGTTCCTATCCAATCGCATTCTGTATCGCATTTGCTTCCAGGAAGATAGAAAAGTGGCAACTTACACCTGGGGGTCCAACCACCGCAACGACCAGCGGGGGAGCCTCCTCGGGCAGACGATCCACCAAAGGAACATGAAGTCTTTTCTCTTTGATCTATGACAACGTAACGGTGTTAGCCCACGGTTCGTCCATGCCGGGAAGTTGAAATCGGAGGGCGCATACATCGTGCGATCGCGCGCCTTGTTTGTTTCCTTTTCCAGGGTTTGAGTATGCGAAGGCCTTAGGATTGGGGCCTAGAAAGAAGATTCAAGCGCGTTAGCATTGCGGAAGGCATATAAAAAAAATGAGGCTTCAGGCTGTATACATACCATCGTACTTCTTCTTCTCCTTGGTGGCCCGATGGGCCCTGTTAGGTTGTTGCTCCATGGTGGAAAAGAGGTCGACGACCTCGTGTGACACCCCTTCTTTCCGTGTAAAAGAAAGGAATCACGGCGAACTCGGATGGCAATCCGTGAGCTGCTTCTGACTGCGAGCTTGCCCGGACCAAAATTATTATTTCCATTTTCTTCGTCGGGGCGGGACTTAATCCGCGCCGATCCCGCAAAAAAAGTTTCTGACCTGGCTTGGTTCCTCAGGCACCAAGCCAGCCATCGTTCTTACGTAAGTTCTTATCGAGAACAGCCCGGGCCGACGTGCTCCGATAAGGGCTCCACCCTAGGGCGTCGGTCCGACAGAGAAAGACGCGGAGACGATGGCCTATCATCACCTGTTGGCCTTCTTTTATCGCCGGTCACGGCGAGCATTGGCACGTCCAGGAGGCCATTAGCCTTGATTAAAGCGGGCCCATGGTGTCAAACCCGATATAAATGTTGCCATTATCAGTGGATGGATTCCGACAATGCCAATTATTAAAAGACCAAGCTCTCTCGACCCCTGTAGCTCTTCGTAAATCCCCCGCCTGCTAACAGCGTCCTCCCCCTGCGGGTCTCTCTACAGTATCACCACATAATTCAAGATGGCTCCCCACGGTCGACCCCCGCCGGCATATACTGCTCCTAAAGACTCAACCGTCCACGGCACCACCCCCATCTACAGATCCATCTCGAAGACAGCTTCAGATGCCTCGCAACGTGTTCTGGAGACATCTTTCACTGTCCGTCCGTGTTCCGGACAGGCATGGGTCGTGCCAGCCGGCCATATCTGCCGTCTCACCACTCCCAAAGGCCCGCAGGTTGGGGACCTGAACATCTGGAATGCGCAGAACCCGCGCGAGCGACTCTGGGCTGCTCGCACGCGTCAGATCCATGCGTCTCATGTATCCGTCGGGGACCGTCTCTGGTCCAACCTGCCCTACCTGCGACCTCTTGTAACGATAACGGGCGATTCGCTGGCTGGTGGTCAACTGCATGAGCTGGTTGATGAGGACGGTGTGCGTAAGGCAACCTTCGGGACCACCCAGTTTGGAGGACGGTGCCATGACCTCTTAGGAACACGCTGTGACCCTTATGTCAATCTGCTTATGGGCGGAGAGTCGTTCGATTACCACTGTCATTCCAACCTGACTCGTGCGGTGGTGCCCCATGGGCTTACCGAGCTCGACGTGCACGATGTTCTCAACGTCTTCCAGGTCACCGGACTCGATGAGGAGGGGAAGTACTTCATGGAGACCTCCCCCGCCAGACCGGGCGAGTACTTTGAATTCTTTGCCGAGGTTGATGTTCTCTGCGCACTTTCGGCCTGTCCCGGTGGTATGCATCTGGAAACTCCCTCCGATGCTTGGCGAATGCTAACGAATGTATTTATAGGGGACCTTTCTAACTGGGGGTGGGAAGGAAAAGAAGACATGGGAGCTACGACTCGGCCTCTTGGTGTAGAAGTGTATAAGTTGACGGACCCCAAGGCTCTGGAGGGGTGGAAGCAGCCAGAAAGCCCTCGGTATACTGGCATGCATGGCTTGAGAATGCCGGAGCGAGAACAAGATGACTCTGGCTATGTTGGGCTGTAAATAAGCTTTCCTCCTGAAATGAATATCAAGAACATGCGTTGTCATCTGCTTTAATTGGAGGCGTGGTGGCTGGACTAAAAGAACACGGCCGCGGGAAATATATACTTCAAGGTCATGGACAGTTGTTAACAGTTTCACTAGTGATGCAAAGAACTATGTCCAAATTTGGGAATATACCGGATACTACATCTCAGTCAGCTTCCAATTAAGCATTTGAGAGCCCGACCAGCATCTCACATCTATTTTGTAGTCAATACTCAAAAGTGACGCAGTGATACTGTCGAAGGAAAGCGGACAGCGCGTCCACGTGACTGCCCCGCGCCGGATAGCGTCATCGCGCTGCGCACCCCACTTGCTGCATGGAGATGTCATATCACATCCGATCCCCGTAGGAACGCCGATAGACCTACAGTAGGCTTCACCAGCGAGACAACTGTCCTTTAGTAGGTTAAGGCATCGCTGGGTTGCAGAGTGCATGTAACCCCTCCTGGTAGTCCGCCCAAACCACAAGCAAGCGGGGTGATAGACAAACTTTACCCGCAGAGCCAACGCGCCCAAAGCCGGTCGTAATATGTAGTATTATCCCCAGAGATTCATTGTTGACAATGGATGTTGACGCAAAGAGCCGCTCGGAAGAAACCACATTGTAAGGAGCCGTGGCCACCAAGGTCGTCACCATTGGGTGGCCTGGGATGGCGCGATTCCAGGGAAACGAGCAGGCACCCAGGGATCCAGGTCAAATCAGCCACCTGCCTGTTCCCCCTCCCACCTTATTCTATCGCTAGTGGTTACATTTCCTTATCGGCCGTGACAGACACTCGCCCCGCGCGGAATGGTATAAATCCTCCTTAGTCCCACCCGCCTGCAAGTCCACGTTTCTCCCAGTTTCAACGTCCAACTTCCCTCCCATTTACCTGTCCTCTGCCACCACACGCTACCTCACCACCACCCATCCTTTCCGAGACCCAACTTTCCCGACCACCCCGACAACATGCCCGTTTTCAACGTTCGTGGTGTATTTTCTGCTATGACTCCTAGTCCTTGCTTTAACATTTGCTCCTAGGTCACTCTGAAGAAAGACTCTCCTCCCGAGGAGCTGCAAAAGTAACCCACTCTTTACACATCTCAAATCCTCATCTCTCCGAGAACCGATCACTAACCCTGTACTCTCCTTCAGGGCCAAAGAGCAGGTGAAGAAGGAAGGCGGCTCCATCAAGCACGAATACACCCTCATCAAGGGCTTCACGTAAGGCAGCAGTCATACCCCCGAGACCCGTGCACGACCAGCACGGTCGAGAAAACACCGTCCAGCTGACCCCACTTAGTGCCGAATACCCAGATGACCAAGTCAAGACGCTCGAGACGACCGAGCACGTTCACGTCGAGCAAGATGGCGAGATAAGAATCCAGTAAAGGATGACACGCCATCTCCTTTCGGGAAGACGAACGATACACTTGTTAATGACCGTCAAGAGTTGCCTTATGTGAACTGCTGCAATCCGACATACTGCTGCCTATTCAAGCGTGTCTTAGCTGCATAGGCTGCGGACCTTCTGTTACTGTATGGCGAGGGACCATTTTTTGTGAACTCTAGGCCTGCTGCGCGGGGAATCTGGATAAGCAGACAGTCTCGTGTCTTATTATGATTTAGTATTATATGAATATCCATTGAAACTTGTAAATGCTGTGCTTCTTCTGGTGGCGTGTTTTGCCGCTCATTTGCTCTTTAATAGGAAGTATGATATGGCTCATCCAGTAGCAAAAAAGGTGGAGAATGACCTCATGTACTGAGATCGGACAAGGTTCAAGCCAGTAAGCCGCGATAAGCATCTTGTGAATCATTCGGTTCCCTCGAGCGAAGTCATCGAAAGACAGATACACAGAGTGCGTCATAGTTGACCTCTTTCTAACTTCAACCAGACACCGACAAGTACATCATGAGGTATTATTAGCACACAATACTACAGCATGATGGCCGGTAAATTGCAAGACCAGGCTTTCGCGATGGTCCAGAAGCAAGTAATCACAACAGGTCCCCTCCCGATGACCTCAGACCTTACTTCAATCAGCTGTGCCGGCGTTGTGAGTGCAAAAGTACACGTGATTTTCATGAACAGGCAAGATGGCCGAGTGGTTAAGGCGGTAGACTCAAGCGATTCAAAGCTTCACCATTTAAATAAGTTGGTGTTTTCTACTCTCGCAAGAGGCGTGGGTTCGAGTCCCACTCTTGTCATTACTTTTTGTTTTTCTCGTTTTGGTTTGTGGTTTGCCGGATCCATCCGTCAATTATCAACCAAGTTAGCTAGTTAGTCTGAGCTTTCTTTCTGTCTTGCTTTTTTTATCGTACATATCGATTTTTGGTGTTATATAAGTGATTACCCCCCCATTCGTCTAGACATACTAGTATAAAAAAGAGTAACACTGCTCTGGCTTTGATGATATTGCGCAGTAAGGTGCGATTTTGGAGTCCTATCTCTTCGGTCAAAAAAAAGGCACCCATAAACAGGTAATGAGCCAGCCGTAGTAGCGTAGCAGGTTAATTAACTAAAAAGTAGAGGTTGGACTCGTCTGCAAAAAACAAAAAGTATGACCGCGACGGGACTCGAACCCGCAACCTTTGGTAAGCTTCCAACAGCCAGATTTTGATCTGACAACCGAAAACCAACGCGCTACCATTGCGCCACCCGGCCTTGATTAGTAAGAGCCCAGTCAGATGAGCCTATGGCCAACCCTTCAACAATTCTGCAAAAGTCAGCGGCACCATTCCTGCCCATCCAGGACTAGCGCACACGTGAGCGTTCTGCATCCAGTTTAGGTAAGAAGCTCTGCGGTCATTCGACAAGGAAGATGATCCCGCCATGTCCTCTCGACTCCAACTCCAACAATGACTCTTGCTTAATGCTGGCGGCGCAGAATGGCCAGTGCTAATCATGGCTACAAACAGGGCTCTTGCGCTGTTCGCGAGACACAGTCTCCGCCATAAGAACCCTTCTCTCTCAAGATTTCCCCATCCCCAATCCCGACAATTCTCGTCACCACCGCGCTCCGACATCGCAGAGGCCGCTCCTCAGCAGTCTTTCGCTTATGGCGCAAACGATGAGGTCGCACGTCTTGCAGCCAGTCGTCGCCGACCATTGACATTGGCAGACCTGCTCAAGTGAGCTCGCCAGGCTTGTCCTTTAATACAACATAAGGAACTTCGTTAACATTGCATACATAGACATGGTCGCCCCCCGTTATCCAAGGACGCGCTCCTCGCCTCCGCCAACTACACCCTCTCCCTTCTCCCTGCGCGACTCGCCTCTCGAATCGAAGCCCTTCGGAACCTCTCCTTCATCGTCGTTTCGAATCCGCATATCTCCAAAATCTACAACAACTACCTCCACTCACTGTCTACACTCCTGCCATACCAGCAGCGCCAAGTCACTACCCTAGAAGAAGAAAACAAGTTCGCCGAGGTGCTGGCCGATCTGGTGCACACGCATACCAACACGATTCCCATCCTCGCGCGCGGCTTCCTTGAGTGTCGCAGATACATCGATCCAACGGAGGTGACTCGCTTCCTGGACACCCATCTGCGAGCGAGAATCGGCACTCGGCTCATCGCCGAACAGCACCTCGCCCTGCACTTTGCGTCGCAGCCGGTCAGTGACGTGGACACCGGCAGCCAGCCGGCGCCCCAAAGCACAGCACCTTCGAATTACATCGGTGTCATCGACACGGCGCTGCAGCCCGCCCGCATCGTTAAACTCTGCGAGGACTTCGTCGGGGAGATCTGCGAGCTGAAATACGGCGTCCGTCCCCGCTTGAAGATCGGTGGCCAGCCCGACGCCGCCTTCGCTCATGTCCCCGTCCACGTGGAATATATCATCACCGAGCTTCTCAAAAACGCCTTCCGCGCCGTCATCGAAGCCGGCAACGAGCGCGACCCGATTGAGGTCACCATTGTCGCGGCCCCTGACGTTCCTCGTGACCACGGGCGCGTAGACTACCCCTCTACCCTTGCGGGGATCTCAACGACCCAATCCGACTCCGACGTCGGCTTCCAGATGGACACGGTAGTCGGCACCGCCGACGCCAACGAATCAATCAAAGTGTCCGCGCCGTCGTCGCAGAGCATCACCATCCGGATCCGCGATCGCGGCCACGGCATTCCCCCCGAGGTCTTGCCGAACATCTGGTCGTACAGCTTCACCACCTTCTCAGATCTAGACCTGCAGGGCTCCGAGAACGGGAACATGGATGCCTTCAACGCCATTTCGAACAACAGCGGCCAGCTCAGCAGCATCGCGGGTCTGGGGTACGGGCTGCCTCTGAGTCGAGCGTATGCGGAGTATTTTGGCGGTAGTATCGCTGTCCAGAGTCTCTGGGGTTGGGGCACAGATGTCTATTTGACTCTTCAGGGTGTTGGAAAGGTTTGATTGGTGTTGGATCTATCTATACCCAGTGTACGCTGTGAGATAGCTCTGGCGAATGAAAATGAGACCCATGAACGAATATATCACTGGACAGATCCGGCCTGTCAAGCTCAAACTGCTAGGTCCTATGTTGAATAAACGCAAAAGCAATATATAGAAGAAACTCAAGCTTTCAGTCTGATCAGTTTCATCATTCCTTCCGAGTCACTTCAAATAGAGACATTAGCCAATATAGAGATGTCCATCCATCCATCCATCCATCCACTATCTATAAAACACCATCCAATATATATACACACATAAACAGAGACAAAGAACTGAACTAAAACCCCCCAGCCCCTCTCACCCTCTGCACAGCACCCAGGATGCCCTTCGCCCAGCTGAAATGCCCCGGGTTCACACCGATCGAGCCCTCGGCCATCTCCCCGGTGACCGGGTCATGCCAGCACCCGTCCTGCGGGCTGACGAGGCCGTACTTGGCGGTGTTCTGGTTCCGATCAATAGTCTCTAGCCACGTGCGACATACGAGCGGCGAGTCGAGCAGCACGTTGACTTCTTGGCTGTGGTAGAAGGATTGGGTGTCGAGGTTGCCGTTTCCTACTCATCAAGTGTATTAGATTAACGGCAAGGAAAGGGAAGAAGTCGGGTAGATGCAGGGGTCCTTCCTACCTTGAATAGCGACGCTCTCGTCAATAATCATCAGCTTGATGTGGCAGCTGCGTTTCTTGAACTTGTTGTGGATGGGCTTGGTCTGGTCTTTGCCGACGTAGTTGTGGATGCGGAGACGGGCGCGTTCCTCGTCCGTCTCGAGCGCGGTATATAGACGATGCGAGATCATCTCGTTGGTGCCGTTCTGGAACGGCAGGAGTTGGCCGGCGTCGTTGTAGCCGAGACAGAGGTAGCAGGTGACGATGACGCCGCGTTTGACGGCGTCCAGGAGAGGTTGGAGCAGGGGCTCGGCGTTCATGTTGGGGGTTTGGATGAAGATGCTCTCGCGGGCGTTCTGGATGGCAGAGAGGAAGGCGGAGTTTTGGGGGGTGTAGACGCTGGTGTGGTTGGGTGCTGGGGAGGTTAGAATGGGGCTGTAAGGAATGGGTTCGGTTGGGTGGACTTACCTCCGAAGGGTTCACGATTTACAAGGGCGATGGGGAACGGTTTGTGTGGAGGCATGGGGACGTATGGCCGCATGGGGTGTTCGTGGTCAGTGTCCGAGGCATCGCCGGTGGTGTTCGGTTGCGTTGTTGTGTCTGTCATGTCAGCGTGGGTTGGATGTTTGTCTATAGTGCAAGAACATACTGAGATGGCGAGTCACAGCCTGGGTCCTTGATTCGCCTTCGCGAGGCTCAACCATGCCGTTTACTCTTTGTGCTTCTTGTCCGATGTCAACATCGTAATGCGGATCGTTTGTCGTCAGTTCGGGGAGGGTTTCACCCTGCTCCTCTGGGAAATTCGCATCGAGACTGGGAATGGGCGCATCTGCTGCAGGGGACGACAGCATCGGAAGAGGCGGATCGAATGATTTCCCCCACGAAACCAACGCCGTATCATAGATGGCATCGACAATCGGACCCTCCATGCGGATCATCATTTCCAGATTATCATTGTCCTGCACGTTACTGCTCTGCAGCAACGCCACGCGACGGTCGACCACCATGAATTTCGCATGGAACGTCCCGAAGATCGGACGGTGGTAGTTGATGACCTGCAGGTCGAGATTGGGGATTTCGGCCGCTGGAGGGAATTGGACCTGAGAGCTGGTATATTTCTTCTCCGGCACATCCAGCCGGTTCTCGCAGACCTGGCGCGGGTCACCTCGGTCGTAGATCACTTTCACAATGACTTTGGTGCCCCTCTCACCAGCGCGTTTGGAGAGCTCTCGGAGGGAGTTGGTTACGAGGGTTGAGGCGTCGGAGTGGATCCAAAAGTTCGTCCCCAGGAAGACTTCTTTCTCGGCGCGCACGATGCAATTGGCCATGTGTCGACAGAGGTCGGGCAAGGGGGCCACGATTGTTAAAGGCACGATGCCGTGGCTGCCCATCAGCGGCGGGGAGACGACGCCGGAGTGTGGATTCTTGTCGAGAGCGCATACGGCGTCATGGTATATCTATATGGGAAATACCGTGAGACATTGCAGACAGGCCATTGACGGCTAAGGCTCTATACTCACTTTCAGGAATAGTTCACTCGGTTGGGAAACACCCCAGTTCCCACATTCGGCTGCTCGTCGCAAGGCATCTTCCTCGTCAGTGGCATCTTTCATCTCCGAGCCCGGGTTCTGGGAGTCATGACCCTCGTACAAGTCGTGAAAGACCTTGGAAGGAACTTTGGTCGGGTCGCGGGCAAGTTCGGCAGTCACAGTCATGTTGGCGTGGCAGAGTCGATAGACTCGGGCAGTGATCATGTCAGGGCGAAAGAAGTTGCGACTGGGAGGCTGCCGGTAATACCACAGAATCACCGAAGTCAAGGCAACCGAGAAGACGAGAAGAGGGAGAGCCATGGCTTGATGAATTGATGAATAAATACAAGTGGGATGACGTAGGGCTGGTAGGGCTGAGTGGCTTTAATTAGATGGTCAACCAGGGTGGATCGCAGAGAAAGAAGCTTTTCTGGGTGGATTGATAGCCAGGCCCATGTCGATGGAGTATTGTTGACTCCCGAGTGTGTTCAGGTAGGAATTCCTAGACAATTCATCTTGAATCGTGACGCCAAACCGGTTGTTGACCCGTCGACGTCATCGGCCCTTGCAGGCATCAACATTCCTCGCTCTCCAATCACCACCAAGTGCTTGCAGGGCTGCAGAGCTCATTTCCTGGTCTATGGATCCACCGACTCCGTTCGCCTGAAACGAAGAGATCTCGGTCATCTTGAGCTGGGACTCTGGGCGAGTGCATCAACCATTATTCCGAGAGGGCGGAATTGCGCCGGAAATCAAATCGCGGGGAAATGCAGAAGAAGGTGGAGCCGTGGACGAGCAGCTCCGTGGCTTTGTCCCCGACCAGAATCCAGCCGGTTTCAACCCATTGCCGGGCTTTGCAATCGGCTTGTTCTCCGATCAGTGACCTTATAACTAGCGGCGATCTGCTCGTGGTCTTTGCTTCGCTCAACTTCCCCCGCACATCCCTTACGAGACAGAGGGAATCGCCATCATGTATGAACCCCTCCGGCGGGGTCTCCCTTAATTCTGACCAGTTCCGCATTCTAGGGTCTACACTGCGTCTTTTGCCTTTTTTGAGGCCCTCTGGGAGGTATGTGATGGCAGGGAGTGAGTGAGCGATCTCAGTGACTAACTAACCAGGCCGGCGTCTCGCATGTCTTCGTCAACCTGGGCTCTGACCACCCCTCCATCCTCGAGGCGATGGTCAAGGGGCAGAAGGAGAAGCCCGACGAGTTCCCCAAGATCATCACCTGCCCCAACGAGGTAAGCCCTGGGCACGAAGAACTCGGATATCGCCGGTGTCGCTAACCCCGCATTTCTCCTCTGCAGATGGTGGCGCTGTCGATGGCCGACGGTTACGCCCGCTTGACCGGCAAACCGCAGTGTGTGATTGTCCATGTCGATGTCGGCACGCAAGGACTGGGGGCTGCCGTGCATAATGCTTCCTGTGGTCGCGCGCCTGTCTTGATCTTCGCCGGTCTCTCCCCCTTCACCATCGACGGTGAGATGCGCGGATCCCGCACCGAATACATTCACTGGATCCAAGATGTCCCCGACCAGAAACAGATCGTCTCCCAATACTGTCGCTACTCGGCGGAAATCCGATCCGGCAAGAATGTCAAGCAGATGGTCAATCGCGCTTTGCAGTTTGCGACGAGCGATCCCAAGGGTCCCGTTTACTTGGCCGGTGCTCGAGAGGTCATGGAGGAGGAGATCACACCCTATCAGGTGAATCAGAACGTGTGGGGTGCTGTTGCGCCATCTGCCTTGCCCGCCGACGGCGTCGCATTGATCGCGCGGGAGCTCGCCGCCGCCAAAGAACCGCTGGTGATTGTGGGATACTCGGGTCGTGTCACACAGGGCGTCCAGGAGCTAGTCACGCTGGCCGATACATTCAAGGGGATCCGCGTTTTGGACACCGGCGGAAGCGACATGTGTTTCCCCGGTGATCACCCGGCGTCCTTGGGACTGCGGTTTGGCGTGCATGATGCCGTGAAGACGGCCGACTTCATCCTCGTCGCAGACTGCGACGTACCCTGGATTCCGACGCAATGCAAACCCTCCGACTCGGCCAAGATCGTCCACGTTGACGTGGACCCCTTGAAACAGCAGATTCCCGTCTTCTACCTGCCTTCCATGGCCACCTTCCGGGCGGAGTCCGCCACCGCGTTCAAACAGATCAACGAATACGTTGCATCCAACGCCTCGCTGCAGCAAATCATCAGCTCCGAGGAAAATGCAACCCTCGGAAAGAACCGTGAAGAAGCATACAAGAAAGCCCGTCAGGCCGTGACCGACCTGGCCGTGGTGCCCTCGGGCGGCGATGACGCTTCTCTGAACGCATCCTACTTCATCTCTGAGGTCCGCAAGGGCTGCCCCGCAGACACCATCTGGGCCATCGAGTCTGTGACCCTCACCGGCATCGTAGCCGACCAGATAAACGCCACGCTGCCCAAATCCTGGATCAACTGCGGCGGCGGCGGACTCGGCTGGTCCGGCGGAGGCGCTCTGGGCATCAAGCTGGCCACTGACGACCAGCACGGCGGCAAGAACAAGGGCAAATTCGTCTGCCAGATCGTCGGAGACGGCACCTACCTATTCTCCGTGCCGGGCTCGGTCTACTGGATCTCGCGACGCTACAACATCCCCATTCTCACCATCGTGCTGAACAACAAGGGCTGGAACGCCCCGCGTCGAAGCATGCTGCTGGTGCATCCTGAGGGTGATGGCTCGCGCGCCACCAACGAGGAGCTGAATATCTCGTTCGCCCCGACCCCCGATTACCCGGGGATCGCGAAGGCCGCGTCCGGAGGCGAGGTCTGGGCTGGTCACGCAGGCACCGTGGCGCAGTTGGCCAAGCTGTTGCCGGAAGCTATTCAGACGGTGCAGAATGGAACTTCGGCGGTGCTGGAGGCACAGCTGGATGGAACCGTGGGGAAGTATGTTGAGAAGAATTAGACGTCTAAATCTAAACCGTGGATATATGATACATGCATGATATGAGAGAATTATTATTTAGTACAGTCTTACATAGGCCGGACATTTAACCCTCTAAGACGAAACCACACCAATTAAACACCACAGATATTATATTACAAGGTGGATATCCATATTCCTCTTGGTTCATCATACTCTATTAGGGTATTGTCTTGTTCCCGAATCGCAAACTAAACCATATCCAATCAAGCCAGAAACTCACGAGGGCTGGCATGCACCAGGCGCGAGGTATGATCTTCCAGGAAAGGGATAGGATCCGACCCGTTCACATTATGGAGGTCCGCTAGCATCGCTGCAAGAGGTTCATCTTCCCTCGGCCACCTGATGAGGACCCAGTCGCGTCCTCTCCCACGCTGTCGAAGCACGCAGACCGGGAATACGGCCGTGTCTTTGTGCGCCGTGTCGAAGTCATAGTCGTGATGGTTGATGTCGATGACGAGGAAGGCGCGTTCGCTCCACACGTCGATGGCGAGGAAGAGAACGCGCGAGTCGGGATGCTGAGGTGCGGTAGTCGTGGGAGTCGAGGCTTTCGGTTCGGACTTTGATGACGAGGCGTTTGGGGATGTCGTCGGAGAGGATTTCGTTGCGTATATCGGAGAGACTCGTCATGGCTAGGATGGAAACATAGTCTGGGCCGGGGTGGATCTGTTGTGGATATGATATAGAGCAGTGCAACAAAAGCAAAGGTCGCCCGAGTAACCGGACGCTTACTTGAGCCTTGCTGGCTGCTGATGGGTAACTCGTACCCCGCTTCCTCTTGAATTCCATGTCCTACTCTGGGCGGAACAACCGTTCACAACGGAATTCACGGCCGACCTTAGAGTATCGAAAGGCGAAGATCTTGACTCGGTGGTGGATGGAATCTGCAGACTCGTCGATACTTCTGGTTGGGAATTACTGAACGGCGATGAAATCCGGAAGACGTTCCACTGTCGAACATGGACGAAGATAGGAGTGAGTTTCCCAGCACAACCAACTGATCTTAGGAGTGGATTTGATCTGACGGTCTTAACTAGGATTTCTTTAACGGCGTAGCGACTAAATGCAAAGAAATGAATCATCATCCGAGAATTGAGATTGTGGGTTACCTACTCCTACTCCGTATGCTCGAAGCTTTGCATAAAGTACTTATGGACAATGAATCAAGACATACAACTCTATTACCTTCCACTGGAAGACCCATTCCCCGCCTGGGCTCTCGCAAAAAGACGTGCAAATGGCAGACTTTTGTGATTTCTGGGCGACGGTGGTGAAGACTGTTCCTGCTGAGGACGCGCCGTCGTGTTCGAGACCTCAAGGAGCCAAGGCTTAGTTAAGCTTTATACGTGATGCGAAATTCGAGATTTGAGAATTGCCCAGTAGATTCTGAGTGCATTTGACATCCAATCCTTTGACCTAGTGTGCACAAACTACACAGTGTTATCCAGATCCGAAATGAGACATCCGAAACACGGTATGACATCATCTTCGGATGGACATCACATCGACGATCTACTAGAACCTACGCTGTACAATAAACCCATGAAGATAATACCTACTCCACCGGCGCATTCTCATCCTGAAACCCATTCAACCGAAACAACCTCTTCGAATTGTCTCTCCCCACCAACCGATACGCCTCCTTGCCTCCCAACGCCTTCTGAATCGCCTCCCTCTCCCCATCCCACCAGCCACACCCATTCTCAATCGTCTCGTACGGATAATCCACACTGAACAAGATCCGCTCCGGCCCCAGATAATCACACACGTACTTCAGCGTCGGCGTCGAGAAGTGCCCGCTCGTCGTCACCCAGATATTCTTCTTGAAGTAGTAGTAGATGTCGCGCTGGCTCATCGGGTCGCCGGCCTTCTGTGCCAGCGGCCGCTCCACGTCCTCCAGCCAGTGGTTGATGCGCCAGAAGTCGAACGGGATGTGCTCGCCCAGATGGCCAACGATGATCTTTAGATTGGGGAAGCGGTCAAACACCCCGTTTGTGATCAGGCCTAGTAAGTGCAGGGAGACGCCATTGGCGAAGCTCAGCGGTGGTCCGACCAGGTACTTCCGTCCCGCGTATTGCTGTCGGTAGTACTGGCCCTGCGGTGCTGCTGGGTGGATGTACACAGGGACGTCTAGCTCGACAGCGACTTTCCAGAAAGCATCGTACTCCGGCTGGTCGTAGAAGAGGTACGTTTCGCCGTCAGGCCCGGCGTGTTGGACGTCATTGAGCAGGGCGCCGTGGAAGCCGAGGTCCTGGACGCAGCGGCGCAGTTCCTGCGCGGCTTGTTGGGGATTATGCATGGAGAGCGCGGCGAAGGCACCGAGTTTGTGCCGATGGGCGCGGATCTCGTGGGCCACGTAGTTGTTCACTTCTGTGGCGTGGTGTTCGGCGGTCTGCGGGTCTGTGATCCCTTGGATTCCGGGCACCGTGAGCGAGACGATGGTGTACCCGATGCCGTGGGCGTCTGAGACGCGGAGTCGCTCGTCGGTCAGCGACTTGATCTGGCGCAGGTAGCGGTCGAGATCGGGGGGTGCGATGTATAGGGCGGCTTGGTCGCGGCTTTGGTCGGCCTTGGAGGGAATTTCGTAGGCTTCTTCGAGGGAGATTTTGCCGAGCATGGTGCTGAGTTTGGATCCAATTGAGAGTGTTATTCAAGTTGTATTAGTTATTAGATAGCAAATGGTCGTGAGCTGAAGGTAATGATATGGTCTTTATATCCAGCGCCCGGAACCATGACGTATGCATATCCCTCAGCTCTCATACTGGTTAATCTCCGGAGACAGGTTCAACATCCGAGGAAAATACCTGTCTGTTCACTTTCAGCAAGTGATTCTTGCAATCGGAACCGAAGGGAGGGATCGGATGTAGTGCCAAAGAACGGACCGGGAGATGTGCGCAGTTGTTCCACGGGTGGATCCGCTCCACGCTCCACTGGATGATGTCAAGCAGACGTGAGGGAGTAAGTAGACCAGCACTAGGGATGAACCCGATGAGATGCTAGTTCGGAACTTGAAATTTGGGCGTGGAATCAAGTTGTGTTGCAAGAATACCCTGGTCTGTAGGTACGGTGGAATGTCTTCGGAGATGATTCCTGTATAGGAGGTTCAAGCTGGGATCCGATTCATGGTAACGTTTCGTGCTTCTTTCCGATTAGACCTCCCCTGGCAATAAAAGTTGTGTATGCTGGAAGACGTCGGATATTTCGTATCGGCATGGCTGATCAAATAAGTGTGTAGGAGGTCGAGACTTTTCATAGCATTGTTTTCATACGGGTTGTACTTCGAGTTAAGGGCCCTTTTGTTAGATTATTTTGCTCCTTGCTGATTCTAACCCCTGCAAAGATCCAGTCCCACTACGCTCAGGGTAAACCTGAGGTGCTAGGCATCGGGTCATACAAGCGGCCGTTTGTTGTGGCAGCTTTCATCTCAGGCACCGAAAAGTGGCTATATACCACATTTACATATTACAACCAGGTGCAGCCTTTCTATTAGCACTTTCTGTTATCACAACTATAAAGTTGGAAGGTTCCTTCGTGTCACATTGCAAAAACGGATTTGGCTTCATATGGCTGCGACAACAGAAGGTGCTACCAGTATGACTGCACCTGTTTGTACTTAATATGGTATCCTCTTCCAAATTTCAAGACCTCAAGAGATCTCGCAGATTTCTATAGGGCATTATTCCTTCTCTATAATTACGGCACATACACTTACCTATCGGAGGAATCTCTCGAATGACTTGAGAACAAAAGCCTATCATTTCAATATCATCTCTGAAAAAAGGTTCTTCCATACAAATTCTCATGTTAAACCCTACTTCTTGCTCATGCCTCCTAGGCTTTCAACATCAATCAGCACAATGGAGCCTCACGGGGTGTTCATCATAGTCTTTTGTCCAGTCACTTCGAGTTGAGTGCCAGACTGAAGGGGTATAGAGCATCTTATCGATAAGCCGATAAGCCGAGCCGATGCCGGCGATATCCTTATCTATGCGCGGGGACTGTCTGTTCTTGCAGGTCTTGCAGTCCTTCCAGTCTTTCTTTGCCAGTAACTGTAAGCTGTCGCTGCTTATTTGGCTTGGGACTAAACTACCTACTGCTTCTGCGCCGCCACGTCGGGTTGACGGTCTCTGGTTCACCAATGGCCCTGCATCTCCGGTCGGAAATGACTGCAGCTCCCGGCGGATTGGTCATGCCCCGCGCGCCCTGTCAGTGACCCAAGCTGCATTCCCATGGCACAATTAGATAACAAAAACTCGGTGAGAAGCTGGATCGCCAATTGGCAAGTCTGCCAGCGCGGGTCGTGGCTGAACGCATCCAAACGAGGGATGGCGTTATCTCCGATTCATTATTATTGTGTCGCAGCCGGCGGAACCGATCCGCTTAGCGGAGAAAAAGAATTGGCTGTGTGACTCCGTCTGTTGGATTCTCCCTTTCAACCAAATCACTGTGCCCAACCACTATATACTACTCTTGTTCCTGGTCTCGACGGATTATTCGGACCTTCTTAGATTAATTCCCACCCTTCTGCTCTTCAATTCAAACGTTCAGCCCGCCATCTACCGAAACATGTCCCCCGCCGCCGTGGATGCTCCGAACGGCACGGCCGCCCGGCCGTTGACGGTCGAAGGTATCCCTGCCTTGAGAGCCAACAGCGCCCCCATTCCTAAGGGAGTTGCGCCCGCGACCAACAGTGATTTCTTCAAGAGCTCCGTAAGTTGAAAACTGCCCGTTCCAATGATCGTGAGCAACGCCGATTCTAATCTGTGGTTTGTTCTAGGCCTGTTTTACCAAACCGAAGGCGAAGCGATTTGATCGTATGTCGATCCATAAGTTCCCCAGGACGATGCGTTAACTGGCGCTTTAGATGTGCTCTCTCTGGAGTCGAAGTCGCGCAAGGTTGGTGTTTGGAATAATCCGGGCTCGAGATGATTGGAGGCTAATGGGCCTGGTGCTGTTAGGAATCAACCTTGAAGGGTGCTGCGAAGTATCTCAAGAACCCAGGTATGAGGCGGGAACCTTCCGATGCTGTTTCATCGGGTCTAACGATGGTGGGTCTCAGGTCTCATTTCCCTGGGTGGCGGTTTGCCATCCCCCGAATACTTCCCTTTCGAGGAACTTAGCATCAAGGTCCCCACGCCGCCAGGATTCTCCCCGGAGGAGACTCGTGAAACAGGTGCTGTGCTCCGCGCAGGAAAGAGTGACATTCGCGATGGAAAGGGTTTGTACGGTAAGGCGCACTGGATACGCTGCTACACTCGAAAATGAATGCTAATGCCGGTCAGACCTGGAGGTTGCTCTGAATTACGGTCAGGCCACCGGATCGCCTCAGCTGCTCCGATTCGTCACCGAACACACCGAAGTATGATGCACAACCTCACCATGTTGACTACAACTAACAGACCCCAGCTTATTCATAACCCCCCATATGCCGATTGGCACTGTTGCTTGACTGCAGGCAGCACGTATTCATGGGACACCACGCTTCGGATGCTCTGCGAAAGAGGCGACTACATTCTGATGGAAGAATATACTTTCTCTAGTGCCCAAGAAACCGCCACCCCCCAAGGCGTCAAAGTGCAGCCGATTAAGATGGACGAGCAAGGCCTTCTACCCGAGTCCCTGGATGAAGTCCTGAGCAACTGGGATGAAGCTGCCAAGGGCGCACGCAAACCCTTCGTTCTTTACACCATCCCAACCGGGCAAAACCCCACTGGTGCCACCCAGCAGGCGGCGAGACGTAAGGAAGTCTACAAGGTCGCCCAGAAGCATGACGTCATCATCGTGGAGGACGAGCCCTACTATTTCTTGCAGATGCAGCCGTACGCGGGCGCTGATGCTGAGCCCGTCCCTCCCCCCGCCAACCACGACGAGTTCATCAAGTCCCTTGTTCCGTCTTACCTCAGCTTGGACGTTGACGGTCGTGTGCTTCGCCTGGAGTCCTTCTCCAAGGTTCTCTCCCCAGGCTCTCGGGTTGGTTGGGTCGTTGGCTCTCAGCAACTCGTCGAGCGATTCATCCGCAACTGCGAGACCTCTTCCCAGAACCCCAGTGGTATTTCCCAGCTCGTCTTCTACAAGCTCCTGGAAGAGCAGTGGGGCCACGCAGGCTACCTCGACTGGTTGATCAACTTGCGCATGCAGTACACCGGCCGCCGGGACACTCTTGTCCACGCTTGCGAGAAGTACCTGCCGCGAGAGATCGTTAGCTGGAACGCCCCTGCAGCCGGCATGTTTGTAAGTGAAACAATCCAAAACTGCCACCGAAGAACCTTGATCTAACCAAAGCAGCACTGGATGAAAGTCGACTGGCAGAAGCACCCCGGTCTGTCGTCCGGGAAGACCCGCCAGGCCATTGAAGAAGAAATCTTCCAAGCATCCATCGACAACGGGGTTCTCGTGTCGCGTGGTAGCTGGTTCAAGGCCGACGGCGTGAGCGAGGGCGACATGTTCTTCCGCGCTACCTTTGCGGCCGCCAGCGCGGATAACATCGCCGAGGCGATCGCGCGATTTGGAACGGCCCTGCGGGCGCAGTTTGGAATTTAATCACATGGTTGAATATACCATAGACCGCATATAATATTGAATAATGCATAGATGACCTCACGTTGTTTTTGGTCTACAAGCGTTCGGGATTTTGCCTAGAGTTTTCACGGTCTTGCTCAATATTTATTGTCAACAAACCTAGAAGAGAACTTAGTAAACCGGAGAAAGACGCATATTTTGAATTAATGAGATGATAAAGTGGACAAAATCGCGGCATTTATAATCAATCATGTATTTTGGTAACAGACAAATCAGCCCCGCAAGCTGGATATCTTGAACGGATCTTGACATCTGACTCGGCCGGCCTAAACGCCCAATCCCATGTCAACATGACGCCAAGATCGGCCCGAGTTGTTGGGCCGAGTCAACGCCCTCCCATACTGCTGAGTTATAAAGCCACCCAGACCAAGAGACCCTGTCATTCGACCATTCATCTTCCATCATTGATTTAAAATCAGTGCATACAATCCAGCATGATCACCCAAGTTCTCTTGATCCTAATGCCCTGGACTCCCGACCCTGCCTGGGTGTCCAGTCTGGAGAATGTCAGCCCAGGCATCCAAGTGCACAGTTACAAGATCGACGCTTGGGCAACTGAAGTCCCCAAAGATATTCCTCCCGAGATTTGGAATAGGGCGACTGTTCTATTCACGTGGAAGGTGTTCCCGACAAAAGAACTGGCCCCGAACCTGCAGTACATCCAGCTGCTAAGTGCTGGGTGTAACCATCTCTTTGGGAATCCGTTGTTTGAAGAGACGGATATTGCGTTCTGTACTTCGAATGGGGTGCATCCGTAAGTGGGCTGTCGTTTTCTATCGATTATAGTGTTGTCGTATTCGAGAGGTAATGAATGTGCAGGCCGCAAATTACCGAGTGGGTGTTTTCGACGTTTTTGGCCTTTCAGCATCATCGTAAGAAGAACCAGACCTATTAAAATCTCCAAGAGAATGCTAAATCTGCCATTAAAGTTCCGGAACACTTGGAGAACCAGAAACTCCGCAAATGGGTTGATCCTCTGTCTGACGAGGACACCGAAGACGCCGTCGGGCTGAGAGCGTAAGTGATTGTTTATTCGAATCCCACTCATTTCTCCTTGTAATTTTCATGGACAATTATCATCTAACGCTCTGCGTAGTGGAATCTTCGGCTATGGCTGCATCGGTCGACAGTGCGCCAGAGTCGCGAAAGCATTCGGCATGGACGTGTATGCATATACCCTGCATGAGCGAGCAACGCCTGAGTCTCGAAAAGATGATTCCTTTTCTGAACCTGGTCTTGGGGATCCCGAAGGAGAGTTTCCCACGAAGTGGTTCCACGGCCCGGAGCAACTGAACAGTTTCCTGGCTTCCGGCCTCGACCTATTAATAATCACTCTTCCATTGACCCAAAAAACAAGGGGAATGATCTCGAAAGAGCAGTTTGCTTTGCTGAGCAAGAAGAAAGCTTTTGTTAGCAACGTTGGCAGAGGTGCTATCGTCAATACTGACGATCTCGTCGCCGCCCTCGATGAGAGTCAAATTAGAGGCGCTGCCCTTGACGTGACAGACCCCGAACCACTGCCAGCTGATCATAAGCTATGGGGATACAAGAATGCCATCATTACGCCCCATTGCAGCGGCAATTCAAACCACTATAACGAGCGGGCCTGCAAGATCTTGAGATACAATCTTGAGAGGCGTTTTAAGGGCGAGGAGGTTGTCAATCGAGTTAGTAAGGAGCTAGGATATTAGACAAGGAAGCTTGAAACAAGGAAAGGCTCAAATGCGACAATTGGAAGCGTGCTGGTGGCTTTAGAGAGGGTGATGGAGAAAGGGATGCAGCACAAACACAAGCCATAGCCGCCTTCCCGAATGCAGTTTAGCGGGTGTTAGAGCGGAATGCGTGAAAACAATAATCCGACACTGATCGGCAGTAACGTGATTAGCGATCTGGAACTTTAATGGGACGTTAATTTGACCCGTTGTGCCTGTTGTGATTCCCGTGGCCTGCGGGTGAAGTATCGTGAAGCTATCACTTTCCGGGACAGTTGCCAGGCCGACTCATTCACCATGTCATTTCACCTGAACTGAGATACTCTTGGTAGTCCTCATTCACTTACTGCCTTCTCTTAATTTTCCCTCCCCTATCTTGGAATTGGTTGGCTCAACGCCGGAGAATTAGTACTTGCTTAGTGCAACTACTCAGCTTTCTAGAATCGGCAAGAGCTTCAACTGGTAAGTTGGGACTCAACTGTTTGTGTGTGCGCTACATGGTTATTCCTTCTCTATTTCTTGTCTGTTTAGAAAAGCTGTCAAATTGATGACTTGCTACTTGGTCCATGTGTGCAATTGCTGTGGATTTACATCACACGTGACTTGAAGTGACGCTGTAGACATTGGTTGCCTATACTAGTTTTGGGCTGGATTTTTTTCTGTTGTGTTTATTATTTGTGGCTTGACTTGATCTGCTAGAGAATTCAATGCTAACAACCCCACAGCTGGCTTTCTGACATTCGCTGCCTGATCACTACTGAACAGCTTCTATCGACCACCGTCACTACACCGAGATACTGCATCCCGACGTGAATTTTCTCACATCCTGACCTGTGACTCATTACATGGTCACTGATCCGTATCTCTCATTACTGTTCTTTATTCACGGCCGTCCTGTGGTCGCCGGATCTCGGTCATTTACTCACGCCACAATTCTGCAGGCGCTAATTTAGCGCAACCCATGGTTCACCAGCCACCTTGTATCTCACGTTAATGACCTAGCTTTTGAAAAGCTTCAGAGATCACATTGCGACTGATACTGAGCGCAAGATTTCAACACATCTGAGGGGTGTTACTATCTATTTCACCCAGACCGAAGACACTGGCATATTGCAGAACCGCAATAGAGTTGATACCAGCAAGTAGGACTTGCCGCACCCAAGAGAAGTTCGTTTTATGGGCTTGGAAGATTCAAATAAACATCAAAGAGAATTGAGACTCGGAAAACACCAAAAGCTCGGACCATAGCTCCTGGATATAGACTGGGTGTTTTCAAGAAGGGTAAGTCAAGAGAATCCCGTGTTCTACCTCTTTTCGCTCAGCATGTCGTCTCTCCTCCCAATCCTCTCTTCCCCTCCCCTCTTCTTCAATCCCTCAATTCTCCAGTCCTCTCTACACTATCTTCATCTCCAACCCTGCCGCTTCATCCTCTCTCATCATCCTGTCCATCGCATTTACCCTTGTTCCTTCTCCAAACGTTCATTTCAATGGATGACCCCATATCTCCCGGGCGTCGTGGATTCGTCTACGGGTTGGGCTTTTCTTCAACACTTTCATCGGGACAAGGCTAATTTAATCAATATAGGGCCCATTCTAATCAAGTTGTCCAGCAAAAAATCTCTGTTCCAAGCTGTGAAAACACAAAAAACACTGGTGGCGATTCCTCCTCCGATACACACAAGGCAGAACAGTCAGAGAATCGCAATCCTAGCAGTCAAGGTCAGTATTGAGATCAACAAACCAATTGAGCTCGAGAAGCTAACTCAATTAAGATCTAGATCTTCCAAAAAACCCAAGTGGTAGCGATAATCAGCTTGTGTGAGTTGATTTCCGAGATATGTTAGTACTCTGGCGACTGACTTGGTTATCAAAACAGAAAGCCTCACAACCGCCAGGACGGAAGTGGATTCAGGCCTTTTCGATTCCGGTCCAAGTCGACAGAGACCAGGCCCAAGCCAGACATCAGCTGGCCAATTGCTCTTCCAACAAAGTCTTCTATTTTCGGAGTCCCTGATTACGCTGGTAACTCGGACACTTGGTCTCCAACCCCGAGACTCCGGGACGTTGTACACTCGCGTGCCCGTTCTTATCCATCCGGTGCTGGTCCGCTTAAAAGACTTACCACACGCTCGAGAAACCCAACTGGCTCCGTTGGTTTCACCTCTGCCATCAGAACTCTCTTGCACGGACGGAAAAAGTCCAAAGACAAGGCGCCGGAGACCACCCGTGCTCAGCAGCCAATTTCGCCTCTTACTGAAAGGTTTCTATCGCATTTTCCACGCGTATCCAAACCCTCTTCCCAGACACGTCTGAGGAAACAGAAGCTACGCTCGGCGAGCGATCCCCTTTCTACTACTAAAACTGCTGATTGTGAGCGACGGCCGATCCCTCGACGTGGAGCGAGTGAATGTCCCCTTGGGATTCAGACATCCTCCCAACTTGCCCCCAGTCCTCAGGCTCCCACCCCCACCAACTCTCTCATCCCCAAACCCTGTCCTCCCATCTCACTCCCTCACTACAAAACAATCCGCTCTCATCCTTTCTCTCCGGATTCTTCAGACGTTATCATTGAGGAACCACTTCTACCCCCTCTGCTCAAACTAACCAGACCTTATCGTGCCCTCCGTATTCCAGCGGCTCGTTACAGAAACCCAAACCTCACCATGGAACCTCCACGCACTTCCCGGCTTCTGGACCCCACGTCCGCCATCAGCGCCATCACTAAACACAAAGCAGAGGCCATCAAGCTCGCGAGAGAGCAGGCTACTGCGGTCCAGGAGATGTGCCGGCGAGCTAAAACAGAAACCCCGCCTTATGAATTCGAAGAATTGATCGGCAAGGGCTCCTACGGTCGCGTGTACAAGGGCCATCAGCTTCCATCAGAGAAAGTCGTTGCCATCAAAGTCATGGACATTGACTCCTTAGACTATAAGTCTTTGCGTGATATGAAGGATGAATCGATCAAAGATTTCATCCATGAGACCAAAGTCATGAAACAGGTCAAAGATGCGGGCGCAAAGAACATCAACGAACTGATCGAAGCCATCTCAATTCACTCGCAACTGTGGCTAGTTTGTGAGTACTGCCCTGGTGGTAGTGTTCGAACTCTGGTAATCTTCCACTCCCTTTCTTTTACGCCTCTGCCTTCCTGAAAACTTTCTTTCCTATACTTTCCGTTCCATGTCACCATCGCTAACATTTTTACCAGATGCGCGCAACCAATGATCGGCTTGACGAGAAATTCGCAATCCCAGTGGCACGTGAGCTTGCTGCTGGCTTACGGGCAATCCATGATGCGGGCATCATTCATCGAGACATTAAAGGTAAGGCTCTAGGCTGTTTGATATAAATTATAGGGACTAATCTTATGGTCTCTAGCTGCCAACGTCTTGATTCACGAAGAGGGCCGTCTGCAAATCTGCGATTTCGGAGTCGCCGGTGTTCTGCAATCCCAGTTAGATAAACGATCAACCTGGATAGGAACACCCCACTGGATGCCACCAGAAATGTTCTCCACTCGTGGTCAGGCTCACCAATATGGTAGCGAGGTTAGTCTCTTGAACTAACTGATAAATATGCATCGCTGATCTGTCTAGATTGATGTTTGGGCGTACGGATGTACTCTATTTGAACTAGCGACCGGAAACCCGCCAAATGCCAACCTGCGCGAGAGAATGCAAATTGGCAGACAGTTGAACAGAACTACACCAAAGCTCGACAATGAAAGATACAGCGATGGGCTCAAAAGCCTTGTTGCCTTCTCACTCGAATCTGATCCTTTCCGTCGACCTACCATGGCAGATGTGCAACAGCATCCCTACATTGCCAACTCAGAAGAAGAATACCCTACATCCTCTCTTAGCGAGCTGGTTCGTATCTACTACCAATGGTCGCAGCGAGGCGGCCAGAGAATCTCATTGTTCCATCCTGGCGGTGCCGCCGCTGCAGAGATGCCTGGAGCCCCGACGGATGCAGAGGAAGACTGGAATTTCAGCACCACAGATGGTTTTGAAAAGAGATTCTCTATCATTGACCTTGACCAGATAGCTGCCTCTCTGGCTGAAATGGAAGAAGAGATCAGCCCTACCAAGACCCAACACAACCAAGACTCCGTTGACGAACTCACTGCTACCGCAATGACCAAGGAAGATCAAGTGAACTTTGATGAACGCGTCCGCCGAGGTGCCGAAGCCATGGAAGGACTTTTCAACGAAGAAATGCCCAGCTACACATATGAAACCAAAAATGACTTTGTACCCTTTGAGGACAAGCCGGTATCTGATCTTCCACTTCGCACAGACACTGATCGATCTTCTGTCACATCCACATTTATTGATATCGACATTGGCGCATTTGATTCGTCACACTATGCTGCCGGAGCATCTGCTCCCCAGCCGTTCCAGCTCGCAGATGCAGACACCATCCGAGCCAACAGGTCCAGTGGCCGCGCGCACCGCAATTCCAACGAGAGTCGTTCTCGCTCATCAAGCAGCGGCTTCAGCAGTAACCGCGACTCTCAGGATGTTCCTTTCCAGCCTTCGACTGGACCGCGCCCTCCTACCATGGACTGGAAGTTCCCTGTCTTCATGCAGCCTCCCCAGGAAGAGGAGGTAGAAGCCGAGCCAGAGGCACCGGCGCCGCCTCCTTCTGAGCCGGCCCCCGCCGAACCCGACCTTGCGGCAAAGCGGGCAACCATGGAATGGACATTCCCTGTCATGACAGCAGCCGCCGCTGGCCAGGACAACGACGAAAGCGCGGTGGATCCCGCTCGCTATGAAACACTCAGAGCCCCGGTCCTCGAACTCGAACCTTCGGCCACCATCCGTCCTTCTAGTATCGGTGAACCAGGCGACTCTCGGCCGTCAACATCGGCGTCTGCCAAGTCGAGCATCTCAATCAGCTCGGACACGGACTATGATCCGTTCCGTTTCGATCGGCCGGCAGACTCTCCGGAGGCAGAGTTCCCGGAGATCGTCGAGTCCAGCGACGATGCCGAAGAAGACGACCGTTCTTCGGTCCTTGATGGGCCTGGGCCAGACGAGGAGGAGAGTCCCCAGGAGCCGTTCCCAGCGGCCCACGCCGAGCCATTGGCCACGGCTCGGCGTGAGCCTCCGCTGACAGCAAGGCCGGGTATTGAGTCAATTCAATTCCCGGCCTTGCTGCCACCTCGCCCCGAGGTCCTCATCGAGGGGGCTGACGAGGGCGAGGTGACCGCGGAGCTGGATCGGCTCCTGGGGGACTTTTTACAGGCCCTCTCCGCCACTGGAGAGGCGCTTTCGAAGACGACCATCGAGGCCGAGTCCAACCATGATGTGGACTCGGCCTCGATGGGGCCTGAGTGATCGTTTTTTCTTTTTTCTTTCTTTCTCTTTTTCTTTTTTTATTTTTATCTTATTCTTATCCGTGACGATTTACGATTGCAAGACCATGCCTATTTTCTTCTTTTTTCTTTTAATGTAAAATATCATTATCAGAATATTCTTAACTGAAAAGCAAGCCATGAAGAATAATGAAGATCCAGAAAATTTGTGAAGACCTCATCTCATAGCCTATCTCACAATCCGAAACACCGCCTGCAATCCAATATGATCCGTGACCCACATATCCTCCCCGGTCTCACTCGACTCCTCAGAATCCGACTCCTGGGGATACTCGATCCAAATCTTCTCCCCAGCCCCGATCTTCTCCAGACTCTGTACTTCCACGCCTCCGCAGAATAGCACCTTATCCATCCGACTGCACCCAAACCTACCCCTCTCATATTCCGACAACTGCTGACCCCAAGTATAACTCTCCTCTGTCCCGTCCTGTCCCCCAAGCACGAGAAACGCATCCTGCAGCCCACACTCCTCCGGTGCTGTCAGATCCTCCGGCGCAAAGGCATTCAAATCACCCGCTAGAATCGCCGCATGGGGGACCTGTCGCGTTGCTGCTGCCCCTGTCTCATCCACGGTATCGACATCCCCACCAACTGAAGGCCCATCTCCCCGCATGAACTGCGCCGCAAGACGCAACTGCATCGGGCGACGCGGCGGTTGAGAAACCAAACTTTCCAGATGAGTATTGCAGAGTCGAAGGATCGAGTCCTCAGGGCCGGTCTGCCGCCCATCCCCATCGCCAAATCCACTGATCCCAATATCCACAAACAACGCGTCCCTCCCCATCCTCGACGCCGAATACCTGACCCTCCAAACACCTCTCACATCCAACCTCTTATCAATCAACGTGGTAGTCCCGTATTCGTGTCCTAGGGCCCAGTTCCCAGTCGAGACGTCCGTGATGTAGAACCGTTCTTGGATCCAGGGCTGCTGCTGGATGAGGAGCAGGTCGGACCAGACCATTTCCTGGAGGAAGATCACGGATGGGGTGGTATGGGAACTGTCGTGGAGGGTGGAGAGGTAGCTGAGGGCTTTGGTCATGCGTTGGTTGGCGTAGGGGACGCGGAAGTCGATGTTCCAGGTTGTTAGGCGGAGGGTTTGGAGGGGTGTGCTGGTGGTGGTAGTGGTCGTCGTCGTTGGGGAGGTGGCTGGGTGCCAGGAGGAGTTGGTGAAGTGGTAGAAGGGTTGGGGGATGGGGGTGTCAAGGTTAGGGGTTTGGGACATGGTTGGTGAGTTTTGAGTTGATTGTTGTTGCTGTTGTAGAGAGAGAAAGATAGGGAAGTGAGGTGGAGGAGATAGAGAGATAGGAAGAGAGGGAGATTTGGAAGAGAGAAAGATGTCAAAGGGATCCTGGGTATGTGAGAGGTAAGAAGAGATTGCAAGGTGGTCGAGCAATGGTTCACGTTGAAGTATGTGGAAGTTCAAGTTCTGACTGGTTAGGCTGAAGACGAATGCCTAAGGATGTACTGCATGCACGTGTTACACTCGCTTCGCTTCGGTGATCTTTAACCCGAAGTATAGAATCACAGGTGGTCGTATGAAGCTTGACATTGTTTCCCCCAAGGTTTGCAACCCATGGTAGACCTGCCCATGAGGGTAATTCACTTGTCTGGGACGTGTCTGGCAGGACGCGTCCTGCTGAGGTCTTTCACACCGGAGATTCTCTCCCATCTTTACCATCCTCACCTCGTTCATCTACCTACATCAGCAATGTAACTCCCTCTCTTGATCCCTTGGACAGCTCAAGAGCTCTCCCGTCCTTGCATCCATGATGGCTCCTATATCAGAGATAACCTCACGTTTCGAATCCCCCTCTACCCCAAGAACCTCTGAGCAGTGGAGACAGGCCCTCGAAGGCGTCAAGCTGCTGTACATCCGTCATCAGTACAAGCAGTGTGCCGCTCGGGCTGCAGAGATTCTGCGCAATACCAACCAGAAGGTGAGCTGTCTGGACCCGTCTCGTATATTGAGATGCTAATCAAGCTTACTTTATAGATCCATCCTGTCCACAAGACCTACTTGCATTTCTACAGCGCCATCTCCTACGAAGGCATGGGCCGAGCGGCTCACCAATATTCCACCACCAAGGTGACTCTCCTACAGACTGCTCTAGACTGTTTTATCACCTGCAGTGCCGTGCTGCCTGGTCTCATTCCGACGCAAGATGACACAGACGGTGATCCGTCAGGTGTGGAATCCACCCCTGCGTTCCATACGCTTGGGAATTCATCATCTATCGGCAGCTTCGTCACAGTCATTCGAGACATCATCGACAAGAACATTGACTCTCTGGCGGACGATCCCTTTGTTTCAGACCCCGAACCTGAGCCTGACAAGCACATCTCCACCTTCGACACTCCAAGTGTACCCCCAACTAACCGTCTCAGCCAAACTCTTCTGATGCCTCCTCCCCTCAAGGTTCGCAAATCACAGGAGGCTTTAAACTCACCAGACCCTCCCCTGAACCTAAACCAGATCTCCAGCGGAAGCAAACAAGCCCCAAATCCCAAAGCCTCATCTAGCAGAGCTCGCAGACCTCCACCCCTCCCCATCCAAATCAAACCAGCCGAAACTACACCCCCCGCAGAGTCCGAATTACACGCACCGATCTCCCGAGATTCCCAACACGCAGCCATCGTCACCTCACCTATCACCTCGCCCCGTGGAGCTTCCATCCGGCGTTACAACGGCAGTCTCCGGTTCCTGCGCGTGCAGATCACCAACAGCATTGCGTCGCTGCGCCAGCTCATCGCCGAAGTCACGGAGCTGCAGGACTCGCGGCGAGCGGCGAAAAACTTCCGTCGGTCGAGCTCCTTCTGGACGTTTAGTCCTGTTAAGAGTCCTGTCCGGGGAGGCGAAAAGGTCAGGTCTGGTGGGTTGGGTAAGGCGTCAACTTCAACCTCGACGTTGACATTGACCATGGAGACCAAGGAGCAGCGGATCGCGAGACTGCGCGCCGATGGATGGAAGACCGTGGGTCTGAGAAATCCGGAGAGTAAGTGGAAAGGCACGGAGTACTATAAGCGATACTGTGGTGCTGTGTTGGATGAGTTGTATCTGGGCTCGTGAGGGATGGATCGTCAGGACGGGATTGTTTAAGGTTGTTGGTTGTTTCTAGCGGCGCAGGGATATCATGATGCTTGGTACCTGTTATGGTGTACGCTAGTTTACGTCAAGTCTCGACCAGTAAGCTTGACTGTCGGATTTCTGTCTGTTCTGTGTCAGGTTTTTGTCTGATCGGTTGTTACTGTTAGTGTAGTGGAGCAGTTCTCTTTCCAGAATGATAGTGCAAAGCTTAATGTTGAAAGTGAGTCTTGATCATGACTCCCTCGCTGACCATCCTGCGTAAAATGAGGGTTTCACAAAATCCACTTTCAGCGCCGTCGGTTTTACCCAATCATTCCACTCCTCAGGGTCCAATGATGCCCTCTAGCAAGACGAGTTAGAAGGCTCAAGCGAAATTAGCCCCTGACGGGGCCCAAACAAACACCGCCCCTGTTGGGGGCCTTTGTTCTCCAGGCTCCCACGGGCTAAGCGTGCTGTGCCTGAAGTGTTTTATGGGTACAAGAGATCCATGGAAGTTTAGCATTTCAAATTTGTTTACTTACCGACCCTCGTCTTTCCCTCACATTCTTACTCGTTTCGGTCTATTAGCAACCTACACGCCTTATATTAGAATCATGAGAGTGAGCTGGACTCTCCCCATCGTGCTGACGGGCACTGTCGTGTCTGCCATTGACTTGGACGTTTATGATGAGCGTATGTGCAACCTGCACCGCCGTTCGGTTTGAGTCCCAACTGATGACCTGCAGAATCCCTCAAGGATGCCGCCGGCACCGCCTCCTACAACGCGATGACCTTCTACAAGGCCAACCAGACGGGCGAAATCCCCGGCAAACTGCCCAAAGCCTGGTGGCAAGGCGCCCTGCTCTTCGACACGCTGATCCGCTACGGCCATTTCGCCGACGACGCGTCCAACAACGCCGCCATCAGCCAGGGCATGTACCACCAAGCCGGCGATCATTCGGACTACATGCCCGCCAACTGGAGCTCGTACATCGCCAACGACGATCAGGCGTTCTGGGGCCTCGCAGCTATGACGGCTGCCGAGCTGGATTTCCCTGCGGACTCCAAACAGCCGTCGTGGGTCGATCTGGCGCAGAATGTGTTCGATAAGCAGGTGAATCGGTGGGATGAGGATTCGTGCAAGGGTGGCATGCGTTGGCAGATATCCCCTTACCAGGCAGGGTACGCGATGAAAACGGCCATAACCAACGGGGCCCTGTTTCAGCTGTCGGCCCGTCTGGCTCGCTACACGGGCAATTCGACGTACTCCAAGTGGGCGGAGAAGGTTTGGGACTGGAGCAAGGAGACCCTGATGGATGAGAAAATCTGGGAGATCGCCGACGGCGTCAGCGTTACGGACCACTGCAAGGGATTATCGCACATGCAATGGACGCCGAACTATGGTCTGTACCTGGGAGGTGCAGCGTATATGTACAACGTGGTATGTCTGGTAGTGGACTGGGTTGGTTCAGCGACTGCGTGCTAACGACTATTTACCAACAGACGGACGGCAAGAAGGAGTGGAAGAAAAGCATCGACGGCCTGCTCAACACCACCTTCGAGACCTTCTTCCCCAAGCAGTACAACGGCACCATGACCGAGGTGATCTGCGAGCCCATCGACAATTGCGCCCAGAACCAAGAAATCTTCAAGGCGATCCTCTCGTCCAACCTGGCGTCGACCGCGCTGGTGGCACCCTACACGGCGGAGGGTATCCTGCCGAAGCTGCAAGACTCGGCCACCGCGGCGGCGAAGCATTGCACCGAGGGCAAGGATAAGAGCTTCTGCGGATACAGGTGGTACAAGAGCAACGGGGACCACAAGCTCAACATGGCGGAGCAGATCAGTGCTACCGGCCTGTTCTCGGCCAACCTGGTCGCGTTCAAGGACCAGACTCTCATCTACACGAGTAAGACGTCCGGTAGCCGCACGAGCGGAAATGATAACAGCACCGGAGCCAGCGCCAGTGCGTCAGCCAGCGCCAGTGCGACCGGGGATGCGAATGGGGCTGGAACCATGGGCGTGTCTGGCTGGGGGATTGCAGGCGTTGCCATGGTTGTCAGTCTGGCAGAAATGATTGTATAGGGTGTTATAAGTGTGGCATTCTGCTATTCATTGATCAATGCATAAACATTTTCATGCACCGAGGATGGACAGATGAACAGGAGTATAGTACTACCTACTCGGTACCTACGGAGTACCTCCCTAGGTACTAAATGACCACGTAAGGCTGAAGTGTGGCTCTGCGGTGGTCCACCAATCACGGCGCCAGAACCACGGGCGGTGGCTGTGCAGAGACTGTTAGTCAGCGGGTCGATCGGAGGGGCCAGACTTTGGCCGTCTCTTTTCTACTTGTTGGTCCTCCCCTTTCCCTTCGTTTTCTCCTTGAAGATCAATCCAGTGCCTGCTGCTGGTCTGTTCTCCGGTGTCTTGATCGCTGCGCTGTTGGAATCTCGATCTTGTCGTGCCATCGAGTCGAATCGCCGTCTCATCAGTCCTCCCCGATCCTCCAGGAACGGCCCGCGTGTTTACCCCCTATCTTTTTTTCTATCAGGCAGGCAACCAGTCTAGTACAAGTGAGTTAGCCCGCCTGGCTGGGCTTGTCTCTGACAGCCCGTCTCTTCTCTCCTAATAAATAATCCTGCTGTCGAGGTCCACTTCCGGCTGACTTTTTCCCCTCTGTCTTTTTTCTCTCCTTCGTGAATATAGCATTCATCCAGGAACCACGTTCTGATTTTCCGTTCGCATTCCTCGACAGCCTTCAGCTTTCGCCCCGCCATCCCCCCCTCACGTGCGGGGTCCCCTATCACCGCCGGCCTAAGCCCACCGCACACATTTGCTGCAATTTGATTTGTACTCCGAGACCTGTCCGCAACGGTCTCGCTCGGTCATCATGAGTTGTGAGTCCTGTTTTCTTCCCCTCCATACCATGGCTCCCTCCAATTGTATTTCCTCGTGATGTCGTTCGCTGCTTGTCGCCCGGTCTGTCGTTGAGACTGCCTTGCTTCTGATTCCCCTGAAATCCTGGTGCCTTGTGTTCAGGGTGCCAATTCGATGCTCATGTTGTTGCCAACCTCGGTCGTGGTTCTATGGACCAAGAGCCTGGGCTTTTGCGCATTGCTTGTTTCGCTATGGTTACATGGTCTGGTTTTACCTTGCGATCGATTCGAGCCTCGATCCTCCCGTTCGGACTGGTGTTGCACGAGCCATCATGAAGTCGTCGCTAACCGCGGTCCCCAATCTAGTCTCTAACATGCTCAACAAGCTGTCTGGACAGCCGGAGAGTTACGAAAAAAAGTACGATCCATCCGATTTCTTTCTCCCATCCTCTGCCCTGCGCCATCAAATTCCTGACAGTCTCTCCACTTTAGATCGCTATACAAGTTCGGAAGAACCCTCGGCGCTGGCACGTACGGTATTGTTCGCGAGGCTGAGTCCAGCACCGGAAAGGTCGCGGTCAAGATCATCCTGAAGAAAAATGTCCGCGGAAACGAGCGCATGGTCTACGACGAGCTGGAGATGTTGCAGGCGCTCAACCACCCCCACATCGTCCATTTCGTCGACTGGTTCGAATCGAAGGTAGGCTTTCGCTCAGTCACACTTCTCATGCGCGACCGAGTCTAACGGGATGCCAGGATAAATTCTACATTGTCACGCAGCTGGCCACGGGTGGTGAGCTGTTCGATCGCATTTGCGAGTACGGCAAGTTCACGGAGAAGGATGCGTCTCAGACGATCCGACAGGTGCTGGATGCCGTCAACTACCTGCACGAACGGAATATTGTCCACCGAGGTTGGTTGACTTTGCTCTTGCCGTGATTTTCCATATACTGATTTCCCCCATTTTACGCGAACAGACTTGAAGCCGGAGAATTTGCTCTACCTTACTCGCGATCCCACCTCTCAGCTCGTCCTGGCAGATTTCGGCATTGCCAAAATGTTGGAAGACCCCACCGAAGTGCTCACCAGCATGGCCGGATCGTTCGGCTACGCCGCGCCCGAGGTCATGCTGAAGCAAGGCCACGGAAAGGCCGTTGATATGTGGTCCCTGGGTGTTATCACGTACACCCTTCTCTGCGGTTACTCTCCCTTCCGATCGGAGAGTCTGTCGGATTTGATCGAAGAATGCAGCACCGGGCGCATCATTTTCCACGAGCGCTACTGGCGCGACGTCTCCAAGGATGCCAAGGACTTCATCCTCACCATGCTGCAACCGGATCCCTCGAAGCGAGTCACCTCGGAAGAGGCGCTGAAGCACTCGTGGTTGACCGGCGAGTCTGCCAGCGACCGCGATCTTTTGCCCGAGATCCGCGCCTACATCGCGCGCTCCCGTCTCAAGCGCGGCATCGAGATCATCAAGCTGGCCAACCGCATCGAAGCGCTCAAGATGCAGGAGGACGACGAGGAAGACAAGGAAGACATCCCCAGCGTCACCGACGTGGCCGGTTCTGCGGCGCCCGAAGGGTCTGCTGCCAGCGGACCGTCGAGTCCCGGACCGTCTGCGGAAGGAGAGGCTGGCCACACCAAGAAACACAGCTTGGGCAAGATCGCGCGTGGGGCCATCTTCCGCGAGGTTGTCCTTGCCAAGGTGCGCGAGGCCAAGGAGACGGAAGAGCGCGAGAGGGTGGAGCGGGAGGCACGAGAACGCGGTACACACGCTTGAGTTTAGTTTTGGTTCTCTGGAGGGCGTTGGCAGTGTAAATTTGATGGGTCTACTACTCCTGACGATTTTGGTTAGGTCGCAACTCATTTACTTGGATTGCTTTGTGAATACTTAACATTTCCATGATTCCCGGTCTATAATTCTACCAATGTACACATTTCTTTCTTTATGTTCATGTATGGCTAGGTCTGCTACGTCATGTCCGTCCAGCGTAGATGCCATACTCCGTAGTCATCCTGACTGTCGGGGAGGCCATCGGGTCAGCGGTTGGTCGCGGTGATGGAATCATGTGTCACGTGCGGGTCAGCGGGCGGCCAGCAGGTGATCGGCGTTTTGGGCTTTCCCCGTGCGTCTCGTCCTGTACTCCGACTATTTATCCACCTCGCTGCCTAAGTTGGTCTGCCTATTCTTCCTTTCTCCTGGACTGCTATTCTTACTGTTTTCTTCCTCTGTTCCTGAGTCATCCGCCTATCCTTACCACCGCTAACTCCGCCTAGATTGCACTCCGGTCGTGGTCCACCCCGCGTCAGTGTCAAGACGTCATACATTCGGTGCAGTCTTACGATCGGACTCGAGGCCAGACCGCGCACTTTTCTTTCTGTGGACTCTTACAACGGCGACAAATTGCGCGAGATTGTGCAGCCCGCACAGGGTATCTTTCACCATGTTCGCCACTAAGCGTCTGAGCAAGGTTCGTTCTTTCCTACCCCTCACCGACTCGAGTTCATCAAGCTGACTTCTATACGACCTGCAGGAGCTCATCAAGGTAGATCCGGTCCCTGCGCCCCTTCGCCCTTTTACCCTCGGTGGTTGCGTTATGTCTCAGCTTAATTCACCCTGGCATTGTGCCGTCTCTTGACACCCTCAAGCCGGTCGTTTACATACATTTGCGGATTGGAAACAAGTGCTGATCGCCTCGTCACAGATGAAAGAGCATATGCCGCCCGGAATCTCAATTGTGAAATCGGAAAATCTAGAGGAATGGCAAATGGATATCCAGGTCTTGGACGACAACCCTCTCTACCAGAACGAGATCTATCGGTTAAAGTTCACGTTTAGCTCCAAGTACCCGATTGGTATGTTTCTACTCGCTATCCCGAGGCAGGTGGATGTTTAGGTAGCAACTTATCTGACTGACCTTCGCATTCCACAGAACCCCCGGAAGTCCAATTTATCGAGTCCAAGACCTCCGACACTCCGCGTCCCATCCCCATTCACCCGCACATCTACAGCAACGGCATCATCTGTCTCGATCTCCTCAGCTCGGCTGGCTGGTCGCCCGTCCAAACAGTCGAGAGCGTCTGCATGAGCATCCAGAGCATGCTGACCGCCAACTCGCGCAACGAACGACCGCCCGGCGATAGCGACTTCGTCTCGTATAATAAGCGGAGGCCGCGCGATATCAACTTCATGTATGATGACGACAACGTCTAATTCTCGACACGCTTTTTTCGGCGAGAACCGGTGCCGGGATAGAGAGAATGGGAGAAGGCGGAGCTGTACAGTTTGATTTGATTTGCAACATGGCATCGTACATACATACAACCGCATCCCGCTTTTCATGGTTGAGCGCCTTGGTTGGATTGTGTATACCGGGGATAATTGAACAGGCGATGGGAAAGAATGGCGACAGGAGAGGGAGCTATTACTCCACTCGTTCCTTGGTTCCGGTCTGCTGTGCTCTTGGGTTTTGATCCTTTCATTCAGGTGTTTATGCATTGGCATTGGCGCGCCTCGTCTTGACATTCCACTTTGGGAGTTTCTGGAGTCGTTCGGGCCGATTAGTTAATTTGGATCATGATTGACCCTCTCTTCCTATTTTTATTTCGTTCTATGCTCCTTCATAATGATGACTGGATATTTACTGGTATATGTCCTCACAAACCTTTGAATCTTTATATACCATACCGCCTCTCCCCAAATCGAAATATTCCTCCAAAGTCTTTCGACCTTTATAGACTACACTACAGCGCCTCATAGCCCAAGGACTTCTAGGGCTCCCACTTCCCCCTATATTATGATTTCAGGGTGAATAGTGATAAGTCTTCTAACCAGAAGCTATGACCTAGAAACAAAGGATCACATAGTCAGACCAAACCCATTAAATCAACCAATAATCATTTTCTCTACGCAACCCAACCAAACAGAGCACATCACATTGCAACGAAATTCAACTTCAGTGTCACTATACACACAAGGGTTATGGCAAAAAGAAAAAAAAAAGAAAGGAACCAAAACATAAGGAAATGAAACTATGAAAGGGAAGTAAAGTAAGTAGACAGAACGACACTAACACAACAGAAAGAGATGAAAAGAAAAAAGAAAAGAAAGATGATAGATCAACGCCAGGAAACGGATGGTTGGTACAGGTGGAAGTGTGAAGGAAGGGGTAACAATAGAAATAGATAGGGTTTTTTGCTGTTTTCGAAGGTGGATGGGCCGTGATTTTCCCTTCTTTTTTGCTTCTCTGGTCGTTGTTACTCGACTCATACCACTCGCTTTGGCATTTCTCTCACACTCATACTCACACGCGCGCATGGTACACAAAACACGGGGGCGATAACCCAGAGACTGGAGTCCTGGGTATCGAACAGGGTGATATGGGTTGATTGGTCATTTATGGATGGATGATTCTTCGGATCTAGATTATGTATTTTTGGTTTGTTCTCTGGCTTGCAAATCATCAATATAAAAGGATGCTTGGTTGAATGGATGAGTTCTGAGTCGCGGGCATATTTTTACAGAAGTTGGGAGATCAGGCTGTCCACCTCTTTTGGTTTTCTTATTTGTTTACCGGTCAACTTCACCGAACACCAGATCCATTGTACCTAGAGGACGTTAATAACTTATGTCGGACACTGCGTGAGGAAAGAACTTACCGATGATAGCGACAGCGTCGGCCAGAAGGTGACCACGGGACACTTGGTCGAAACCACCCAAGTGAGCAAATCCAGGAGCACGGATCTTGCAGCGGTAGGGGCGCTCGCTGCCATCACTGACCAGGAACACGGCCATCTCACCCTTAGGGGCCTCGATGGCCGAGTAGGTCTCACCGGGGGGAACGGAGTAACCCTTGGTGAAGAGCAGGAAGTGGTGAATAAGAGCTTCCATGTTCTCCTTCATGGCGGCACGGGGAGGAGGCGAGATCTTGTAGTCCTCGACACGGACGGGGCCGGCGGGCATCTTGTTCAGGCACTGGTGGATGATGCGCAGGGACTGACGGAACTCCTCCATACGGCAGAGGTAGCGGTCGTAGCAGTCACCGTTGACACCGACGGGGACGTCGAACTCGACCTGGTCATACGCATCGTAGGGCTGGGACTTACGGATATCCCAGGGGACACCGGAACCACGCAGCATGACACCGGTGAAACTCATGTTCAGAGCATCAGCGGCAGGGACAACACCGACACCCTGGGTTCTGGCCTTCCAGATACGGTTGTCAGTGAGCAGCTCCTCAGTCTCGTCAATACGGTCACCGAATTGGGTGGCCCATTGGTAGATATCGTCAAGGAGACCAATGGGAAGATCCTGGGAAACACCACCGGGGCGGACGTAGGCGGCGTGGAGACGGGCACCGGAGACACGCTCGTAGAATTCCTATTGTAGTAAATTGACGGGTCAGACTGGCCATGATATTTCGGGATAGATAAAAAGAGGGGTCAGCTTACCATGAGCTTCTCACGCTCCTCGAAACCCCACAGGAATGGCGTCAGAGCACCAACATCCATGGCGTGGGAGAGGACGGACATCAGGTGGTTCAGGATACGGGTGATCTCGCCGAACATCGTCCGGATCCACTTGGCTCTCTCGGGGATCTCAACGTTAAGCAGCTTCTCGACAGCCAGCGCGAAGCACTGCTCGTTCGTCATCATGGAGACGTAGTCCAATCGGTCGAAGTAAGGCAGAGCCTGCATGTAGGTCTTGTATTCGATCAACTTCTCGGTACCACGGTGCAGCAGACCGACGTGGGGATCCGAGCGAACGATCTCTTCACCGTTCAATTCCAGAATCAGACGAAGCACACCGTGAGCAGCAGGGTGCTGGGGACCGAAGTTGACGGTGTAATGGCGGATCTTGCGGCCGACCCCTTCATCCTCGGACTCGAGACCGGCGGGAACCTCGGGTTCGCCTGCAATGCCCTTGTTGGCCAGCGATGTGAAGGTCGGGTCCGTGGGGATCAATCGGGTCGCCTGGTAGCTGGTGGTCTCTGCATGTCGGCGAGGGAGAGATGTCGTTATCGAACGGGATCTGGGGATGGTCGTGTTGGTGAAGTTGGAGGGGCGGAGACAGAGCCTTTTGGGCGCGCTGCCCGCCAGGCGAGTAAAGGGAGCAGCCATTCGGAAGAGAGGAGAGGGGGACGAGGAGGAATTGAGGGTGGAGGATCCTCAGTCCGAGCGCAATGGATGGAGGGACTCTGCGGAATTGGGCGATGCGGACTTGACGCTGGTTGGAGGTTGCGAGAGACATTTTGGCCGGTCACGTGGCAAGCTCGCCTGGTCATCACGCCGCCTCTGGTTGGCCTGAGGGCCGTCGTCTATTCCGCACCCGCGCTAGTGCCCTCCTGGCCGTCTGGGCCGCAAACCCGCCGACCGCCGTGGCCGCCCCCACCCGCACCGCACCACGGGCTGGGTGCAGAATAACCAGGTGGCATGTCCGCCTCAGGCATGCAGAAATACTGCCGGTTTTCTACAGAACTTTTTCCATTTCCCTCCAAGAACTCCTCTGGTCCGCCATCTTCGCATCTTGCAAATCCCCAATTGCTAGCCCACCATGGCGCCTCTTGTCGCCTCGCAGGAGGAACTGGAGCGCAGAAGAGTATGCCACTCAGTTCTTCCCCAGACAAATTTCTTTTTTCGTCCTGCATGCTAATGCGATGTTCAGATCGTCAGTATCAATCCCGAAACCGTCTCCAACATCCCCTCCACGGATTTTCCCGGTCACTGGCCCGGCGAGTCGCACGAATGGGCGCTGGATAAATTCAAAGAGGTATGTCACTGACTCATGTCTCCCTCTATTTTACGATAATTTCAAATCCTCACATCCATCTCGTCTGCAGGGCTTCAAGGTCGAATTCCACCAGAACGAAAGATTCGAAGCTTCTTTCTCGCTGGTCGGCGTCGATGCCTCGATCGCAAATGCCTTCCGTCGCATTCTCATGGCCGAAGTCCCTACCATCGCTATCGAGTTCGTTTTCGTTCACAACAACACCTCCGTCATCCAGGATGAGGTGCTCGCACAGCGCCTTGGTCTCATCCCGCTGAAGGGCTCCGTCGACGGCATCAACTGGATGAGCTGGTTCAAGAAGCCGACCGAGGACGACCCCGAGGGCGGCAGCACCCCCAGTGATTTCAACACCATCGTTCTCCGACTGGACGCGGAATGCACCAAGAACCCCGATGCCGACCCGAACGAGACCGACCCCCGCAAGCTGTACGACAATGCGCACATCTACGCTAAGGATATCAGCTTCCACCCCGTTGGTCGCCAGGAGCAGTACTTCAGCGGCGACGATGCCATCCAGCCCGTCAACCCGGACATTCTGGTCGCTAAGCTGCGTCCCGGACAGAAGCTGGATATGGAACTGCACTGCATTAAGGGCATTGGCGCTGACCACGCCAAGTTCTCTCCTGTCGCTACTGCGACGTACCGGTTGTTACCGGACATCCAGATCCAGCGCCCCATTATCGGAGACGACGCGAAGAAGTTCGCCAAGTGTTTCCCCCGTGGCGTCATTGGCCTCGAGCCCGTCACCCGGGAAGACATCCAGAAGAACACCGAGTACGAAGGACACGAGGGCGAGATGAAGGCCGTTGTTCGCGACGCCTTCAAGGACACCGTGAGCAGGGAATGTTTGCGACATGACGAGTTCCAGGGCAAGGTCAAGCTGGGTCGTGTGCGCGACCACTTCATCTTCAACATCGAGAGCACTGGCCAGTTCGAGAGCGACACCCTCTTCCTGGAGAGTGTGAAGGTGCTGAAGCTGAAATGCGCGCGGTGGAGGCGAGGACTGGCGGATCTTGTGCGGTAAATCTGTCAAGTTCAAACGATTGCTAAAACTATATGATGCATTGACCGGCGTTGGACCTTTTGCTGTTCTTTTGCGTGTTTGTACATTCATGGAAAAAAAGTTGGTCAAGGCCTTCTTTACTGTCGGGAGTCTGGATAGGGCAAATCTTTTATATATAGAAAAAGCTGATTTGGATTTCCTTCGTTTTGTATTCATATCCAGTCATAGGGGCCGTATCCACTGATCGTAACTAAATCATGTCTCATTTCAAGAACTGGTAAATATTCTGGCACCTCATGCACCATTCTAGCTAAATTCCAACCGGTAGCGGAAATCAATGGTATACGCCGGGTCACTGACCGCGACTTCCTGCCCGTCCTCCAGCAGCTCTCTGAGCTTGCGCTTCAGATTCGCCCGCGTCTGCTCCTCGAGCTGGGGCGGGAAGCGCTGATACAGGGTCCTTTCCTCCGTTCTCATACTGGGCTTCTTCAGCTGCGCTTCGGGCCGCTCACCCAGAGTCTCAATAAACGCCTCCAGCGTCATCTCGGGGTCGACCGTCATCTTCCGCGCCAGGTTTCCGCACACGGGGCAGTCAGGCTTCTTCTCCGCCTCAAAGGTATACGTGTATACGCCCTCCTCGCCGGCATACATCATGTAGTTCTCGAGGTAGGGGTTACACGAGGTGGCGATCTTCAAGGCCTCCGAGGTCGTGGCCGCTGCAATGACCGCGTTCGTCGAGGCAATGGCCGGGATGATGTTTTTCACCACGCCCTGGGACATCTGGAACGTGACGCCGTGGATGTTGAATTGTTTCGCGCGCTCCAGCGCAGCGTTGTACACCCAGCTGATGTGTTCCATGTCGTCGCTGTCGAACGGTTCGTCTTTGCGCTTCTCCTGCCACGCGATCTGGTGCGCCCATTCGATACAGTGCTGAGGCTGTCGCGGGATGGTGGCGATCGTGCAAAGTGGGACGGCGGGTCGGGGGGCATGCATGTCGAGCTGGCATTCAATGCACGACGATAGGGTGGGCAGGATCACACGCGCTTGTCCCTTGAATCCTGCAGGTGGTTAGTATCGTTCTCTCTTCTCATTTCGAGGGCTCAGGGAAATCGTACCTTCGGTACCGCCGTCGATTAGCGGCTTCAGGCTTTCGGGATCTTCGGGGTCGACCATGCCGATGAGCGTGGCATTGATCCAGCGTCTGGCTTCGATGCTATCAAGCCCGCACACGACCATTTTGAACTGCATGTAATAATCTTCATCCTTGTCCTGGATCTTCCCAACGTACGGGGTGATCTTAACGCCTTTGACCCGGCGCTCTACGAAGGACGCGGCGACCTCTGCCTTCGGTTTCCCGATGTCCGACTGGCGGAACAGGAATTGTCGGTTCAGGTTGGAAATGTCAATGGTGTCTGGTTTGGTTAGTTGAACACACTCAATAATTCTTGGCGGGCAGCTTACCCATATCGATGACGTGGATGTCTTTGAAGCCAGACAAGGCTAGGTTTTTGAGAATCTCACATCCCAGTCCGCCAGCTCCTCTGGTGGGGTTCTTGTTAGTTGTCTCTTCCTATCCTCTGGTAGAATAAAAAACTCACATAACTCTAGAGTCGTGTTAGCTACGTGAATCGTAAAGATGAAGATTTATGGCAACTTACAGAACTTTGGAACTCTCCAGAGCAGTTATCGTCTCTGGCCCAGGCACCCAGTCCTCGTCGCTTTGGGGGCCAGGCTTGCTCAAGACATTATACAGGTATTTCCTAACTAAGATCAGCATGATCGAGAATCTTGATAGCAAAGAATCGCAAGTCTCACCATCGAAGGGACGGATCGGTAGAAGCCATCGTGGGCAAAATGTGAATTCAATCTCACGCAGATGACGGAAGACGATCACCGCGGGCGGCTGTACCGGAGGTATGTGAGGGGCTACAGCTCAGATGCGCAACAGTGTTATGATTTTGGCTTAGCAGAGGCCAAATTGGGTGATAATGGACTCTGTAAGTTCCGGGTGAGTCAATAATCTCCAAGATCTAGCAGGTATAGGTGGTGGGATGCTAGCGTGAGGATGTGACGTTGGTGTTGACTATGAAGGCGCTCCATTTCCAAAGGGCCTTAGACCGGTGCCGCTTTTACTGGTCAAACTACAATTTGACTGAACACGATTCAATATCGGACATCAGCATAAAATATCAGCTGCTCTAAATAGATATTTCAGGTTTCACTTGAAATGATTTGAGCAAAGATAACTAAGATCGAGAATACCCAATTCCCACAGTATGTTCCGAATGATTTAAAGCGGCGTCCATCTGGCATCCGGCCTCACCCCGCACGTGACCCGGCCGCTCCATACAATTTCGTCCACTTAACAACCACCTCTCTTTTCATGTCAACCAAGGCACAAGAATGATCCTCTCAGAGCATGGACGGACTACTCACCGAGATTAAGACGGTCACACATGATCAAAGGGCCTCGTTATCCCCTGCCACCGACGCTCCTCAGAAGCATGGCACCGAGAAACATAAATCAGATCCCGAGTTAGTTGTGGACAAGGACCAAGCATCGCCGCAGCACATCTTAACGGTCATCAAGTCAAAACCTGATCACTTCGAACTCTCCCGTGTTCTTGCGACACTGGACCCATCCAGCAAGCATTCGAACCCCTCAGGCTTTGATATCAGAATCCCCAGCCCGACAACAGCGCAAATCCTCAATGCCTTAGTCAGCATCACGATTCCTGATCACTGGGAGTCCTTGAATCCTATTGCGAAAGGATCGAAGTCGAGTGGCGTGAAGACAAGGGCTGCATTGCTGCGATGTCTTAGTAGCGTTGCTGGGATCAGCTGCTTGGTCACTCAACTCCGTTCGCTGATAGCTGCCGCTCGATCATCCAAGGCTTCAGAGCGTCCCATTCAAACCAGAGATCTGTTATCGGTGATCTCTGCACTTCTGGAACCAAGGGATTTTGCATTGCGCCTGTATACTGACATTGACTCGTTGTATGGGAATGCAACTCAGAAGCAGATCGCTTGGAGAGAGCTGCTGTCTCTGATTGCTGCTAGCAGGGTCCTCTCCACTGCAGCTGAGGCGCTTACTCTGGTTAGCGGCGTTGATGGTGTGGCTTCGAGCTCATGGGTCGGAGACGGATCTAAATATGCATCCTGGATTGGCCTCAATGTTACCTACATGGTCTCGAGGATAGATCCAGATAAAGAGGGGTATTGGAAGGCAGCAGCATCTCTGACCGGACGGGCGTTGAGCCTTGGGTATACAGGTAATTATTTATCTTCTTTTTGTGGTACCTTTTCTAATATCTGTACAGACAAGCTGGTGCGAGAATTATATTATGGGCTGTTGGTCCAACAGGACTTTGCCGCGCAGTATGGCATCCTGTTTGGTCATCTTCGTCCAACAGAGCAGCTCTCAGTTGTAGAAGCTATCTTCCGCGACATTGAAAAGAGTTATTTCACATTCGAAAGAGAGAATGCTTCTAACGACTTGGTGAATGGCGTGGCTGCCCTATGTTCGATAATCCTAGATGGACATGCAAATCTGCAAGCTCAGCTTGTGGATTGGTTGTCAAAAGGCCAGGGAGGCTCAATTCAAACGTCTGGACTACGGCGAGCCGTGTTAGCTGCATTTGCTGACCAAAAAGGCAAGTGAGATGTGCTCGGCGATATGGAAGCCTTATTAACAATTCCTGCAGACTTGATATATACCTTGCTCACAAAAGGCCTGGAGCAATCTGCTGATAAATTTTACATAAAGCATGCTCCCACCACTAGTCAAGAAGGTATGCCGTATATTGTCCATCTGAGAGCATGCGTGCTGATTATTCCTAGCAAACACCCAGATCATACTCCTCGCAGCTGGGCATCTCCAACAGCTTGACCCAGACGAAGTGAAAAGCATAGGACGCTCAGGTACTTTCCTCGGCAGTGTCTCCAACCGTCTTGCGGCTTCTTCTACAAGGTGTCGATTTCTAGGTATGATTATCGGAACGGCAATCTCCCAGCTTGTTGAAGAGCCAGGGAAAGCAATGAGATTTGATCTTGAGGAAATGGAAAGCGATGAGGCGCGATGGTACCTGAACCTCATCAAGACCCAAGACACCATTGGCTCGCTGGAATCGATTCGATCACCTCGAGAAAGTAGATCGGAATCGCAAAAGCATACAACCAAGAATGCATCTACGACGAGCGCAAAACAAGCCAATCAGCAGCGGGTAAAAATCATGTCGATAGAAGAAATCGGCGAGTCCGGAGATGAAGAGTCTGAGGACGAGGACGACGACTTGATTCCCTACGAGAAACCTGACGAAGACCCTTCAGACTCTGACGATGATCCAACGCTGATTCAGCGGAATAAGCCGACAGCGCCAGTGTAAGTCCCGTTGCCCTCAATTCGCTCGCTCATCTCACTAATCCTGACAGGTATATTCGCGACCTTATAACCTACCTCCGAGATGCCGACAACGTGGAACGCTACGAGCTGGCCATCACCACCGCACCCTCGCTCATTCGACGAAAGACCGGTTTCGGCACCGAGCTTGCAGAGCAAACGGAAGAGCTCGCTCTCATTATCGTCGGCCTGCAGGAGCCGAGCAAGATGCCCAAGTTCCACGAATACCGGCTCCAGAGCATGATCGCGTTGATCGTCTCGCAACCTCTGAAACTCGGTCGGTGGTTCTCGGCCATCTTCTTCGACGGCGACCTGTCTCAAATCCAACGCTCCGCCATCCTCACAGCCCTCGGTCTCGCTGCTCGTGAACTCGCCGGCAATGGCGAAGAAGACGCCCGAACCATCGGTCTCCCAGCCCTCCCAGACTCCTCGTTCCCATCGAAGAAACTCCCCGCCGCCTTGGAAGCACTGTACAAGAGCGATACCGACTCTCCCATCACAACTCTCACGCAGAAACTATCTCAAGCCTCCCTGCAGCCTCTCGCAGCCACCGCCGCAGACGCAGCCTCGGGTCCGGACGCGCTCAAAGTACGAACCTTCTCCTCGCGAATGGAGGTCGAAAAGAAGCGTCAGCAACGAGAATCTCAGCGCCAAAAATCAACCATCAAAGACCTCCACAAAGTACTTTCCGATGGCTTCTTCTACCCGCTCAAAGGCCGCTTCGAAGTCATGATGATGCAGTTCTCATCGTAAGTCTCCCAGTAATCATTCCCATATTTGTCCACTAACCAAGCCAAACCCACAGATCCTCCTCCCCATCCCACAACCCCTTCCTCATCCCTCACCTCCTCTCCCTCTTCATCCAAACCCTCACTCTCCTCCTCTCCACCATGGGCCCTCACTCCCCCTCCCTCCCTACCCTTACTCACGAAACCACCTCCTTCCTTCTAAGCCTCCACACCCGCCCCGTCTCCGACGAACCCACCATCCTGACCGCCCTGCTCTCGCTCTTCCTCGCCCTCATCGACCTAAACGTCGAGTCCGGGACCTCCGGCGAAGAGCGCCTCGTCACCGACTTCGCGTCCCAGGTCATCGAGCTGCGCGATTGGGCCGGGCAGATCTTTGATCGTGTCTCGGCGACGGGTGGGGGGTCTGGCGACGAGGTTCGGGATCGTGTGAGGACGTTGGCGGCGGGGGTTATGGTTAAGCTTGGGGAGGTTATGGAGAGGTATCAGGGGCGGTTGATGGGGGTGAATTCGGGGTTTAGGTATTAGATATTGGTTATGAGATTACAGGGTTGGTTTTGGGTTTGTTTTGTTGTGGGGGTTTTGATGTTGGTGAGATTTGGTCTTTTAATATGCTGCAAGATATTACTGGATTCGATACGTAGCATGAATGCGTTTGGTTCTGGGAAATTTATTAAGTATGCTTGTTATGGATTTCCCATCGTATTATCATGGTCATTGTCATAGTCGAATCAAGTGCGAGTTAAGAGTTATAAAAAAGCAAAGATGGAACCACAGTTCCACACCCCCTAGATATTCTGGTATACCAGCAAGATGACGGAGCTACTCCATCTTAGCGAAATCGCCCTTCTCGATAGCCGCATCCATCATGCGATCCCCATTGATGATACTTGTCGTGCAGATGACGATCTTCCGTTTCGGCGCCTCCTGAGCAGCGATGAACCGCAGGGCCGCGATCTCCGTGAACGTGATGCCGCCCAGGAAGAAGACGTAGATGGTCTTGGTGGCGTTGGTGCCGCTGATGGTCTGGCGCGCGCGCACCGCCTTGTCGTCGCCCTTCTGCACGATGCTGAAGGTGGACCCGCGCGCGCTCTTGACGATGTCCTCGAAGCCCAGCCATCCGGGCGAAGCGGTGCTAGCGGGACTGGGGGCGGTGATTGCAGGGGCGGTCGAGCCGCCGCGGATGAGAGAGAGGATGTAGGGCTTCTGCAGGACGCACTGGACGAGACGGATGCTGAGGGGGGCGAAGCCGCTGTAGACGTAGGCGACGTCGGAGGGGTCCTTTTCGCTGACCTCCTCGACGACGAGACGGAGGTTCTTGCGCAGGTAATTGTAGTTGGTTTTGGAGCCGGTCTGAGTGCCTGTGGTGGGGAGGAGCATGGTGGTGGCGGACGACCGCGGCTGGAGAAGGTCCATCTTCTCTAGCGCCGAGAAGGTCAGAATGTGTTGGTAGCCGTAGGCTTGGACGATCTGGCGTTTAAAAGACTCCAAGTCGCGCGGGCGGAGACCGCCGGACATGCAGGATTCGAGGCAGAGAAGACGGAGGATGGTTTTGAGGGGCACGTCGCGGGCGATGAGCTCTTCGACAGAGTCGTGTTGGTAGGTCGGGTCGGCGCCGGCGGCGTTGTTCTGCTGGACTTCGAGGATCTTGCGGAAGGTGTCGGCGCGGGTGTTGCGCATGATCTCTTCGGCGAGGTTGGTGTGTACGCGCAGGCTCTGGTGCTCGAGTTGGTAGGTGGGGAGCTTGTTGACGAATTCGCGCAGCTCCGTCGTTGATTTCGCCGTGTGTCGGCTTTCGTAGTCGGTTTCCAGCCGGCGCGCGACTTTATTCAGGATGTCGCCGACGATGGCGAAGTTGGCGTCGCGGAGTTGACTGAAGAGTTGGTCGGAGGCGTCGAGCTGGATTTTGCGCTTCTGGCCTTGTTTGGATGTTTGCTGTGGAGCCTTGGAGGACTCTTGGGCTTGAGGCGTGGATGTAAACCCGACGATGGAGGTGTCCACATCTGCCTGGTTTTGTTTGATGCCGACGGTTTCATCGATCAAGCCCTCGTAGGTGAGCTGCGTGAGGAGAGCTGTGCCAAAGTCAACGTCGCGGTCGATGATGATCAGGCTCTCGGTGTCTGCACTAGGCAGCAATCCTCTTGTGGAGGGATCCATGAGGCCGGAGCTTTCTTCGGCATCCATTTCTTTTCTCATCCGTAGCAACAGGTCTGCGAGCCGCCGAGCATTGTCGCCCTTGCCGACGATTCGTGGGAAATAACCGTGTCGCTGCTGGATATCCATAAGGGCTTTTGCGGCGAGGAACACACATCCCGGGTCTTTATGCTGCAAGATATTTAGTCCACTGTGATCATTCTATGCGAATGGCATCTTACCAGATACAGGTCGCTGAAGGCATCTTCTAGCTCCAGCGACAAGACGTCTTGCTCCAGAGGCACAAAGTAGAGGGAGAACTCGGCGACATTCACGTCCCCGATAATGCCGGTTTCTTCCAGGATAGAATTGCTTACGAGGGTTCGCCTGGGTACCCAGAATATCGAGAACTCATGCTCCACATTGCCGTTCCGTTGCAGGCGTTGAATCTGTTCTAGAGGTATGTCAGCTCACACTGATGGCATTCAGTCAAACGAGGTATTATAAAGAAGGCCTTAGAAATGAGCTGGGAAATTGATATTGGTGTTGATATAGGGAGCCCAACCGACTACGTAGAGATGAAGCATCTGCGCAATCTACAGTTTGTCCCATTCTATCGCATGCTTTCAGGGCATGCAACGATTTACAAAGAGGGCGCCGAGAATATGGAAAGACCACCAACATACCTGCCACTGCGCGCACCTGGCGCGTCTTCTCGGCATGGACTAAGAAGATCACATTGCGCTGCGAGGAGTCCACATTGGCATTCTCGAGGAGAAATACACGATCTACCCCGTACTCCTGAAGCAGGGAGAACTTGATAAAGAGACCGACCGGGCCTGCCAGGTCCTGGCTAATGACGAGGTTCTTCTTCCCACGCACCTGGAGGAAGTTCAGCCCAAGTCTGCATCAAGACGATCTAGAGCCTTAACTCACGCCTTCCAGGAGATTCAACAGATCCCTCCGCGCCTTATCCCGGAGATAGTCCGCATCAGACCCTGGATATGGCGCCATGCTGGACGGGAGAATGCTGAATTGGCGGATTGAGAGAGACGAAGGGAAGTAGGAAGCCGCGGAGTGCCTGAGGAAAGAAAGGCGGTGACTCGCGGAGCTGTGGCTGCCGCGTCTCTGATTGGTTGGCGCTGCTCAGCCATCGGGACTAGCCAGAAGGGGCTTAGCGGATACATAGCCCGGCACCGCCACCATTGGTATCGTCACAGCGGCGTTATAATTCCGTTATTTGCCGCATTTGGGGCCATCTGAGGCGTATCGGTAATACACGCCATACGAGCCTCGACCTGACATTTGCCTGCAGATCCCCTGAACGTGGCAGTTTCATCTTTCTCACTCTCTCCTTTTCCCCCTTTTGTTGTCAATTCTCTCCCGTCTCTCGAAGCCCTTCTTTTCTATTTCCTCTTCTTATCTGCTTCTATAATACCCTTGTTCTAGACCCACACCCTCAGCTGAACTCCACGATGGGCAGATTCGGCCTTAAGAAGTCCGACGACGACGACTCCTCTAACCGCCGGGCACTCTTCGGCGGGCGCAAGAAGAAGGAAGAGCCCCCCGCCAACCCCTACGCGAAGCCCATTCCCACCGATCCCTACACCAAAGCGAAGATCACGGCTGGTGTGGCCCCCTTGTCCGCAGGAGATATCGGCGCACCCAGCGCCTCTTCGGGCCCCCACGGTATCCCCGCCGATAACAAATACCAGGGCGGTGGATACGCACCGAACCAGTTCAACAACACGGGAGGCTACGGTGGCGATCGATTCGGCGGCGGTGGTGCCGGCCCTGCAGCTGGAGCTTCTCGATATGGCCCCGGTGGCTACGGAGGTTTAGGCAGCGCCGATCCCAATGACCCCGCCGCGGGGGATTCCAACCGCGATGCCCTGTTCGGCGGTGCCAGAGAACGGGCAGAGCAGCAACCAGCGGGTGGTGCACCCCCGCCGCCATACACTGAGGGGTCCCCCGCGTACGGCGGCGGCAGCAATGCGTACAACACGTCGACGTATCAGGAGCGGCAGTTGACGGCGGAAGAGGAAGAGGAGGAGGAGATCGGCACGATCAAGCAGGACATCCGATTCATCAAGCAGGGCGATGTGGCGTCTACTCGTAACGCGCTCCGGATTGCGGCGCAGGCCGAAGAGACCGGTCGCGAGACGCTGGCCCGTCTAGGAGCTCAAGGCGAGCGCATCCACGATACCGAGAAGCACCTGGACATTGCCAAGATCGAGGGCCGTGTGGCCGAGGAGAAGGCTCGCGAGTTGAAGACGCTGAACAAGAGTATGTTCGCGGTGCACGTGTCCAACCCGTTCACCAGCGGCCGGCGACGACGGGAGCGCGACGAGAAGGTTCTGAACACGCACCGCGAAGAACGAGCCGCCCGCGAAGGCACTCGGCAAGAAGCCTTCGGCACCAACCAGCGCATGGAGCGGACGTTCCGCGACATCGAGCGCGACGCCGGCAAGCCGGGCCGAGGCGGTCGCACCAACGTCACGGACCGGGCCAAGTACCAGTTCGAGGCGGACAGCGAGGATGAGGGCATGGAGAACGAGATCGAGCAGAACTTGGATCTGCTGGGAGGCGCGGCAGGCCGATTGAACGGGCTGGCCAAGGCGACGGGACGCGAGCTGGACGAGCAGAACCGACACTTGGAGCGTATCACCGGCAAGGTAAGAGCTTTTCAACCTCTCCTCATATTGACCGAGACCCATACTAACCACCCTGCAGAGCGACTACGTCAGCGACCAGGTTGCCATGAACCGGGCGAAACTGGATCGGATTCGTTAAGGGGGATGGGAGATGCTGGACTGCCCGGAGCCGTCAAACCCTGTCTTACATGTGCATAATAATGTTGCTTACTTGGTTCTACATGGCGTTGCGGACTGTTTTTCATTTTGCTAGGGATCTGCCGGTAGAAAAGGGCTCGATTTAATCCACGCAAGAGAACCTTGCCATTTCGTATCTCCTTCTGGTCGCATAGAATCCACCCTCTACAGCCGATACCGAAAGCCCACCGTCTTCCAATCCGTCACATCCTCATAATCCTCCGGCCTCAACTCCACCGAATGCACCAACTCCGACACGTCCTGTCGCGGCTGCTCACTCTCCTGCTGCGCTTTTCCCACCGTCACTACGCCTGCCAGCCCGGCATCCCCTCGGACGCCCTCCGTCGCATCCCTGCGCCCATTCAGCCACGCCAGATACCCCCTCAGCGCCAACGCCATCGCGCCCGCAATGATATAACACACCAGGATCGCCCGGAACGAGGTCTGATACGTCGGCGCCTCGCTGCTGCGAAACAGATGCGGCCCGGCAATGTTGCCCGCGCAGTACGCCACGAACATCAGCGCCGTCATGGTCATCTTCTTGCTCACGCCCTTATAGTTCGCCTGCACCAGCGACATCGTCAACGGCAGCGCTCCCGGGCCCGTCGCCAGCAGAAAGTACCCGAACAGCTGCGCCCCCAGCGGCACATGCGCCCGCGCATAGATGATCGCACTGCCCGTGATGCTCAGCAGCACAATCCCCACAATCAGCAGACACGTCGCGCGCTGCAACCGTCCCGCCATCCACCCCGTCACCGCGATCGTCGCCGCACTAATGATGCTCGTGGGGATGTTGATCAGCGTCGACTGCAGCGACGTGAACCCAAATGACTTGATCACCAAGTTACTGAAGTTCTGGGTCCCGCCGTTCGGGATCTGCGTGAGCAGCGCAATCGAGAACAAGAACCCCGTCTTGGGGTCGATCAGACACTCGCGCGCCTGCGTCCACGACCACGCCGTTTTCTCAGTGCGTCCGGTCCCCGCGATGAGGACGCGGTGCGTCATGAGCGTGCGCTCCGAGGGGGTCAGGAACCTCGCTGTCGAGATACTATCCGGCAGGAAGAGCAGCAGCACAAACGCCCACAGAAACGTCGCCACCCCCAGGATGATGTACATCCATTGCCACGGGTTCAGCGGCGCCGCGATATGTCCGACCCCGTACGCCAGCAGGCTCGCGACTAGCCCGCCGATCGAGTTTCCGGAGAACCAGATCCCCGTGCGCACGGGCATCTCGTCGCGCGTGTACCACGACGTCGTGATGAACATGAATGCTGGGGTGATGGTGGCTTCGGCCACGCCGAGTAGGAACCGTACAGCGAGGAGCCCGCCGTAGTTGACGCAGGCGGCCGTGAGGGCCACCACGGCGCCCCAGAAGAGTGTGTTCGCGGTCAGGTATTTGGCGACGGGGAGGCGGGGGATGAGGATGTTGGTGGGCCCTTCCCAGAAGAAGTAGCCGAAGTAGAAGATGCTGGAGACCCAGCTGTATTGTTGGCCGACGAGGCCCTGCGGTATATAAGTATGAGGTTATGCATCTAAGGATGGGGATGGTAGCAGGGGAAAAACTAACCGTGTCGTCGATGAGACCGAAGACCGACGCGCTAGAGAGGATGGTCTTGTCCATGAAGTTCAACATGTACGTGAAAAACAGGATGGGAATGAGTCGACGGTCGACTTTGCGGAGGATTTTGGTAACATCCTCGGGAGGAATTGGGGCTGCGGAGATGGACGCCGAAGACGAAGCCATTGTGAGGTGGTCGATAGGGCTGGAATAGACTCACGCTGGAGAACATGCAGCGCAGGGCTTTTATATCGAAGTCGAAAATGAAAGATAAACTCAAACTAAACACACCCCTCTATCTCCTTATCTCGCCTTCTCTATCTGCTCGATCCTGCATCCCCACCGGTATCTCTCGGCCGGTCTCCGCACGACCAGACTAGGGTATATCAGGGCAACCTATCACCTTGCATGCCGTCTCCGATTCCTCCACAAATAACACCCCAGACAAAGTAACATTGCCCAGGGAGTCGCTGCACAATGTCCCACCTCTCCATCCCGCCCTTCATCCGCTCGCTCCCCAAAGTCGAGCTGCACATCCACATCGAAGGCACCCTCAGCCCGTCTCTGCGCTGGACTCTATCCCAGAGAAACCACATCCCGCTGCGCTACAACACCTACGAATCCCTCCTCGCCTCCTACAATGTCACCTACAACCACCGCCGCGAAGTCCACGGCGACAACGGCATGCCCACGTTCCTGGAGACGTATTTCGAGGCCCTCGAGGTGCTGGTCACAGAGGACGACTTCTACGAGCTAGCGATGGCGTACTTCACGCGTGCCAGCGAAATGAATGTGCGCTATGCCGAGCCCTTCTTCGATCTGCAGGCGCATACGGATCGAGGGGTAGCGGTGGAAACGGTGATGAGGGGATTGTGGCGGGCGAGGACAGATGCGAAGGAGAAGCTGGGTGTCGAGAGCTGGTGGATTCTGTGCTTTGTGCGGGACAGGGATGTTCAAGAGGGGGTGAGGGTGTTGAGGGAGGCGATGCCGTGGGCGCGAAGCCCCGCCTCTTCTACGACGGGGAGTGGCGAGCGCAAGGAGGTTTTCCACGCTGTTGGCGTCGCGAGTAACGAGTACGGTCGTCCTCCGGGGCTCTTCGAAGAAGGGTTCCGCATCGCGAAAAACGCCGGGCTAAAGGTGACGATGCACTGCGATGTGGACCAGTACGAGGTCGATGCGCATCTGCACGACGCGGTGTTCACGGTCTGCGATGGCCACGGGGCCGATCGCATCGATCATGGGCTTAATGCGGTGGATTCGCCCAAGGTGATGGCGGGGTTGAAGGCGCGCGGGATCGGGCTGACGCTGTGTCCGCATGCGTATCATCGACGACAGGCGACGGAGGTGCTGTTTCCGAAGATTCGGGCGCTGTGGGACGAGGGGGTGACGTTCTGCATTAATAGCGATGACCCGGCGTATATGCATGACGTGTGGATTGATGGGAACATGGCGAAGATGATGCAGTATGGCGGGTTTGGGGAGGGTGAGATGGTGCAGATGGTGCGGAATGCGGTGGAGATGAGTTGGGCAGGGGACGAGGTGAAGAGGAGACTGAGGATGGAGTTGGATAGTTTGTCGTATTGATATGGCTAGCTTGAATAACGGGATATTACAATCTCGACGCTGACATTGACTTCTTCCACAACTGACACAGCGGACCGTCTTCTCCATATACAGGATCCTCCAAGGGCATTGCAACGGCGTCAATCTCCCTACGCAGAGCATGCAAATCGATCGGCTCCTTGCCGTACTCGTTGCGCCATCGCGGGCATCCCTAATCAGTATTGCCTTAGCTTCCAGTATTAACCAATATCTGAGTGGGAGGATGCATACTTCCGGATAGACTCCAACATAGCGATACTCCGGGTTATCATCCCCATCTACTGAACTATGGGCCGTTCCAGCCGGTAGAACCAGCACGTCGCCGGCGTGCAGCGTGACTTTTATTCCGGCGCTGGGATCGAGATCTCCTCCCGCGGCGCCGAGGAGGAGGGTCGATGTGCCTTGAAAGATTCCTAAATCGTAGATATTATTATCAGTAACACGGTCATTCCAATCACTCCAGAAATAGTATGTACCGTAGCATTCATGACTATTCGGATGGAAATGACGGGTTGAGATGGCGCCCCATGTTCCCTTTTCTTGGTTAGTCTCTTATTCTTCGAAGTTCATGAAGAGAGAAATGAGATGACTGACACGCTTCTCCCACTTATGCGATGTCAGGAACTCGGTGGCGCTGGATTCTGAGAGAGGGCGAGGCAAGACATTCCGGTAGTGCAGGACGGGGAGGGAGTTGTTCGGGGCGTGGAGGGTTGGGGAGAGGTGGTATGTTTCTGGGGCCATTTGGACTTGCTTAATCTTTTGCTGTCTGAAGTTGTCTGGGATAGATATATCTATTAAGATAGGTTCATATGGCCAGAGATAAGATAGAATAGGCCGAATAAGGAGAAGAAATGCGAGATGAGGAGAGAGGGGAAGGAGTTCAGTGACCCCTCACCGGTCTATCATTAATTATGATGTTTTAGTCTAATCTCATGGCACTTTACAAGAAAGAAAGAATGCGTTCAATAGTAATCGCATTATATGACCATATGTACTCGATATGCTGGTGTCCTGGACTGAATAGATCTCCAACAGATTTTGTTACTTATTAAAGCGACTCCAATTATCTGATATGGCAAATGCAACAGTGAAGTGACCAAGACATGGAAGTGCCCGGACAGTGGAAGTGTAATGATCATCATATAATGGCAGAGGACCACTCTGCAATTGTCTCGGCCAGGGTTTGGTCTGAAAGTTTTACCTTTCCACTTCAACATCTAAAGCGAAACACGATGGTAGATGACCCCAGCTATACCGACCCAATGGGGAAGCTGCGATGGACATCCATGGATGGATCCAGGTCCCGCCGTCCGGGGCTTTCCTTTCTTTGCTTCCACCTGTTCACTTTTCACCAATCCTTCGCACTTCTCTGCTCCCGTCAACTCAATGTCACCGGATTGAAACTGTATGAATATTCTCTAGGGTTTTATCCCTCCATTATCTTGCCATGAAATTGATGATTGCCTTCTCCGGCTGACTTCCCCGCGCTTACATTCCGCTCATTGGGCCACGTGCTTGGCGGGGCGGCACTGGTTCTTCTTCGCCCTTCGTCCAATTGCTCCCCAAACTTAATGGCGATTCCATTGAATCTTCAAAAATGTCCGACATTTCGGAATTTGTCGCCTCGTGCAATGAAACGAAGCGGCTGCAACAAGACCACACTTGTGAGAAACATTGGAAAAAATGGGGTCCCTATGTTGCTGAACGCCAATGGGGAACTGGTAGGTTCTCTTCGGTCACTGATGCGATCATTCTAACCTCTTACCACACAGTCCGTGAGGATTACTCGTGAGAACTTCCCCGGCTCCATTGAGCGATAACTAACAGACCCAGCGAGGATGGAGATGCTTGGAGCCGTGAGAACCCAGAGCCAAATTACCAGACGAGTAGACTGACCGGATCTTCTAGACTTCCCCCATGATCATGCACGCAAACGAGCCTACCGCTGGGGAGAAGATGGGATTGCCGGAGTATCTGATGACCATGGCTTTCAAAACATAGCCTTTGCATTCTGGAATGGAATAGAGTCAGTACGACCGGCAAGCTATGAATTGGTCTCGCGATAACGAGACCATTTGAGCGGTTTCTCATAGTTCTGCCCTATAGTCCCTTCCTCAAAGAACGACTGTTTGGGTTGTCCAACTCCGAAGGGGTGCATGGCGAGTCAGTCAAGGAGGTTTACTTTCACCTAGACAATGTGCCCTCGGTACCTCTCTCTCTAATCCCTCTTGCACATTTCATCACGGTCTAACAAAACTAACCCTCCCATACCATCAGCACTCATACATGAAGTACCTCTACAAATATCCCCAGCGTGAATTTCCTTACGACAAGCTCGTTCGAGAAAACGCCAACCGAAGCGTAGAAGAACCGGAATACTCCTTAGTCGATACCGAGATCTTCGAGGCCGACCGCTACTGGGACATCTTCATCGAAGTGGCGAAGGAGGGCGATGACGAAGAAGAGCTCATTTTCCGTGTTGTCGCCTACAATCGTGGACCAGAGCCTGCGCCTCTGCACATAGTCCCGCAAATCTGGTTCAGGAATACATGGGGATGGGGCCGGAAGTCGGAACACCCAAAGCCAACATTAGCGAAGGCAAGCGATCTTGCTATCGTATCGGATCATTTGAAGCTTGAAAGAACATATCTTCTATTCTCCCCCTCTCCCGGTACGGGTGCCGATACAGACGACGTCCTTCCCGAGTTTCTTTTTACCGAGAATGATACCAATTCGGAGGCTCTGTCATTAGGCCCGAATCCCACACCACATGTCAAAGACGCATTTCACAGATACATTGTGGATGGCCAGTCGACGGCTGTGAATGCGAAACAAACCGGGACCAAATCCGCCGTTTGGTATGCTTTTGATAATCCCGGTGTCCCTCCGGGAGAATGCGCTGTGGTTCGATTCAGACTGTCCAAAAATCACAAAGACTACATTGACGAGGAGGAATTGGATAACATCATAGAGCAGAGAAAGGATGAAGCGGATGATTTCTACTACAAGGTTAACCCACGGCCAATGTCAGATGACCTGAGAAACATTCAACGTCAGGCGTTCGCCAGTATACTTTGGTCTAAGCAACACTACTACTTCGTTTGGGATCACTGGATCAATGGAGATCCAGTTAGGCCCGTCAACAGGAGGAACATCGACCAGCAATGGAGACATATGCACCTTGACGATATCTTTTCAGTCCGTGACTCCTGGGAGTACCCTTTCTCTTCCGCGTGGGACTCGGGCTTTTCTGGTATTACATTGGCGATGATTGATCCACAACTCGCCAAGGACCAATTATTACTCTGTACAAGCGAGCGCTACATGCACCCCAACGGCCAACTGCCCGGATATGAAAGAAATTTTGGCGATAGCAGCCCTCCCGTGCAGGCATGGTCAGCCTTTCGTATATTCAAAATCGAGCGCAAAATGTATGGTCGACAGGACCTAGACTTCCTGGAGCTGATGTTTGAGAAACTACTGATCAACTTCACGTGGTGGGTAAACCGGAAAGATTTAGAGGGCAAGAACCTTTTTGAAGGCGGGTATCTCGGACTCGACAACATCGGCATCTTCAGCCGATCAGACCCTCTTCCAACGGGTGGTGTTTTGGAACAAGCAGATAGTACAGGATGGATGGCTTTCTATTGCCTCAGCATGTTGAACATCAGCCTGGAGCTGGCAAAACACCGTCGCATCTACGAATCCATGGCCTCAAAATTTTTTGAGCATTTCGTTCTCATCAGCGATGCCATGCGGAATCTCTGGAATGAGGAAGACGGTTTCTACTATGATGCAATCTCCTGGGGCGCCCCGTGGAGCCGGCAGCTGCCAATTCGCTCTCTTGTTGGTCTGATTCCTCTTTACGCCACCCTCACATTGGAGCCGGAGATCATAGATCGGTTTCCCAAATTTAAGCGTCAGCTTGAATGGTATATTGAAAACAGGCAGGACATGGCAGAGCGCAATATTGCGAGCATGACTCGGCGAGGGAAAGGAGACCGACTGCTTTTGGCCCTCGTTAGTAAGCCACGATTGGTGAGGATACTATCCAAGATGCTTGACGAAGAAGAGTTTCTGTCTAAATACGGTATCCGCTCATTATCTCGACACCATGAAAAGCACCCATACCTCATGGGGTTTCAGGGTAAGCAGTTTAAAATCGGGTATACACCAGGGCATGCGAATAGCAGGTTATTCGGGGGGAATAGTAACTGGCGGGGTCCCATTTGGACCACGGCCAATTTTCTTCTTAACGAGTCCTTGCTTCGATTCTTCATGTTCTATGGCACAGAATTGAAGGTTGAATGTCCTACTGATAGTGGTGACTACCTACACCTGGGCCATGTTGCTGAAGAACTGAACCACAGATTCATATCATTGTTCACCAGAGATGACGAAGGGCGGAGGCCTTCCAATGCTGGAGATGATCGCCTTGACTTCGATGAACACTGGAAAGACTATCTTTGGCTGCACGAATTCTTTGATGGAGACAAAGGCTGTGGCTTTGGCGCCAACCATCACTCTGCCTGGAGCAGTTTGATCGCAAAGGTCATTCACAGTACATCGTATGGATTCCACTGGTCCGAAGACATTTCTTTATGTTTTACATACTAACATATTGCCTACAGTATTACTGTTAGACTCTCTTTCACTCCACGAACTCCGTTCGCCATGATGCACTATTACTTTGATGAGGTTTTTCACAAACGCAATTTCAATTCGGTTCGGTCTATCCCCTCTCCCATTGCGGAGGATAAAGATGAACTTGGTTTCCCGGTTTCTCAAAATAAGGATAAATTCGACCAAAAAACGGAGAATAAGACGGATGAGATTGATAAGAAGATCGATCATCAGGTCGCCTCGCAGCTGGACGGCATCCGCATATCAGCCGAAAATGGTCAAGCTGACGACCTTGGTGATCACCGGTCTATTTCAGTCCGAGAAAATACTGTTTGGATATGACAGTCTAGAAGCAGACCATCATAAGCCCAGTGGTGCCACGTGGCAATGCAAGACACTACCTGTCCGGATTTAGGGTACATTTAATACTTCCTTTCCCATACAACTATCGCCAGTCCACATACCCAGCTCGCCGTCGCGACAAGCCTTCAAGATATCGAGCTACGAGGGTTTCATTTATTTCCAATCCAAACACCAACCAGAACCTTGCCAGAGAACGAACCGTTCCCCCAGAACCGTCTTATCCCCCAGTGGATTCGGACCGGTAACACCATCAGATTTGTGACATGCATAAGCACGCCGGCACCTACATGGAGAATCCTTAGCCAGTGGCACAACTCTCCCCCATCAAGTATTGATACCCTCCAATTTTGCCAGATTGCACAGCATGGGCTCCCCTTTAGATTGGGATGAGATTGGTGCAATCCCTTACAGGGCCCGTGGAAATCTGACCTACAATCATCTAAGCTTCCGAGCCCTGTCGCAAGAATGGCGCGAAAAGGTCTACCCATGGCACAGCATTAAAGACGGTAATCCGACCATCTCCGCTCAAGGAGTCAAATACGTTTCCGCATTCCTCCAAGCTTGGCTCTTTTTCGGTCTTCTGAGGGAAGTCGTCGGCGAAGATAATTGGGACAGAGCCTCACTGATACATGACAACGGCACGGAGATCAATAAGTCCATGGTGGTCAATCTAGTCAACCAATGGAAGAAACGGGAACTTGCGTCGGAGGTTGGACGGGCCGGTCGACTGGTGAGAATTCAGCTTGTGTTGTCGGAGGCGAGGACGCATGTTCTACAGATATGCTCTGTGGAAGATGAGAAAAGCGATTCCTCTCTCGAGGATGCGGAGTATAACACCATTGCATTGTCGTTGATGGTGCTAGGAGAGATGCTGAGTAACCTTACTGCGAGGATTCTGGAGGATTCCGGGCAAAGGAAGGCCTTAGGATGGACTGTTGACGAGAATAGGGGATGGGGACAAACGGGGGCAATATTGAGATCCATGCAGAGAAAATGGAGCCCGGAAACAGTGCATATGCTGAGAAGCTCGCTGAGGGGCCATGCAACAGCTCAGCTGTACGCCCTGCGGATTTCGGGGGAAGAGGAGAAGGGCGATAACGAGGGGCAGGTAATTAAAAATCAGGGAAGTGTTTCATATGAGATGGCTCATTGGGAAGGGTGTGAGCATCGAGAAGATGGTAAGAACGAAGACCTCGTTGGGCCCGATGAGAAGCAGCTTGGGGAGATCATCCAGAAGGGAAAGATTCCACTGGTCAAGTACACATCGGCGACGAATAAGGTAGAGCTGGTGGAATACGACGTCGGGACACGGTATGCAATCTTGTCCCACGTATGGAGCGATGGATATGGAAATCCAAGTGAGAACAAGACACGTCCCTGCTTGCTCGCCTTTTACAACGAGCTGTTTTTCAAGGCGCAGAAGATCCTTCACCGGATCGATCCCGACCCCGAATTGCCCTTTTGGATGGACACATTGACCATTCCTGTCAGAGACCCTACACAACGGAAGCAGGCCATCAAAACCATGCACCGTTCGTATACTCATGCCGACTTCACCATTGTGCTCGATTCGAGGTTGGGACAGATGCAAGTCGGGCACTCGTATGCTGAGACGGCGATGAAAATCTTCTCCAGCCGCTGGATGAGTCGACTGTGGACGCTTCAGGAGGCATATCTCAGCAAGAAACTCATCTTCAAATTCCAAGACACAGAATTAGTCGATCTGGACCTGTTGGAAGGCAATTATCTCTCGCATCCGACTCTCGCGGAGTCCATGGTTGCTGCCAAGGCACGCAAGTACTATGACCGTTTGCTGGGCTGGCAAAGGCAGAAGAGGATCTATAATGTCCGAATTCAAGACGACTCTCTGCTGCCTTCTATCTGGGAGGCAGTCCAATGGCGCACAACCAGCCATCCCAAGCATGAGACGCAGGCTCTCGCAACGCTCTTCCAACTGGAGGTTGACTTTCCAGATGGCTTCGATCATTTTCAATGCGGAGAGGACTGCGGAAAGGGCATCCATAAGCCTTGCGCTGATGATCTCGACCATCGCATGAAGCTCCTCCTCGAGTCGCTCTACGACGCGTACCCGGGGTCCATTCCACAAGGTATGATCTTCCTACCTGGGCGTCGACTATCCATCGAAGGCTTTGGTTGGGCCCCGTCCACCTGGATGGTCGGACACGAGGTCAACCACGACGACCCCATATTCAACACGTCCCAAGCAGCCGAGCTCACATTCAATGGGCTCCTGGTACGATACCCGGGCTTTTTGCTACACTCGTCCGAGAATCGCATGTACCTCGAGAACGAAAACTCGTTTGTTTTCTCGCGCGACATTCTACTCCTAGAGTGGTATGCTGTTCGACCCGTCGAAGGATCATGCTCTGCTATCCCCCGGACAAAAGGCTCGGAATTCGCGATCATCTCGTCTCGTGATACCATCTTCGAGGATCGTGAGATCGCCCTTCTGGTAGAGATCAAGAGGCGTCGGCACCCAAAGCTCCACGTGGAGATCCTTTCTCGGGTTTGGATCTGGCGCGAGAGAGACCAGAGTCGGATTCATGAGTTTCAGAAACGGTTCTGGGACCAGAAAGCCGACGCTTGTGAGTATGGGGAGTCGCTCAATCCGGATCAACTGTGGAGTATTGGGAGATGTAGCTGGCAGCCAAAAGAGGGCGGATGACCGGTGTTTGCACTGTTTGGATGACTCGCCTTGACATTTCGCCTCCAACCGAAGTGTGAATCTCAGGGAGAAAATAGCCGACATGCCAGCCAAATGTTTTGACTTCGGGAGATCACCCTGCCCTGCCTTGGCATTTCAGGATGAAGAAACCATGACAGACAATCAGCTTTTCTACATTACGAGTTCAATTCAGAAAGTAAATGTCCGTATATCAACTTTATTAGACAATTATGGTATAAAATAATCAATAAATAGTAGCGACCGTAATGACACCCACATCGTGTCTATTTGTATGCTTGCTCCAAAACAAAACCAAACCCAACCCAATAACAAATTTCAAATCGAGCATGCATTGCATCGCCGGCAGTGGTTTCGTTTCCATTTCCATGCTCCGCCCATTTGCGCAACGGGTATCAGTTTCCTGTATTTCCTCCGGTGATGGATGGAGTCATCCCGGAGAGGAAATGCTCTAGGGAAACAAAAACAGATAAAAGGCAGATCAAATCGAGGTTCACACACAAATGAAATAAATAGCAAAAAAAGAAAACAAGAAAGGCAGCGGACCTGCTGCGAATATCTTCGGGATCCAGATAGACGGTCGAGATCCGTTTGATATCGCAGAAAGAAAAAGGTGGAAAAAAAATCAGACAAAAAAATCAACACAACCCAGTTGGTATCAGAAAAGAAGATTCGTGCCAGTTCAAAAGAAAAAGAAAAAAAAAGGGGGAAAGCACCAACACCCTAGTCTAAGCGAGAGAAAGAAGTGAATAAAAAAGTCAAACCATGCAGGAAAAACAACCGGTACCTTCTATGGTCATAACGTGGGAAAAAGGCAAAAACAAAAAAAGACAAAACAAAAGACATCACCGAGAGATTCCCTCCAAGACCCTTGTACCGTAATCCTGCCGATCCATGATAAGAAAAATAGAAGAAAAAGGGGGTATCAATTCTCTGTCGACTGCAGAGACGGGGAAAAAAGAAATAGAAAGTAGAATAGAATCCGCAGTGGGACGATGTTGTACAAGGGGTAAGAAAGCCTTGTCGGAGGTTTGCTGTGATGTGCAGGTTGAAAAAAGCCTCACTGGAGCGTTTCAGTGGACAAGGTTTGAGGGTTGAAGAGAGAAAAAAGCATCAGGCGTAGTATGGTGGATGTGAATGGCGAGAGATTTACTCGTCCTCTTCGCCAGACACTCCGTCCTTTTCGCCCTTGTGGACCTTCTTGTGTCGGCGAAGGTTCGAAACGACTGAGAAGTGTCGGCCGCACCCTTCCACATCACATGCGAATGCTGTAAACAAAGTCAGTATGTTTGTAACAGACACTGATTGAAGCCGTGGTAGAACTTACGCTTTTCGCCGGTGTGGCTGTACATATGGGTCTGCAGAGACGAAGGCCGGGTGAAACGCTTGTCGCACACCTTGCACTTGTGCTTCTTCTGGGTGTTTGACGGCATCTTCGAGCTGAACTGGCTCATCATCGACTGGGGTCCAGGGGGAGCGCTGCCCGACAGAAGGTTGGAGGGGCGAGGGAGAGTCCGCGACAAGTGCCCGTTCTCATATGATTCCGATGTCGTGGAGCTGTAGTCGGTCACAGACGACTCAACCGATGCGACAGAAGCGCTGTAGTAGGGGTAGTTTCCGCCCGAGGAGATCGAGGACCCAGAGGAGTGAGTAGAGGGGAAGCCATAGGAATCGCCAGATCCCCGGGAGCCGCGAGGACCGTAGATGTTACGGGGCGTCAAATCCTGGCTGAGAGCGACCATTCCACGGCTGGCGTCGAGCGCATCACCGAACGTCGGGGCAGAGGGGGGTTGCGAAGGTCCAACGCGAGCATCACTGTAACAAACAAAAGGGTCAGCGCAATTCTTCCCACACCGAGTCGAAACGCCGCGAAAAATATGAGGGAGGTTGTTCTTACGCATGGGATATCCGGCGATCCTGGTGCAGAGAGGGAGCGTAGCTCAAAGGCGCATAGCTGGCGGGGGCAAAAGTGCTCATAGGTGATGTCGTGGTGTAGGCGGGAGCTTGTTCGAACGAGGTACGGGGCAAATCGTGCTGCATTCCCATGACTTCGGGGCCTGGGTAGCTCGTCGCGGTGGTAGTCGAGTAGCTGCTTCCGGTGACCATGGACGGCGCGGAGACGGGGATGCTCGAGTAAGGCATGGACATGGGCGAAGGCCGGCTCACTTCCTCTTTGGCATGGTTGAGACCCATGGAGGTCGCGTAGACGGGCGGGGTGGAATGGGACGAGGTATGAGCAGCGGTCCAGGGGTCGGTAAACTGAGGAGGGTTGTGGTGCGGCATGTTATGTTGATAGACGTTGTCGAAGCCCATCCCGCCGTACTGGCGGTTCTGGTTTTCAATGACCATCGTCATGGAGGATGGATGTTATTGGGGTGGAATTCTGGAAAAGTTCCTTGTTTGTTTATGTTGGGTATGCAGGTGTCGCGGCAGGTTGCGATTGTCTTCGCAACGACCACAAACAACGTGAAGGTTCAAGACAAGACGACAGGGACGGACGATCAATGGGAAGATGATCGCGACGTACACAGAACGTGTGGTGTCTGACAGCAAGGTGGGGAGATGCGATAGGAAGAAAGGGAGAAGAGGGAGAAAAAAGAGAAACAAGAAGAATAAGATAGCGAAGATCGATCAATCAATAAAGGGATTGAGAATTGATCCGCGACGAGGTGGGAGCAGACGATGCGCGGAGGAGCGATAGTCAGGGCAGGAAAACAATCCGACGGAAAGCTAGAGTTTAAGAAAGATCAAGAACCAAAGAGGAGAAACAGAGCGACAATCTGCCTTTTTGGGGGGACCTCGACGGAAATAATAAGGAAAGCAAAGGAGAAGGAGAGCGAGGGAGAGACAGATGGACAGGCAGTCTGGGGAAGGGCCCAAAGGGGATCGGCGAAGCTTATGAACAAATACAGGATCTCAGCATGAGGATGGGCCGCAGGGACGAAGGGAAGCCCTGGCGTTGCCGTGTTGGTGATGGGCTAGTGCCACTGACGACGTCCCGTCGGGGACGGTTGCAGATCGTTACTTTGGGCCGCTTAGGCTTCGAAACGGCGCCAGTGTTAAAAAACGAAGCAGAGGAATTGCTTAGTGCCAGTGGGAAACCTCCAAATGGGAACCAGTTCCTCGGGTGACCCTCAAACTTTTGGATGGGTCGCTTGCTTTTTTTTTTTTTTCTTTTCCGTGGTTCAAATTTGAATTTTGGAATTAGTTTGGTTTGGTTTAAATTTTGGGGTTGTTTACTGATTAGCTTTTCTTTTATTTTCTTTTTTTCCCTTTTCCTTTTTCCTTCTTATTTTATTTTATTTTATTTTATTTTATTTTTCGGATTTCATTTTATAATTATTTTGGACTCATTTTAATTGCTTGTTTTCTATTTTTACTCCAATTTCATCATCATTCTTCGCATCACAATTAGGGACCTCGACAATTCCTCTCGAAAATACAAATCATGTGCAGAAATTAATTCCAGGGACTTCGCAATTTGATTTCATTTGACCTGCATCCCGTACGCAACTCCGATAGAACAGGAAATAAAATCAAGGAACCGTGAGCCAAAAGAGCGAGAAAAAAAAAACAAATCAACCATACGAAATCGCAGCGATAAAGCAGGGGAACGAGAAAAGGGGAGACCGAGAGGGACCTGAAACTCCGGGATCGGAACAAAGTATGTATGGGCGTATGTAACTGAATACCGGGTCGCCCTCTGCAGGCTGTACGTAATCCGTAATAATTTCAGGATGCACCCATTACTGGACTCTACGATGGGGACCAGACTCGACCGTCAGGAAAATTCAAATCAACCCTATTTGAAAACAGGTTTAGATCAGAGAAGTTACCTACGGGCTGAGAAGAAGAAAAAAATAAAATAAAATAAAAAAAGAAAAAGGAGACCACGCAAAGACAGACAGACAAGAGGGGGAGGGGGGGAAGTGGGTTTACTGCGTACGCAAAATACCTTAGAGGCGAGGGAAAAAAAAAAAGAAAAGAAAAAAAAGCACAGGGACGCAGAATTGGCTATGACCCGGTAACTCCATAGCATGAAGGGACTGGACATTCTCTTACCCAGTTGCTTATTCCGTCGTGGGGAGTGAAGAAGACATGCGTACGTACACCATGTGTCCCCTCCCCCTCCGTGCTCCCCCCGAATAATTTGGCAGCCGATTGCGCGAATAATCCATACCCTACCAGACCACTAATCATAGGGGGGCCGGTGGGCTGGCTTCCAGCCAACTGAGGAAGGTCAATTGGGCGGCAGGGTGGTAGTGATTGGGAGGTACACTAAAAAGCTCCCCCCTACAGTCAAAATGTTTAGTGTAAAGGGGGGGCAGATGGGGAGGGGGCAGTTTGTGCCGTGTCTATACAAAGTAGTGTGTCTGGAGGAGTAACCAGCACAAAAGGAGAAAAGCGCGTGGGAGAGAGAGGGGGGGGGAGGGACAGTCGCGGAAAGCCAAAAAAAAAATTTAAAAGGGAAAATTAAAAAATCAAATCAAAATAAGTTTTTTCCAGGAGAGGAAGGCGTCGCCAAGACTTAAGCTTAGATGCAGCGACCAAGGTTCGCCTTGAGCCCTTGAGAGTGTTTCAAGGTAGCGGGGAAGTGGCAGATCACAAAGATACGTCAAAGGGTATACCCGTTCCGTGGGGGACGCTCTATAACTGGAGATAAAAAAGCACCCAGTGGATCGACTCCACCGGCTGCGTTGTGATTCAATGGTTCTGTCCCTTTTTCTTTTCTTTTCCTGTCTTTTTGGTGCGCGCCCCCTAATCCACGATACCGTAAGTAACGTAATCTGGAATTTGGTTTCCATGGGGGGGGAGTCAGTCCAGTCAGCCAACATGGACATGGTGAACGGCGTACTTGCGTCTACCAGCAGATGATTCTGTTGAGAAGAGGACATGCAATTGGGAAATTACTTCCCTCTCTGGGAGCCCACGGTACCTACCTTGCCTACGGTAGAATGCATTCTTCCAGACGTACCGACCGTGGTGCAGATGTAAAGCGGGAGGGCCAAGAACCAAGTCCCGGGGCTCTGGCCTCCTGTGATTGGGCCGTAGGGAGGAGTGGTTGATGACTTGGCCCTCTTGGACCAGCTGCAGCGCCCGCCCTATGAGCAAAGGCTGCATGAGACCGGTAAATACTCCTCGGGCATGTGGTCTCGGTCTTACAATATGCGGCAGGCAGGTGAAGAGTCAGGTACCGATAAACTACAGGATTTACATGAGGCTATTTCCATCTGGGTAGAGGGTGATTGACACGGGCGAGGCAATTTGATAGGTGCTATATATCGTACTACATGGAGCGCCGGAGTTGAAGAATCTCCCACTATGGAGCCAGCCATCTCAGACACACTGCTGAACCCGTGCATCCACACACGTTAACCAGCCGACATTCGGCGTACGCACGCACATCACGATAATATATTTTACATGCATAGCAGGAGCTTTGACAAGCATTCTTTTGCCCCCTCTGCGAAGCAATTTACCGTCTGCAGCGGGTGATGCGATGCTACCTGGTATCTACCATACTGGTTCGGTGGCTAAGATCGTGCATGTCTGGAATTCATCACGGGCGTGCTGGCCACGTACACCTCATTCTTCGAGGGACGACGGTATCCAACAGAATCCGCGGTCCAGCGTTGAGGAGGGGAGGGGGAGAGGGGCGGCTGAACACTAGGAGAAAAACTATACACAAATTAGTAAGTCGCTGGCGGTTGGCACCGACACTTTACATCTTACTTCGTGGTACGTACCTACAGAGATACAGGAGGAGGGGGGAAACAGAAAAAAAGAAAGAAAAAAAAAAAAAAAAAAAAAAAAAAAAAAAGGCAGCCCCATGCACGATGACGGCATGGCTCACAACCGCCCAGAAGAATCTATTGGAGATCGCAGGGGGACGAGAAAAAATAATTGTCCCCAGTTGTGTTCTGCAGAGATCATGCCTCGCATGTTTTAATATACTGCGTGTAAATTTGACATTGATTTCCCAGACTGGTCTCTCCCCGACCAGAGTTGGCAGTATGACTCTATTACTAAACCTCCAACTGGGTTTTTGGCACGTCCCCGTCCAGACAGGTTTCTTGTGAAGACTTCAACCGTTGGTAGTATCCACTTGAGACGGGAAAGAGGATTCCCCTGTCGAGTCGGACCTGCTCCGCATACTATTAGAGACGGCTCTTCTATTTTTTTTTTCTTTCCTCTTGTCCTCCAGGTGATTTCAAATTCTTACGAATCTATTCATGCAGATAGTAGATGAGATAAATTAATTAATTGCATCATCACAGAGATGATGGGTTGTATCCGTATTCCATTTTCCCTTTTTGCCGACGAGGGAAAAAGCGAACCATCACCAAAAACAATTAAAGCAGCCAGAAAAAAAAAGATCGGATATTTTAAACTCAGAATTCAGCCATCCATCATCGGGGCAAATGTACCGCCCATCATCGATTCAGATCGCAGCCACGTTACCAGGATCCCATGGCGCAACCCGGCGGCCCTTGGATCTGTTTGGCTGCTTAGCGGCGGTGGAAACTAAACCCCCCATCCCAATTCCGGCTTATCGCGCGGTGGTCAACTGGACACTTTTCGACATCAGCAACGGCTGGTATTTTGACCTGAACTCCTGTGGGATTTTAGACTAGGATTACACCTGGAGGTTGGATTTTTTCTTTTTCTTTTTCTTTTCTTTTTATTTTTTTCTGAATGGTTTTTGATCCTTCCCGTTCATCCCCGAGAGCACGTAATTCCTAGCACCTAGGGCAGGGGAAAAAAGAAACCAAAAATACATCCCGTCTGCCCAGTAGCCGGGGCCCTTCAAGAGGCGTCCACACCGACGTCAGAGCACGGAACAGTGGATTCCACATCAAAACACTAGCGGCGGCATATGGCTTTCAGAATCGAGCATAGAACACATCACACGCGACCTGACATCCACATCCACCGTCGAACGGACGGAAGTTACTCATTCTTGCTGCGACGTCCCCGGTGATCAGACCAGTAGTAATGGAAACTCATCATTGGTAAAAAAAATTAAAATCAGAAGAAAAGTGAAAAAAGCCATCAAATGTATCGGCAGAGGGTCCGAAGGGAAAAAATAAAACCAAAACACAAAAAAGAGGAGCCAAAATCGGATAAGGGACAGTCTAAGTTCAACCAGGGAAAAGGTTGACTGGTCTTTGCTTTCTCGGTACTTGGGTTTTGACAGTAAGTCAAGGGAGGATCTTGTCAGTTTCAGTTCCGATCGAGATTTAGACCTAAACCCCGATTCAACTGTGGACGAAGGAAGGGCAAAAAAAAAAGTTCCAGAGAGATTTAGAGATGGTTCTATTTGCATGCTAAATCGAAGATCAAATTGTAGTTGAATGCATATCGATTGCATGATCGATATACATATCTCTCCTTTGTCGATTGTCGAGGACTTACTCCGTACTACTTACTTCCCCCCCTCCATCCTCGGGGAGGAAAGGAGGATTGACGGACGCCAACTTCTGCAACCGTTCGGCTGGGGCGTTTCTTTCTTCCTACCCTTGGCCTTCGAGCCCACCACCTCCCTAAACACCGCCCAAAAGCCACAGCGGGACAATATGATAGGTACAGCTCATCACGCTCGGGACTAGCTTAACTTAAAGTTGGGAGGGGGTGGAAATGGTCGGCATCGATTCTTGACGAGCCCCTCAGCCTACAAGCCGAGTGGAGGGGGGAGGAGTCGGTGGCGTTCTCTCTCACACTTGCTCTACACCTCTTTGGTTGAAGGTTGAATTGCTTTTTTTTTTACTCCTCCTCGCCTTTTCCCCCCTGTCGCTCAGTCCCATCCAATCCCGACCGATGTATGTGGGCGGAGTATCGAAGTCAGGTAAGGTGAATTCCCACTAGTACCGTCTGAGCAAGGGGGCAAAAGGCGAAACACTAACAACGACCAAGTCCCAGTAAAAAAAAAAAAAGGAGAACCCGATCATCGGAGGGCCGCCACAGCGAACGGGTCGGATCCCTGGAAATGAGGTGAATCTAAAACCCGCAGAACAATGGTTGATCGCGTGGGTTTTGGATTAAACATAGAAGGGGAATAGAATGAGATTCTCCGGGACCCAAAGGAAGAAGAGGGATCGAAAGAAAAAAAAAGCCGGGAAGGTTAACCCGGCCCAAGAACCAGACTCTGGAAGAAACAAAACTCAAAGCAGCTGGTGGCTAATGAGGGCAGGGGGCTTTTCTCTGCCAATGACAAGGACCCATGGATCCCCCGGCACAGGGCAGCGTGGGTCCTTAAAGCGTCCACTGTTCACACGGCTGGCACGAGGTTGGCCATGCGGAACGTTGGTGCTCGAGTTCTGGGCCATGGTTCGACTCGCCCTCAACCTGAACTCTGTCGCGGGCGAATTAATTGGGCGGGCTGCTGGCCCTGACTCAGCTACTTACTCCATCGGACCGCCTAGCGTGGAAGTCAAGCTCTGGCAAATCTCCCTCGTCTCCAATTCTTATTCTTCAACCTGACAGAAGGGGAAGTTGAGCGGACGTCGAGCCACTCGTCGAACTAGGGCCCGAGTGCTCCATCCTGGATCGCCCAAATAGGCACTGAAGAACAATAGGGACTGGAGTAGTGCGCACTAGTCGCTAAGGTTATGAGGTAGCTACTTTAATTGAACACATTATTAGGAGCTGCCCCTTGTCCTCACGACATGACGGCTGAGGTCCACCCTGATAGCGTGCCTTTCTATTGTATAATCCCGGCCAGACTAGCACCTTCCCTTGCGACGAGGAATTTTGGGCCAACCCTCCGTATGGAGTAAGTTTACGGGGCGGAGGGGGTGGTGTGGCAAAGCGAAAGTATTTCCCGCTCCAAGGAGAGTTGGTCGCAGTCATCTGGCATGGCATGGCATCGTTAGTACGGAGTAGCTCACTCTGCGGTATACGTCCTGTGGATTGTGGATTAAAAAGGGGGATGGAGAAGAGTTCGAGGTGTGATATCTCCGGGGTCTGGGCCAATGAGAACAGGTATTACATACCGGTTGGGTTCCTTTCCTACGACCACGCCGACTACGCAGCTGCTTTCCCTCCGGAGTTTCTCCCTTAGACTCATGCCTCATGGGAACCCAAGACCGAGCCGCGCTCTCCTCTAGAATCAGGGGGTTCGCAATCTCCCCGGATCATAAGCCAAATTCAGCGATGACGATGGCATTGGCAGGGATTGAGAACGAGGTTCGGCGAAAGTCCTCAGGTCGAACTATAGCCGATATCCACCCAGCGCGGGCAGGTTCCTTGACATCCGCGGAGAGGAAAGCGACGGAAGAGCTGCAGTCTGGTTGCCGGAGAGGGGAGAGGGGCGCACGGCATTCTACAAGAGATGGCTCCACCCGGTACAATGAGATCCAGAAGGGCTTTCCCGTACCTGGCGACGGGGTTATCCATAACGCCAGTCCCGACATCGCAAGAGAAGCAGGTATTCCGTGCAGTCCTGGATATCTGGGTCGGGTCATCTGGTGGATGGGGAGGAAAACCGGGAGGTCCAAGCTGCTGTGCATTGCGTAAACTCCTAGCGGCGTCTGCCGCCGACATCAGGAGAGAGTCCATGGTCGACATCATCGATTGTTTATTTTTAACCGGGATTAAATTGCACTGGAGATAGATGGAGCAGGGGGAAAGGGTCCCATAGGGCCGTGGTCTTCCGTAAACGCAGTGATCATGGATGGATACTGGAGAGAGTCCCCTTAGCCGTTTCGATAGGCACTGACTCGTCAGTGGGCATTTAAAAAAAAAAGGAAAAGAAAAAAAAGAAAAAAGGCAGGCCACACCATCATCAACATCATAGCATTCATCAGCAACAACAACACCAACATTTTTCCCTGACCGCCAGATCCACTCTTGATTTTCCTCCTTCCAAGCGGTGCTCACCGCTTTTCCCGGACTTCATTCCCTCCATGGCATGGCATTTGCTGTCATCCCCTCCCCTCCTGAACGGTTGCCGCGTCAATTTTTTTTAACTTCGATTTTAGAGTAATATCCCCCCATTACCATTATCCTTCTGATCATTGACCAGAATCAATAAAACCTCCCAGTTCTACTCAGCACCATTCGGCTGCCTCATTTTCTTTCCCTGTTTCCCCCCTTCGCGAGCCCCACCAACCGGGATTCGACAATAGACATCGTCCCAATTCTAAGCTAGCGGCTCAGACATTCCCCGAATAGGACGAAGTGGACCCTTGACACGGCACATCATCCCCAAATACGCGTAACCGGACTGGATGCCGTCGGCCAATCACCACTTCCCTGCGTAAAGCCCGACAGACTCTATTCCCTAATCCCATGGCGGGGGTTCCGGATCGGGGAAGCCGGTGGGGTACCTTCTTTTTTCTTTTTCTTTTTTCTCGCGCCCTGAGGCGACCGACTAGTATCGAACGTCCGCAATGGTTGCCGTATTGGAAATGGGTCCTTGGAGTAGAGTTTGGCTCCAACTCTTGCTGAACTCCCCATACTCCATAGTCCATATGAGACGAACTGCGTGTAGAGGGGAAAGGGTACGTAGTAGACTAGATGGTGTCTGGGTTCGTGGGTGGCGAACTTACCTGTCGAAATGCGTACGCAACAGGGACTCAGCCTCGGAGAGGGAGCTGTACTGCTGTCGAGTCTGTCATGGTGTAGAAGCATGTGACCCTGTACTCTGTATCGCCTATTGCTCAGGCACTCCATATACTGTATCCATATGTATCCATCGTAACTCACTGATGCCCATAGTTACTCCATAATACATCCTGACTCACACCCACTCCCAACACCAACACTAGCAAGAACAAGCAGTCCTGATTTTCAGGAGGCTAAAACACCCTCTAGGCTCTAGACTCTAGACTCTACTGGAGCAAAGCAGAGCAAACACCGTGCTAGCAGCCCAGCAGTGCTAAGCTCATGTTGTTATTATTAGCGTTTAATTTCGCTTCTCGTGAACAGTGGATATAGCCCGCGCTGCACTGGAGTTGTAGACATCATACCTTCCCCGCCGGGCAAGAATAGGAGAGCCAGAGGGAACTGGGATTCCGCTCCTACCGATAACGGGGTTTGGGTTGGTGGGTGAAGATGATGTCAGAGTTGGAAAAGTCGTGCGTTGCTAGCAGGTTGCTACTTGCTACAGCGTCGAGCCAGGAGACCAACAGAGAAGTCGTACTCCATGATATCGATGTTTTATACTTCTACGGAGTAACTGCATGTGCGATGAATCAAACTCGATCGATCCCAGACCCAGACAGACCATGTGTCAGGACTTACCCAGCCATGCGGTCGGTATCCGTCAACCCAGACAAATCTGCAAGCGACATCCAAAGAAAATCTCGGCAGATTGACAATCGGCATTAGTCTAGAAAAAGGAAGATAAAAAAAAAAGTTTCTTTTCGGTTCGAAAGACCTTCAGGAACATGATGATCATCGGTCCCTCGAAGAATACCTTAATTTTTCGTCGCATGGTAAAAAAATCTTTTTTAGGAAGCAAATAAACCCATCTGAAACAGAAATCCCCATTCATTTTTGATTAAACGATGAAAATCCCATTTTAAAAATATTTTTAAACATCTGTCATCTGCACGGGGTCCATCTTGGCAGATCCCACTCGGCAGATCGTCATGATTGGCGTTATTGTATCTTGGGCTTTTGGGACTTTCTTGCTGACTCGGTTAGCAGGGAGGGCTTTATTACAGGGGCTAGCTAGGAGCGACGGAGTATAAGGGAGATTGATATTATAGTTCGCGCACATATTAGGAATGAGGGATTTGGCGTTAGGGGTCAGGGGGGGCGAGGATTCAGCCAAGTGGACGAGGGAGCGGTTCAATTCCCGCTGGTCGACCAGGACACTCTAAGCCGGGAGAGAGTGATCCTAGGCTCTAGAGCACTACTCCGTAAGGCAAGCAATTCCACGATTGAGTTCCATGGCTGCTGGCTAGCAGTAGCAGGCAGTTCGGGGAATAGACTCCGTCAGCAAGAGGTCCCCGAAGGATACACACAAACAGCCCTCCGCGGCCATGCCAAGCTAATAGAACATCGAGTGAACTTTCCGCGGAAAGCCGTGGATGGAGTCGAGGTGAGGAGTACGAACTCTACTACGCATAGTTTGGTCGAGTTGGTAGAAGACGGCGGATGGGCCCGACCTGGGAAATTGCGTTATTGGATATTGGGTCCTTCCCGTGTCCCAGGCCCAAATATGCGATGTGCTCAGAGTCACAAGTCGCCGTCATCAGTTTGCAGACTCTACTCCGTAATCCGCTGTAGGAAGGAATATAGTGCTTGGTTGACGACTAGACGATAGCGCGGGAGATGGATACATAAGATCAGAAGGTGGGAACATGGAGCCCTTTTTTTTCGGGTGGCTAGTGGCTACAGGCAAAGTTCCCTATCCAGGAAATATTCTCCCGCGCTGATTGGCCCTTTGCCCCGACACCACTGAGATGTCGAACTAGTGGCGTTTCCGCCAAGACTGTCCTCCAACAGGCCCTCTCCCAGGTGCTCCACATGGTTAGGGCAAGAGGGACTGTTCTCTAATGGAATGGGGGTCAGGCTTGACCTTCCCTCCTGCGGTTGGTGACTTGATGCCCCGCTAGCCCCGGAAGAGGGATGGTGCGAAAACTACCGGGACGCGGAAAAAGGGAGTGGGCGCAAAATTCAGGTACGCTATTGGGCGCGTCGCGGCAGGATTTAATTTTAAGAAGCAGGGAGGTATGCAGCCACATGCCCCAGAGACGGCAGATAGTCGATAGCCGAGCTTGGCTCGAGCAGATAACCCAATCATCGTGGATGACCCCACAGGAGCTGACGCGTGCACATCTCACAGAGCTTTCCTTATTTCAGCGGCGCTTAACCTGTTCGGGTATAAGGTTTGTGAGGAGGTGGTGTTGTTTTTCTTTTTTCGTTGGTAATTTCTGCTTACTCTGGAGTAGGTACTTTACGTAGTATGCTGGCGATGCAGGGAACAGTTGAGATATGATACCAGCATAATACCATGTATCATTTCCGTTCTGCACCTCTTTTTTTCTGCCCTCAATAGCATTCTCGACCGTTGTTCCTGATTCAACATTCAACATTACGGAGCACTTCCACATTTCAATCTTCAACCAATCCAGACCACCAGATTCGCAAGACGCCATGACCCCGCAGGTCGAATCCCTGCGTGCGATCCTGGCCGGCTCCACACCCACTGCCACTTTCAGGGTTAACAAAGTCTAGCAGGAAGCTGAAACACGCCGTCTCCTCTTGCCCCGTCGCCAGACTAGTCTGAACTAAATGATCCGACTTGGGACTACGGCCGATCCACTCGTCAAGAACTCGACTCTGAAGTTCTTCTCCCCCGGGAACCACCACAGCAGGCAGAGGACGAGGAAAAACAAAGGATCCATACGATCCGTAAGCGCGACGAAAGTGGATGAGACGACAAGAGAGACAAAAAACCAAACCACAAACTTTAATGATATCACTGAACCACTAGACGGCGGCTGGACAGTGTCCATGCGTCGTGTCGAGACCGTCGACCACGAATTAATTACCTAACTCTATAGCAAGCATGAGTCTTGTTCGTGGAATAGGAGAAACGGGAAGTGACGGCCTGAGCCGACAGTGATTTACTTAGTTTATTCAAGGGCGCTGGGCGAGATAGATTAGCAGGCACAACAACCGCGACTGCCAGAGAGGCTGGCTGTCCTGCTCAGGGGTACGTCATCTGTTCTTCAGGCCGTTCATCCCTGTTCGTAATCCTGGGAGTTATTGCCCTACCGTCCGATGGCACACCACACCACACTCACACCACCACACCCCCCAGGCGATGTGCCGACAAGGGAATGTATACCGGGGTTCTCTATTTTCTCTGGGAAACTCGGCAACGCAGGTATCACCGGTTCCCCTCTCTCCTTCCCTCGCTACGCCGTCCAACGACAGGACCCTGAACAAGCTTCCACCGGCCTTCCAGCCTCCGGCGTGATCCCCGACGGAAAAATGATTCTAGTGTGCAGAAAGTGGAGCCTACCGGTTTTCTTGGCGTATGTCAATGGCGGCCGCGACGCATCCTCGAACGGGAAAAAATAACACTCACAATCAAAAAATAATAAATAAAAAAGAGGGGGCCAGAAAGGGTTGCGTTGCGAATCCGATGCACTTTAAGACGGGGACCTAAGATTCATCATTGGATGTGAGGACGTTTAGGAACATTTGAGACATGCCAGACAGGTGCCATGGGAATCCTTCCTGGCGTTACGACGTTTATCCACTTTTCCCACCAGTATCTGATGTCTGAGGGTATCGAGTAAATTGGGCCTGCGCAATCCGTCCTCAGCGTCTCAGATGGACAACCCGTTCGTATCCAGATTCATCTACACTCGACTCCGGCGCTTAGGGAGTAGATTAATCGGAAGGATGGAAGACCCTGCATTGGCGGCTAGGCTGGAACAGGAAGCTGTAGGAAGAGAACTGTAGAAGACTAGTTCGGCGGACGGAGTCGAGGGGGGACATGCGTTCCTGAGAATCATCGTGAGGCGTGTGGTTCTTAGACTCTTAGTAATGCGATTTTCCTCCTCCCCGAGTTCGCCGTTGTACATCATCCATCAAGATAATCTATTGCAAATCTCGGCTGTATATACATAGTAACAGGACAAGGCTGACATCACCAGACATCGTCAACCCCGAGCCATTTGATTTCTACGTCGTAGGTACGACGCCTCAGCTCTCACATGAACCGAGGGGCAAAAGGAAAAAAGAAAAAGGTGACATCCAACAATCACTAAAAAAAAAAAGGGACGTGTGCTATTTTAATTCCTGCGTGCTGATTTTTTCAGGGATTCGTAATGGCCCAAAACTAAAAGACGGGAAGGAATGGAGGGCGCAGAGGGAGAGAAAATAAATGAAAATGAAAAAGAAAAAAAAAAAAAAACCAACACCGATCCAACCCCCAAAGCCAAAGGGGAAAATTCCTCAATGCATCAACCCAATTGATTAAGAAAAGACTCCGTAGAGGAGCAGGAAAAATGAATTCTAGATTATGGTGAATCCATCCCGGTAGGGCCTGGACAGCCTACTATGGAGCAGGAGTAGTTTGCCGTCTGCGCTAAGGGACAATTTCATGTTTTTCGCAAACCTAGGAAAAGGTTTCCATGCAAGCCATCCTATTGCCAATCAGGCAGGGTTGCATGTCTGCCGCCGCCGACAAAAGCGAGGTGACGAGAGTGTGCAGAAGGCGACCGGTCCGTGGTGGTGTGCACTGTGCATGCCTGCAGCGCTGGGATGTTGGATGTATGTGCATAGAACATACAGCCGTAGTGTATACCTGCGTACAGCGTACGCTTATCCAGGCCGAGTATGGCGTACGATACAGACCGAACGGTCAGTCGTCTGGAGTAGACAACTATGAGACATGGGATTCGATCGATGCTGTCATAGGTATCCGTGCTCGTTCGTTGTTTCAATTCCACTCTGTTTAAATTGTCGCCGTTAGTGTCCTTTGATTTGATTCCTCTTACGACGGAGCTCAACTTCAAACACTGACGGGCCCGTTTCCGTTTCCGAGACAGTTTTGTGCTCTCGGAACAAGGACTCGATAAGTTACGGTGGAGGGGAGTTGTCAGCCAAGGAGGATCAAACCCACGGGCGAGCGTGAAAAAAAAAGTAGTAATAAATTAAATGAATAAACTAATTTAATACTATATACAGCATTTAGAAGAAAGACAGAAGAAGACTGCGCAAGAGGGAAAAAAAGAGGGGAAAAAAGCAAAGAGAAACAGTGCCTGTTTTTCCCTTCCCACATTTTGAAGAAAACAGAAAAAAAAAAAGCACACGCCTTCCTTCCCTCCAAGCTCGAGCCTCAGACCCTGACTCTGACCCTAAAAATGAAAAGGAGAAACGAAAAAATAAAAAATAAAAATAAATCCAAAGCCTTGACCCTGACCACACAATCATTCCCCCCCTCCACGCAACAGAGTATACAAACAGGGCTCAAGACCGACCCAAAACAGCAATCAGAATCCCTGAACCACTCCTGAAGCCGACTAATCTGGACAGCAATGACGACCAATCTGCAGGGCCTCATCCAGGAATGTCAGACCTTCCCCCCCGTCGTCTGGCCAGCCCGCCAATCACAGGCACCAACGGCCGGGAAAGCATTGGATGACTTCCCCACAGATCCCATGTGCCAAGGCCGCACATGACATGGACGATGGAGAAGGCTTACGCGGCACATACTCGACGCCTGCAGGGTGAATGCTTGGCATCCGGGACATGTGGCAAATGGTCTCTGGTCGTGGGTGATTGGGTGTATAGCCTTTTGGGGAGGGCGGAGGAGAGGGGAGCGAGCATCGTGATGGGGGGAAGGGTACGTACTCCGGGATTTTCAAGTAGGGTTGCACTTGCTGTCGACCGGGTTCGGGTTCAGATCGTACAATGACAATGTGATTCTTTTGTTGGGTGGTTGGTTGCATGGTCGGACATGCCGGATTAGATAAGCGGGTCTTCACGTGTTGGCGTTCACGATGGTCCGGAATAGGCAGGTAGATGTGGTGGTAGATACGATGTACGGAGTAGATAGAGACAGATATTGTGGGTTATTGATGTTGGGCTTTTGAGGTGTTTGGATTATACAATATCTATAGCAATGACATAGAATTTGAGTCGGATATTGTGGTTCATGCTTGAAGTACTCGATATATATTTTCATACCTGGGTTTTATACCTCAGCTACATAAGATGTAGTTGACCATATTATCCCTATACTATACTACTACCACAGTACTGCCATTGAGGTATCTGTAATTAAAATCAGCTTCAGGTGATATCAAAAAGTAGAATGCGTGGCATCGTTATTCTATCATCAGTACATCACATTCTATATCCAAGATTGACCCTGGACACGACAGGCAGTCGGATTCAAGATCAAACCAGTCTCAGTCACGATGACCACGATCTCACGCAGCGGCAGCAGCAGCAGCCCGTCCTGCACGTCGACCAAACACCGCTCCTGAAGTCAACCCGCTGCCTCCAGGGTAGTTATCATAGAATAACCCTCCAAGCATCTCTCCAACACAATACAACCCAGGGATTTCCTCGTTCGTCAACGACGAGATAACACCCACAGTCTCCGGATTGACAGCTAGTCCTCCAAACGTGAACGTGATTCCTGAGCTGACCTTGACCGCTAGGAAAGGCCCTTGGTCGACAGGCAAAGCCCAATTGGATTTGGGGATTGTTAATCTGCGTGCCGGTGATTGAGTCGACAAGCCGTCCTTCACGGCTGGATCCCATGTCCGCTTCGGATCCTGTCGTTGGCTCTCATAAACAGCCTCGTTGTATTCATGAATAGAGCGTTCCAACTGCTTTGGATCTTCGAGACCGTGTTCGGCGCATTTCTCCGAAAGCTCGGGGATCGACGACGCGGTGATCTGCTGTACGACCTCAGGCCGGTATTCCTCTGTGCGCAGCCAGGATATTGTCCGCGAGTCCCACACCTGGAACGCGACGTGGCCGGGTTGTTGCAGGATCTGTCGTCCGATCATGGCATAGGTATAGTTGCGGAGATCTGAGCCCTCATCCACGAACCGGTGACCCTGGCGATTCAGCATGATGCCTAGCGGATAGCCCGATTTGGTGAACTCGTTCGAGACTTCGCGATCTCCTGTGTCCGCAGGCGCGTTGGCATCCCATGCCACGCAATGGCAGCCAGACCAGTTCCCTGCGGGTTTGGCGGAGACATCACGGATGGCGATCTCAAGGCCGTCTCCGAAGTTGTAAGGAGTGCCACGAACCAAAGCGGCGTCCCAGCCTGGACCGAGGAACTGGGATCGCATGCGTGGATTGGCTTCGAATCCGCCGGCGGCCAGGATGGTGGCGCGGGCTCGGATGGTCGTTTCCTGGCCCTGATGTATGACTTCGACTCCTGTCACGGCGCGAGAGGTCGGGTCGCGGATGAGCCGCTGCGCTGCGGTTGAATAGAAGATGTTGATCCCGTGTGCTCGAGCGGCTTGGATATGGTCTTGGATGAGTCCTTTGCCTCCATCCTGGGTTTTGAGGGCGAGTCCGCCCCAGAACTTGATTTTGCCATTGACTTCATATGCCTGGCGGTTGAACGAAAGTTGAAACCGGACTCCGTTGGCTGCTAACCACTTGACGGTTGGATTGGAATCAGTCACTAGAATCCGGCATAAATCGCGGTCAGTCCGATTGCCAGTCACTCGGTTCATGTCACCGGTAAAGTCAGCCTCAGTGTAGCTGGCCATCTCGATCTTCTGCGCCGTTGTCTGGTCGACATTATTCACCAAGGGAAGCAAATCGTCTAGACCGTCATGAGTCGTGCGGAACGCTCCTGCAGTGAAATAGGAGTTTCCACCTGCCCATTCTTCGGGGCATTTGTCGATGATTATCACTTTTTGAGCCCCAGCCTGGGCGGCGGATATGGCTGCGCAGAAGCCGGCATTGCCGCTACCAACGACGAGCACATCACACTCCGAAGGGAGATTCATGACTAGTTAGTAGTGGCGAGGATGTCGGAGTGAAGAAACACGCAATGATGTAGAACCAACGCCAAGAAAATGGGGTGGATGCGGGGAAGATTTGATAATACGCAAAGGATGCCCGAAAACAGATCAGAAGCCAGAGATCATGAATGACATGGAAAAAAATCATCATTTACTACAAGATATATCTTTCGAGAAGAAAAGGAAATGGCAAAAATGAATACACGCCGAATTACCCGCCCCAGAGCAGCAACACCGTTCGCGATGAATCAAATAAGGCCTAGTGTGTCACAGAAAGAAAATAACAAAAGCTCAACGATCCAAATGGTGGAAAAGCATCCTGTATATGAAGTACATCAATGGAGAATATCAAAGAACAACGGCTTGCTTTTTGGGCTTAAACAATGATGGATAATTCGTGCCTGTCCAGACACTCGTCCTCAAAGACGGGATAGTAGGGGATCATTGAGTCGGCACTCTGCACGTAGGCGTCGTTGTATAGTCGCCAGTACGGGACCCGGACCTTGCGAGCAGGATGGAATAGACCGGCCCATACGTAGTTCATGACCACGCCGGTTCCAACGGCCATCCGAATGGCGTCGATCGCCTCGATGACACGGTCGATGACGTGAGGGCTGGTCTCGAAGATGTTAGGGAAGACCAAGTTGAGAAGATGTACCATAGCATCTTCACATCCGAGGCCAACCACACCTAGGGCAATATGCTTGACGACGCTGGCAGCAGTCTGTCGGTGAACCTGGTCTCTGTCGATGAGAGCATCTTCCAGGAGGGGTGTCACGGCGTAGACGTAGTCCTTGGCCATTTCACCAATGTACTCGAACAAGAAGGACATGGCCTTCAACACACCATTCTGAACGTTCAATTCCGGAACGCGATATTCGTTCATCAAAGCCGGGAGAACCGTGAACGGAGCACAGGTTTCGGCGACGATACCGATGGCAACGGCCGTACACACACGAGACTGACGTTCCTGCACACGGAGGTTGTTAAGGAGGGTAGCCAACACATCCTGAGGACCGATGGCCTTGGCGATGAAACCGAAAGTGTTGTTGGCGGCACGACGGATGCCCTTCTTGTGGGCTTTCAACATGTCCAGCAGTTCAAAGCAGATACGCATCCATTCACGGGCATTGACTGACTCGGGCCCGCGGTCGGCAATACGACCAACCAGATCAATAGTGTTTTCCTGAACCTTCTCGTGACGGTTTCGAAGAATGGGGGTAAGACGGGGAAGAAGGTCACGAATGGGAGGCTGCATCTGGTTGATACCGACCACCGTGACAATAGACCGCAGAGCACCGAGGATCGAGCCCAGAACCTCTGGGTATTCCTCACCCAGATACTCGTAGAGGACGATACCCAGCTTGCCCATAAGAGCATCCTCACCACATTGCTTCATGACCATGGCAATGCGAGAAATAAGATCGGCGGCTTGTTGACGTACGGTGGCAGACTTGTTGTTCAGCCTCCAAAGGATGGTACTGACAATCTGAGGCAGGTACGGCTTGCATCGAGTGCCAAGGGCATTAACCACGGTGCCAAAGCCGTTCAGGATCACGATATCCTCGATGCTCTGTTCCTGGAAGGCATAGAGAACACCGTCGATAAGCCGTTCCTCCAGTCTCTCCGAGATATCGGCCGCTCCGAGGGCGGCAATCAACTTTTCAACCGTCTCCACGGTCATCTTTCGGTAGGGTTCGCTCTCGTCCTTCAGGTTGTTGACAACACGCTCAAGAATCTCGCCAACGCCCACCTTCTGTCCGAGATCGACGGTGGTATCAACCACCTGGCGGTAGTTTCGCCGATCGAGAGCCATACGCCTCACCCAAAAGCTCTTGAAGAAGTCGGTCAAGACGTGCTCTTTGAGGTAGCTAGCAGTCACACCATCGGTGCTGGCGCATTGCGACACAACCTTAAGAACAACCTTCTTCATCTCTTCATCCGGAGAGGAGAACTCTCGAAGAAGAATTTCCATGATTTGACTGGTGTAGTAGTTGGCATATTCCTCGTCCATTAGAGGGATGATGTAGCCGACAGCTTTGAGGAATGCGGCCAGACCCTTACCGCGCTGCTTCCGGGCTCCTGTCCACAGGGGGTTCAGGATTTCATCGAAGCTTTCAATACCATAGGGGTTAGCAGCTTCAGCCAACGCGGCCACAGCCAATGCAGTGACCGTGCGAACCTTGGCCTGCTCGTCGCTGAGGTTATCGGAGATACAATCGACCAGACCTTTGAGATGGGGAAGAATAGCACAGCCCATAAGAATAGGAATCTGCTGGACAATCTTCACACCAGTGTGTCGGGCCTGCCAGGACTTCTTACTGCGACAGACAGCACGAAGGAAGGGAAGAAGGGCTGGGATACCAAGGGCAGATGCGACGACCGCAAAGGCACGAGCAGTCGTGTTTCGCACGTATTCATCCACATGATCGATATCTGGACGCATCGTACTGATCATGGTAGCAAGACCAGCGGCCTTGGCCAAGTTCGAGATAATTTCTCGGCCTTCCACCCGAGCATAGTAATCCTGGTCAATGAGCAACGGCTCGATGACGACGAGAATCTTGTGGACGTAAGGACGAACAAGATCGTCAAGCTTGTAGAGCACACGATCGATAACCTTGACCAACAAGTGGCGCTCTTGGTCCTCGAGAGACTTCTCCATAAGGAGGGGAAGGATCTGGTTGAACAAGGGTCCTGCTCCAAATTGCCGTGCGTTATCGGTGAGCTGACGCAGGGCAGTCTTTCTCATGGGCGGCGTGCCGTTCTTGACCTTCAGCAGCAGTCGCATAATCTTGCGCTCTTTCATTTCGTCCACAGACATCACGCTCTCGTCTCCTCCTTCCATAAGCTTACCGAAGTAAGCCATATCCTCAGGCTTGAAAAACTGCAGATCGCCAACACCAGGGATTTCAGTTGGAAGCTGCTTGCCGAGGGCCCGGGCACTTTCCGGCTCTTGCATCATGAAGCCACCGACGCCAGTCGAGCTAGCCATCGGGGCGGGAGTGGACATGAGCTTCCGGGCCGGGGTGCGAATCGGAGCGTAACCCGGGGGAGGATCGAGGATCTTGTAGCCCTCCGAGGGCAGCATCATGTCCAGTTCCTCGTCGGACAAGGGGGCGTTGCGGGCAGAGATGTCGGTTCCAAAGCTGGTTGGGAGCATGGCCGACGAGCCTGACTGCGACGGATGCATCGGGGTAGCGAGTCCCTGATTACCGACGGGAGTCGCTCCAGGTGCGAGCGAGGGTGCCTGATCCCACCGCGACCGACGTTTGGGTCCTTCTTCGCCGGGCGCAGCTGGCGCAGGGGTCTGGTCCCAGCGGGACCTCTTGGGCTTAGCCTCCGTCTCGGTGGGCTGAGGAGGCTCCGGTGCTGTCTCGGTGGGCTCGGAGGATACGTCCCACCGCTGCTTGCGCTTACGGCCAGTGGCAACAGAGACGGTCGAGCCAGCGTCGGCATTTTCCTTGTCTTCCAGCTTCAACGTGGCCTCATGTTCGGGGACGTCGTCCTCACCACGGGCCTGCTTTTCTTGAATCAGCTTCTGGACACGCTCTTCTTCTTTTTCAAGGTCACGTAGGGCCATGACTTCACGATAAGTCTGGCCATCCGACTCCTCCACGTTCGCGTGCGCGTTCGCGGCGAAGGGATCAGCCCTGGTTGGGGTCAAGGGGCCACGGTTGAACCGACGCTTCTGGTAGTCTGTCTCTCGGTCGGAGATCCTGGCCGCCTTCTCGCGCCCGAGAAGAATGTCCTCCTCTTCGACCCCGTTACCGTGGGCGAACTCATCCATCTGACCTTTAGTCGCGGTGTACTGGCCGACGAGACTGTGGCCCGCATCGGCATCCCCCATGTCCTCATCGTCATCATTGACTGCAATCGAAGTGTCATAGCCGGCGTATTTGTTGGCGCCATCGCGTCCGTAGACATCCGTATCGAAGGATTCAGTCAGGGAGGCCTTGGTCGAGCTGTCAGTGCGCTGGCTAGACGGATCAAAGGTCCTAGAACCTTGTTTCCCAGCTGAAGCGGCATTGCGCTCAGCCTGGAGCTTCCGAACGGCCTCGAAATCGGCTACAGAGAAAGAAGAGTTAGCGACGCGTCGATCTCGGGGGTGGGGGGAAGACATTGATAGGAGGGGAGATGGGGCCATACCGTCAGACATGTTGGCGGTCACAAGGATCCCGGAGATGAGATAGAGAACGTATAATCCCGAGAAGGGGTAGCAATAGCTACATCCGGATCGGACACCGCGATGACGTTGATGCGGTGGGGAGCTCTGCGCTGATGGTTGAGATGGTCAAATCGCCGCGCAAAAAGTGAAGTGAAGTGAAGTTGAGAGGACTCGCCCGGCTGACTCAGCGACACGTGATCTGATATGACTTGGCACGTGCGCTGCATAGTGTCCGCTTCGGGAAACCGTGTTGTGCGCACAATAAGGTTCCCGAAACTCAATGTTTACTGTGCGACAGCTTGTCTCGAAGGCAACAATCTAGATTCATCAACTTTCCATACGCTTGTCGGGTGTATGCATACGGACATTAGAGGTACTTCGAACCTGGAGAAGAATATGTTACTATCTTTCACCACTCCGTGTTCCTATTCATATATATCTGCTGCCCATGCCTCCAGGCATCAGTCATGAGAAACAGACCGGAATTTCCTGCTGCACGAGATATTCAATACGCTGGCATAGCCTTCATTGTTGATGCTATTGCACCCCTCAAACTAAGGATAATCGCCAAGTGAACGGATTGAAAGCTAGGCATGAGGGAAATACCAATATGCGTATGGTCCCTACAAATATAGTCAGCTTTCGACTAAAGCAAGCACCTGATGGGAATTCAACTGCATCGGGATTATCAATTCTTCTTTTACTGAAAAGAGCTTAAGCCCTATCCCTCTTTTCTGCAATTTTGCCTGGGAGGACTAAAGTCTTACAGGTTGGCAGCACTAATCATCACAGCCTGGCTGTAGCCATTCAATGAGGTTATCACCCACTTTTTTTCAGTGGGATCAATACTTCACGTATGGTGGAATGCTGCTCTGGTCTATAGCATTCTACCAGGCCGGGTCATACGGAGGCTCGTGGTGCACTTCGCCGACATGGAGTCTTGAGATGGCGGTCGAAACGATCGTATTTGGGCCTGGAGCAGGCTGATATTGGAGCATATAACCGCAATGAAAAGACGAAACAGACTACGAAGGTGGACTGGAAAGAGCAATGAAGGAAGAGGCTAGGAAGTCCTAACTAGATGGACCTTGAAGCCAATGGTGACTGACTTGAGAACTCATCCATTATGGAGAGACACTACCTTGGCCAACGCGGTCTAAAAGACAGAGTCAGAGTCCAGAATTCCAGGGATGGTGGAACGTTCTCTCAAACCATGACTGACACAGACAACGTTGCCCAGCAGAGCCACTTGACGTCATATCCAAAACATCCTTAGTTCATCCATTTTGTCTCCTGTAAATCAGCACTCAGTAATGTCCCTAGTATGAATCAGTCCAGGATTGAAGATCGACACCAACATCCCAGTCCAAACCCGCTTCCCCTAGACTGGACACCGACCAAGTTGACGCGGCCGAACCTCCCTACCAAAACGAGAACTGACCCGACGGGGCTGGATCCAGTCCCCCGAGCCCCTGGTCTATCCAATCCTTAGCGACTAGCAATAGCGAGGGTCATTCCTCGCATGCTCCATTCTCGGGAATACAGGCCGCTTTGGGATTTTGGCCCGGAAGGTGACGGCGTCGGCGCATTGCACGGAGCATAACCCTTACCCTGGCCGTGTATCCACTGTGACCGAGCTTGCAATTTTGCATGAGCCATGCGAGCAGGCAGTTTCTTGGCCATTCACTTCAAATCACTTCGTAATCTTGTTTGGTTTCGTGCTAGCGGCCTTGCCAGCCTGCTAGGAGGACATAAATTAGGATCGGCAGCCGAGAGAGTATCCACTTTGTCTTAATAGGGCTGAGTTATTTTTGTGGCACGATGGGGCATTTGGCCAAGTTGGCGGTAGATACTTCCTGCGTCAGAGCAGAAGAAATGCAGTTTCTTCGTCGGTTACGCCAAACACACTAAAGAAGAGGAGTCATTACTCCGTACGTTCGTGGTCTAGAGGAAAGAAATTACCGCCGATATCGCGGAATAACAAGGAACAGGTGCGTTACGAGTACGTAGTAATAACTGCCATGATTTCGTTAGTTGAACGCTTGCTCTCTCTTTTTTTTCTTTTTTCGTTCTCCCTCGCCTTCGTCTCCAGCCCTAAGTCCCATACATGTGGATCCCTTTGCCATGCAGGAATAGCTAAACTTAGAGAAGGTAAACTAAGGTATTCAGTGCAATCAAGGTTTACAATTGCCGATGTCGAGGAGCCGGATCGGATATGATGGAAAGGTACATGGGGAAGGTTCTCCGAATAAATACCAATATGTCATGTCGGCGAGCCGAGCATTGCACTCCTCGGGACCAGCGAGAATGGGCAGTAAAAGGAAACCCCGAGCAAGAGAGACGAGTTAACCGCATCCATGTGTTTCCATCCGTAAGTAGAGATAGACACAGATCTGACATAATTCCTCTTGCCTTCCAAGCAGAAGCTAACCCCGCAGTCTCTTCACGCATGCACTTCTAACCTCAGCGTGTAGAGATAACCTCATGTCAATTCTTCTACAAACTCAACCAGCAACCGATTCAACACCTCCGGCACTTCCAGCTGCACCCAATGACCACAATCAACCTGCTCGACCCGCAGCTTAGGCACCGATTTCTCAGCCATCGTGCTCTGCAGGTCCGCTCTGCAAACGTAGTCCTGCTTCGCCGCCACGAACAAATTCGGCAGCGGGCACAGCTTGTCCTCCTCCGACATATCGGCCTCGTCTTCGGCGTTGACGCCGCGCATGGCCGCTTTATACCAACACAAAGGACCAGCATAGCCGCCTGCCGAGAAGATCCTATCCCGCGTGGTGTACTCGGATAGAGTGAACCACGTGGGGAGGGGAGTGGTGATGCCCGCGCGCACGAACTCAGCGGCTTTTCCGACGGGGGCAAAATCGGTCTTCCACAGAGCTGGATCATGTGGATAGAGCAGGTTGAAGACTGAGGCCGGCTGTGGGAGATCGGTGAGCTTTTCCCTATGCAGTAAGAAGGGCTTGGGGAGCGTACGTGCTCGTTATTGTCAACCGCCGCTTGCTCGGTGTTGTGCCACTCCCAGTATCCAAACGTCTCGTAGCCGACAACGCTTTTGGAAAGCTCGTGTATGGCATCTACAGAGATTGGTTAGTATGGCTGCACTCTGCATATGATTTAAAAAGGATTTTAACGTACCAATATCCCACACAAACCCTGGTTCGAGGTAAGAAACGCCGACCGTTACAATGCCATAGAAACGGCTAGGATGGTAGGTAGCAAGGCGAGAGACTAGAGCTACACCCCTGTACCAGGAATTTGAATTAGCACACGCTCAGGAAGTGAAAACTGTCGACCTGAATGTTCACGAATTGAACTCTCAAGGCCAGGAGATCTTTTTTGAGTGAAAAAGTCCGACAAAAGAAAACAAGGGCAAAGTAAACCAATCATGTCCCACAGCTATCACACGATCAAGGCTCTCCATGTCCAGGATCTCAACCATATGAGCACACATGGCCTTCGTTCGATAGGCGCTCGGGTCAGTCGGTTTGTCGGTATCCCCGTACCCCAGCAAGTCGGGGGCGATCACGCCGTATCCAGCCTTCCGGAGACCATCGATCTGATGACGCCAATCATAACAAGATGACGGGTACCCGTGAAGCAAAAGAAAGGTGACCTTGGACGGTAGCGATGGTGCTAAGGTGACCCAGCCATAGGTGGTGCCATCAGAGAGCTTTGCCTTCTTCGCGAGCGAGGGAAACGCAATCGATGCCATGACGCAAGCAATTGGGTATGTACTGGTAATGTTAATACCCTCGAAGGAGCAAGTGCTTCTCAAGAGCGCAGACGAGCGACGAAAGCCAGAAAAAGGAGTATCGGGGTGTATACATGACTGAGGGTTGGCAGGTTGCGGGGTTGCGGGGTTGTTTCTATCGGACAAGACACGGTCGATATTCCAATCCCCAAGGCTGTTGGGCTTATTTCTTGACTTTCCGCCGTAGTCTTCACATTTACAACTAAAGTATGAGGATCTGTGGAATCGACACCGAAAATGACTAGAAATGGCCGCCTTTCTACCCGTAAATTTAGACGGCGAGCTGCTGCTTGGCCGCTATCCCTTCTTACTGCTGCCTACTGCGAAGATCACCACATCATCCGACATGTGTTGCATGAGCCGTGATCTCTATAGAAAAGGTTCTGTTGGCGACCATGGACCGAATGATATCAGAATTGGCTACAGCAATGGACTTCAGTGCGTTATAGAGACGTGTGGTATTGGAATGTTGGCAGAAGGAGGAAGCCGAGCGACTCCTAAGGCGGTTAGTTCAAAGACAAAGCAGAAGAGTGGCGGTGCCAACAAAAGCAAATATGCACCGCCTTTAGCGCCCAAAAGTACCTGGGCGCTGACACCACGAGTCACTGGTGATGCGTCTCAACCGACGTTCTACGATCGCCGTGAACCAAGTGGTGGGCGACTAGGACATGGGCCCGCTTGTTTAGGACGGCAAGATGCCCATCCCGCCGCCCTTATCGCGAGAAGACTTCAAGATCACCATCATCTGTGCCCTGACGCTGGAGGCTAAGGCTGTCGTACAGCTTTTCGACGCCATCTACGACGAGAACCTCGACCAATACCAAAAGGCGCCTGGCGATAACAACACATACACGCTGGGAAGCATTGGGAAATATCATGTGGTCCTTGTTTATATGCCCGGGCCTGGCAGAGGGTACGCCTCCAGTGTGGCAACAAATGTCAAGAGGAGCTATGCCTGTCTAGAGCTGGCGCTTGTTGTGGGTGTGTGCGGGGGTGTCCCATACACGAAGAGCCAGACATTCGAACGACAAGATGTCTTGCTAGGAGATGTGGTTGTGAGCAAGGGCGTGGTGCAGTATGATCTCGGACGCCTCCATCCTACAGAATTCGTCCGCAAGAACACCGCGCTCGCCAACCTCCCAAGACCGAGGCCGGAGATTCTTTCGTTTCTGAAAAAGTTGGAGGTGGGTTATGAGCGGCTGATCAGTCGACTAGCCACTTATCTAGCCAATGTTCAGAAGAAGTTCCCAAGCGGCTATCCGGGCGCCGAGAAGGATAGGCTATTTAGCCCTGAGTACAAACATCAAGCGACGAACTGCAAATGTGCTGAATACACCCACTACGATGATGGCATCGTTGCTCGTCAGGGAGATCACGCACGGCATGATCAGGGAGCAGTGGTGCATTTCGGCCTTGTCGCGTCTGGAGACACGGTCATGATGTCCGCCCATGACCGCGACCGAATCTCTGAAGTCGAAGATATTATTGGGTTCGAGATGGAAGGCGCAGGTGTCTGGGAAAATCTTCCATGTATTGTGATAAAGGGTGTTAGCGATTATGCCGACAGTCACAAAACAAAGGAATGGCAGCACTTCGCGGCGGCCAGTGCAGCAGCATGTACGCGGGCGATTTTGGATGAGACTCCAGTTTATTTGCAGAACCAATCGACTGGCATTTCTAACAGTATGTAATCTGACTGGATCTATTTTGAATTGACCCCAATTCTTATTTGACTGATCGACAGTAGACCTCAGTCAAAGCATGCCGGTGGCACCTTCCAGGAAAAGGCCAGCTGCAGAGATCAGCGAATCTAGCTACGAAGACGACTTTTATATTGAGTCGTTGACGTTCCCACAAGCTCAATTTCGTCTAGAGGAAATAAGCTCGGCCCATGAGAAGACTTGCGAGTGGATAGTTGGACGCCCTGAGTACCTGTCATGGATGAGTGAGGAATCTTTGCCAAACCATGGGGGTTTTTTCTGGATCAGAGGAAAGCCCGGCGCGGGGAAGTCGACTATCATGAAGTACCTGCTACTGAACGCAAAGAAAGAGCTTCTTGATACTGTCATCCTGTCCTTCTTCTTTCACGCTCAGGGCACTCTCTTGGAAAGATCTGTCATGGGGATGTATCGATCATTATCACACCAGCTGTTGAATTCTAGGGTGCCATCTGACGCTAGAAATGCATTCCTCAATGTGGCCAAACGTCTTGAGCTCCAAGATGGCAATCTTATCTGGACGAAAAGAGATGTGAAGAACTTGTTGTCGTTGACCATCAAGTCTTTGCAGGGGCGCCGTATACTGTTTCTGATTGATGCAGTAGACGAGTGTGATCAAAGGGAGGTTGAAGATATGACAACATTCTTTCAAGAGCTTGGGAAATCCGCAGTCGAACATAAGGTCTATCTGAGAATCTGCTTGGCAAGCCGCCACTATCCACACATCACCCTTGACAAAGGAATTGAGGCCATCGTTGAAGATCAGCAGGAGCACCAAGATGACTTGAGAAAATACGTTGAGACAAAGCTGAAAGGTGGTCGGTCAAGTCTTATCCGAGGTATCAGAAATGAAATTTGTGAAAGAGCAGATGGAGTTTTCCTGTGGGTTATGCTTGTTGTTCGTTCATTAAATGAGGCCTTTGACAGAGGCAATATAAGCGCCTTGCGAAAACGACTGGACGAAATACCGGCTGGCCTCGATAATCTTTTCACGGACATCCTGACACGAGATCAAAAAGACATGCACGTGCTCATATTCAGCCTTCAGCTCATTCTTTTTGGCCGCCGGAGCCTGACAAGAGAGGAACTCTATTTCGCTGTCCTGTTCGAGAAGACAAATGCCATTGAAGACTATATCGATCCAGAGTTGCATTCAACCACGGTCATGGACAGACTGGTGCTTGATGTTACCAAAGGCCTTGCTGAGAATGCTAAGCAAAGCGGCAGAGCAAAGCCTCCTCGTGTTCGTTTCATCCACGAGTCCGTTCGAGACTTCTTACTTCGGAGGAATGGCTTGGCTATAATCCAGTCCCAAAGAAATGACTCCACAAGCTTCATTGGATTGTCTCATGATCATCTGAAACAATTCTGTTTTGATTATATTTCTGGGATACTATCAGGCAGAGAATTTCTGCTGTCGAGATATACGCCGCAATCCATACAGGAAGCCTTCCCTTTCCTTGACTACGCTATTCGCAATGTCCTCGAACACAGCGATTTGGCACAAGCAGAGGAAATCCCTCAAAAGGAGTTTCTATCCGCATATTCCAACCGGTTCAATGACTTCAAACGCGTCTACAATGTTGTTGAAAAGTATGCAACACGACAATACAAGGATGACTGGTCACTCCTTTATGTCATGGCCCATTGCGACCTGAGTTATCTCATACAAGTCCAACTTGGTGAATCGCATGCTTGGCATTTGGGCGGCCAATATCTGTGTCCAATGGGTGTCGCGTTTCGCAATGGAAACATGACGTCCGTTCGAGCTCTTTTGGGACTGCAGCCGGATTCACAACCCCAAAGTTTGAATGTCGCCATTGAGCCCGAGATGGTTTCTCGCATGACGCAATTTTTCGTCGAATTGGATGGACAGAAAAAGCAGTCCAAATCAAAGGTCAAGAATAGTCAGCGGTTACTATCTTACGCATTCGAGGGCAAGTGCGTGAGCATATTGAGACTTTTGCTTTTCACAAATCTTTTTGATTTCAACGATACTTTGAAAAATGGCAGAAGAACTCCTTTGAGTTGGTTGAGTTGGTCAATTCTCAATCATGAGCCAGGTCTCGTCGAATTTTTGGTATCCGAGGCGAAGGTCAACATACAGGCTGATATCAATAAGGCTGACAGCATCAAAAAGCCCCTCCTCAGGGCCGCTTTCAGATCGGATTATGAGACCAGCAAACCTCCCGGCATGACCCGTTCTGGATGGAGAGAGGCAGACAGACGCATTTTGGATACATTGCTGCGGCAAGATTCACTGGATCTGAAGTACCAAGATGAAAATGGCATGAATGCCGTTCATTGGGCAGCCCTGGCGAATGATGAATCATCGCTGGAACGTCTTATCAAACGCGGATTCGACTACGAACATTGTGACTCCACCGGACGGGACCCGCTGTCTCATGCTGTCGAACACGGTCATGTCAACATTGTGAAGGCTTTGCTTGAGATAGAGGGAATCGAAGTTGACAGGCGTGATCAATCAGGAAGAACCCCGCTCATATGGGCTGTGGCAGGCGATGCGGGTCATCCAATCGAACGAACAATGTCAGTGATTGAAGAGCTGTTCAGGACAAACAGAGTCGACTTCAATGCCCAAGACAGAGACCTCAACTCTGCTTTGGCCAGTGCAGTTCGGAGAGTTAACCCATGGGGAGTTGAAGTTCTGCTGAACTTCGAATCGGTAGATGTCAACAGCAGAGACCTGTACGGACGGACACCACTGATTGCGGCAATCATTAGCAGAACGAACACAGCCATCATCAAAAATCTTCTAGGTTGTGACAGAGTAGATGTTGATGCCCAAGATACCGATGGACGAACAGCCCTTTCCTGGGCTATTGGACCGTTAAACTTCCCCTGTACTATGAAAGGCTATATTAGTACATCCTCTGAAGACTGGGTTTCAAATGTTCAGGCGAAACATATTGAGGTGGCCAAACTCTTGCTGGCGTCCCGAACGCCTGATACTGGTCTGGCCGATGTCTGGGGCCATCCACCAACATGGTGGGAACAGGCCTATAAGATCGTTCTTACTGAGCTAGGAAGTGCCAGGTTACAAGAGAAGTTGAGGGCCAGGCCTTCCCTTCAGTCTCTCCTAGAAGACTCCCATTCTCCACCCGGGGGTGACGCGTTAGTCCAGTATATGGAATTGGAAACCATCAAATCCGAAATGCAACGATTTCTGGATGGGAAAGATATTCTGAAGAGTCGCGTTCAATTCGATTTGAGATACCAGAATGTGAAATTTGGGACAGATTCGGTGCTTGAAGGAACAGATATCAAAATAAATATTTCCCATGACTTAGACTGAGAATTTCAATCGTGACCCTTTTGGAATATTATAACGACAATTGCGGGTGTGCAACACCTGACCACATAAAACCCAATCTAGGTCCCTCACGGTGTATCATATGTGGGCTGTGGAGGTTGGAATGTTTTGATCCTTTTTGTCTCTGGACGTTTTTGGGCATTCGTACATCACGGTGCAAGAGGGGCACAAGCTCATTGAAAGAAAACAAGAATTCAATCATATTAATCAATCCCGATAACATACTATTAGAACAGACGTTTTCGGGCTTATCTGCTTCAATAACTCAGCAGCAAGAGCTCGATTTGGCCAGAACACACCAACCGCGTCTGTACAACTTCAAAACCTTGGTGTTAAGACAGCGATACCCGAGGCCCTAAGGAGACTAGATTCGGATATTGCTGCTTTGGGGCCTAGAGCAGGAGTGAAATGTGATTTATATTTACAAACGGAAAAACCAGCGATCCTGGCTCTGCTGGTGACTTCTAACCAACCATTTTCTCATCTTTTATCTGTTTTCTGCGATCAGAAATCGCAGAAAACAGGTACTTAGAGATACATATGTGGGTGATATAAAACAGAGGCGTGGATTTGTACAGAAAAGTACCAGCTGCTATCTCAAATTAAATACAAGAAGAATATATATAACTGTCCAACAAAAAGCGACATATGTTCAGAGAACAAAGCTTAGATGGTGGCACCGGTGATCTTAACCGTGTAATCTAGACCCTTCTTGACATCATCCGAAAGCTTGAAGCCATCATACTGGATAACGGACTCGGGGGTGTTGGCGACAACAATGCTGGCCTCCTCGTTGGCCGTGAGGTCAGCGGACCCCTTTCCGTTCTTAAGCGAGACGTAGCGCACGGCACCCGACTCGGAGTTGTAGACGGCAAGCGTGGCAGTGAAGGTGCCGCTGCTGGTGACGGTGACCTCGACGGTGCCGACACCGGACGTGGTGAGAGGAAGGATGTTGGCACCCATGTACTGAGGCTGGCGGGCGGACTTCACAGCATAGGAGCCGTCACCCGTGGACTCCACGTTTTCGTAGTTGAGGTCCTTGCGCTGGCTGAAGAAAGCCTCCTGGGCGGCCGAGTTGTCGATGTCAACGTAGGCCATGTGCGCCCAGTAGCTGCCGACGATCTCGGCGACGGAGGCGTCGGTGGAAACGCGCGCCAGGGTGTGGAGGGGCGTCTCATTGCTGCCCTCCTTGTACTGCTTGAATAGCTGGCGGACGGTGTCCTGGCCGAGGCCGGTGTAGTTGTCCGGGTTGGTGGTGAGATAGGTGAAAAAGGGCCAGGCCTGGTAGTAGTTGCCTGACTCGGCGGTGCCGTCGACGATGACCTGGTACGAGTCGCTGATGACCTTGTTGAGCTCGATGATCGAGTTGCCGGCCTCTTGGTTGTGGCTCGAACGCGCCTTCTGGCACAGGGAGGAGGTGATGTAGGTATCGGCGAACCACTGGGCGATGGTTTCCCACCAGGCACCGGTGGCAGTCTGGTCAACCCAGGTGCGGCTGTGGTAGGTCAGGCCATGGCCGTACTCGTGGACCAAGACGCTTGGGTCGGCGGCGAAGTCGGGGAGAACCTCCAGCCAGCTGAGACCGAGAGTTGGGTCGGACTGAAGCACACCCGCAGCGCCTCCACTGAGGCCATCTGTGGCATAGATGTTCTCCTTCCACAGGGTCGAGTTCTGGTCGGCATCATCCAGAATCGAGAGACCGGAGGTAGTGAATTCCATGTCATCAACAAAGCAGGAATAGGCGGCCTCCATCATGCCAAAGACCTTATCAGAACCGCCCGTGGCCGAGCCATAGAGGCGGAAATGGTCCGAGTCCTTGTAGCTGCTGCCTCCAGGGCCAACATCGGGGTTCGCCTTAAAGGAGTCACTGGCACTGGAGCTGGCCTGGGGGGCCGGCGCGGCAGAGGTGCCGGTGACGGAAAGAAGAAGAGCGGCAAGGGCCTGCTTGCTTGGAGACATGGTGGTGTAACGAATGAATGAATTTAAGGAATGAATGATGTGTTACTCCCTCCAGAGACCATGGGCGAGAGGGCAATATTTAAGTCCACCGTCAGGATTGGCCATGGCGTGATGAAATGAAATGCCAAGCATAATTTGAAGCAGCGGGATAGATTTTTATCACGGGTTTCAGGGATTGAGATTGGTCTGAAACATTATCAAACCGGTGTTCGTTCTTCCACTGCAGACTCGAACTACCTGCTGGCTGGGAGAGCGAAAGAGAGCTTGTGGTTCCTATTCCCGAATCAACTCCGCACGAAGTACTTGGACCCGGCGGCCTCTCCGCTCCAAAAGTAGATGTTGTGTAGCAGTTGGACCCTTCATACAGAGTCTACTGACCAGAAAGCTCGAACAGATTTGGCGCGGGGAACTCAAAGAGGAAAGCGAGGACGAACGTTTTCAGGGGAATTGTGGAGCTTCAACTGCGTCGGATTCTCTCCCGTCGTTTCAGAAAGATCGAACCTCCTGAATTGCAGCGACCGCCAAGAACGGATAAATTCTGGCCATACGGCGGACTATTCAAAGAGAGTCCGGAAGGGAAATAAGCGCGACGATCTGATAAACCCCAGCTATTTCGGTGGTGGATGTTTCACTCTCTACTCGGTGTTGTGGACTTCCGTGCGGAGGTTATTCTGTCCCTGGTGGACAACCTTACTTCGTGCTGCACTGAGCCTGGATTGGAAAGTTTTGACAGTATGCATTCAGGTTAGTTGAGGTTGATATGGCAAGGATACCCTTTCCCATCTGGCGACTTTAATACTCAGCAACCTGGGCTCAACAGCGTTGTCTCGTTCAATCCAACTTGCGATTGACTTCACGAAAAGATCTACTCCGTAGTCTCTGTCTGCGACATGTGGAGCTATGTTGAGCCAATCTCCGCTTACTAATGACTTAAGGCTGTAACGATGTGGAATACTATTATGTGAATCTTTGCTCTGCTCCAGCGAGGAAGGGGTTTGTGGACCGGATCGAAACAGACCCTACTCCGGAGTCATCAGACTCGGAGAAATCTCGGACAGTTACGGGCCTTCGTTCAGAACCCTCGTAGATAATCAGCTTGTTGAGGCCATTCTGTTCCGACTCACTTCTAACATACTCTTAGTATTCCTTCTATTTTGTCATAGAAAGTATGCCATTTAATCTTTGAGGCTATCGAAGGTAGAATCAACGCGTTGTTCAAGTTGCTTTGATCGTGGCTCTAAAGGATGGAACTGACAGGTTAGACGTTTCTCCCCAATTTCGATGGTATAAAAAGATATAAACTATCTTACTGCGCCACTCACATAGCAGAGAATACCATGGACTCTGAGCAAATCAATTATAGATTCGATATACCGAAACTACTGCCCATCCAACGTTAGCCGCCTCTGGATGCGGAACCGCCACAATTCCAGCTCATCGGAACATACCAACCGTGCGATCTCCTTCTGATTGGAAATAGTTTCCAAGCACTAGGAGGCTCAAATCAATTTTAGGAGAATAAAGTCAAAATGCTCTCTTAGTAATTCTCCGCAGACATCGGTTGCTGGGCTGCCTTGCAGGATGGCGCTTAAATCGAAAGACATTCAACATGGCGGCTGACAGAGACTTGGAACCAGTAGAGTCCTGACAGGTCATTCCAGCTCTATGGCATTGGGCACCTTGATGTAGAGTTTGGCTAGAACTAGTTTGTGAGCCTTGTGAATCTGGTAGTGAGGGCTTGTGCTTTGCAGACACAACTCGTGATCGAGCCGCGCGAAGGATGCAGGGCGGCTATTGGGACTATTTTTGGCCTGGGGCATTATGAAACAAATTTCCGTATGACATAGTATCACCTGCGTGCTCCTTGGGATTTCTAGTAATTAGAGAGAGGGGTAGGGCATGGGGTGCATTTGGAATGTTTCGATATCTACTCTATGTGTGCCTGATAACCACAACAGAAGAAGTCTATTAGATTTCCATGACTTTTGTTTCCGTTCTTCAGATGCGGTCATCGCGGAACTTCCAACTAAAGAGGCAGTGTATCTTGCAGTAAATGGTCTAGACGGTGGCTTACAGGATTCCTGTTGGTGATTTGGCGCAGGAAGCCCAAGATCCGCCGAGGCAGCTTTGCCCAAGTCGGTGAGAACGAATTCATCCCTCGTGAGTGGTAACGGCAGCCTCCGCTTGTAGTCCTCATCTGAGCAGTTACTGGAAGTCACCGTTAAGCCAGAATCTTATCCTCTCACCCACGACCTTCAATATAAAAGGCCCTCTGATTTCTGCCTCCTTTCTCTTCTCCTTCAACCTCAACAACCTCCATCCTCTCTACTCACCTTCCTACCGATCTCTCTCACTATCCATCTCTCCTGTTACCTAGATTCTCAAATTCTCAATATCAATCCATCTTCTATCTTTTAACCGCCACCATGCTTTTCCGTATCTTCTTTCTTCTCTCTTTCATCATCTTTGGAGTCCTGGCAGCTCCTACTCCTGGCAACGAGCCCAAGGAGCCTGAAATTCCCGACGAATTGGAAATTGGCGTGAGCAATCTTGACCTGGCTGAAGAGTTCGTGAAGATCACCAAGGTCCTCGGCGCTGTCAATGTGAACCACTGCCCGCTCGACAATATCAAGCTGCCTCTTGACCGCACCAACCCTGCTCTCCCCAACCCGGCTCCTGGTCTCAAGTTGAAATACGTCGCTATCGGTCGTGGCACCCAGAACTACACTTGCAATGCCACCGACGCGTCTACCACTCCCAATGCTGTGGGCGCCGTTGCCACCCTCTACGACGCGTCTTGCATTGTGCACCGAAACCCTGAGCTCCTTCACGCGCTTACCGGCCCGTTCTCGCACTTCATTCCCGGCGTGATCCACTTCGTCTCTGCCATCTTCAGTCGCTTAATCCACTCTTCTACTGATACTGTGGTGCTTGGAGAGCACTACTTCGAGGGAAAGACTCCCTTCTTTGACATGAGGTTGGGCGGCTATCCCGACTGGGTTGGTACGAAGAAGGTCGCCAGTGCCGATGCACCCACCAAGGGCAACGACGTGCCTTGGCTAAAGCTTGAGTCTACTAACTCTTCTGGAATCCACGTAAGGTGTCTTGTATTCTATCCACCGTGACCAGACAGTTAACAGAAACCTAGGACGTCTATCGCATCTACACCGCCGGAGGAAAAGCCCCTGCCAACTGCCAGGGCCAGAACCCCTACTTCGTTGTCGACTATGCGGCCGAATACTGGTTCTACGGCAATTGAGCCTTGTTTTTCTTTTGTGATTTTCTCTGTTGACCTGAACTGATCTTGGGAAGACTGCGTTTCCTTTGTGGTACATTTAGTGGTCATCTCATGCGTTCATATGATTTTTTTCGCACCCATGCACTGAAGTGCTTGATCATGTTATCTAGTTTTTAGACTAGTTGAAACCGAGTGGATTCTTCCATTCCGCACTGTGTGTACTCTACCAAATACTATACTCGTAGGCTTAACTCCGTAGATCGAGCGCTAAACCCGAACCGGCATCGGACCGACCCCGCGCAATCGCGGGGAACATCCGACGAGCGGATGCGATGCGTCCAGTTCTTACTATTTATACTGCCTGCCAAGTACCTTCATTCAGCTCTTCTCCATCTTTCAACTAGACAAATCCCTCAATCCCTTGTACATCTCTCACTTCCCCACACTACTACATCATGGAAGACCCCACTCCCCCAAAGCACTACGTCTCCGCCCCCTCCGCAAAGACATTCATCCAATCCATCCTCACCGGCAACGGCGTATCCGCCGACAACGCCGCCATCATCACCGACTGCCTCATCCAAGCCGACCTCCGCGGCGTCGACACGCACGGCACCAACCGCATCCCATCATACATGGAGCGCATCCGCCAAGGCGTACTAGACCCGGCCGCTACCCCAACACTGACGCAGGTGACGCCCGTGGTCGCGCAGGTCGACGCACACAACGGGTTCGGGTTCGTCGGTGCGCAGAAAGGCATGGCGCGCGCGATCGAAATGGCGCAAGAGTTCGGCATCGGGCTGGTCTCCGTCAAGCACTCGAATCATTTCGGCATGTCCGCGTGGGTCGTCCAGCAGGCGTTGGATGCGGGGATGATGAGTCTGGTGTTTACGAACTCGTCGCCTGCGTTGCCGGTCTGGGGAGGTCGTGAGAAGCTCATGGGGGTCTCGCCGATTGCGTGCGGTGCGCCGGCGGGCAAGCAGCGGCCGTTTATTCTGGATATGGCGCCGTCGGTGGCGGCGAGGGGGAAGATTTATAAGGCTGCGAGGCGCGGGGAGAAGATCCCCGGTGACTGGGCGCTCGATGGCGAAGGGAAGCCGACGGAAGATCCGAATCGTGCGTTGGAGGGCGTGATGCTGCCAATGGGGGGCCCGAAGGGGTCGGCGCTGTCGGTCATGATGGATGTGTTTTCGGGTGTGTTGTCGGGCTCGGCGTTTGCGGGCCATGTCACGAATCCGTACGATCCGTCGAAGCCGGCGGACGTGGGCCACTTCTTGGTGGCGATCAAGCCGGATCTGTTCATGGGGTTAGAGGAGTTCAAGGAGCGCATGGATTATTTGTATCAGAGGGTCGTGGGGTCGGAGAAGATGGCCGGCGTGGACCGGATTTACTATCCCGGGGAGATTGAGCAGATTATGCACGAGGAGAGGCTGAAGACGGGGATTCCGTATGTTCAGGCGGAGGTGGATGCGTTGAATAAGGAGGCAGATCGGGTGGGCGTGGATCATGTGGTGGTTTCGGAGGTGAGGTAATGGCTTTTATGTTTTTATGTTTTTATACCTAAAATAAATGCTCTTGAGATTTTGTTTCCTCTTGTACTTTCAATCTAGACATGTTTAGCAATCACCGAAGGGTACTGGCTAGCAAGGAAAACAGCTAACAAGAAGTAGGTCATATTCAATTGTACCCAGTTACTTCAGCTTCCCTTTTAAACGGTAGCTATATCAGACTTTCATAAGCTATACATCAGTATGATAATGGCTACTTAAAATTCTTACTAGTTTCTCTGACCTGAAAAAGATTAATGGGTCCAGGTCTTTGCTATTTACAGCATTGAAACCAGGCATGGCAAAACCATTCCACCAATCTGCCTCAGTCTCATCAAACACAGCACTCGCACGCGAGCCAGGTACAGACACGTCTTCCATGTCGGTCCATGCTTTAATAAACATATTGCAGTTTTTCAGTATCCTCTGTCTGCGTTCCTTGTTATGGGGTTGATTTCAAATCCCCATACACATAACACTGGCGCGCATGTCCATAGCATCTACCTTTATGTAGAACGGGTCTTTATAGTGCTTTTGAAATGCTCTTATCTAAGCATTGATACGCTCAGGGTTGGACTTGTATTTTTGTATGGCTTTGATGTCAATTCGAATGCGGCCTCCATGCGCTGCGTCGTCTTGGAGGTTGGTCTGCGACATCTTGTCTTTAGTAGTCAGCCCATTGATCCAGAGTGGTCGACCTGACGAGAATCAAGTCTCGTACATCAGAGGTTACTCCACGCTGCAACTCGCGAAGCTGATTAACGTTACTGGTACCGTCCATCTTTCCACTGATCTTGCTGAGTAGTGAGTTGGATCAGCAAAAATAAGCCAATGAGGATGCTCGAACTCGTGCGAACTATCCACTGCAGGCCATGGTCAAGCTTTTGTATGTATGATCATATGACGAGCAATCACTGCTGCTGGAAGCTCCCACTAGAAGGTGGAGGATCCCAGAATGATGCTGATTGTGAAATCTATTGTAGGAGAGAGATAGTCAGGTCATGAAGAGGTAGTTTGATGTCGGAGGTTTTCACTTGTTAGCGGAAGATTCCAGCAGTTCTGGTTGCTTGTCACAGGATTATGTCTATAAAAGGTCAATCATGACCAGCAGCAGATAGAATGAATTCAAGCATCAGCATTGACTCGTTGACTTTTCTTTCCTGATCATACGTGATTGTGGAGGTCTGATATCTCATCCACTATTATTATCTCTGTTACCTCTCCTCTCTCCGCTGATTGAAAAAACAGCCGAGCAAACCGTCTTCTGCGGAAATTTGATAAGCCTGACACATACAAGTCACGACCCCTACCGAGATTGACTACTCAAAGAAACCAGTGGAAAAAAATGGAAGAAATCGGTCCCATCCTTGATCAACTTCGCAAGTTGGAGGATCCTGCAGGGGGAGATTGTATGATTGATTCAAACTCAAGCACTTTGGACGATGTGATTTTCATCAGATCAAACACTCTGGACGAATGGAATGGCAAAAGGGCAAGCCAGAATATCGAGCCCCATAGTATCCTAGCTCATGGAGGCCGAATTTCTGCTGACATCAGAACAATCCAAATGTTCAAGTCCATCGAGTCGTCCAACACTGAGCGCGTGATTGCCTGGATCGAAGCTTTTGAAAAATATTATGGAGTCCCATTCGGCTTGATAGAAAGATGTATCTTTTATACACCTCAGCAGATACTACGGGTCATGGATAGGCGCGCTAGCGTTCATGCCATGAAAGTTTGGAACAAGCCCTGCAACAAAGAACGCGGACAGAGAATAGTGGACAATTGCAATGCGGCTATCCAAATGTGGAAAGAAGATGCCAAAAGCATGCTTGTACTTGGCTCATCGGCAAGGGCCTTGCTGGACAAGATTGATGAGGATTGGTGCGTAGGGTTTTCCCTTACTGACCATTCCGACGATGTCTAGATTGAGATGTTGTTTTTTGCTCGGTTGGTATGGGGATGAGTCACGGGATTGATCTTCTCAAATCTCAGACGGAAGATGTGAAGGCTGAAATGATCTTGACATTGAGATGGAAGATCGTGGGAGTGAGGCCAAGGTCCAGAGTGAGCCCGGAGAAGTTATTACTGCATCCATGTAAGACCTCTTTAGGCTGGTAGAGACGGTTTAGATGAATAAAAACGCATTCTTGCTTAGATTCAAAAATTAATATTGTAGATATGTTTAAGATGCCTGCTAGTTTGGATGTTTAGTATGTGGTAAATCACCTAACACAATTTTACCTTTGTATCGAGCGCAAGACACATGATCCATAATGCGGTACTCTATGACACGCTGGTATTCGATTAAAGACAACGTGGGACGGAAAAGAGAGTTTGGATATGATTTCTGCTATCATTTAGTAATTCGATGAAAAATAGTAATTCGCTGTCTTTGATATCGTGATCGTATAGATCGCAATCACATGACACTATGGCGCAGTGCATGCGTTAGCAACTTAGGATTCAGGAAGACTCGCCACAGCCACACCTGAACTGCCATGTGTTCAAGCATGCCGTCTTTTCAGCTTTCAACCTGCCGGAAGCTCCGACAAGCTCTAGACATGGTTGACTGGTCCGAGGAATGATCTGCTCCTAAGAATCCCCGTGGGTGGCCAGATGCAAGGAGATGGTTTGGTTTGGTTTGGTTTGCCAGGAGCTCCGTATTCCGTCCAGGCGACAGAAAAGAAACAGGAAATCCGTCTACCTGAGTGGCGACGCAGGGTAAAGGAAGGCTCGATTGCAAGTTTCTATTATTATTTGTTGCCATTGTCGACAATGGTGTGTGTGCTTTGTTTGGATTTGTGCCGTGGTCATTCATGCTCTGAGTCAGCAGCGCGGATAATGTCTATCACGTGATACACGTGACAACGCCTCCCCGAAGCGGAAACCTCAGCGGCCGGTCGCTGCGCCGCGAGAACGCGTCCGCCTCACCGGTTACGATCTGGATCGATTTGTTATTCACACCTCGATTCTACCCTCCCATCCATCCTTTGAACATTCTTTCAAACCGGCGCATAATGCGCATGATCTTTTAAGCTCGAATTCCATCGAAAATATCCGAAACACGATCTCTTTTGTCCTCCTTTGATCACCCGAACCACCGAGTTCGAAACCTCTCGTCCTTGGCCTTTGTCTCGTCGCAAGATATCTTGAACGACTCGATCCCTCTCTGTCTCTCGCTTCCGTTCCTCGAACCTTCTCTTGTTTTTTTCGTCGATTGACCTCGTTTTCCGCCTGCAATTGAACCCTCTTCCCTCAAATTATACCCGAAAACATGACTACCGACTACAGTAAGAAGACCAACGCCGAGCTGGTGGATATCCTCAAGTCTCGCTCGCTTCCTCATACCGGAAAGAAGGCGGAACTGGTTTCGCGCATCCAGGAGGACGATGCGAAGACCCAACCCGCTGAGCCCGCGCCGGCCGCCAAAGCCGATGCCGCGGAGGACGTGATCGACTGGGAGGATGACGACGAGCCTGCTGCCGCCGAAGCCGCGAAGCCCACCACGGAGGCCAGCGCCGCAACTGTTGCTGCTGGTGGTAAAGGCCCGGTACCGAACCCTGTCGCAGTCCCTAATCAGAAATTAGACGTCGATCCCGCTACCACGGAGGACCTGAAGGTGGAATCCAAGGGTGAACCCAAGGGGGATGCCCCTGCGCCGGAAGGTGCTGAGGCAGAGCCCGCCACATCGTCCGAGACCGCTCAGCCTGCTGAGGAAGAGAAGCCGGCCGTCGATTACTCCATTGGTCTTGCCACTACGGAATTGGAGGAGGAGCTGAAGAAGCGCAAAGCTCGCGCGGAGAAGTTTGGTATTACGGAGGACAGTCAGGCCGCCATCGCCGAGGCGGAGAAGAAGCTCGAGCGGGCCAAACGCTTCGGTGCCGAAGGCGGGGAGAAAGAGGGCGCTGGAGTAGAGAAGTTGGACGCGGCGCTCCCCAGCGAGAACCGCAAGAGAGGTCGCGCCGAGAACGACCAGGGAGAGCGCGGAGACAAGAAGCGTCACTTCGGCAGTCGGGGCAACTTCCGGGGTCGTGGCAATCACCACGCCCGTGGAGGCCGCGGTGGACGTGGCCATGGACGTGGCTTTCGAGGTGGTCGTGGTGGCCGCGGTGGACGCGGGCATGACAACCACCGGGGACAAAGACCTCACCCCAACACAAAGGATAGTGGTATGAGCGAGAAGGACAAAGCTGCCATGGAAGCGAGAAAGAAGAGATTTGCCACCGCATAATCTAGCTGAAAGAGGCCCCAGATGTCATGCTGTGTCATTGCCATTTTCATTTCTTTTTCCTTCTAATGTATCTTCGCTTTTTATCACGAGTTATTGGCGTTTTTGTGTTTTATGGGAAATTCTACCGTTGCATTTGAATAATCGTTGTCACCATAGGAAAAGCCGCCGGGCGGGAATATATGAATGTACTGTAGTCTGACTTGAAATTTGACATCTCGAATCAGCGTCTGCACGGCGACCACGGAAATGCCTGTAGATAACTGGCAACTAAGGCGATCAACAATCTGATCGGACATTTCTGGATCTGGACAAAGAACCGAGTAAGTCACACAGATATGCAGTCATCAGTAATGAGCCCTTTTCTTTTTTTTTTACCCCTATCTTTTATTTTCTGTGAGAGAATACTGGAGTGATTGCAGACAACCGATGGCGTGGTCTGGTATGACGGTGTCACCGCAATGACGGCGGCCTCGTGGAGCGACACCGACACACGCCAGCTGAAAAGCAGTGCATTTGGTTCCTGCAGCAAACCAGCGCCCGGTCGCGCGAAAATCCTACAGACTAAGACTTGCGCAAGGAATTTCCCCGATCGGATCTGATCGACATCCAGTCACTCGCGGTTGTTGCAGAGATCCGTCGACTCTTACCCCTCTCAGTCTGTTCGCGGGTTGACACTGGATATCCCAGCACCCAATCCGGCTGTTCAAAGCCGACCAACAACTTGTTATTTGTAGGCCGATCTGTGATTGGCATCTTGTCAGCATCGGCGGAATCGTGTCTATAGTGTCTAGACTTGTTCCGAGACTCGCAGCGGCCAGCGGCACAGTGATCGTGTTATGTAGACAAGACGCCCCTGCTGGTGCTGTGCTGAGATTTTCTTTAATTTGGCTAAGCGCCCTTCCCCACCAGGATCACAGGTATCACGAAAGGGCCATTGCTTTTTATTCTGACGAATCCGCGCCCCGTAGGCAACATTTTGCCCGCGGTGCTAAACCGGGCGGATAGAACGCCCATGTCGCCCCGCCGTCAAGCTAGTGTCCGTCCGTCAATCATCGACGCCTCCGGGCCTCGTCCACTTAGCGGTGGATCGAAGACCCACGGCTCAGCGACTCCACATCCCCCTGGGATCAGAACCATGATACGGGATGGGTGTACTCCGTCTGTACTCCGGAGTAGATAGAGGATTGCCCAGGTCCCCACCGGACCGTCCTAGGTCTCAGCTGTCGTATACCACGTCGCCTTGCAGCATGGTGACTGGTTCTTTGGCGGTTGAACCGTTCTCATTTCACAAACCACCGTCTATTGCGACAGTGGATCCAGCCGTGGTTCCGCGGGGGTCAGTGACAGTACAGTCACTTGTGAGCGTTGCTCAATTTTCTGGTTCGATGGTTCGGGGCGAACCTTCCAGGTCGTTTTGGCTTTTCTCCGGCAGTCTATCCAATTTGCCACGGACCAATGAGAATATCTGACGACGGAAAGGATTGGGAACGCGGAGGACAAAAGAATGACAATAAAAACAGAAATCTTCAAGCGAGAGCGTCGTACATTCGGTCGCCAGACATGATGAAGGCACAAAGTCGGACTCGCCGGGCAGATCGGCAGGCGGCAGTCAGTGACCACCACCTGACTTGCTGACTGGCTTTCGGCGGTGGGAAATTGTCCGAACCTGCTCGAATCACAATTCTCGCAGCTTCGCCCGGCTGCAGGAGCTCCCACTAACCCTATAGCATTCCGTCGTTATTTTAATAATAGCTGATGCCTGCATCGGCTGTCGTTGGTGATTCATGCTCCCTATTCCCCTCTGCCTTCGAGTCCTGCGCCAGCGGCCGATTCTGCCTACGACGGACTTCCCGCTATCTCACGCCACTGACTAGCCTCGTAACCTGTCAATTGCCTCCATGCCCCAAAGCCCCGGAGCCAGCGATGCCACGATGCAGCACTTTACCAGTCAGAAGCAAACAAACCGTCCCGTCAAAGTGGGCCGCTTTAGTGACTCCATTCCTCTGCTTTCCGCCGCGCACGATCCTGTCACTTCAGTCCAGTCAGGATCAAGGGTCACGACCCTGGACGCTCAACACTAATGGCGACTACTTCGTACCTTGTGAACTTGGCGATCCTGGGTCTTGTTATTTTTGTTTCTACTATTTTCCCCTTCGTGCTATTGATAACAAGCAGGACAAGCGGCAGCTCTTGCGCCAATGATCTTCCCCGTCACATCGGCTCTCACCTACGGAACCGACGTCGATCGCACAAACCGCGCCAGGATTTCTCGCTGCGGTCTCTATATGGACCGTTTAACCTACGAATAGGCATCGCGCTCCCCCACTACACGGGGCTGTCGCAACGGGGTCAAAAATTTTAGCGCTGGCAATCCTCGGCCTTGAAAAAGTCCAGACTTATCCTGGTCAGGTCAATGCAAATGCATGAACCATTTTACTCCTCTCCCCCCTTCTTCTTTCCATATTCTTCGATTTCTCTCAGCAGCTGGGCTCTGTTTTTCTTTTTCTCTTGTTCTTACTTGATCCGGGTTTTAGGTTATCTCTGACGTGGTCGTGCAGACCCAGCTTGACTCTCTTTTCGCATTTTTAGCCACTGTGGACGGTGACCCCATACTGTGGCGGAGCGGGTGCATATTTTTTTTCTTCCTAAGAAATAAGCAACCTCATAATCAGTTAATTGCCAGCGATTTCGTTCCTTCTTTTCTTTTTTTTTTCGGCTTTCCCATCTGCTCCGTGTTTAGACAAACTGGATGTCTTCGATAAACTTCTTCGGCTCACGCTGCTTGGGTTTCGTTTTTTAAATGCTGTTCCACGATTGAACTAGATATCCACCGTTCATACGGACTTTTTCTTAATTACCCTCTGCCTCTTGTCGCAATCATATGATGCTGCCTGGAGTCTCATGGGCATCGTTCGAGCCCTTGTAATTATGTGCTGATGGTGAGTTGCGTTGTTTCTATACACAATGCCTCGAATCTGGACCTCAGCTCACGGACACAGTCGCTTGGAATTTCTTCATAAGGACGGAATGATTCCAAGCCCATATTACTTTTTCACCCACCGCTGGATTTATAGTCTTCGGACTGAAACTACCGACGACCGCCTAGTAACACCATGTCGTCGCACAAGTCTGATGGCGGTCGAATACCCCGGCTTAGGGGTGTTGCATCTCAACCACGCAGCGTGTCATCGCCGATGATTACTGCGCCGGCAAAGCAAACGGGCCTCCCTGGATCGGTGCCGCCAAGAGCTCAGATTGGTCCCCCACTCCCTTCTAATAGGACTAGCAGAGTACCCTCCTTGTCCGTGGCTGAGAAGGGCCAGTTAGGTGCTCGCTCAAACCCTTCCAGAATACCGTCTAGTCAGGGCCTTCGATCGTTCTTACCCCCGAGGTCGACTACGCATCCACTGCCCGCCCCATCGGGACCTACTGTGTCCCCTGGTATAAACGCGAACCTAGGGGTACCGCAAAGCTCGTATTCAGTGTCAATCTCTTCGAATAATAGTCCGCCACTCTCCGCTCGCAGCCGGCCACGGAACGTTCTTCGAAGGAAGGCTCCCACAATTGGACAACATACGACAGAGAAACCACCAGCCACCATGGAAATCATCAAACCCGAAAAACTAAACGTAATAATTCCAGACGATGCTCAGTCCAGCAATGGAAACATGCACTGCCCTCAGCCCTTTGCGAGCCCAAAGCAGAGAGATCAGCTATACTCAACCCCATCTGCCGTTCGAGAGAGGAATGTGAGTGGTACTCCGGACAAAGTATCTTACGGCCCTAAAGAGCTTGCCAGCCTTCGAACCACACTCAATACACAGAACCTGCCGCCACCAACACCCAGTTTCGCGTCCGCCAGCAGTCCCTCGACCAGATACTCTGGATCTCCTGGAATATGGAGTCGCACCTCCACTCCGACTTCGTTATCCTCATACTCCCCGGGTATTGTTCAACCGGTCAAAGCTGGCTCCCGCTTGAGACAGCCTAGCCCGTCTCAAACGAGACCCCCGACTTTTTCACCTCGGATGCAGCAGACCCCGTCACCAAGCAATCCAATGAGCTCAGGAGAGTTCATATCACCGGTCTCGACCCAGGGAGCAGACTCAACCTCCTCGTTGACCAGGCTCAGACAAAGTGGCCTTGTGACAGAACCCGATGCTGGGAGGGACCCATCTACCAACAGTAGTATTCCCCAACGCAAGACGTCAATCAAATCTAGTCTTCCTAGAAGGTCCAGCGGGCTGGCTGAATCAAGTCGCAGTGCACCTGACCCGAAGTCATCCAACATCGAGTCACGTGGACCGTTGAAGAGAGGAGGGTTATCCCTCAACACGGCACAAGTACCACGGAGACCAAGTAGAGAAGGCACCCACCAACTTGAATTGGAGCCGTCACCAGTGGTTCAGAGCAATCTGTCTCCCGAAACAGTGACCGGGCATAAGAGACGCGGGTCTGTCGAGAGCTCACTCACCATTGAGAAATCCCCACTGTCGGTGAACCAGTCCGCGGCCACCTCTGTGGATTCGCTACATTCTCGAACATCTTCTCGGATTCCATCGCGCCTACCACCATCTCCGGAGCTATCCCGCAAACCACCCCAGACAGTAACAAGAGATTCGAAAACACCTCAAACTCCTGTCAGTCCTGGCAAGCCACGACGATTTGGACTCTTTTCCAAGAAGTCTAAACCAGAGCTTGATACTAAATCATCGGATGAAATTCGCCCCACTCGCAAGGGTCCGGCTGCTGGAACTGGCCATGAGGGGTACGGGAGATATGGGCAGCGTGGACGCAAGGCAAGTGTTGGCAGCACCGGCGGAGCTAGAGATAGATCGACTAGCACGACCAGGAGCGTGTCCAAGTCTGTTTCTAGCAGCAAGGGGAGCGACAGAGGTCGATCAGACTTTGGGCTCGATGACTTCTTGCTTCACCGTTTGGAGCCTGTGATCATACCGGGTGGTGGCATTGATGGAGCGGCCCTGATTCGAACGCAGAGTGAACAGAGTTCAAGCGGCGTCAGTACCACGTCCACAACGAACATGGCACCGCGCTCCAAGATATCACAATCACCTGTCTATTCCACCGATTCCCTAGCCACTTCGACAGGGACCGTGGAGAAGGCTCGAGACATCCACCAAAGAAATATATCGCAAGTGGAACTCAACCATGACCAAGTAGCTCGAGGTGGCTCTTCGAGCTTACATAGCACCGGTGGTTCTGGATTGAAACCGGAGCGAAAGATCTCGCAGGCCGATGGGATCAGACACGAAAGGTCTCAGGCGAGTACATTGGCATCTTCACCAGAGTCCAAGGCATCGAACAATACGAAAAAGCAAGAGAAAAAGTCCCCGAAGAAGGGTCTTGGTCTAAAATGGAGTTTCTTTCACAGAAGCAATGACAGTACTGCGAATAAAGAGCCGGAGCCATTGACTTCTCCTGTTCCTCAGCTCCAGGCTGCAATTTCGACTGTCAAATCCCATCGACCAGTTGCACACTATGCCTTTGTGGATACCGATTCAGATCCCTTGGAGGAGATTATTCACAACATTGAGGATTCGCCTCCTACGGAAGATGACGGGGTCAACTCACCAGTTGAGATACCGGCTGCGTTGAATATCAGGAAGCCAAGTCCATCCATTCTTCTTCCGTCGCCACCGAAATTACAAGGTGAATTCACCAGGAACGGTCCGCCCTCGCCAAAGGTTTATTTCACAAGGAACCCTTTTGATCCAAGCCCCCAAGCGCAGGCAGAGCCAGTACAGGACAAAGAGCAATTTCTGGAAAAGCGCACCAGTAGACTGGCATCTATTGGGCGCATCCCACGTGTTGTGTCCAGGAGAGAAAGACAGCATAGACCTGCGTTTCAATCCTTCTCAAGGCCATTCAGTGTGGCTGAATCACCTTCCCTAACGGCACCAGTGGATAGACCAGCTGAATTTTCACCACCTCGCCCTACACCCGAATCCCAGAGACCCAAACCTCCGCGTGATCGGCACAATCCCGCTTTTGATTTGACTCAACCATTTGGGGATCCGACGACGACGCAGAGCATCCTCGACTTCATTGCTGGACCGTACTCAAAACACGAGTTCCTCACATTTTCTCCTGGAAATGACTCTATGATCTCAACTTCCAGCGGATCAGAGAGTCTTGCCGCTGTCACAGCTGTGATACCCAACCCGGAGTCAGAGCTCAATGAGGATGAGGTATGGGGGGAGTATGATGACCTGATTGACCATGTCCTATCTCCCGAGACTACGAGGTCCGTTTCTCCCGGTGAAAACGATGCCGAAGGAAAGCTTGAATTGGCAACCATGGCTAGTAGAGCGCTTCAAGCTGAACTGAATGGTCAAGCAGATAAGCGTGTGCGCTCTTCTCTCATCGACAATCCGGCTTTGGCACTTACTCCGGCATCGCCACAATCAAGTAATGGATCAGTTCACCTTCGCCGGTCCAGGATCGTGTCTGCTTTGCATTCATCCATCGCCCCGTCTTCGCAGCCTTCATTCAGTGACATTATAAAAGCATACTGCGATGATCAACCAGAGGGCGAAGCGCTTGACCAAATCGATCAAGCTACTATTGTACCCACGAACAAGCAATCGCTTTACCCCAGCTCTCCTCTAAACCCATCTCCGAGCTTTGAAACCTGTCGGCAACGGAATACCATCTTGTTTGACATTGCCGAACGAGATCGAGAAGGGCCCACGGCACAGACAAACATTCGATCGGGGTCATTGATGACGAGTCGATGGCTATCGTTTGGGCGCGTTCTCTTCAGCCCTGCTCACAACCATGTCAAAGATGGAGAAGACGAGCGAATCCTAGTGGTGGATGGTCTAGGAAATGACGACTGGTCCTTCTACTGTGCTCTCACCTATCCAAACGCTGAAGTGCACTGTCTGACTGATGGACCTGCTCCCGCTACATTCAAGCACCCTGCTGCCTGGCAACCGCCTTCCAACCATCATACCATTCATCACGCGAGCCTTGAAGACCAGTTTCCGTTTCCGAAGGGGAGCTTTACCGTGACGGTCTTGCGTTTCCCGGCCGCTTGCTCAGAGTCTGCCCAAAATAAGATCGTATCGGAATGCAAGCGCGTGCTCCGCCCCGGTGGGTATATCGAGATGAGCGTGCTCGACCTGGACATGGTCAACATGGGCATCCGGACCCGAAAGGCTGTACGGCAGCTGAAGGAGAGAACCTATCTTACCGACCCCAACATTAGCTTGAAACCCGCCAGTGACAGCATCCAGCGAATGCTAGGCCAGCATGGGTTTGATAGCCTCCGAAGATGCGTTGTACGAATCCCGACTGCGGGAATAATTGTCCGATCATCCGCCTCGTCCTCTTCCACATCCTCGTCGAATCCGTCCACAATGGCCACCAATACCACCCCTTTCACCGTCTTCTCAGGCCCCTCCACCTCATCCGTGAGTGCACAGTCCAAGGCCCACGGAAAGTCATCCTCCAATGACACCGACCTGTCGCTGGGGGATTTGCTGTCTGATCCCTCCCCGTCTCCTGCGAACGACGAATCCATCCGCAAGATCGTGGCCAAGGTCGGCCGCTGGTGGTACACCCGATGTTACGAGATCCCAGTCCTTCCAAATGGCGACGCCGACCTCAGCATCTGGGCCGACCGGAAGGTTCTCCGTGAATGCCAAAAGCGAGGCACCGGGTTTCGGCTGCTCATTGCCTATTCCCAGAAACCCAGCGAGAAACGAAGAACTGCAAGTGTTTGATTTGATTGACTTCTTCTTCCTCAAGATGACCACGAAACGTCCCATGATGACGATGATGACTTATGAACGATATTATTTCGCTTACCAACCAAACCAATATGATAATTAATGACCCGTTCGGCTTTCTGGGTTTGATGACCGATGCATGAAATGACATGAGAAGACAAAATAACAGACTGGTGATATTTGTCTTGTATTTTCGAAGCATCTATTGGCGCTGTGCAACTGCTACTTGATCAACCACTTTTGCCATGTTTTGGCTAAGATTTCGATTCTTTTTGTACACCATGAAGCCGGACTTTTGGGTGGATTTTTGTTTTGATTTTTCTTTTCTATTACTTTCTTCCAACACCATGATACCATATATGCCATGTGACTATAATAATGCACGGGAGCGTTTCTGATCTTGACCTATTCCCTCTGATCCTATTAATCTCCTGAGTCGTCTTTCCCCAAGTACCATCAACATCTATCCATCCATGTGACTGACCCCTCTCAGACAAACTCGACCAAGAGAAGACAGACAAAACAAAAACATACAACAGCCGGGATTCGCTGGTGGTCACCCACCCAACTACTAACCGACCGGCGTGAGGCTTGTGTGCAGTTAGTAGTCGGGTAGATGCCTTTAAACCGGCAACCCTGGCAATCGCCAGCGCGAATACCCTGGGCGTGTGTTGGTTCTCGGCAGACAGGACACTTCCCCATTGCTCCAAGTCTTCCTGCGCATGATCTGCAGATCATGTGCCCACATAGAATAGACACCCAGCGATCTGGTTGCATAAAGCAGATTTTGCACTCTACAATACGCTTTCCCCTTTGACGGGAAAGTTCCTTCTCCGTCTTTTGGTGCCTTTTCCTCTCCTGATGAAGTTCATCTCGAAGTACGCGATTTTACTCTTGCAGCCGTTGTGTTTTATGGCTGACTGCCTTTCGGAGCTCCTTAACGGCGTCGTCCTCCATTACCTATCGCGCTAGCCGAGCAGAAACAGGCATATCCACCCAAGCCTCGAACATGCTTAATCCACTATCTGAAAGTGCGTACACCTGCTTTGACATGACTAGCCAATCAAAATACTACGAAGAATAGCCGGCATGGTAATTCCCTAGCGTATGACGCAATCCAAGGCAAGGATGGAAATCCTCATGAAACCCCGCATCTTCAGAATGAAATGGGGATACTGACAGACCCCAAGGAATCAAGATGCGCGCTGCATTACAAGATACCGTTTCAAATTACACATAAATCCCATCATCCCACTCTGTCACCACCTCCAGACCACAACAGAGCCAGAAACTATGGCCCCCTCAGCCGTAGAAGCCCCGGTCTCAACCGACAGAGTCCCCGTCGAACCATGGACTCGTCCTGCACCTACAACTAAGAACCTCGACTGGGCCCCGCTGGTCCAGATCGACCTTTCCCGCTTCGACGAGCCCGGCGGAAAGCAAGAACTGGCCAAACAACTATACGATGCAGTCACTCGCGTTGGATTCTGGGTGGTGGTTGGCCACGGACTCGATGATGATCGGGTGCTTCGCCAGTTCAGCCTTGGGAATGCGTTCTTCAAGGAGCCGTTGGAAGAAAAGCGGAGCGTTGCATGCAACTTCGCCGAGGGGGAGTACTTCGGGTATCGGGAGAATAAGCGGTGGATTGCGGATACGGGGGTGAAGGACAATATCGAGGCGGTACGTACATTAATCAACCTTTGCGATGTTAGAAGCATAGCTAATAAGCAGATAACTAGCTCAACATCCCTAAAGCAATTCCTGCATGGGAGCACATCCCCAAACCCCGGATCATTCGACAGAACTACGATGAGATCGCGAGCTTCCACCGCGACCTCTTCGATACGGTCATTCGGAAGCTCTTCATCTTAATAGCGATTATCCTCGAATTACCAGAAGACTACCTCCTCAACGCACATGCCTACGATGAGCGATCGGATGACCACCTCCGGTATATGCTCTACAACACCCGAACCCAAGAACAATGGGACAAGGCGCAGGCGTATACAAAAGGCGGACATACCGATTACGGCAGTCTCACCCTGCTGTTCTCGCAGCATGTGGCTGGTCTACAGATCCGAACGCCCGAAGAGGAGTGGAAGTACGTCAAGCCTGTGGACCGGGGGATTACATGCAATCTTGGCGAATCTACGTCCTTTCTTACAAACGGTACGCTCCTAGTTTCTTCCGAATACGAAGCTCTTCGTCCACTGATGGTAGACAGGATTCCTCAAATCCACTATCCACCGGGTTGTCACGCCTCCAGCGGATCAGATCAGGATCCCCCGTCTAGGACTGCTCTACTTCTGCAGACCTGGAGACCAGGCTATCATGAAGCCGGTGCCGTCGCCTTTACTGGATCGTCTTGGTTTGCTCACTGAGGACGACAAGGATGGCAGTAAGCCTGCTGCAACAGGGACAGAATACGTCCGCGCTAGGGTCAAGGATGTGCATCACCGGCCTGTGATTGATCATTCCGAGAACGCGTCGTTCGAGTTCAAGGGACTCAAGGTGCAGAATTTCTATGAGTAGATATGCACCACGATGCAACCGCAAGGCACCGCAGCTGAAGTGTTTGTGTGAGAATATGAGCGCCATGGTCTTGACTGGAAGGTTCTGTTACTAGGGCTGTTCCAGAGGATGGTTCACAAGGCCTTTTCCCTCTTGGCTGGTGGTCTATTCCAGGTCGAGTCTCACATGATCGATTTCCTCACAAGAGGATCCTTATAAGAAGGGTTCTCTCACAGAAAGGTCTTCTTAATCTCGTAATTCTACGTTGATTACACTCACGTGGCCATGCACTTAAAATCCTACTTATATAATAGGAAATACATGACAGCTAATATAGAAAGCTCTTTATAAGCCATATCACGACACAGAAAATGTATCCTATTCCGGCCCTTGCTTTGAGAAGCCCGACCTATTCTTCTTTATATTATATTTGTAAGTGCGCCTTAAGTCCCGCCACATGTCTGCTAATAATTCATGGAAGGCGGCTCCCATGCGCAGGCGTTTCACAGGGGATGCCGGCTCTGGCTCATCGAGCACACGCGAAACTAATGACTGAAACTTGTTATCGCTGATAAACTGGCCTTTGGCGGTAAGCTTTTTCTCCTCGTGCTTGGAAATAAGAAATATTGTATTATTATTATTAATAGTAGCTGTACTATAATATTCTTTTGGACCGAGGCTCTACATATTCTTGATATATAATAAATAATCTTTCTGAGTATACTTTGTCGCAAGATGTTCTAGTAGTGACGGGTCTGACGGATCTACTTGTAGGCGGTCTGATAACCTCCAGTTGTCTTGCTTATAGCTCTAAATGGTAATGCTGACATTTGCCAGGGCTTCCCCCGCTGGTGCAGTAATATCACCAGGGGGGCTGTAGCTACGGACACTGCTATCACCCGACCAGCGACGTGATGCTGGCTCCCGCTCCTGAGTCACATCCGTTGGCTCAATCTGCTCTAGTCGAGGAACTGGAATGACTATGTGGGCGGGCGAAGTTGTGAGTTATGGTAGGGGGAGGAGAGGCTGTTGGTGCTTGGGAGTTTCATGTGTGGCTTTTGTTTGGTGAAATGATTATCGTGTTGAGGTGAGTTGAAGCGCTGGGGAAGTTATTGAAATATGCGAAGCCCGATGTAACTCTGGTTTCCTGTATGGAATAGCTTCAATCTGGACAGGAGCAATTGAGGCCCATGATATTTTCTCCGTTATTCACTTACAACTATCTCATTATCACAACATGAAGATAGTGACAGACGGATGTTTGTTCGCATAGAACTCATATTCCATCTCTAGATGGCCAATTTCCGGGAGCTTGGATTACGTTGTCTGCAAAGATTGGTAGGCATACCCGGTGTGGTCAGCGATGGATAGTATCAGGTGTAGCAGCGCTCGTCTCATTATCAATTGTCTATGCTGATTTATTTGCCGATACGAAAGGCTCTTCCGCATGCGTCGTAAACGATCGTTCGGGGCGCGAAGCTAATATGGTTCTGGAATTCCCTGCTTCACTCTATGCGTATCATGTCAGTCTTTGCCCTGCGGTAGAAACACTGACGAATGATACTTAGCTGCTCTCTCGATTCGAGATGGCGTGAAGGTTTCAGCAGAATCTAGAGATAGAATATGGAGTGGGATAGCATCACGAGGGCACGAGTCTCCCAATTTATGTTTTCATCAAACCCAACACAGAGTCAGAACAGCCCTCTGACATCCTCTGCAGACTGACAGGAACCTTCACTCTGATCACGCGGGGTATGGCTCGACAAATCCCGAATATGCCATTCTGCTGAACTCTGAAGGCATCGTATTCCGACCCGACCGAGAGAAAGACCGCAGATACGGTGGAACGTGGTCTGCCACGCTGTAGGCTAGTATAGTTTCACATCACAAGCACTGTACGACTTCGCGAGTCAAACCTGGGAAGCGTGGGAAGGGCTGACAAGGATGGCGGTTTCAACCAAAGAACAGAACCCGGTAGATCATTCCCACTAGTCGGCTTCGAAGGATGTCTTCTCCTGATCCACCATTAGCCCTATGGCCGTCCGGGTCTTCGAATGTCATGATTCAGGGAGATCAGCCCATCCCGAACGCTTATTCACCGATCATGCAATTGTGCTCAGCATCCATGTTCCCGGGACGTCTGGCCAGAGGCTTCCGGCCGAAAGATCGTTTGGTTTGAAGGTTTGAGTCATCGCTTGGGAGATTGCTCGATGAAGTCGAAAACGCCAATGCATCAAGATATCGGACTTCGCTCGGCCAAAACGCCTCCGATAATCGGATCTGCACATGTGTCATTAGAAGATTCTCACTCTTCCTCTGGTTCCGATTACACTCACCTTCTATCATATTCTGCAGCCGAGAAGACATCCAGGCGCCAGGAGTCCACCCCTCCCTTCATTGCCACAAGAATGCCTCGACCCAGACTTCTTCCACCCATCCCTCGTCCACACGAAATCCTCCCTCCGTCGCCACTGACAAAGAGGCGAGCAGCAGCCCGCGTCTATGATAACATCATTGGCGCCCTCCGTAACTCCACCACGCCAACAAAGCGTCCGCACGCCACGCGCTGGGCACCAGCCACCGACGACCGTGCTCACCATCGGCCTGTGTAACGGCGACGGGCGTTAGCGCTGAGCAGGGGTGGTCCGTCATTCAAGTACGGGGTAGGCAAGGGAGCATGGGGTGCATTGATGCAGTAATTGGAGACGCTGATGACGACGGAGGGGGTTATGATGGGGGCATTGGAGAATGAGTACGGAGGGTAGGTAGCGTTGATGGCGACATGGGGGACAGGAAGAGGGAAGGTCCAAAGGATCGCATGAGAATGTCTCGTCTACCTGCTCTCCTGTCGACCGCTACAAGCCAATGACCGGCCCGAATCCTCAGGTGTCGAGCTCGACCCCGCACGGAACCGCGCGTGCGTCCACAACGCCATCCTTTCAATGATACACCTTCCGTCTGAGCTGTCAAACACTCCTCCCTCTCCCTCTTCCTTCTCCTGCACCCCGCAGTCCTGTCTCAGCGTTGCCAGATCCGGCGAAGAATATAGCTCCGGCCGATGGAGCTTCCTCGTCGCGGGTGGGGGCAAGGAAGAGAGGGAGGGGACAAGGCTTATCGCGCTCGGATCTTCGGCTGATCCCGTCTGTGTCTGGGGCTAATGGTCTTGTCGTATAGCAGCGCCGCAGCTCCTAACTACTGCGTAATGCTTCCTCTTCACATCATAACAGAAGCATGCATATCTCCCGGTCCGGTGGTAAGACACAGCGTCCATACGACGTGTACGCCGGCCGCTCTTTGTGCCCGTAGACGGCTCGCTTGCTATCCGGACTAATCGGAACGGAAGGTGTTTGCTTGGTGCTTGGTCATCTGGGGAACGGGAGGTGAGGTTACTTGTTCGCTGATGCTGATATCGGACGCTGGACGAGGCCATGCTGCCGGGCGATTGGACGACGGGGAAGCGCGATCCGGTTGATCCGCTTCCCTTGTCCGGTTGTGCTATTGTCAATGGGTGGATGGGTGCATGATGTACCGTGGTTAGGGACCTCGTACTCGTGTGTTTTGGCGGCCAATCGTTTCAGCTTTACCCTTTTGGTCGGTTGCTTACGATCTTCTGGAGCTGCGAGCTAGGTGGGAGGAGGGCTTCGAGAACAAAGAAGGAACTGGGGAAGGTTTGTCGCATCTTATTTTGGCTGGGCGACGGGTGATTCATTGTAGCTGGTTGATATTTCGATGTGTTATAGCCCTACGAATCTGGGGTACGGAAGTTCAATTCATTCAGTGGACTTCGATTGAGAGAGTGTAATGACAATTGTTATGGAATATAGAGTATGTCCGTTAAGACAACACCCAACTACTAGGCCGAAAGTAGTGGCTATCTCCATACATCAGAACTTTCCATTCATTGTCTAACCTTATATCTTCTCCATCTCAGACCTACACGTATCGCAATTCCCGAAGCGATCATCCAACACGACTGATAGTATGTTTTGCTATGAACTTCGATCCCAGGAGCTGCTCGTACTTGAAGGAAACAGGAGACCTGTTGAATGAAACAACCAATTAGTATAGTTCCTGGGGTACATATCATCACATGCGAGACTCACTGCAATTCCAAGCCCCATGTTTATTTGCTCGGCTCAGAGCCCCATGGACAACAATATTATCAACAAGCATAGGTATATGAGAACCATCCCTTATCTTCATACCGTCAGCAGAGATGCAATTGTTCGAGTTACTCACAACTAGACGCCCAGTAGCTCCGTGGTTTATCTCGAAGAAGCCATCCCTTCCAATCATTTCCAGAGACCATCGGTTGGTTAAGACTGGGCTGGCAGGTCGGGGATGGCATGATGCGTAGAGAATGCTATTTTCAAGAGTTAGAACATGAATAACAATATAGCTGGAGTCTTAAGAGACAGAAAACGAATCGAAGAGGCTTGTCCTACCTATCCACCCTTCCTCCGTCCTACAAAGAGGGGAAGGCATCCATTGCAATCCTTATCGACGAGATCAAACAACGGCAACAGAACATCGTCCACTGACGGCAATCACCGAACCAAACCCGAGGGAATCATCACGTTGAAGCCGAGCGGCAAGTGCAAGCACAATGCCAGATCTCAGGTGACCTTCCCATCCATGGCATCGATGGCGTGACTCCTCCCTAACAAACTCGCGTATCTCGTCAACGCAAAATGGAGTCCGAACAAAAGAAACAAAAAGGAGTCGGTCATCTGAGCCAGGACAGCCATGACAATCAAAACAAACGGGGCCCAGCTAGGACCTTCCATACCTCACTATCTCCCAAGCTCCACCGACGCACGTAAGCTGCGGCCCCTCCCCGCTTCCGTCTCCTCACCTCCTTCGACCAGCTCGGCTTGCGCGGACTTGCGCCCTGATGGACGTGCGTGGATCCCGGAGTGCTAGTTGGGCAGGGAGGTTGAATCCTGTCCAGGGTGCTGATATGACAGGACGGGGTAGGTTGGCTTGGCTGTTATTTGGGGCGATTCTCGTTCGAGGTAGTCTACTTTACGCCGCACTGTACGGCGCTCTAGGCGCCGCATAAGTGGGGATTTTGGGATTCGACTCGATTCAATGATTCCAGTTAATTACTGTAGGGCACATGTGAGCGTTTCGTGGTAGGTCTGTCCTATCCATGAGGGGATCGAGTCTGGGTATTGGCAACGCGCGTGCTGTATGTCGCATGTCAGGTGGGTGGGATGCCATGCAGTCTAGGGACTTGGTGCTCTATCTCTTTGGCGGTGATGGGTTGCTTGATTGCTTGTTCTGTCTGTGCAGATGTCAATCAACGGGCTAATCTACGAGGTGGCTATCTAGTCAGGTCTAGAGTCGTCATCGGGGGAAGTTTCTCGCGGGCTGGAAGCCGGAGATCATGGTCTGTTCAGTATGAGCAGAGAGGGGGCATGCTCATCCTGTCGACCTGGGTGATAGACAGGGATTTGAGACGGGCGCGATCGATGATTGTGGAAATATTGGCCGTCGAGGACTGCGCCGCTGGACTGAAGAGGTCGGAGGAGAGCGTAACGACAATTCCCCAGATCAAACCCCGCTTCTCCATCTTCTTATCAGTCGTCTTCCACTTCGGAAGCGGAGTGCGTTGGACACGATTAAATCGGATTTTGGGTTGTGCGAACAGCAAGTCTGAAGTTCCCCGTGGGGAGGTGAGTTGAGTTCACAAAGGCTGAGATGCCGCTTTCCCCTCTCTCTGGCTGGCGAGTCTTCTCCGTGTCTGCATCGTTATGCTTGCAGGTGGAGATCATCCGTAATCTGTGAGCTGGCCCGACGCTCGGATACCATGCTGTCGTGACCTAGTTCGCCGACTGCGTCCGTGGGGTTCCTACCGCAGCCACTGGACGCTAGATCGTACAAAGACTTTTGTGTCGGGGTCGGATTCTGCGGAAGAGATGCATGTCAAAAGACTCCAGTCTAGTGAAGGAGATGTTACCTAAGAACTCCACCGTCGGTTGAACAGGTCTAGAGCAGAGCAGAGCAGAGGAGAGAAGAGAGGAGAGGAGAGGAAATGCGACGACAGGGAAAAGCCAAAGATCGCAAGCACGTCCGCAGCGCCGGCAGCGGATTGGCCCCTCGAATAAGCCCCAAAGTTTCACGTCCGGCGCGAGGAAGAAGCCCGGGCTCGAACGTGGCTGGATTGCCGTCGATCGAGGCAGCGACGCCGATTACCCGCTCGGGCGCCCAGCACTGATTGGGAGAGTCAGAAACGCTCACCGGTACGGTCTGCTCCGTAGTCTGTCTTGGACGCCGACAGGGGGAGTTGAAGCCAGGAGGGAGGTACATCGATGCATGTATATCAGAGCCTGAGGTACTCCGGCCTACGGAGTACTACTCCCTCCCTAGTACGATTAGGTAGTAGCATACACAGTTCTAGTTTCAAGGAGGCGCACACGGTGCAGGCCGCCAGCTCCACTCGTGTTGGAGTAGACAATGGAGAGGCTGTACGGAGTACATAGCATGTACGCATAGTCGATACCGACTGCCTACGGTTCGCTGGATGCCCGCATGAAGGAGATTTGTTTGCCCGTTGTTTCCTGGCAGCCCGACCGGTAGGAGCCGGAAAAAGTCCCCGATCAACTGCCTCGGGAGTTTAGGGCTTCTGGATTTTTTCCATCTTGCGCGATAGACGGTCAAAACTGGCTCGGGTGGTCGTGATCTCAATGGCATCCGTGTCCTGAGGAACTGTCATTCGGGTCAGCGTGACTCGCCTCTGCAATAGTCGCGGATGCTATTAATAATTTAATCCTGACAGTCGGAGGTCATGGCGGAGGGCCGATCGGGGCGGCGCCTCTGACTAACTCTGAATGAAAAAAGAAAAAGAAAAAGAAAAAGAAAAAAAAAAAAAAAAAAAAAAAAGATCCAAGGGTAAGGTCCGTGAGCTCTCCGGGTCGATACTACCTCAAACTCGGCCTTTATACATTCGAGTCATTCTAGTACTGTCTACGGTCGGCCTAGAACTTCAGCCCTGGTGGCGACTAAAACTCTGCCTCGCTAGCGGATCCGCGATACTCAGTCTAGAGTAGTTGACCGGCACCATAAAGATTATAGCGAAGTGAGACTTGCATAGGTGGATCGTGAAACACGAGAGATTAATATGATTAGGATTCTCCCCTCCAATATACTCCGTCGAGCTCAGGGGCGGTCGGCGGCAACCAGAAGAAAAAATGATGCAAGCCACAATCAAAGAAGTTTTCTGTGCAGGCCGTCGGCAAGCAAGGGATGGGCGGCGCTATCGCGAGAAATGCAATCTCGACTTGCCAATGTCGCACCGATGCACTGATAACGCCCGGGATGGAGGTTTCGATTAGACAAAATTATTGGCAGATTATGCCATCCCGGCCATCCTACTTTGTTCCTGGTACGTCGGATCTACCTGGTTCCGGCAAGCTTTCATACCAACGACGCGGTACTCCGGAGGTACCTTACCTGGGACTTCCCTTGCCTAGACCGTTGCACGATCCATGAAATATGTATGTAGAAAAATCCAAAAAACCAGCACCCTCGATGACTGGCGAGAATTCCTTGCTCGACATGCAGCCCGCAGGCCACCCAACCAGACCATGCGATAATTTTGGACCAGCCAAGCCGTCAAGTACAACCGTCGCTGGTCAATCAATGCCCCCTTCAGCGTTGGTCGTGCTGCAGAAGCATTTGCAATCACACCAGAGTCCTCACCACCGCAGGTCTGAAGGAAGGAGGGGGGGATGAGACTGACCAAAGTCAAATCAAGAATCCGGATATCAAGTACTGGAAATAATACTGCCTGGGATGGGATTCTGATGTCATTCGGGCGACTTTCCAAGGAAATTAGTTGGCATGAACGGCGCTAGTGCATCCTTGCTGGGGAGTAGCGGTTATGTATGTCGTTGATAGATATGAGACTAGCACTCGGGTTCTTGGGGTGTTAGCTCGAGTGGGACTCGCTCATTTCGCAATACTCGTCGGGAATGTTGATAACGAGATCCTCCATCGCATAATCCACGGTCGCTCTTTTATCCTTCAGGCGGATCCGTGAGACCGCCAAAGTCAAGCTGCTCGATATCTAACCGTCGAGTCCAAATTCTAATTGATGCTAACCCTAACCATAGATACTCTCGGTCGATCCTAGCGACCGCAACCGGCAGGACACCATGTCGATCCAGTCTCACCACCGACCATCGCGCAATGCCCCTTAAGTTGCACATGGCCAATGGTACAGGCACCAACGGCGGGCGGCCTCGAGAATCCAGACGAACGTGCGCCAGAAACGATCCCAGCAGGCAATACGGACGGATCCACTGCAAGAATAGGGAGGTGGGCAGTTGGGGTGGGGGAATGCCATCCCTATTCCGGTGAAGATGATTTTCAGGATCAGTTATCGCGGGACTGGATTAAATAAACCTCCCCCCAAGAGCCCCAAGTTTCATCCATTGCGTGTGGGTTGAGTATCTAGAACCTGGCGCGGGAGGTCTGGGGGCGTTTGGTTGGGCCGTGGGGGCACGGTTAGACCGGCGCTAAGAACAAGGGCTGGAGGGAGGAGGTGGGGACAACATGACAGGCAGATGGACTGATCTGCTTGTCACTCCGCCGTCCAAGACCCGGAATCCATGGGACCATGGAGAGGCCCGGACACCTCGGACGGGGGAGGTGATGGCCACGGCCTTATCTACTCCCCGTTCCAGTTCGTCGATCCATGGGCAGGCCGGGCGTTCTTCATCTGATTGGATTCGGATAGGTATCAGTCCCTTTCTGGCGGAATGGTCGTATGGCGTAAGAAAAGTCCAGAGGGGAGCCGCCCGCAGGATTTCGCTGGAGAATCAAGATGCGAGACGGTCACTGCAGGGATGCACGGCTTCCTTGTTTCGACATTCCTGCCTGCGTTGAGACTCGCAGCAGCTGCATACACTCGGTGTCCCGTACATGCGACCAATGCATGGAGGGGACCACTCACACCATAATATTCCGGAGATGCAGCATGGAAGATCACCTGCCCTCCACCGAGCCACCCACGGAGTACTTGATACTTTTCGAATGTACATCTCGTCTGGGGATTCCCCCATCAGTCCATCTCCATCCCCCAAAAGTACGAGGATCCTTGGGAAAGTCATCATCGGCGGATGGAAGCAACGACCGAGAGGCAAAAACCCCCCGTCAGCCACGGAACGGCCAGACCAGCGTCAAGACTGACTCGACCGGGGATCGTCCCACCGTCCCAGACCGTTCGATCGCCTAAATTAAGTTGACCAGCGACGGGTCTCGTATTTACCGCTAATACCGTTTCCGGGTGCGGCGGCAAATTTGGGATGGCGCGCAGCTGCTTTGGCCATTCAGGGGGCATAGACGAGAGTAATAAATAATAATCCATTAAAATAAAAATCAATTGGAGATTGAAAAATAATGCGATCCATGGAATTAATCCTGCCGACGTCGATTTATTTTCCGAATCAAACTCCTCCATTGCTTAGTTCTGCATTGCTCAAGGTTACGTCCCCCAAAAAAGAAAATTCAATTCCCTGCATTTTTTGGAGATTCCGCGGAACTCTCTGCTTAAACTTTTTTTTCTCCGCCCCTCTCGTGCAAGCAGTTCTCCTCTTATCGTCGATTAGGGATTATCACTATCTTTACCGTACCTGTACTCCAGCCGGCTTCCCTGGTTGTACCTGCTACCTGCTCCTCCGGCTGGCAGTACTCGCGTCAGATCATATAATTCTCTCCCCCTCCACCATCTTCGCTCCTCCTTCTCTCCTTCCCCCATATCATTCCCTTCGTGGATCTGACTTGCTCTCCTCTTTCTTTTTAAGGAGATTTCGGAAATCTTAAAAGTGCACGGATTCCCATTCGCCACTCGCCATCAATACTGTCTCGTTTCTATTTTTTTTTTTCTTTGTTCTCTCACTAGATGTCGAACCGACAAGGTACGTCCCTCCAACCGGTGATGGACTCGATCCCACCCTATCCATTCCTCTCTTTTTTCTTTCTTTTTTTATTCCCTACCGTCATTCCCCGTCAATCTCCAAGGTCCCCTGTCGGTGGCTTTCTCGAATCACCCCATCTCACAGGCCCCTTTTGTGTTACTGGTTGGAGCTTCTGTTGTGATACCCTCGTCTCCTTTGCCTCCCCCCTCCGATCTCCGGCCTGCTCCGTCTTTTAACTAGATTCGCCTCCCATTCCATCCATCTTAAACCCCTTCCTACGCTCTATCATCATCTGCCATCTATATCTGTTGTGTTGGTGCTATACATTCGGTGTTATGATTCTCTACGCCTGGTTCTCCACTTGGTTCAACTGATGCGCAAAACGTCATTCCCCACATCTGCAACAAGCCAAACGCCGCCTTGATCGCTCCGCGTCACGCTCTTGCTGATTCCAGACTTCTAGTCTTTCTTGACAGGGGCCGCTTCAACCAACCGCTGACCATCTGAACGCCCTCGCGGAAGCAAACGAAAGGAACTTTTGACCCCGTTCGCTTCTTTATCCCCGGTTCTGGTGTTGAAACACTCAAGTCGGCCGGATGCCATACACTGCGCCGCTGAAGTCGACGCTTTCCGCGCAGCACATTGAATACTCCGACCCTATCTCCCAATCCTGTCCCAGCTCGCCCACGCTGGCTGGCCCCCAAGAAGGACGCCCGCATCTTTCCCGTTTCTACAACTCGACGTCGTATCTCCGCAAGCATCGGAGAAGCTCGTCCAACAGCAAGAACTCGATTGACAAACCCTTCAAAGTCCATCATGCATTTGACCCCCATGGCAGTGTTCGACAGTCCCCTCCTCCCGTAAGTGAGGCCCTCATGCCCCCCGGAGCGATCATCTCTCCGCCGGAGTCCGCTCCCAATTCCAGCGACGAGGAGGCTCCGTATAAGCATCGAGATGGTCCTCGATTGGAGGAACTAGAGGCCGCGGTGAGGTCCATTGAGCAACGAAGAGTTTCTTCTCCCGAGCGCCAACCGAACGAGATGCCTTCCTCTAGTGTGACTCCCACACTCAATGCTCCCAAGCCACCTACGCGCCCACCTCTATCCAAGGAAGCTCGCAAGATTTCCCACTCGCGGTCATTCACGGAGAATGCTATCGCACATCGCCAAGAAGAGTCCGCACTAACAAGCTCGCCTGAGGAGAGCGATCGTGATGATGAACCACAACCCAAACACCCAATGGTGCGGAAGAAGTCGGGGGAGCTTGTGAGACCCGCTCTACGGCCAGCTTCGGCTCGGAGGCGCCCTTCAAGCATGCCAGGAACTCCAACTTATTCCAAGGCGGTTCATTTCGACTCTCAGCTTGAACATATCCGTCACTTCTTGCAATTGGACAAACCACAGGCGGTTAGCACTGGCACCTCGCCCGTCGAAGATTTCGAGGCGCAAAGGGAATTCCCGTTCAAAAAGGAAGGCTCTTCCGATGGATCATCGTTAGAATGGGGATTGCATCTTACCAATTTCCCTAAAGACACTGCCGCCAGGTCGCAGCAGCGAGTTCGCCTGGAGCGACTGTCTCTCTCATCCGACAAGAGCACCCTAATTGGCGTGGTTGCGGCGGCAAATCTAGCATTCGAAAAGCATGTCGCCTCTCGTTTCACTTTTGATCATTGGAAGACAGTCTCGGAGGTCCATGCGGAGTATGATCAGGGTGCAAACCGCAACCAAAAGTACGATGGATTTGATCGATTCTCATTCAGCATCAAGTTGAACGATCAGGCCAATCTGGAAAGGAAGACCATGTTTATCTGCATCCGCTACAGTGTCAAGGGCTGCGAGTACTGGGACAATAACCAGTCCAGGAATTTCCAGGTGAATTTCCTTAAAATCCCCAAAGCGAAACCTTCACCCCCCAGCCCCCAGCCGGCACCGACCGTGGCATCACGCCCAACTCTTCCACGGAGCAGGACTTTTACCCACTCCGGCGTCCGCCCTCAGTCGGTGCCCTCGGCCTTTGATGACTTCTCAAGCTTGAATGATTCCCTGTCCTTCGGTCGGCCTTCGAAGGAATCTAAGAGCGTGACATTGTGCGAAGATCCTTCCCACGACCTTGAGGCCCCGCCTCCTATCCGCCGGGAAAAGCAGTCTCACCAGATGTTTGGTAACCGCTATGACTTCGAGGCATCCTTGTCCGCGGTCATGCGGACCAAGCCCGAGCTCGATCGGACAACCTTGACTGCTCGAGCGAAGTCTGGGCGATCTGCAACTCACGGCGAGAAACAATATCAGCCCAAGGGGAGAGGCGCTGATAGTCAGAAAGACATGTCAGTTGGCGAGAAGAAACCCCAATCAGGGCATAGAGAAGAATCTAAACCTTCTACCCTAGCTTTCGGCAAACCGCACCGCGAGTCATCGACCTATAAGGAACTTGTCGATAGATACTGTTTCTTTGGGTCTTCAAACTCCAATGATTCCGGGCCTTCGGGGTCCGAAAACGACGAGCCCGGCGCCCGGAAGGATTCAACCGATTCTTCCAATCCACCATCACCGAAATCCTCCCCGCTTCCGTCACCTCTCATGGATGTGACGAAGATCAGCGGCCGGAGTTCCTCCTCTTCTCCCAAACCATTTGCCTACAACCACCATCAACCGGTCCAGAACCGATTTCTTCAGGAAACACATACACCGACAGCCATTCGAGGATAAGCATCGTGTGTCTTGCACAATTCGATCTTGTCTTGCTCGATATCGATTCAATTCATATGAATCGACTTACCAGCATTGCTTGTGCCGTGCAGCGTTTTGTTGTAAAACGCAACCTTGTAAAGGTTCAGGTTCTTGTCATTTTGTTCTACTTTCCCCTTTTCTTTTTCTTGTCTCCATTGTAATCTCCTGTCTTCTTTTTCTTTTCTATGTTCTCTCAATCAGGGATACATGGGTTTGTGTCCGCCTTTTGCGACGTGTAATAAACCGCGGGGCGATCATCTCATGGGTGTCTATGGCACGTTACTCCCAGTGATTCGACAGAAGGATCGGGCGGCTGATCTGTCGACCCGCGATACCTTTAACGATTACGAAGTTACGCATTTTCCATTTCCACGTTTAGCTGGTAGTCTGTTTCCAGCGATCATGCAAATGCTCTGAAACGGGCTATTTCTGAACATGAAAAGTGTTTCTTTTCTCCTTCTTTTTCTTTCCTTCTCGTTTTTCCTCTTTCACTTTTGCTGCATTTACATGGCTCTCTTTTGCAATCTACTCAGTCCGTGGTGAGGTTCTGTATGGAGGATCGAGGGTTTATTCTTTAGCATGCCTTGACGGTTTAGGGTCGGTGATCTGAACAAAGGGAGAGTTTCTGTATGATGAGTCCACTCCGCGGAGTTTTGGTCTGCTATGTCGAACGGGCACAGAAAGCGCAGGAATACATATTTGTGAACAGCGAATAGCCCTAGAAACGGAAAGGATATTTGTTGATCAACACAGCGCAGGATATCTGTAAGAATTAGAACTGCATATTAAGCATTGACTTTGTGGGTTTCATCATAGACTGTTTTGTCAACAACTTCAATGTTAGATCGGCTGCAATTACACCTCTAAGACGATGGTGTTGTGGTCAGTGGTTTGAAGATGGTACACTGAAACAATGGCCCCTCTGCGGCTTATCATGGCGACTTGAACCAATGAAAGGAATCTAGCCAGAGAAAAGGGCAAGCACGGCAGAGAGATCCTCTCGCTCAGAGTCCGACCGAGAATGGGCTTCTCACTAGACTCACTAGACATACGGGTCGAGTACCTAGGTATACATGAGGGACAAGCCATCTCTGACCTATATTCCGTAGGATATGTGAAAGCCTACAACAAGGTCCACAAAATGCCGGAAATGCTAAACCAGTGATATTTTCCAGCCTTGCCCGCACACTTCAATCCACGAACGGTAGGGCCTTGAGCCACTCCCTGCGTTCTGCATCATTCCTGGCCTCACGGTCCAAGAACCTTTTCACCCCCTCGTCTAGCTCTTTCCTAGATTTTTCGTAATCGCCGTCGCTGACCCTGCCATCCCAATGTTTAAAACAGCCGGTGTCGCTAACAAATACATCCATGAGTCCAACCCCTTGGGCCCAGAGTTCGCCATCCACCGCCCACTGCTGGACTTCCTCGTCCGAGAACTGCAATGGGAACGGCGTCTGAGGAGAGCCAACAATCTGTGCCCACTCCTTCTCAACATCTTTCAGAAGGCTATTGAGCAGCGGCTCGTAGTCCATCAAGACCAATCCCGGAACCATACTAATCTGATGCCGGAGGGTATTCTGGCCCTGGATCGCTTGAAAAACTGTTTTGTTAGCTTGGAGATGCCGAACGAGGTAGAGATTATGTAGCGACTGTGCTAGATGGAGTGCTTTTGCTTTCTGCTGTTCGTCTGGTCCCATGGAGTTGAGGTTTTGTGGTAAAGGGACCTTCCCCAAATTTTCAGGAACCGGACCGTTGTAATCAAGAAACGCCGGGCGTCCAACCTGCATAAAAAGCGGACAAGCACTGACGGACTGCCAGTCAATAATTCCGACAATACGGCCTGGGTCTTGAGGGTCGACAAATATATTCTGCGAATGAAGATCGCCGTGCCATAAAACTGAGGCATGGGTGGCCTTATTCTCTGGGAGAACATGAGGTGCCACCTTGAGATAGTTCTCTAACCCGGAGAGCTTTTTAGAAAGGCTAGGCTGGTATTGTCGGGGGCCGTAGAAAAGGCCCTCAGGCATTAGGGGATACTGGAGACCTGCTTCTGCAGTTGCAATCTCCCTCCGCGCAATAGCTGACATGAATTCTGTGACTGTTGACCCTAAAGGTTGTGTATAGGTAAGTATAAGATAAGAACATCGTATAAGTTAGAAATAAACGTACATGGGCCACGTTCAATATCTAATGCGCCTCTCCCGAAGTCAAAAAAAGATCGGTGGTTAGTCGGACCAATGTCGAATGTTTTGTTCCGCACTTCGTTTCCAGTTGAATCAACATATAGCGGTGAAGTAGAATCGGCATTATTGGTCAGGTCGTCTTTATAATATAAGGATCCAAACTTGGCGAATTGTATGGTTGCTAAGCGCCTTTCAATATCAACAACCTGGTCGAGAATTTGGATCTTCTGTTTTCCTTTGATGGTATCCCATACGTCGGTTAATACCACGCCAGCCTGCTTCTCCATGAAGATATACTCTGCTCCGAGAGGGTTCTCTGATGCTCGAGAACTCCAGGCGTAGACCTTCGGAACAGGGAGTTCCAGGACATTCCTTAACTGGTAGTAAGGTTAATACAGACGCGCACAAAGAAGTCGCAGTAGAAAAGGAAACTAGGCCATACAAAGTCCATGGTTGCAACCTCGCTAGCTGTCGTGAAGTGTGGTCTGCCTGCGTTGGGATTTGGAAGTTTCGCAATAATCTCGCGTCCATCGTCCATGGTAAGTTGGAATACTTTGTTATATTGACCCTCCGAGATCTTTAGCACTCGGGTGCATGACCTCGATCCGATCGCGGAGGCAGCGAGTTTCAGAAGTGTCGAGAGGTCGAACCTAACATAGCGGCAGGCAAGCTGCTGTCGCTCGTTCCAGAGCCAACGACCTGAGGTAAACCGATTGAGTGCCTCAATGTCATGCTTTGAATCCGCGATACCCTCGGTCTCATTCATTTTGGTATTACTGGAAGAAAAGGGAGCAGTCATGGGCGTATCGTGGGGGTGGTAGCGGCGGCCAAGCGTGGTCCCGAGAGTTCTGTTCAGGAAGCGGGCTCGGATGGCCTTCATCTCTGGCGTTTGAGAAAGATGGGAAGATCTGTCATTTCGTTGTCGTTGAGCAATAGCGCGTCGTGACTCGTAACCCGAGGAGGGAAGCGCGGCCGAGATCCGTCTAAAAATACCAGCGCTAGCCCTTTTTTGGCTATCCGGCGCCTACTCGGTCTTGGCGACCAGAGAACGCCCACGCAGTCACCTACCTATGAACTTAGATACATACATATGAAAGTTCTCTCAACCAATTGTCCGCTGCGCGATACGCCGGTATAGACAATGAGGCCCACACCATCTACCATTAATGACGCGATGTCTGGTTGTAGGCGGGCCAGCTTCAGCACTGCCTTGAAACTCGAAGCCTGGCGCAATCGATTTCCCAGCGCCAAAGACGAGCGCTCAGCAGGGCCTCAATATCCAGTAATTCTCGAACAGGGGTGAACTTTGATAATTATAGTAGTGAGTCGGCGGCTAGAGGTTTGGTCTAGCGTGAAATGAGAGGTTCTCAGAAGCCTGTTACGCAATATATAAGTGAGCGTTTCCAACGGGATGATCAGGAGTTCCATGCAGATTCAACCCATTCAGTGACAATTCACCTCTCCAAAGAAAAGCCCGCGCCTTGATAGACCAAGGCAGACATTCTGTCTTCGAAGAAGTTTTGATAGGTACCCTTCTCCCAACATGCTCCCGTTGTCACATCCCTAATGGCCGGCTCGATAGATCCATACCTCAAGATGAACGCCCTCAAACGCAAAGTCCGGTCACTTATCGATTCCGCTATGACAACTGCGTCCGGCCCGAAACGCCTACTGAATTTCGACCCCAGTACTCCTGGTCGTCGTGTGTGGCCAGCGGACAATCCTAGGAAGAATGCAGAGTGGGAGATTAGGTTAGATGCGGGAGAGCCTAAGCAGGATAACCCCGACCTGGTCGCTGTAAACCTTCAGATCAATAGGGAGGCAAAGAATAGTGGTCTCAAGAGATTACTCAAAACGAACGGGTCTCACCACACGTACGCTACGGCGTGGGTCAACGTCAAAGAGGACCCAACGCAGCAGGCAGCGGACAAACTTGCCGACGACTTGGTTGACGATATCGAGGGAAACAACTGAGGTATACGATATGTTCCCAATAGGTGTGATTTTGTATATCTGAATTTTGGCTGCCAGGCCACATTCGCCGGACTTTCGACCCTGCGTTCTGTTGTAGATTGAATATTTCCTGATCCGTAATCATATAATCCACATGCCTAGGAGGGAGAGTTTGAGCTCTATAGTTAAGTCTTGCCCTGTTTGTTAGCCTCGCTTGCTGTTTCTCTGTGAGACCGTCTGGTGCAACTGGTTCCATTATAATGTCCTCTTGTGCCTAACCTAGCTTTTAGTAGACCTGAGATGACCCAAGCGAAGACGCTATGCCTCGACAGTCAAGAAACTTCATACCACACCCGCTCCTGCCAAAAGTTCATGTGATCAAAGCTCGGCTAGCACTTTCCACCGGCGGTGCTGCTCTTGGCCATGCTCGCACCCGTGCAAACATCATGGACTCGCCCACATCCTTGATGCATGCCAGCGCGTGGGTCAGCGCCAAATATCACAAAAGTGCTTGAACCTACTCATGCGGGTCTTCTCTCTCACGTCCCAAGGTACTTGTGCAGCCCCCATAGCCTAGCCTAAGCACTTAGCAACCCAGTACGTAGGGTGATGGCGTGTCGGAGAGCCCCCGCTAAGCGAGTCTCAATTAAGGATCAGTCGACGTTAGGGGCCCGTGATTGGAGTGAGGACGGTGCTGGTGACAATTTTGTCGACCAAGGAACCGCCCCTATATCTGCTAAACCTGAGGAGAAAAGGAGAAGAATCAGCGATTCATGGACGATGATGAGCTTCGAAAGAACGACAGGTGCCGAACGGGATGCTGGTGAGAGACGAGCAGGACATGGCCGCTCAGACAAGACTTTGGAACTGGAGAGAGCATGATGACTTGGGGGAGGGGGGGGCTTAAAACGGCTCGTATCCGCAGCAAAAGTAGCGAGATTGTCTCGTTCAACAAAGAATAACTATCTATCCAACGGACTCGTGGCGGGGCGTGGCGAGAGCGCCTGTGGCTGTGGGAGTATTCTCCGGACGCCAAGCATCACGTGACCTACCCGCCGATCCCGTTCGCTCGGGCAGGCAGCGCTCCCGCCTCAGTCTGCCCGCCCCAAAATCACCTCACGGAAAGCGGTCGTTCATAACGCGCTTTTTCCCAGCCGCGACCCGCCAATCAACGCGCCGCATTGCTTTTGACCCTTCTAGATCACCTCCCCGGGCTTAGTCATTCAGCTCAAGGGCGAAAGCGAAACCGAATCACTCTCGCTTGCCGCCCGCCCCGGGAAACGTATTTAAGCGATCGCCCCTCTCCCACCTGCACCCTTTTGGTTGTTCCATTCTTCCTTTCTTCCCTCTTGCAACTCCTCCTCTCAGCACCCCGACCCGCAACGCGTCGCGTCTCATCATCTGCCATCCACCATTTTCATCACTTTCCATCAATTTTCGAGCCAAATTTAACCTTTTAACCTTCTGACAATATGACTGGACGTAAGTATCCTCGCGTTTTTGCCTCCGTCCCGCGTTCTGATCCCAGATGATCGTCTGAGGCTATCGAGTGTCCTGCACCCCTGACGGGCACGTGATGTCACGATATAGCCTCAGGTCCCCGCCTCGCCAACCTGTCCCCATGTCCACCACTTCTTCAAATACACATCAATATACTAACGTGAACTTCGTCTGCAGGTGGAAAAGGTGGCAAGGGTCTCGGCAAGGGTGGCGCCAAGCGTCACCGCAAGATCTTGCGTGACAACATCCAGGGTATCACCAAGCCCGCCATCCGTCGTCTTGCGCGTCGTGGTGGTGTCAAGCGTATCTCCGCCATGATCTACGAGGAGACCCGCGGTGTGCTCAAGTCCTTCCTCGAGTCCGTCATCCGTGATGCCGTCACCTACACTGAACACGCCAAGCGTAAGACCGTCACCTCGCTGGACGTCGTCTACGCCCTCAAGCGCCAGGGCCGTACCCTCTACGGTTTCGGTGGCTAAATTATCGGTCTCGTTCTTTTTTGGCTGTCCCACATACATTCAATCTCGAAATCATTCTCGTGTCATGTCTTGACATTGCGAGAGCATTGGTGAATACTGGCCTGCCCGCTGGCTCGTTGACATCGACCATGGATGCGTAAATGAATGGCCAGATATGATGGACGGTCATGGTTGCGGTGTTATTCTCCTTTTACTTTCAAGCAAAGGCTCTGGGATATCTGCGCTTTTCTCTTTACAACAAACTGGGTACGGGGTTCGGGATGGTTGGGTTGGTTTATTCTCAAATGATATCTATCTACGTCTGCTGGGTTATGGGTTCGGATATGAAGGAATGGCTGGATTGTTTCTACTGTCTGTAGACACCTCGTGCCTGTCTAGCTGCTAGACCAGGATAACAAATCCAAGCGGATTCGAAACGTGAATCAACGGTGCGTCTTGTACTTGTAGTCTTGTAGACTTCTAGTGGAATTCCTTCATCGTGCGGAATGGAGAAGAAAGTGCCAAATCACATGCCGCCCGTTGCGTGCACGGGCCAAGCGGAGCATGACGTTATCAGCTCCCCCGAAGGAGGGCGATTAACCTCGGTCGATGCACTTTGGCAAGCAGGCCATGGCATGGTTCCAGTCTACCGGCTTCTTCCTGTTCGCTGCTCTCTTTCTGGGACCCTCCTCTTCAAGAGATCTAACCATCACGACCGGTTCCCATACCCTATGACTAGCTGGCCTCGGGTACTTATTACCGCGACCTGACCCAGGTGTCTGACATTGTTTGTCGTCGGTCGCTATCTTGCCTATTTATTGTGCTGCTTCGAACCTCTGCCACCAGGTGAGGCGATTGACACGATTGATTGGCTTCGCACTGTCTCGGGGCAATATGTCCGAATACAAGATCTCGTATAATCCTGAGCTGGTATGGCTTCTTTCTCTGCGTCTGGTGTTGTCTAATGATAGGGTGATTGATCTTGCATTTCGCCTCCCTTGGTGATATACGCTGACGATTGGTTCGAAGGATACTTACCAACTCTACCACCGCTACGAAGAAACCCCTCCAAAGCACGATTGGAAAACCGCTGCCCTTCGCGGCCCCGCTCTCCCCGCGCTGGGGAACGCCGTCGCCGGTGCCGTCGGAGCGGCGGTCTCCAATCTCGCCACCTACCCTCTCAGTCTGATCATCGCGCGATTGCAAACGCAGAGTCAAAGGAAGAAGGACAAGGGGAAGGCGAAATCCGATGGCGATGACGAAGACGAAGGTGATGACGAAGAGTACACGGATTTCATCGATGCCGCTCGCAAGATCTACGCCCGGGAGGGACTAGGGAGCTTCTACACTGGTCTGGCGCAGGATACGGCGAAGACTGTCGCGGACTCGTTCCTCTTCTTCCTGGCGTATGGCTTCTTCAGACAGCGGAGGATCAATGCGCGGTTTGGCGCGAGCAGGAGGAACAAGCATACGGTGCTCCCTGTGCTGGATGAGTTGGCGGTGGGTGTGCTGGCGGGCGCTTTCGCGAAGCTGTTCACGACGCCGTTGGCGAACATCGTGGCGCGGAAGCAGACGTCCAAGGCGTCGGTGAGTGCCAGAGATATTGCGGCGAAGATCAAGGCGGAGAAGGGGCTGAAGGGGTTTTGGTCTGGGTATTCGGCGTCGCTGATCCTGACGCTGAACCCGTCCATTACCTTCTTCTTGAACGAGGTGCTCAAATACAGTTTTCTTCGTCGGGACCAGCGGGGTGGCCGCTCCTCGTCGGCGATTATTACGTTCCTGTTGGCTGCGATTAGCAAGTCGGCCGCCTCGTCGGTCACGTATCCGTTCTCCATGGCCAAAACACGAGCGCAGGTCACGGGTTCTAATGCGCCAGCGGCTGGGAAGAGTGCGGATAGCGGCGAGAAAGATGATACCGACGAGGGAATATCCTTGACGCCGGCGATTATCTCGAACGTGATTGCGATCGCCCGAACGGACGGCGTCTCTGCGCTCTACGCCGGCTTACCCGGGGAGATCCTGAAGGGGTTCTTCTCCCACGGCTTTACCATGCTCGCCAAGGATGCCATCTACTCCGCCATCGTTCATAGTTACTATCTCCTTCTCGTGGTCCTGAGGAGATACCCGACCCCCGAAGAATTAATCGAGCGCGCGCGCGAACAGGCCGAGGAGTGGGCGGATGCAGCCCGGGAAGGCGCCCGGGACCTCGCTGACAAGGCGCGACAGGACACGGGCGAGATCCTGGGCAGTCATTCGGGCAACGTGGCGGTCGAGATGACCTCGAGTAGCGGACCTGGCGGTGTGGATTTCTGGTCGGATTCCAACGAGACGGCGGAGATGGTAGGCGACTATGTGGAGGATGAAGCGGCTGAATGGCGCAGTCTGTACCATTGGTTTTGGGAGAAGGAGAAATTTGGGAAAGAGTAGTTCTCCTTCCGCAGTACTGCACCGGGTGGTTGTGTCTGTTTCATATTGAATCCGGTGATCCATGCGGCTTCTTTTCAGCGGGAGTTTTTGTGGCGGTCCAATCTGCTGTCTCTTTTCTTTTTTCTTTGTCCCCGATCCATAACTAGTCCATGCATCTCATTTTCTGACTTGTCAACCTGAGCCATACTCCGTAGGCCACAATCTACAATTAATCTACGATATCCACAGCCCTATGCGGAGATCCATTCCAGCCGGTGGAGCCCCGAGCACTAAAACCAAAGCAGCCGAGATCGATCCGCCCACTTGACTTGACCTGCCTTTCACTTCTCCTCCATTCTCCCCTCAGCCTTGGCTGCTCTTCTTCATGGAGCCTGAACCACGCAGTGGTCCCGGACTGGGGGACCTGGAAAAAGAACTCACTTGTTCGGTACGTGATTTTTCTTTTCTTTTTTTTCTTCATGGTCAACGCCACGGTCGAGTCAGAAGGAACCAGAACGTGGGGTGAGCGAATGCTAGGCACCGCTGTCCGCTCACCGTTCGTTCGGTCACTTTCTCATTCTCCGACTCGTTCGACAGCAGTTGGCCCTTGCTCGCGATGGGTCTATATGATCCTTTCCCTCGATTTATCGGCATCGCGACCGAGTAGATCCATCCGATCGCCCATCAACCATACCTTCTATTTACCCCCAACCCGAACCACGGTTCACTCAACCGTCCAGTTGTCCCAATATCCACTGCTAACCAAGAAACCTCTCCTCTCTAGATCTGCACAGACCTGCTATACCAACCCCTCACCCTCCTCGACTGCCTACATACCTTCTGCGGCTCGTGTCTGAAAGAATGGTTCGCCGTGCAGGGCGGCGCCCGCCGTCGATCGTCGTCCTCCTCCCCGCGCTTCACCTGCCCATCGTGTCGCGCCGTCGTGCGCGAAACCAGACCCAATGCTACCGTCACCACGCTGCTGGATATGGTCCTGGCGAATAACCCCGAGCGAGCAAAGCCCGAGCCCGAGAGGGAGGAGATCGCGAAGAAGTATAAACATGGCGAGTCGGTGTTTCCGGCCCTCGTGGCGGAGGCATCCGCTGGGGCCGAGGGCGAAGAGGATCGCAGGTTGTTGGAGGAGGTGAGGGAGCTGAGTTTGAGAGATGCCAGGAGGTCGGCGAGGGAGTCGCGGAGTCGCGCGGGCAGGGCAGAGAGTGTCGATGCGGATGCGAGGTCGAGGCGACGGAGAGAGGAGGATAGGGCGGCCAGGAGACACCAGCAGCAGCAACAGCACCGGGCACTACGGTCGGAGGATGCGTCGCGCCGTACGAGGCAGATCGAGCATCAGAGTAGTTTGCGGTCGTTGTTGAGTTTGTCGGATACCGAGACGATGGAGGAGGAGATTTTGCGGCAGATTCTGGAGGAGGGGCTCTTGGAGGATATCGATTTGGATAATCTCGGCCCGCGCCAGGAAGAGGAGCTCAGTGAGCGGATTGCCGACGCCTATCGGCGGAGACATCGCTTGCGGTCGCGATCGCAGCAGAGACAGGAGGGCGGCGAGACGCCCTCGCAGCCTTCGAGTCGCCCTCGGGCGAGATCGCAGTCTGTGCAGAGGCCTCCGCCGTCGGCTCCTACGACGCCTACTACGACGACGTCGCCCCGCGAATCGTCGAGAAACCCGCCCGTGTCGAGGCCGTATCTGCTGGACCCGCTGGTGTCGCGGTCGGGCCAGCCAGGTCATCATAGGCGGTTATCTGATCAGGGGAGTAGTCGCCGGCGGACGTCGCCCGTGCCTGTTAATCCGGCGTCGTCGTCGGAGGTCTCGTTGAGACCGGCTACGAGGTCGTCGAGCGACATGGTTGCCGAGCGCCCTCGCAATTCGTACTCCGAACGGGCCAGAGCGTCTGATTCTACGGCTCCGCGATCACGGCGGGCGACTGCATCTGAACAAAGCGTGCCGAATATCTGGGTGAATGGAGCAAATGATAGGGAGCTGCGACGGCAGAGGCCTGGTCGACAATCGATCGACATTCCTACGTCGGCCCCCTCGCCTCTACAGAACGTGCAGAACAATTCGAGCGCCCGCCGCCCTGAGCCTATTATCACCAACCCTGCGACGACAAGCTCCTTGACTGCCGAAATCAGCAGCCCGGTTCGGCAGGATGCGCGATCTCGATCGTCGTCGTCGCGATCCACCGCTTCGCAGATGACGGCGTCCTATGTCGAACCGTCGATTTCATGCGACCGATGTGGAAAAGCGAATATCCAGTACAGCCTACACAAGAAATGTACTGAATGCAAGGAAGGTGGTTACCATCTCTGTCTAAGATGCTACCGCCAGGGCCGGGGCTGTTTGAACTGGGCGGGTTTTGGACCATCTGCAAAAACCAACTACGAACAGATTTGCGCTGCCTCCAATGACCAGCCTGCCCCCTCCAATGAGTCCCAGCATATTCTGATGTCATCCAAGTACAAACGACCAGTGGACGGCGTCCGTCGCTCACGAGACGGGCGAGAAGTGACCAGTGACGACCCAGCCAGAAGATTGCAGACGGGGCTTTTCTGCGAAATCTGCCATTCTCCCGCCAATAACTGCTTCTGGAAATGCAACGACTGCAACGAAGGCGACTGGGGGTTCTGCAATCGATGTGTCAACCAGGGCAAATGCTGCACGCATGCACTCTTGCCGATCTGCCGCGTTGCAGCTGACACCCGCTCCGACCTGCCGACTCCGTCATCGGCTCGCAGCGAAGCATTCAAGATCCTCGCCTTCTCGACCAACTGCGATATCTGTGCCCATCCCATTCCTCCATCTGTTCTGCGATTCCATTGCCTAGAATGCAACAACGGCGACTACGACATTTGTGCTAACTGCTATCTCAAACTGGTGGCGACCGGGAAGATCCGCAAGGAAAATGGACATAATGGCTGGCGACGCTGTCTGAAGGGCCATCGGATGGTTGTCATCGGGTTTGAGGATCACGAGGCGGGCCAGCAGCGAGTGATCGTGTGTGACTTGGTCGGCGGCCGCGCACTGAAGGATGAACATGTTCAACACTCCTCATCGGCGTCGGCATCGCCCGTCGTTGCAGGTACGCCGTCTAGCGAGACTCCATCCGGCGACTGGAGCTGGAAGGAAGGCGCCGAGCGACGCAAAAAGGCCTCGCGCGTACGCACTCCGTGGATGGTTGAGCGCGATCGCAACGGATCTCACCATAGCACCTCGGAGCCGTCGACTCCGATTACGGCCAGCTCAAACCCGTCCACTCGTCGATTCCCCCCGAATGGCGGCGTGGGCGTCGTTCTTCATGCGTTGTGGTCGTGGTATCCGGAGGACGGAATGCAAGACGAGTTGATGTTTCCCCGGGGCGCCGAAATCACCGAGGCGGAGAATATCAACGACGATTGGTATTGGGGATGCTATGCCGGCTCGACGGGCTTGTTTCCTGGCGCTCATGTTTTTGTGGTGGGAGAGATTGCTTAGCCCGAGAGGGTGTGTTCGTGTTTTCTGTTCTGTCCGGTCGTTGATTTCAGGTGGACATTCGATGCTCACCATTGCATGTTTCTGTCATAGCATGAGCCATGAGCCACATGATGTATGTATATGATGTTGAATGATTGATGAATGGATGTCTTCCACATATCTCGAGTACTGCCTCGGATCTCAGGCAACGAGTATGGATGCCTGGGGATGCCTGGGGTTCCGTCTGTTCCGCTAAAACTGCGCCACTTGCAAACGAATACGCCGCCAGTGTATCTCCGGCATTTCTAGCAGCCTTACGGAATAATTCGTTCATCGACTATCTTTTAGTGCATCCAGACCCAATCGCATGACCCTCATACCCTGCGCCACAGAGACGTACTCCGTCGCAGCGTGGCCATGCATCGATGCTTTCTGGAAGACAGCCTTGTCCCCACTGCTGCGCCACCATGACGAACGGGTGGGAGAGCCGAATCTCCCCGCTTGCCTCCAGATAAATATTCCTGTCCCTCTTCTGCTTCTAGTTTTGCCTCCTGTCTATCTCGATCTACACATTCGCTCTCGATTGATCTCACCATGTCGCATCATTATCCTCCTAATCGTATGCCCCGCTGTCTTCTACCCCGCAACCCCCACTAGGATGTTCAATGCTGACTTTTTTTTTCGCGTCTAGAACCACCGTACCCCCCTTACGGCGGTCCTCCTCAGGGTCCTCCAATGCATCAGGGACCTCCCCACGGAGGACCCCACGGAGCTCCGCCTTACCCTCCGTACCCTCAGCAGGGCTTCCAGAATCCCCCGTACCCCAACGGCGGCGGTCATCCTCAGCAATTCGGCTATCCTCCTGGCCCGCCCCAACAGGGTCACCCTCCTCACGGTGGCTCGCCTTATCCTCCCTACCCCAGTTCTCAGGGCGGTCATGGATTTCCTCCCGGTCCTCCGCAGGGACCTCCCCAAGGCCATCATCCAGGATATCCCCATGGAGCACCACCTATGTCCGGTGCCCATGGACAGCACCCCTACCCATCTCCGTCGTTCCCATCACAAGCTCAGTTCCCCAGCCAGCCAGCTATTCCGTCGCTGGGATACACACCCGGACAGGTCGCCCCCGGCGAGTTCCGTCCTCAGGCAGACGCACTCCGCAAGTCCATGAAGGGATTCGGCACCGACGAGAAGGCCCTCATCAACACGATCAGTAAGCTGGATCCGCTGCAAATGGCCGCCGTCCGCAAGACATACACCGAGCACATCCGCCGCGATCTCTACAAGGACGTCAAGTCCGAAACCAGCGGGTATCTGCGCCAGGGCCTGCTGGCTGTCATTGACGGTCCGCTGGCACATGACGTCGCCTGTGTCCGGGAAGCAGTTGACGGTGTCGGCACGAAGGAGTGGATGCTCAACGACGTCCTGCTGGGTCGGTCCAATGCCGACCTCCATGCCATTATGTCCGCGTACCAGCGCACCTACAACCGCTCTCTACAGAAAGACGTGGAGGGCGATCTGTCTTTCCAAACGCTGGGTCTGTTCAAGACGGTCCTCCGCTGCCAGCGCCACGAGGAGTCCATGCCTCTTGACCCCCGTATGATTGAAGAAGAAGCCAAGTCCATTCATTCCGCGACCGCCGGCCGAATGACCAACAATGTCGAAGAGGTCTGCGGCATTTTCGCTCGGTCGTCGGACGAGGAGCTCCGCGCCATCAACCAGGCCTACAGCCAGCGGTACAACACGCCCTTGGAGAAGCATATTCAGAAAGAATTCTCGGGTCATATGAAAGATGCCCTAATGCATATCCTGCAGGGCGCCTTGGATCCGGCCATGCGTGATGCGGTCGCGCTGGAAGACTGCATGAAGGGCATGGGCACCAAGGACGAGAAGCTGGTGGTGCGTGCTGTGCGAGTGCATTGGAACCGGGCGCATCTTGATCAGGTCCGAAGGGCTTATCAGCACAAGTTCCAGAAGGCTTTGGTCGATCGGGTGAGGGGCGAGACTAGTGGGGATTACCAGCGCTTGATGGTTGGTCTGCTGGAGTAGATTCACGGCACCCCGATGACCTCATTCTCTTTTTTTTTTTTTCTCTCTTCTCGAATCTTTCCTACTGTGATACCACATGGGTGGCCTACTGGTTTTTGTTTTGTTTTAGCTACGATTACGTTAATGTATGATACTATGAGGGGATTGGCTATGCTTGGGGGTTTTTAATTCACCTTCCATTGGTATTTTCTGTGCATTCATTTGTAGAAGGCTTAAATGGTCTTAGCTTGTCAGTGGGTATCACTATCCTAGCACAGTGATTTCTTCAACAGCGCTGAAACCCGGGACTTTCTGAGAAATATTGATGCCTGCAAGCCAAGCTTTTCTTGAATCCTCCCAAGGGATCAATTTGAAACCGGTTGTCTCTAGGAATGATATTCTGCAGATTGCTTTATCAAGTTGGTCCATTACGTGCTGGTTTACGTAAGATGACCTGTGCTGCAGTCTGCAGGTATATTTTATATGTCAATTGTATATGAAAGTGACTTACTCCGAGAAACCACCTGGAGCCCAGAGGGTTCACTAAGAGAAACTACGTCCGAACCAACCCTGTAACCAGAAGATCCCTTCATTCCACCGCCCCATCTCGCAATCCGTGCCGCCATGACGCCAAGCAGCCAAGCGAGCGCATTCGCAGGCCACATAAGGCTGAAGTCATGATCGGCAATGGACATCCGGATCGAGAGTAGCGTGTTTTATAAATATTACGGGCCCACCGCAACGACGACATGATAAGATGCTGCATGACGTCTTCGCGACCTGCGTCCGTCTCTGGCGCCATGAGATCATGTCCTCGGCTTGTTGGCTGATCGGTGATTATCCCGTCGGGAGGTCTCTGGTCCTTTGTTCTATATTTGATTTCACTTGCCTCTCTTGTAGGTTTCGGGGGATATCCTCCGCAATACGAACTCGCGTCCTGTGGATCCCGAGACAGCCACCCAGTGGTCCATGCAGGTCTGTATCTGGGCTGGTGGGGATCTCCGTGGGATTTCCTAGGCGAGACGCCGAGAACCCTGGGCTGGTCTGGGCTATGACGAGGTATGACACCATTCGGGAGAGAAGATGGCCCGGGTTCTGGTTCAGGGGATCGGGGTGATTGGTGCGCCGGACGTCATGGTTACTAGTTGGTGGTGGTTCTACCCCGGGATCTTTCAAGTCGCTGTGGTTGCTTTCCTGGTGGGAGCTGATGTGGCTTGTGGCGGACGAGTTACGTCATGGTTGGGTTCGTTTGTTTGGGGAGTCTGGATGGGTATATATTCGTCTGCTTTGGCTTCGGAGGATTGTTTAATATCATCTTCTACATCAATTTCAATAACTTGTCTTATCTGACTCTACTTCAATCAAATTTCATCCATTTATACCCTCACTTCGTCTGACCAACCTCATCTGCATATCTCATACATCATGTCTGGAATCATCCACAAGGTCAAGGACGCCGTCACCGGCCACCACGACAAGGAATCCACTCAGCAGCCTACCTCTTCTTCCTCCCCCGACTCCAAGACTGCCGACAATGGCCCTCATGACTCCAAACTCATGAACAAGCTTGACCCCCGCGTCAACAGTGAACGTGGTTAGTATCTCATTCCATCGCCATGCCTCCTCGAACTTATGCTAATCAATTCCAACAGAGGCCCGTGAATCTCAATCTGCTTCCACCGGCGGCTACGGCACCAGCACCAGCACCAGCACCGGCCCCCAGTCCGGCTCCTACGGCGGTGGCGTGACTGGCTCGACGGGCTCGACTGGCGGCTACGGCTCTCATTCTGGCGCTGGCACCGGCTACGGTGATACTACCACTTCTGGTGGCTACGGCTCTAGCACCGGTGGCTACGGTTCCCAGTCCGGTGCTGGCACGGGCTCGTACGGCGCCGACACCACTACTTCTGGCGGCTACGGCTCTGGCCATACCGGTACTACCGGCACCACTGGTGGCTACGGCTCCAGCACTGGTCACTCTGGTTCCACCGGCGGCTACGGCTCTCACTCCGGCACTGGCACGGGCTACGGTGCTGACACTACCACCTCCAGTGGTCTGGGATCCAGCACTGGTCACACTGGCTCCACCGGCGGATACGGTTCTGAGCCCACTACCTCTGGTGGCTTGGGCTCCTCCACCGGTGGCTATGGTGGCTCTACTGGCGGTTATGGCAGCTCTACCGGCACCACTGGTGACAACTTCGGCTCCAGCACCGGTGGCTACGGCTCCACCACCACTGGCACTGGTGGCTATGGCTCTAGCACTACCGGCACCACTGGCGGCTACGGCTCCAGCACCACCGGAACCACGACCGGCCCCGGCTCGTACGGCCACTCCGGCAGCACCTCTGGCGACTACGGCTCTCGCTCCTCCAACGCCGGACCCCATGACTCGAACCTCCTGAACAAGGTCGACCCTCGCGTCGACTCTGACCGCGACAACCGCGCCCGCCACGAGGCCATGGCCACCAACAGCTACGGTGAGCCTGGCGGCTACACCACCGGCTCTGGTGGCTACCGTGGCGCCACCACCGCCGGTCCTCACGACTCGAACTTGATGAACAAGGCCGACCCCCGTGTGGACTCGGACCTCGATAACCGCGGAAACGTCGGATCGCAGCGTTTCTAGATTTGATCTGACCACTTGGTTGGATCGGTGATTGGATACCCCGGGACTAAATTGAGTCGGTACTATCGTGCCTAATGTTTATGTTTGATGGGAAGCGTTTCTGGTTTTTCGTTTGACTTGATATCGACTGGGCTTGTATCATAGGATTTTATGTTTATGACTAGCGGATATCTATTTGATTTCGTTCTGATGAACTCTTTGGAATATGCATATTGTAGATTCGACGGGCCTGGGGGATGACTGGTAAATGACGTTGGCCTGAGGCTACCAGGCTCCTAGTTAAACTTGTTGGTCATGGTTACCAACTCATCTGACCCTCGACACTTCCTCCACCCCTTCATCTATCGCCAACGGTTGATGAATTCCATCCCATCGGTGCCTTGAAAATTCTGCACATCCCTGGATGATGTAGATGAAGCCCTTCTAATGCTCACAAAGGTTAAAGTTCCCAGATTCAAACTCCTCATTCCGCTGAACTGTCATAGAGCTTCTCTCTTCCATCAGTTGAAGTCGGTATTCCTTCGCCTCGTCCATGGTGATGGAACCGGCGTCTACATTTTCGTTTATCATGTACTGCAACTCGGCCGGCAGTCGATTCCCCATCACCTGGTTGATGACCTCGTGTCTCTTCGTCCACCAGTCTGTGTTCTGCGGTGGAATATTTGCCGACGAGATGATGCGCATATGAGGGTCAACTAGGAAGAAAGCAATGATTTTGCGATGTCCAGGCTTCGATTTGTCTGCTAGTGAGAATGGCGATACCCGGTGTTGAAGGATGTTCGGAAATGTCAGGAGACGGCCCTCGCGCGTCGAGATGTTACCCAGGGCTTGAGTGATGTTGCCACCATTCCGCCCGTCGATATCGGGTGGAAAGCCGAAGACCGACTGCAGGAAGTCGTGCCTGTCTTGTGGATAATCAATGATGAGGTTGTCGTCTGCCCGCTGTCGAAAGGACAAATGGTTCTCTGTGATGTTATCACTGTCATAGTAGTACAGCGCGGTCGCACAGATGTGTTCGTTCTACCAGACGTGAGTGCTAGGTTTCGAATATATGGTGCATACAACTTGTCGACTTACTGATTGTCCCTCAATATGCCAAGACCCACCGTTATAATCCGGCTTTTCAGGTGTCAGCTCAATGTTTGCTAGCTTGACTATCACTTGCAGTCCCTCCTTTTGATACTGCGTACGCAAATCAACTTTGCTATATGAGCGTGGAATAGGAGGCTCGAATGTGCCCGGCTCAGGAAGCTCAATTGGCGCTGACTCCAATTGCTGGTAGTATTCATCTATGGCATCTTCATCTGCCTCGTCAGGTTCCTCGGGCTCTGGGTCTAGAGGCTCGAGTTCAACATTGTGGTATGGCATTCTGCATATATTATCCCCCACGTGAGTCAATGTCGAATCCCACAGCGGGATTGTTTTGGAGAGGATCTTCTCGATAACCTCGTACAGAGACCGGTTCTTTTCCGGATGCAGGTTATTGATGTATGATGCAATATGACATTCTCCTGCCATGTCAACATCGCATGGCATCCACTGGAATTTGCGACTGAAAGGGTCCACTGCCCACTCCCGGCCAAAAAAACGAGTTGGATCATCGCTGAGCGCTTGGTTCTTTGGAGGTACCGCAAGCTGCTCACCCTGTCCCACACTATCTAAACAGTCGTCCACGCCAATTAGACGGTCAGGTAGTATGCGACTGCGGCCATAGATGACAGGGAATAACGATGGGTGTACCAGGTCGACGACCTGTTTGTCTGAGCCAGGGTGGTAGTCTTTCTTTTTTTCCGGGACATGCTCCAAAGAGCGAACTGCCTGCCGCAAGAACTCTTTCAGCTCCCGTGGGATGGCAGAGTCGGATTTTACCACACCGGTCTGGTATGCAACTACATAACCGGTTTCGCGGTAAATGCTGGCCTTCCACTGGAGTTCTTCGATGATCCAATCCATCATGTTGGGGGTTATGTCATGACCACTACCGGCGATCTCCTCTCGCCATTTTGCGACGATATCATCTTCAAACACCTACGACGTGAATCAGTGAGTTAAGCCATGACAAGGTCCTCGGACGATGGCGACAATTACCTTTCTTTCCCATTCAGGTTTATCCGTAATAGTGTTCATCACCTGCATCATAAGGATTTCGCGGTGGACATAGATCCGACTGAGCGCGTTTAGTATTGCCCTTTCGTATGGATGGATGCAAAGCAATCAATACCTTGCCCATCCTTCTTCAATGCCAGATGCATCCAGCGCATTGGGAAACAACTTTCGGGAAGATTCTCTTGGGGTGTAATTCAGAGGTAACATGTAACCCGGTAGATCGAGATGCGTGGATTTGGTACGGATTGCGGCGGTCATGCTGCTGTATTTGAGGAACGTTTTCCTCTTGTCCTGGCTGCATCTTATAAGCGAAGGGGGAGGGTTAGGTAGCAGAGAGGTGCCTAGGCATCCTACAGGGTTCCTTCCCTGGCGCCTGCGCCACAGAAGCCCGTTTCCACGCGAGATCATCTCAACGTGTTACTGCGCCCCGTGAGTTCAAAGTCTGGAATATATGAATTACGCTCTAATGCTTGAGTTCACTGTTGACCGAGGGTTAGGTGATCTCGCTGTCTGGATGGTGAAGTCGGGAGGTTGCAGCTCAGTAAGAGTAGGCAGCTAACTAAGACATTGCCTTTAGCTTTTTCTACCCATAAAAAAGTGGGGTTGTTATCCCCTATTTTGATTGTCTTGAAACGCCGCGTACTTTATTGTTATAGGATGGACTAATGGTGTAGGTGAGCTCTTTGGTGTTTCGATTATTCCAGACTCAGGACATAATCTGAGAATTATTAACCTAGGATAGGGCTAAATTGCGACAGCATCTGTTGGTGCCAACGACCTGATCTGATCATCAGATGTACCGGCGCTCGGCGCCTAGAAAGCCTCGGGCATATCCACGTTCAGGCTTCTGTTCATTCAATCGTTCAAGCGCCTGGCAGTTCAAGCGGAAGAACAATGGATGGTGAGATCTTAGATGCGCTGGCATATGTGCCCGATCTCAGTTGCAGTTTGCTATGGACTGGTGAATCTTGGGTTTCCCGCCAACTTGCCGACATATTTATAGTTCCCAGATGACAACAAGTCTTGAGATGGTTCTCACTTTCCGCTGATCGCATCAAAATGTCCGCTCCTCGATCAATTCAGCCGCCAATGGAAGCCAGGAATGAATAATACTCAGGGCCCAATGCCCAAGCCAAGCCCTACCTCGTATCGACTAATTTAGGATAACCTCGCCAAGGCCAAATAGGTCGGTAACTCGATCATATCAGGCTGCTGCTTTTCCTTTCATTGATAATGTGAAGACCGCCCTGAACATTGAGGTCTGACCCAGATTTGTTATCTACCCAGGACCCTTCGTTCTGCAAGATGAAGCCATCCAAACCCACATCATCTACCAGGAGGTCCTCAGCATTCTGGACGACAATATCCCCACTGGTCCTGCTCTCAAACGCAATAATCCAACCCGCCAAAGCCATCTCCTACCCCACAACCATCGAAATCGATCTCCTCTTCCCCCTCCCCAACAAAACCTACCCCAACATCACCTCCTTTCCCGTCATCTTCGCCCTGCAGAATGTCCCCGCCGCCAACGAATTCGGCTACACGATCTCCTGGAACCTGCGATCCGAAGAGAACTCAACCGTCGCGCTAGGCTCGATATACAAAATGACCTACCGAAATAACACCGACTTGCCATTCCTCCTCGACGACGGAAACATCGCTATTCTCCCAGACACAGCTTATAACGGGACCCGGCTCGAAAGCGGCAGATACTCACTCGCGTGGAAGTATAGCATGGTGACATGTACACAGATCGGCGATCGCACGCAGTATAATATCGGCAAGACCCAGGCGGGAAATACCCATTTTTTCGACGTCGAGGAGAAAGGCCGAGCTGAGACGAGTGGATTCAAGTTGGGGCTCGATGCGGAGTGTCCTGTCTTTGCCGATTCGATTGTTGTCAGAGATGCTACGAAAGGTGGATGTCCGTTCATGAAAGGCTCGAGTGATGCGGATGAGAAGGATCGGGATCCGTGTCGAGCAAAGTTGAATGCTAAGCAGGCGAATTGTGTTCAGGGGAATGTGACGGGCAACTATAATGCGAGTTTGTGTAGAGAGGCGTTTGGGGACGGGGATGCGAGTGAGAGTGGTGCAGGCAGGATGGTCGCGAATGGACTGGGGATGTTTGGGATTGGCGTCGTGGGCTTTATCGGTGTTTTAGGGCTTTTGTAAGATATTTCAAGCGGTAGCATGGCTATATGAAAAAAGTGATATCTGAATATAAGACATGTGATGTGATATAACGCTTGACTGTGAATTCGAATCCCGTCGGTTCATTGCCTACATAAATTTGGTGGCAGCTCCCACAATGCAGAAAGAGTAGATGATAAGACATTCAGGCAGAACATTTTGTTGGCCAGGATGAATCACCTGACAGATAAGGTGTTTCTGGTTTCCTTCCCACTTCATCTCATTTGATCTCGACCAACTTTCACATCACACTCGAATGACTAAATGATAATATGTACAAGCCTTTTCAGTCTGTGTCCGCGGCAGCTGGATCACAGTCGCACAATACCCTCAAATTCCTTCAAGAAACCGCCTACAACCTGAAGAAAAGTTTGAACGTCTTCCCTCGTCGTTTCCAAATTCAAACTAACCATTCCACGTCGAGCAATCCAGATTCCATGCTCGAGTAAATGGAACCACAGAAGATCCTTCAAAATGAACTCGGTACTATCGGGACTCACATCCAATTCGTGGACATCTTTCAGGCTCGAAGGAGACTCGGGATCCGGCTGTGGAAGGAAATGAATGTTGAGAACGGCACCAAGGCCAGTGACCACCATCTTCGTACCACGGGCCAGTTCCTGTAAGCCGTGTCGGAGCTCGTCGCCAAGCGAGTTGAGCGCCACGCAGGCGTCGGGAGTGTATATGGACGAGAGAGCGACGTGTCCAACGTTCATGGCTAGCGAGTTGTTATTGAATGTTCCCGAGTGACTGATTTGAGCCTTTCGTGGATCATAAACAGAAAGCAATTCTCGTCGTCCTCCGAATGCGCCGATGGTCATTCCCCCTGCGATCGATTTGCCCAAAGTTGTTAGGTCAGGGCTGAGGGGGGTGTTGTGAACGGGATGCAAGATACGCGATTGCAGGCCACCAGGGGCAAGTCGGAAGGTTATAACCTCGTCAAGGATAAACAGGAGGCCGTTCTCCTTCGCGGCGTCTTGCACGGAGTGCAAGAACTCGGCCGTGCCGGGTATGCAACCCCCAGACCCCTGCATCGGCTCGACCAGTACAGCCGCGGCATCTTCTTTGTGCTGTGCAATCAGTTGTTTTGCTCCTTCGACGTCGTTGAACTGGCCTAAAATCCAGTCTTCCTTGTCAACGTTGTTTGCCGCAATGCCATGGCCAAAGTACAACACGCCGCCATGGTATCCACCCTCGAACACAATGACCTTGGATCGGCCCGTTACCTGGCGGGCGACACTGAGCGCGTATAGGTTTGCCTCCGTTCCCGAGTTGCAGAAGCGTACTTGCTCAACCGACGCAATGCGATCACAGATCGTCTTGGCCAGACGCACCTCGGCCCCTGTTGAGGCCCCGAGGTTCAAACCAACTTCGTTCGTGGTCGATATGACAGCTTCACGGATCTTCGGGTGAGAGTGCCCATACAAGCCAGCGGTCATCTCGCTCAGAAAGTCCAGATATCTGTGGAAGTTAGCATGTTCCGAGTAATCCAATCGCTAGGGCTCAGCCAACTGACTCGTGTCCATCGTGGTCTACCAGACGATTTTTGTAGCCCGACTTCATGCAAATTGGAAACGGGCTGGTATGCAGAACCGAGCGTGTGTTTCCACCAGGGAGATACTCGGTCGCCTCTTCATGCAACTGTTTCGACACTGGGTTCCGGTCTTCGTAACGCTGCTGGGCTGAAAGGAGAATTTCCCTAGCCTTTTGTGTCGAGCTTTCTGGATCCGACGGTACAGTCATAGTGAATTCTGCGATCAGTACTGATGGCTATTGAATCCGATCGATGGGATTGTGAAGTGTTGCCGATTGAAGAGACGATGTCCCCGCCCGATAAAGGATCCCCACTCGGTAAACGCCGACACGATGGAACCACCCATTTTGGCCCGCTGATTCATGCGATAAGGTTGTGGAAAACTGGTTGAAACCCCTCAGATGATGTTGATGCTCCACGTCCCAAGGTAAGAGGTCATACTTATGCCGGTGGCTCCAGTCTTGACATGTTCTTTCCATGGAAGTCTGTCGACAAAAAGCAATCATTCAACGGCGCGACAACTCAAAATGATCAGTCAGAGAGCCCAGAATGAAATCGACTGGTCCAGGCTAAAGATGATTCAACCCAGCGCCGAGCCATATCCTGAGTGGCCAGAGCCGGAGGAGAGCTCGTATTCTGCGGAAAGGCGCTGCCTGAAGTGTCGACGGTGGCTGAGTTGATGGGAAAGCAAGAATCTGGCAATAGAGTCATGAAGTCTTTCTCCATATCTAGCGACATTCCCAATATTACATCTGGTGAATCAACGCCAACTTGGAGGAAACCTCCGAAGCTATTCACGCACCATGGCCTGCATCCCGACTCGCAGTCACCCTGCTCACATCACAGAAAGCTTCGTTGGCTTCTACCTTCCCACATTAGTCGATCAGGACAGTCCTGTCCGAGCTTTTCTCCAAGAAAAACCCGCTTCGATAGACAAGCAGCAGCGGCTCAAACGACCCCATAGAAAGTCCCGACGAGGATGCCTGAATTGCAAGGCCCGTAAAGTCAAGGTACAACCCCCACTTGGTTTCTCGACGTATTTTGCCGACTAAAAACATGCAGTGTCAAGAGACTAGGCCAGCATGCGCAAATTGTGTTACCAGAGATATGGACTGCAGGTACTCAAGTAAAGTGGAGGACAGGAGGACTCGACAAGAGTTGACGAGCTCTCGAGCCGATCACCAAGAATCTTTACAACTTCCTTCCGTCTCGATGGCAGTTTTTGAATCAGCATTCACGGGAAATGATTTACGATTCTTCCATCACTTCTTGCGGGTTGCGCGGCCACATCTGCCGTTCGGGAGCGAGCAGTCCTGGACCACAGAGGTGCCGGCGTACGCCCACGAGGTTGGTTCACCACCCTATTAATTCGCAAATATACTAATCTCTTCAGTGCCCCCATTTGATGCATGCTATTCTCTCGCTTGGTGCAACACACTATGCATTAATCACACCCAACGGATCTCACTACACGCCCATAGCCATCGTCCATCGCGGAAGAGCTCTTCAGCTGCTAGGCCGGGCACTATCAAAAGGAGATAGCTGTTCGGATGTTGAGATGGACGGTATACTAGCTACGTGCTACACGCTTGTTTTCCAGGCCTACTATATGACTGACGGTCTGGTCGACTTCGCAGTCATGGTGCGCGGATGCGCGACAGTGACGAACCAGATCCGAGCCAGGTACAAAAAGAGCCAAATGTTTACCCTGCAATCGCAAGAAGAGGTGTCTACCATGGTTGGCTCATGGCTGCCGACTGAGGCCCCCATGTCAACTCAGGCAAACCTCGTGGCTTCCATCCAGGACCTGGAAAAGCTACGTCCTCTTCTTCAAAGCCCCGCGCATCGCACCTTTTTCGAAGCCATTCATCAAACTTACTTGGCACTTCAACACTCACCCCAGGAAGCCTTCTTTTGGCTTACGAAGATATATGAAGTTTGGTATGACATGGAGAATCTCGAGTTCATGACTTTCATTGCCCCGGGAAATTATGTCTCCTGTGCTCTGTTCATGCATTATATTGCCGTCGAAGTCCTAATGCGACCACTTCTCGACTATACTGGTAGGGGTCGGGATATGAGTTACCCATTTGGTACCGTGCTGGTTCATCAATGGGCGAATACGATCTACCATAAGCTGCCGATGTCGATGCGTCGGTTGGTGAAGGGACAGGCTGAATTGATTGCATCAGATAAAGATACTTCTTGTGGTTTTCCCTCTCCACGGGCAGAGAGTCACTAGATCTGCCATATAGACTGGCATGGTAGTAGAGATTGCAGATCAAGTCAAGAAACCGAAGTCGCATCCTGGAATCTTATCCACCTTCTATCACAGTTCTAAAAACAAGATAACCCTAAACGAAAAGCCAAGATCACCACCACATAACTATTCAAACATCAAAAGCAGTCGAAAGGATCTGCAACTTCCACTGGCGATACCTCAAGTCCAGTTCACCTCCTCTCCCTTCTTTCTGTCTCCACGTCATCTCTCGCATTCGCCTGCAGCCACCGAGCCGGATGATACCATCCCAAGACACTGATCGCAATCAGCATCGGCACAGCCTCGAGCACATACAACGGCCATTCATGATTGAACGCATAGGCATCAATACCCATTGCGAACTCAATAACCCGATAGATGGACCGCACCTGTCAAGATAGTCAATCAGTCAACGCACACCAACTCCAAACACAACCGAAATACCAAACAACTCACCATGATGGAAAACCCTGCAATATAGATCCCCACCAGAATCTTCTTTACTCCTCGGTCAACCTCCCTCCCTTGCATTTTCGTCGCCACATGAAACGACACCACGATCACCAAGAACCCCGTGAAGGTAACAAGCTGCAACACCAGCCCGCCAATCAACACTCCCACGCCCGTATCTTTCTCATCGCCCTCCCAGTCCCCGGCGGACGCGATTCCACTCCCCGACCCCTGCGTCAAACAACTGATGATGTCCAACGTGATGAGAATCCAAGGAAGCCAGGCGACGCGCACGCAGCCGCACAGAATGGACTGGGCTTTTTCGCCCGAGGAGCCACTCTGGATGAGTCTTCGGGTGAGGACGTACAGGCTGGCACAGACGAAGACCGGCGCGATCACGATTAATGTCGCGGATACCGCGTACAGAGAGACGTCTGACGGCTGCTGCACGCTGGCGGACCGGGTTGCGTATCCGACTACTTCGAGGAGAGCGCCGATGAGGATGGGTATGAAGTAGCCCGCTCGGTTGTATTTGCCGGCTCGGGGGGCGAGGACAGTCATGTACAGGTGGTAGAGGAAGGGGAGGAAGTAGAGGATTGTGAAGAGGATGGAGGCGGCGAGGGATGGGTTGTAGAAGTAGATGCTTTCATCGGACATGTTGGTATGGTTGTGGGTATAACTTGGGATTGAAACTTATAGCTGAGGATATAAGATGAATGAAAGATGAGCGGAAATGAATTGATATAGACGTAGAAGATATAACCACTTAACAACGGTGTCTGCCATCTTTTTATACCCAAAACCGCTGTATATGAATCTCGGAATCAACAGTCATGGTTAAACTGATGCCTTGCGATATAGATCTTCGCACAGCTCGCCCAATTCGTGTTCGCACTTCGCATTGCAAGCCCTAAAAAGAGCCAAGCCACGCCAGATACGAGGGAATAAGAGCTTCGTGATCCCGGTCGCAATGCGAGCAATACGAGTCCGAGAAAGGTAAGGTCATCTTGGCTCTCATCTTCCACGGAAACAATCATCCAAGGACCGGAGGTCAGCGAGGAGCTGTGGAGGCGTGTGAGGAGCGAGTTCTCGGATAGAGAAATTGTGGAGATCATTTCTCTTCAGGTAAGTATTAACACGGTGGTGGTGGAAATAGAAAAGTCTAATGGTTGCTGTAGGGGTTTTATTACACCTTTTCGCGATTGACTACCGTTCTTCAGAGCGATTTTGATGAATGAACATGTGTGATATTTTGATAGACATAGTTACAGGAAAATCAACTGACAGACCTCTCTAACCCGAAACAAAGAATTGACCCCCGGAAGCTAAATATAGTATGGTATCTCGCTGTCAAAGCACCGACTCATTAACCACCCCCTATCCCTTCTCCTCCCGTACCCATTCAAGCACATATATCTACTGCTTCTTCTTCCCACTCGTCCCCTCCGCCTTAACAAACGCCCCCTTCAACTCCTTAAACGCCTCCCACAGCACCCACCCCGGAATAAACACCCACAGCGTATTGAAGAAGAACAGATAAAACCACAAATACACCGGATTATCCGTCGCCAGCTGCGAGCTGGCCGTCAACCACTCCGGACCAAAAGTCATGAACCCGCCGTAGAGCTCCGCAGTCGCCAGGGCCGGCGCAACGAGCCACAGCTTTCCCTTGGCGGCGCCGCGCACCGTCGCACTCGACTTCCCGCTGGACGCCTGCCACAGCAGATAGCAGACGTAGATGGCCGCGGGGCCGCCCAGCCCGACGGTGAGGATCTCGAGCGCGATCACCCCCGGGTCCGCGACCGCCCACCGCGCATCCGCCTTGCCGTATTCCTGCCACAGCCGGGCGCTGGGCCCCGTGCCGTGGGCGGCGCCGTATACCCGGTCCTTGTATCCGAGGAAGTACGGCTCGCGGTTGAAGCCGATGGGCACGGTCGTGTAGCTGAAGAAGCACTGGTAGAGGAAGGAGCCCTCGATGAAGATGTGGGTGAGGGCGTCGTAGGCGTGCCAGAAAAAGAGGAGGCGGTTGCGTGCGTGGGTCGAGGGGATCAGCGTTCGGCCGAGGATGTAGGCGATGGGCATGAAAGACAGCGCGAATCCGATGCAGAGGATTGTCGGTGTGTCGAGGACGAAGGGGGCGCTGGAGACTGATGACATCGTGATTGGTTGGGGATATCGTCCCTGGTGGTTTGGTTGTGAGTGAGGAACTGGTGAGGAATTGAGGGGCAGTTTCGGAGATGGAGGTGGTGATGCGGGACTGGTTTTACCTGCGCGACTTGACAAGGACAGACGACGGTTTATGTAGCTGCTGTGAGGTTGTTGATGTGAAAGAAACGTTGGGACGCGTTGATCCGATCGACGCGACCGTGGCCTGAGGCAACAGTGGCCTAAGGATAAAGAACGCCGGGCTTGGCGGAGGCGCCTCAAAGAAACTGCGTTTCATCGTCCATGGATTCTCTCCCTCTCCTGGAATCATTCTTTGTCGCACACAAATGGTACTTGGGTTCCATCCAACGAACAACCCGTCGAATCCCAGCCCTTCCAGCGCGTTCCAGAGTTTTCGAGTCAATGCTTTCATTTCGAAGCTGCTGTAACAGCAGACAATGAAAAGTCATCAGTTTCAATTACCATTGAGTACAGGATGCTGCGAGCCAGGTGAATGGCTCTAGGCAACGTCTTTTTGGTTTTGCCACTTTGAAAGCATCATATTGATTCCGGATCGTGTCCGGCGAAACAACGCCCTCTTCGCATTGTTCTCGTCCAGGGTGTGAAACGAAGTAGTTGTTTGTGTCAGTGTCTTGAAGCAGGAAGGATGCCCCTTCGATATTATTCCAGCTACCCAGGATACATATTCGAACCCCATTTGGATATCCATGGCTTCGTCCGTGGTGACGTCTACATATTGGGGACGAACCCTCTGTGTGTCTGCCCGTAGAGAACCAATGGAATTACCGCTTACCAAGTTGCCATGCGAGGCTGCGTATGTTCTGTGCCCGATGCTAGCTCCTTATCGTTACTTCATTCGAGATGTGGAGCCAAGAAGAAGAAAAGGTTTGGTTCATCTCCACCCGGGCAACTATGGTGGGATTGAGGCTCTCAGTTCCTTTGCCACAGAAGTTTCTCAGAATAGTACTGGATGCATCCGCCGCTAACTGTTTCTAGGCAGATGAGCGTAGCTACGGAGTATCTTTGTCCGGACTCATTGATAGGGGCTGAGAAACAACCGTTGAGCTACCGTCGATACGTTATTAAGCTCCACTTCGGAGGCCTTCTCCCCGACCATGGCATGAACTCATGAAATGGGAGGACGTGGGGCGCTTGAAAGCTAACAAGCTAGCACCAAGGGGCTAAAGAAGGATCGTGTCCAAAAATACCGCAAGCAGAGGGCGAACGCCTTTATAAATAGCCCGTTCAGTCCCTCGAGGTTAAGCCATCTTTTCTCTACATCATTGAGCTTATTTGATCTGATCTCGACCCAAAATAATCAATCAGATTTTAGGCTTCCAACCATCAAAACAATCAGTATCAGCAAGCATAACATTCACGTGTCAAAGTCAATCTTCACGATGTGTGGCTATGTACGGGTTACCGATTTCATCATCAAAGTCACACCCTCGCTATTATTGATCGGTCTTATCGTTTTTAACGCCCTTCATTATTTTCGTGTTTTTCTCATGCGGCCTGATCTTATCGATGGGCTCCTTTTATCCAATATGCTGATGGGTTTCTATCTTGCTTTTATCAATCGAGGGACGTCCTTTAGAGACGATTTGCGGTTGTATCTAAATCGCAGAGAGCGTGAGCGCGCAGGGTCAAAGATTCAATGAATGCTTGGTTCTTGAATGGCAGATGGCATGCTGGAATGGCCGGTTCAGTCTCCTGGTTATCATTGCAGGAAACCTATTTCTCCTGGTACTACGGATCGGGAAGAGGAAGGGATCTTCTGTCCTGCTCGACCATACGTTCCTCATACAGGGTCAGGCGGGATTCTTGCCTGCTCTGCGCTGTGTAAGGAGAAAAGCAGTTGGAACCTTGACGGTGATCGAGAAAGCGCCGACAGAGTCATATTTTCACATCAGAAAGGGAATTGATATCAAGCACAAATGACTGAGAGTCCGCTTGCTCATTCTTTACTGGATTGATACGTCGAAGATATTCTATATCTAGATCCAGGTCGGACCCCACTGGAACCTGTGCTTGGTGCCCAAAAATGAATAGAGTACTCTTCATCATCTCTCAAGGGCTCTTTTCCAAAAATAAAATGCATTTCCTCCTCTTGCCTTTCACAACAGATATTTGAATCGCTTCAAGGTCAGCAAGAGTTGAACCCGTACGATTGTAGTATTCATTACTGTTGTAGCATGCATAGGATCTGGCTTCTATACAAAATTCTAACAGGGGCGAGCCAATAGGTGTAATACTCCTCGAAGAGCATTAGAATTAAGCCTGCCTAGCACACATTCCTTGATCCGGATAAACGTCCTCTTCGATCAAACAACATCCCCTAACAACCCCGCCCATTGCTATGATGATGAGCTCTGCAGCCTTGCCCGGCCCTTTGGCGCAACATAAAAGCACAGCAACTGCTCGTGCATACAATATGAACAGCTGGGAACCAGCCCGTCGCAGTCCACGTTGTGCTCTCTGCAACACCGACAGGGGAATGGACCCGATTGGGGATCTTGCGTCGATACACCGTGACTCTCGTCCTCTTCGCTCCTCGTGAATGTCTCGGCTATGGCAGTCTCGGGATTCGAGGCCCGCGAGCAAGAGGTCGCATCCGAGGGGTTACTTGTGGTTTGCAGCCATTCCCACACACGACGCATCCGGGGACTAGCCATTGTCTGATGTGGCTCTAGCTAAGTAGGCATGGTGTGATTAGCGCAGAGTTCAATGGCGGGAAGAGAAGAGAGCGCCCACTGGGTTTCGGGTTTCTATCACTACTCTCTCGGGTGGGGATTGACAAGCTTTTGTGGCCTCGGGGCTCAAATCATAAGCAAAGAGGACTATGGGTCAGACCGGTATCGCGAGTTACTATGAATGGATGCGCAAACATGAAAGCTTGCCCCGATCGACGAATGCCGGATCATCTCGAGATTTATACTTGCATATGACACTTGGTCCGGCGTATTGGGCTGCTATCGATCCAATGACCTGAACGCATGACTGGCCAGGACCTTGACGGACTCACGACGTTAGTCCGGAGTACGTCCGACTGACATCACTGGGCTCGATCGCTCGTGGGTCCGTGGGCCGCGTGGCTTTTTGGCGTCGTGCAGGGATCATTTCAAGGTTGGGATAGCCCGTGGGGAATTTAGGCAACGAATCGGAACCCGCCTGATGGTCCTCGTTCTTCTGGATCCAGCACATCGTGGGTGGAATTTCCTTGGTATGTTTTCAGTGACCCAATTTTGTTTACTCTGATGGATGTTCAGCATGTCGGCGTCGACCTCGTGGTATACATTGTCTTTTTTCTCAAACCACAACCTTAATTGCTGGTAACACGGCAGCCAAGCTAGCCCGCGGCTTTGATACAATAAGCTGACCCGGATCATCTCCAGACCGTAGGAAATCTGGTGGAGGTGCCTCTGATTTTATGCCCGAGCGGCTACAGCTTCATAGGGTGGATATCCATGTACAATAGCAGGGCCTTGACGGGTGTGGAACGGGTCCTGCGCCGAGTTCGAGAACTCAATCGGGAATTGATCCGGATCATCCCGCTCGTCGCTCTGCAACCAAAGGACGCTTTGGGGTAAGGACGACGACAAGACGGTTTCTAGGCCGGACTTTACTCGTTGGAGTTCATCGCTGACAGAGAAATCACTTGTCGTCACCAGATACGGTGGTTCGAAATGCCGTCGCGCGGCCGATGGGAGTTTTCCGCGTTTCCGTTTCCTCGGGCAATTCATTCCTCGAGGCGCGATGCCAGACTCTAGATCATCTAGTTTCTGTTGGACTTGGCCGAGTGCCTTGTGCAGATGCACGGCGTCATTGGATGATTTCCTTTCGGACCCGTGGTCTCGGAACAATTTGACTCTACAGTAGGTTATCTCGGCCGTCAAGGGCACTGGATGCGCCCAAGCGTCCGACGAGAGTAATTCTGTCTTAGCATACAGTCGTAGCGGTGCCCCTTGAACCCCCTTGGACAAGGTGAAGTCGGTAGAGAGGAAATTAAAGAGAATATGTGCTTCACATGCTGCCTGACCCGATTGCGGGTCAGCAATCCACACGACGCCAAAGCCGTCAAGCGAAGAGCTCTCGAGAACAACCGACGACTCGGCCCGACGACCGCGTATCGCATTCGACATCATGTCGACGAATTCGACTGCTCGTAGTTGTCCATCGCATGTACTGGCCTCATTCAGCCCGCGATGGTCCCGCCAAAGTCTCCAGGCCGCAACAGGGTCTGCTCGTTGGTCTTTGTTATCGAAAGCGATGCGGAAGTGGGTGCGGTATCGTACCGGATGGGGAATCCCAACCGGGGGTGTTGTGTCAACAACAGAGATCTTGTACGTCTGGCGCCGATTCAAATACGTGACGGGAGTCTGGCTGGCAGGGTTGTAGGTCGCCGTACGAGCGTGCAAAGTCACTCGAAATCGGGGCGTCTGCTGGCTATGGTCTGGGGTGTGTAACTCGTCTATAGCATTTGGTTGATCGAGATGCGAATTTGGAAACTGTCGCCGGTACTTGGCGGATGGGCAATAAGTCTCGCTCGTATTGCCCTGGCTCTGGAGCCCCGAATGTTGAAAACTTGTCTGGGGAGAAGCATCCTCGGCTGAGCTCCCATGCAACACGGCACACATCCTACTATTGAACACGCTGCACGAGCAGTTCTGTCGACTGAGAGGAGGTGGTGAGGAGGTTGACCTTGGTGGGAATGCAGGAAGAGTATCTACGGCTCCGGGATGCCACAGTACAAGCTGGTCGGGCGCAATTCCCACTCCCTGGGTGTATGGGATGGTCGTGACCGGGAAGAACTTGCGTTGGAAGTCGCGAAGAAAGGCATCGCTGGGCTTGTGGGCATTCCTGCACACAACAAAGTCAGTCAGTACTGCTGTTCCCGGGTCTTCGAAAAAGAAGAAAGGAAAAAAAAAGATCAAGGGCTACTGACCTTCTGTGGAACATGACGGACGACTAGACTCGTGGGCACCGGCTGCACACTGTAGGCATGGCGACTCTCAGGGGCACGAGAGAGAACACACGATGGTTCGGGGCGACCATACCGCATGATAAATCCGGAGGCTGAGATTGTGGATTGTACTTCCGAGTCGTAGTACCTTAGAGGGTGATGTGATGCTGAGGTCACAATCGAGACCGTTGACTGAGGGGAAATGTGGGGAGACGGCAACGGGCGGAAGCTTTCTCCCTGACGAATAGGCGGTTAGAGGGATGGCGCGAGAAAAGTCAAAGGGCCCCTCCTGCCTATAAGACTTCCCCGCCCACCTCCACCACCGAATTCCCTGATTCCTCACCCGATCTTGATTGGGCGGATGAAAAGACCGGGCGGGGATGCAGGCCAAGCTCTGACCAATGCTTCCGCCTGTTCTGCTCGGGGTACTTCTTGTAGACCCAGCGTGGACTGACTCATGTACCCGTATGTCCTCTCGGGTCGCATGTACGGCCAGGTAGTCATTTACATCATGTCCACCTCGCAAAGTTGCTCATGGGGGTTGTCCCTGCTGGACTCCCCCATATTTGCATTCTCAAGTGCTCCGTCGACCTCGACTCCTCTTTATCTCGACGCCGCACGTTGAAGCATTCATCCATCACCGTCATGTCCGCCGACCTCTCTCTTCCCCCTTCTCAATCGGCAGATCTTTCCTCCCCATTATTCCTCCCCTATCTGACGGATGACGCCTGGCTCAACCTGAACCATCTCCGCGGCCAGCCCGGAAATTGGAATCTCACCCCAGCTCCACAGCCGTCGCAGAACCGGAAACGAAGAAATTCTCCCCCCATTCGGCACCCGGACCCACCGGACGTGCATAAAGACCGAGACGACGCAGAGCGGCAGAAACGCCAGAAATCTCTCGCACGGAACCGCAGGGCCGCGACAAAATGCCGCGAGAAGAAGCGAGAGTTCACGAAGCGGCTAAAGCACCAGTATGAAGAGGCCTCGCAGAGGAAGCAGTCACTGGAGAGCCACCTCGCGCAGCTTCAACAGGAGACCCTCGAGCTGAAGAACGAGCTGCTGCGGCACTCGCAATGCGCCGATCCCGCCATTCAACATCATCTCGCAGCCATGGTCAAGGACGTGACAACCACCAAGCCCCCCGATCTGACGCGATCGTACCCCCTCTCGGAGGATACTGGCAGTGGTGCGTTGGGGACCTCCGGCGACGAGTCCGGGCGGATGCGTCGGGACTCGGTGCTGAGCCTCAGCACCGATGTCAGTCTTGACAGCTTTATAAATGACGATTTCTTGGATCTTGTTAATCTTGGATCCGGAAACTTGTCATAGGTCATAGTCTGAGGTCTTCATTGTATACGCTGCTCGAATGGGGGAATCTTGCCAATTGCATTTATGTACGTAATAGCCAAACACGTCTTATAATGAACATATATATTAAACCACCTTGACGAGCGACATGCGAGATTCCAAGGGTGGGTATTCTGACGTCACGGGAGGAATATACCTCAAGAAAACGCCAAATATGGGACGGACCGAGTGGTGGATTAAAGGACCACTCGCCCCTGATCCTGACTCTGCTCTTTCCGGTCTGGCACTAACTAGCGATCTGGTATCTACAATGCCAACGGTCAATGCGTCGGATATTCTCATCTGACTCGGCACTCAGAGCCAAGGGCCTCGACCTTCCTACCTGGACCGTTATTCGATAATCCGGCCAGATGAGTTCCCAGGAGAGATCGAGGACCGGCTGGCCCTGTTTGCGGCTTGCGACGGGCAACACTACGTTATCATTCTGTCCCATCCAATCTACATTGATCAGAGACGAACGTGCTAATATCGAGTCCTCGCCAACTGGCTAGTGCGTCGCGGAAAGTGAGTCGGCGGCCGCGCAGGGTATAACCTGCCGCGTCTCCTGCTGCAAAGCAAGCATCTTGGTCTTCTTGAAAGTGCGTGGCTTCTAACAGTTCCCTGTCCATCAGAATGTCCTGGGGAAACCTGCTGCGCCACTTTGGAAACCGTTGCATCAGACCTTGTTGCGAGACCCGGAGATCATCTGCATGCCACCTCCGTCATAAGTGTGTCAGATACCCAATGGAGTCATATTTAATTGCCCATCAGCCACCTCAGCCCTGGCCTGATCAGTGAAGAACCTGAACCTGTCGATTTCAACAGCAAGAAAAGTATCCATGTCGTCTAGTCTTCGAATCACACGCTGGTCCTCGACCGAGGAAGTGGTGGATGCTGTTCGCGGATTCAAAGAGTTAGCCTGTCCTTGCAGCATCCAACGATCCATCTCTGCACCTGTATCTAACACGATCAAGTGCGCTCAACGACCCTAATGTATCCGACGAAACCAAACAAAAGGCACGGCAGACGCTTGACCGACTGGAGCGCGGTACTCAGTGCGATCCTGACGATAAGGGAAAAGAGACGGACCAAGAGACTGGGGGTCCAAGATCGTACGTTGTTCCATAACCAGTCGGTGACAATAGACTACTAACTTCATATTCAAAGCTGGAGAGCCAATGATAGTCTCGATGCTAAATAAGAGGCCGCTTGTATTTCGAGTGAATGGGGCAGTGAGAATCGGTAAACAATCTACCTGAATGTCGTCCACTTAGTACCTTTTGCCTGGTAGTTAATAGGCTTGAAATCGTGCCGTCCCATGACGATTGGTAAAATGGATTCATTATGCTATTTCCGCCAAAATCGCTCAATTGCTCAAAGGTTCAGAAACTAATTCTTCGGCCCATTTTCGGAGCACTCAGAAGCCTGCACGTCCACCAATATCTTGCAATGACGATCACGATCCTCAACTAAAGCCTTGAAGCCCTTTTCCACGACGTCCTCAAGTCTGATCTTTGACGTGATCATCTCTCGCGGATTCAATTGGCCTGGTCGAAGTTAGCTTGGAGTACGCATTAGACCGATCAGCCTTCACGCACCATAGCTCAGAGCTTCAATTGTGTTCTTAAACGACATTTCGTCGTATAACGCCGACTGCATATATTGAACCTCTCGATACATCAGATCGTTCACATGCAGCTCCGGCCTTTTCTCCCAGACCGCGATATTGACAATCGCCCCGTGCGTCCGACAGGCCGAGATGACGCTGTTCAGCGCACCCTCGACCCCCGCGGTGTCGAAGATCACGTCGGCGCCTCGATGTCGCGTCATCTCCTGCACTCGCTTCGGCACCTCCTCGCTGCCGGGGTCGAGAATCTCCGTGGCACCGTAGTGTCGTGCCAGTTTCTTCCGGCCCTCCATCGGCTCCGCCACGATGATCTCCTTGGCACCTTGCAGCTTCAGCACCTGGATGACGCAAATGCCGATAGGGCCGCCCCCGACAATCACTGCGGTGTCGCCGAATTTGAAGGGCGATACGTTGACGGCATGCCAGGCTACTGCCATCGGTTCTATTAGCGCTGCCATATCCAGCGCAACGTTGTCGGGTAGCGCGTAGAAGTGAGAGGCTGGCGCGACGATGTATTCGGCCATCCCGCCGCCGTAGCCTTTTGAATGCTGCTCATCAGCTCCCACGTCGATGTGAAAGATGCAGGAAAACGAAGCCACATACCGCTGAGGCCGATGAAGCCAATGTTCTCACAGCAATGCCGAACGCCTTGTCTGCACGAGGCACATTGCTCATCGTAGATGGTGGGTCGCACAACCACCCGCTGCCCGACCTTTATCCTCTCGCATCCCTCCCCGACCTCGGTGACGATGCCGCTGAGCTCATGGCCCATTGTCACGGGCAGAGTGGCGCCCGTGATGGGATGAGGCTTCTGCGGAATGAGGACCGGACCAGCGCAGAACTCGTGGATATCTTTGATGGAGGGAGGTTAGGACGGCTATGACCTTGTATATCGTTCGTGGGCCTACCTGTGCCGCAAAGACCACAGAACGCCGTTCGCATCTACTAGCTTTGTTATTGGCGATCTTGCGCATTCAGTGGCGTGGGAGCTCACCTTGACCTCGCCCTTGCCACAGATCGGGTCTTCTAGTTCCTCGAGGCGCAGGTCGCCGCTTGCATGGAACTGGAGGGCTTTCATCGTACTATGTATGCAGTATATTCTATGACTCTCTTTCCAGTCGATGAATCGGGGTGTGCTGATTCTTTGTAGGCCGATAGGAAGAACGCTATTCATGCGTCAAAATTCAATTCTTGTTTCTATCTGATGTATCATTTACAATGGTTAATGACTCTTGCAAGTAATTCAATATATAGTTCGGGGTTTTCGCGGCCGGCGATAAGCCCTATAGCTCATGATGACGTGCGCCAACGACGGCAGTGCCTTCACTGACATACGTCAGGTTCTTGTCATCTGCCATCTGATTAGAACCAGTCAATAATCAGTTAAGAATTCAGAGGGTAATCCTGTGCTATCGGGTCTATTTTTAATGACATGTTTCTTTTCCCGGGAAAAGGGTTGGAGCATGGAACGACAGATCTTGCCCTAGAACCATGTACCGTCCATGGATGTTTCAACCATGCTTCTGATGTCATGGAACCAAGATTGGTTCTTGCTATCTTATTCGGCCACAATACCTTGACGGCAATCTTATTAGCCCTGTTCTCTTATTTGTTACTCCGTCCCCAAGTCCAAATTCAAGACTGCTCGCGTGTTTCTGCCTGAGGCTATGATCCAAAGGACTTTACCCGATCCGGTCGAGTGGCCTGCGATTGGCCGGATCGCTATCTTTACTTTATTGGGACTAGCGCACAGCTACATCTTAGTCATCCGTCGCCCCTTCGGAGGGCGTTTTTCTCCGTACTTTTGTCCAACTTGCACTCAATCTTGATTCGAGCCCATCGACTGTCACCTCAATCAGTCCTCATGGTCATTTTTGTATCACATTGTCAATCGTCCAATCAACAATCAACACCCCCCATCACAACTCAGAGACGGCGAGATGGATGCTCCGAGTGTAGAAGAAAGAAGGTCAAGGTATATCTATCTGGGTCTGCAGCCACCTGATGGTCTATCCCATTAATCCTGCATCTAGTGTGATCTGCGCCGCCCAGTATGCTCGCGGTGCACTCGGTTCCCCAAAGAATGTCTCTATGGCCTGAGTATCATTAGTCAGACCGATGCCCAGAAGCCCACCCCTAAACGTCCTGTAGCGTTTCCAGAGAAACCAATCCTACCGGCAGAGTTGAATACCTCGGCCCTGGTTCAACAGCCAGTGTTGAACCTTTCACCGTTGTTGTCATCGGAGCAGTCGAAGTTCTTCCTGCACATTCTGAGCACCGAGACGGCCCCATCGCTTTTCCCGGCTGCTCCCAAGTTCTTCATTGACAGACTGATCAGCTCCGCAATCGAGACTCCGCATCTCCTATATGCGCTTCTTGCCTCGGCCAGCAGCCACCACAGTCGTTTGATAGGAGACACAACCGCTCAATCACACGCGATGTGCTTGAGATTCACTAACTTGTCCATATCCGGTCTTCGTACTGCCATGAACGAAACGACAGATATGCTCCGGGCTGAAACGGCTTTGACGGCAATGACTCTGTGCACCAATGACGTTTGTAATGGCAATATGCACATATGGAGATCTCATCTGTCTGGAGTCATGCAGCTACTGAAAGTCATGCTAAACGCCCCGCGCAGATCATTGGACAGCAGTGATCCTTTTGTCTTGTGCTTAGTGAAGTGGTTCGCGACGCTTGATATTTTGGCTTGTGTTTCCGGTGTCAATACTGGCGAGACCCTGCAAGGTCAAAATTCGCTTCTCGGCCAGCTCCCCAGCTCTATACCAAGCCATGTAGATGATATCTGCGGCTATTCCTTGGAATTGATACCCTTGCTGGCTCGGACTGCCCAAGTTGCATGTCAGACCGGTATGCACGCTGCTTCCGGTGTCTGGCGATCAGACCTATTATCCCAAGAGCTTGTCAGCGAGGCCGAAATTCTAGAAACCGCAATCCTTGCCATCGCTGAACGCACCGCTTCGCAGGCAACAAAGGACCACCATGGCAATGAGCTCCCCAGTGAGCTACGATACACGCACCTTGCTTTTGTTCACTCTGCCCTCTTATATCTGCATCGGCGTGTATGGCTATTACCGAAAGAACATCCAACAGTCCGAAGTGATATTGCCAACATCCTAGATGCCGTGGAAAATATTCCGCCCTTTTCATCTTCGAATATCCTCATCCTATGGCCAATATTCAACGCCGGATGTGAAACAGATGTGGTCAGCGATCGTAACCAAATTCAAGATCGAATGGCCTGCGTCCAAAGTCGTGGCCTGGGTAACTTCACTCGTGCACGAGGTTTAATGAAGGAATTCTGGGCGTCGAACACCTCTTTACCATGGGATGTATATTTTGCTCAGCATGGCCGAGAGCTCGTCCTATTCTAAACACCAGGAAATGGAGGATGTAAATTATATGCGGGCGCAAGTAATTGTCTATTTAAAAACCATGGCTTTGGATTGATCAACTGGACCAAAGTTTTATGATCGGATATGTACATCAGTCGTATGCAAATCTTTCACTCTCCCCAACATCAAGTCACTGACTGGCAACAGGAACCCTTTCATATCCATCTCGCATAAACTTCCTGAGTGCTTGGAGGCCATCCGCCAAAACCTGAGTTTCTTGAACATAGCCCAACCGAACGTATCCTTTGAAGGCGGATCCTTCTCCAAAACACTCACTTCCCGGAACAAGCATAGCTCCGGTTTTGTCAAGGAGCTGTTGACAGAACGCCGTATCGTCAACAGGTCGGCCTTGCTTGTCAACGAATTTCAGAAATGCAGTGGTTCCAGCCTGGGGTCGCACCCACTCGACCACACCTTCGAATTCCTTCACAAAGGCCTCGAGGGTATCCACATTCGCCCGAGCCATGGAGAGGTTCCGCTGAAGCAGCCTATCCACAACCGGGGTTGACAGGGCATAGGATGCCACGGCGTCGTCCACTTGGCTGACCGAGATCGTGGTGTAGTGGCGGTTCGATGCGCACGCTTCAACGATGTCCCGGCTGCAGGACGCAATCCACCCTAGTCGGATCCCTGCCAAGCTATACGCCTTAGACATCGACCCGGTGGAAATGGTCTTCTCATAACCGAAGGACAAGATTGAAGGAGGATACTCCGGGCTGTCCGGATGAATTCCGTGGAAGAGAGGCCGGTAGACCTCATCGCTGTGAATGATTATATCATGCTCTCCAGCGATGTTGACAATCTCCTGCAACTTCTCGCGCTTCATGACTGCTCCGGTTGGGTTTTGTGGATTGCTACCGCTGGTCAGCTATCTTCATCTCCTCTTCCGCTCTCGCATCAACTTACTTGATAATGATGACCTTTGTGTTCTCCTTGATCAACCCCCTCAGCTCGTTCAGATCTACGTCCCACCCTTGATCCTCACGCGCCTTCCACAGACTCACCTCCGCTCCGAAGGACTCGGGCACGGAATACAGCTGCTGATACGTCGGGTAATGGCAGATCACATGGTCGCCCGGCCCGACGTTCGTATACAGAGCCAGGAAGTTCGCCTGGATCGCCCCGTTCGTTACGAGGACCTGATCTTCCGAGATCGGCTGGAATGTTTCCGAAGCATATCGCTTGGCGATCTTGGATCGCAAGCCGGAGGTTCCGCGAATAGCGCCGTAGGTTTGTTTCTGGGAAAAATCGAAAATGGAGGGATTGGGGTTGTCGGAGAAGGAGAGCAGGTCGTTGAAGGAGATGGAGGCACAGCACGTCTCTGCCAGGTTGTATTTTGCGTCGTTCTCGTAGCGGTCCATCCACTGGGATTGTGTTAGAACAAGTCATGTATACTGCAGCATGTATAATGGCGGTTGAGATGTGGACATACCCCCTCCACAGCAAATTCACTGATCTTGACCATATTGCCTATGCTTCTGCGGTGTGTATACTATGCGATAAGCTGAACAGAACAATTCCCTGGGAACAGACGGTCTCCCCGCCTCAATAAATACTACGATCTGGAGTCGGTGGAGTCGTTTCTGGCCGGTTCTTGTGGATCTGCGAAAGATCTGCTACAAGCCGTGATTGGCCCCGTCGCATATCCTGCCCGATCCATCCCTTCCAAAGTACCTCCAACTCTAGTGGCCACCCCATCGGTCCTTCGAGTTTGTCACTATCTGAAGAAGACCGCAAGTGGACGATGTGGGATCATCTGAAGTGTTGGTAAATCCAGACGGTTTCTTCTTCTCGTGAAAAGTCTAAAGCAAACGTGACCGTTGCTGTTCTTTATCTCCCGCCAGACAATGGAACTCCCAACTTAAACCTCGCAATCCCCAGACTCATCTACATGATCTGGATGATCACCGCCGTTCCAGCATGAAAACCGAGATCATTCGGGAGCGCCATGTGGCGAACCACATATTATTACTTTCTGGTATCGGAAATCTGCAGTTCAGGAACATGCCAAGGACGAATCCCAACCCGCATCCTGCCTATTGGACGTCTTTGTCTTCAGACTACAGGGCGCTTGGTGGCGCCGTACGATGAAAGACATCCTCGTACGAAGGCGCTGGGGCATTTCCTCATCTTATTGGCATCTGGGGATGATTGGCGACGCGTGAGCCTTGGGGCCCTGGGCACCTCGTGTCGTCAAGTGATTCTTCAGCGATCCTCGCGTGGCCAAAACCTTGTCGAGTCCTATATATCGCACCCCCGCCACACGACGCCTCCCCTGTAAGGATGCTAAGATCTGGGGTGAGCATTTCCTCGCGTGTGTTCGTCCCATCATTCGTAACCGGCGTTGTCTGCCGGCCGTCGGTCGCCGATATCGCTGGCCTTAGACTTCCATGAGAGCTGGCGAGAGCTGGCGATTCTCAATTCACTTGCAGATCTTCTCTTGTCTTTGGCAATATCCCTAGATCAGACTATTTGAGTGTTCCCTTGCCGACACTAGTGAGTGATACTCACGAGACTCTGTCTTTCATTCACTGTCTTAGCGCGAAGTCGCGTTCGTCTTCTTCCTTCCCCTCAACAATCTGAATATGAGCCTCCCCAAATATCGGCTGTTCATCGGATCCTCTCACTCTACTATCTTTGTATTTTGATTGATGGGTGTCTACGAGTTTAACCATATTCTCCCTAAACATCGTTCCAACATGACCTCGGATTTCGCTGCGGGGGACATTGTGACCCTGACAAAGACGGCGTGGGACCTCTACCACAGCTGCTATCTCGTCGCCAGAGATGCCCCCGACGGATTTCGGAAACTTGTCGATGAGCTGGCGTCTCTACAAGGGGCTCTGTGTTCGTTGCGAGACGATGTCCTGTCTAGTGCCACGTTCTTCGAAGATCTCGGGGACGATCGCAAGCGCACCTTGCAACGATGCCTGGCAGGCTGCTTCCAAACCCTGCAGCACCTGAAGGATCTGGTTACTAGGTACAGGAATATGGGTGTCGGTGACGGAACACAATTCTGGCAGAAGGTGAAATGGGCAACACAACGGGGCCAAATCGAGGAACTGAAGTCTAAGATCATGGTCCACACGTGCAACCTCAGCTTGTGCATGAGCTCGATAGGCAAGTAAGTATCTACTGCAGTCCACTAATTGAAGGAAACATTTTTCTCATCGAGCTAGCTCGTCTCTTGAACGTATCGAAAAGTCCATGACGGATGCCCTGGAACAAGACCGCTTTCTCTCCGTGTCTGGGTCTTCTCCGCCAGAGGAAGAACAATTCTCGCTCTCAACTCCCGCGCAACATGATGCCATCTACAGCGAAGAAGAAAGTGAGACTGATCTACCTGTCATAAGCTACACCATATCCGCCCCTCCTTCTACCCCGGCGAATCGGCCTCGCACAATCTCGTCCGGCTCCCTCACGTCTACACTGTCCGATGGCTCTGGCTTTACTGGCCCTGGGGAATCGCAGTTAGTCCAGTCCATCAAAAAGCCTTTATCGCGAAGCACTACAGAGAGAAGCTCGGGATTCTCATTTTCCACGCAAGATACCTGCCTGTTCGAAGCCCGGGCTTTAGATCATGAAAGTATGGAACTTTATCCGGCAGTACGGGATCCCTTTGTGTCCGAGATTTACGAGTCTTATGAGTCTTCCCCGACCAAAGACCCCGACCAGACGGCGGTCATGAACGCCGTTACAAGTGCGATGCAGCAGCTGCAACAAATTCGGCTCCGCGATCAACTCCACCGACCGCTGCGATACGAGCCGCGCGACAAGTTTCACCAGCCTGATGCCGAACTTATCAGGAAGTTTGATTACTTGACAAATGTTCGCAGGCTTAATACAAATGACTGGCTGCGACTTGCTGTTTGGTGGCTGTTGAAGGTATGCATGCCTCCCTCGATCCTAATCTTCTTGACAAGGCTGATTGACGGTGTTCAAGGCGCGGACTACGCTAACGAACTGTGAAAAACCTTGTCTTACCAACTCCAGGGGCAGTGTCAGCCCTTCGATTGAATCAGGGACTGCCAATTCTCAAGCTTACGTTGATCTGCTAAAGGCTTCGTACATCCTGTACGACATAGTTCTGGAAGATGAAGCTTCTCAGGCAGTCTTGTCCGACGAGAACAGAAAGCTAATCTCCGACCTATCCGAAGTGAGTTGACATTACGATGGGCATAGTCCTGACCATACTAAAAGGCCAACAGGGCATCAAAGATGAGTTTTCGCAGTTCACCTCCGTCGATATTCCCGAGTATTCGGCCATCCATTCTCAGAACCTTGACATATGGGAGCCTTTACAGCCTGAAGAAGAACCGGGAAACTATACTCCCCTCGGACTGGAGAATGTCCGATGGATTTCGGTGGATCAGGAGGACGCTGGAAACGAAGAGGAGAGGGTTCTCTTCCGAACATTTGTCAATGCGGGCATCGGGAGCAAAAGACTTCGTATGCGTACTAAAGGTGCCCCGTACATGCTCCTGCTGTCGACTAGGAACGGTGAAAGTGAACCCAAAATAACACTATGTAATCAGAGTGGCACCCTCTGTTTACAACGAGACTGTAAGTTTTTGCGCCCAAAGACACGTCCAGGTTGGCTGACCGAATCGATACAGTCACCCCAGAGGATGTTGCTCAGCTTGTGCAAATTACCCAAGCATCCATCAGTGTCCCTGGCGCAAAGATTTCAGAGCCCATCATTCTGAGGTTTGGGGCCCAAAGTGTCTCGATCTCCTTCCAATACATGGCAGATCTCATGCAATTTATTGGAGTTCCAAGGGCCTACTTTGATGCTGTCTGGCAACGAGAGCCGGTCGACTCGGCCGAGTTTTCAGAAACCGTGGTCTTCAAAAGCTCGCTGGAGCTATTTGAGCAACTTAAGGCAACGACCATGAAGTCCATGAATCCCCCGATGGTGCATGGGTCGTGCGAAGTTCGTATCCTGGAACGTTCCTTTGGCGAGGCCTGGCGGTCGATGCGGCGCATGGTCATCAGCTCCTCGGCGGCGGAGAAAAACCCACGATGCATGGAGATCTTCATGCCGATGAGCCAGGTCCAGGTTTGTCGTGAGCAGGACTCTCGCCAGGTGCTCATCAAATGGTCCGACACCCGCCAGGAGAGGTCCAGCAAGACGGACGGCAACTACCACCCTATTTTCTCGTACATCTACGACCACAACAATCCCAATATTGGTCTCAGCCTACACTTCCGCACTCAGCAGCAAGCCGAGGAGTTTGAGAGAGTCGTGTTAAGTCTGTCGCTCAAGCCTGCTTTTTGGTGGACTCAATCCGGGAATCCCGGGCAAGTGTACGACGTGACGGACCACAATCTCGACCAGAAGCAATATAAGGCGATATCAGTCCTCCACACTCGGCTATCGTGGAAATACATCAATCTGTATTATCTCTATCGCGACGCAGATTATGTCTATGAGCACTCCAGTCTCCGCGTCCATTTCCCGCGCGTGTTCTACACCGATTATATCTCGTCGCACGTGGACAAGCTATACCCGGCCGACCACCCGGTGTTTTTCTCGCACTGCGAAAAGAAGATCGGGAATTTCACGGTCGTTTTCAAGGAGGAGCAGGCACTCCGCGGATTCATGACCTCACTGGCTTCGGCATATGAGCTTGCATTCTCCCGTCGCGCGGTCTCCCTAACGACCAAGGGGAAGAGCATGTTCGGGACTAGCAAATCCAGCAAAGGCGAAACGGAAGTCCAGCTCTGGAGGAAGGGGAGCACGGTCCAATTTGCCTCGCGCTGGAAGGACCTTAACAACGATCAGTGGCTGACGATGTCCGTCCCATCGGGGGTTCGTCTGTCGTCTGACCACAATCGAGTAGACTTTCCTGCGGTTATATATTCGCGAGGAGCGGTGTTAAACATGGCTACCATTATGGCAGGTGCACCGAAGCATTCTAATAAATTAAGGAAGACTGGGCCTATTACGGTCAATTTCCCCACGGCTAAAGGTGTGTGCCTTGGGGATATATATACCCGCTCCGACGGATTGACGAACACTAACGCGCAACAATAGATCGAGAAGAATTTGTGAAAATCCTGACCAGCATGTCCTGATGATGATAGAATTCTGATAAAAAGGAGGGAATTTGCTCATGGATGGATGTCAGTGTGGTTGATTGGCGCTGATGTATGATCGCTCGATTGTTGATTGATTGGGTGGGATGAATAGAAAAGAAAGCATTGATTCTATTCATAGACCAATACGGTGCATCGATGCTTTCATTATTGTGCTCATTGTTAGTGCTTGGAGAAATCCAGTGCCTTGAACATGAACTCCACAGAAGTAGGCAAAAAAACCAAAAATAGTCACGCCCGGGATCGAACCGGGAACCATCTCGGAATTCATTCACTTGGATGTGAACGAGATATCATAACCATTAGACCACGTGACTGTTCTTATCATGTGATGGACCCTTTTCTTCTCAACTCCTACAACTCCTCCTCCTTCAGCTTTCAACTTCATCGGCTGCTCTGACGTCGCACTGCAGCCGACCGATGGCTGCACAATCACGACGCTCGTGCCCAGGGACAGCACCACCCTTGAACCTATGATGGAGTCCAAGGATGCAGACCACCCGCTGACTGTTGATCAGCTTGATCATCTCAGACATCTGAAACACGGCTATCATCCGGCAGACTAGCCGCAGGTGGCCGTGAAGAATCATCGCCAGGGTAGAAGCTTCCTGGAGTTGATTAACTCAGTCCTGCCACTGATGCTATCCTGGCAACGCAAGCTTCTCTGCGTTGCCCATTATTTGTCACTAAAATAGTCAACAGGATTCAAATCCCCGGTCGGCGTACCCTCCACCGCCAGCTCCCCTGCATGACTCAATCTAGGGCGATCCCGTTCACGGCCCGTGTGATCGCACCAGTCCATGACTACGATGACTGTCTCTCCAAGCTCCAGATTTGACGCACTCAACCAGTCATCCGGGCGATCGTCTGTTGCGCCTTTTTTGACGCGTGCGCCTTGCCCGTGCCGCCCGCATGACCTCGTTCCCCGGAGGGCGCAGTGCTTTATAATCCCATCGCGTCTGCCCACTCAATCCCCGCGGGTTCGATATGGAGATGCCTTCATTTCACCCGCTTACGACTGGAGAGCGCTTGTCTGGTGAGATCCGGGTCTTTCGCTGAGGAGGATATCATTTGCGGCTCTGTCCTTTGCCACGGTGGGCTATTTTACCCCGGGCTTGGCCTGTCTTTTCCATCTCTCTCTCTCTCGATCACTTTTGCATTTCTGTCTGCCTTGTTTCTACTACTCCCGTTGGGAATCTTGGCTTATAAACCTTCTCTATTCCGTCCCGTTGGTAGAAGCTTTCATCTCATACCGTCCTCGTCCCATCCTAGTCTCCAGATTCGTTGACATGCCATACCTAGTCCACCACAGAAGACGCCACTCCTGGCCCTACTGCGGAGGGACGACCCCGCGTGAGCGATCAACCCTGCCCGTTTTGACGGCCACTGAGCCCTCGAACGCCCGCGAATCACCATTCCTGGCCTCCTACCTCGCCGCAGAAGACGACGCAGCGTCGGCGGGGATCATCCGCTCCAAAACCACCTGGTCGCATCGTTTCTGGCCTCACTCCTCTCGGCCCACCGCGGTCCCGGAGCAGCAGTACTCCACCACCGCCGCGGGATCAAGCAGTGGCAGCTCGCTGCGGCGCATGATCCGACCGCCGCTGGACAAGGCTCGCTCGCTTTTCGTGCTGCCGACGACCACCACGGCCGGCGACAATGTTTTTGTCTCTTATTGGGTTCCGCACCGGCCTGAGCTGGGCGCTGCGGCTGGTGGGCATCCTGACCGGGGTCGGTCGCTGGGGGATGGTCTGGGGCGTCTTGCGGCTGATCGGAACCATCGTCGGTGTCATTCGGAACAACCGCGCGCGTGGCGACGACCAAGCGCAGCCCTGTGGACCTTGAAGGAGGAATGATCGCTCTGGCCGCTGGACTTTCTGCGTATCTCACCTGATTATTGTGATATTGATCTGCTGCGTTATGACGTTACGGTTATTGGATTTAATGGATTGGACTTTTGTGTCATTCTAGCATTGCGAGCAAGGCGGCATGTCGGTAGAATGGATGGCGTTTGTTTATATTGGCGGTGACATTTCAACACTGGGTCGCCAAAATGGAAAATGCATAAAAACGGAGAAACTGAAAAAGAGACAAGATAAACCAGTACCTATTGTTTAATGTCTGTTATCTTGTTTATTTACTTATTACAATGGCGTATGACTTGTGTCGCGGTAGAATGACAGGAATAGAAACATGACCAAGGCTGCAGGATGATCACCTGCAATCGTCAGTCATCCGCCAAATTGGCAAACCGTGGCCCGGGAGTCCTCTGTAGGGCTGGCGCATGAACCAACACCGCAGCAAAACCCATCAGCTGTACCCCTGGATCCGGAGACAGCCATCATTCGATTTTATGTCTCCTACCCGCCATTTGTTTCGATCTAATCGCGGGATGCGACCGAAAGCGATCTCCGAACCTCCACGGAACTCCCGTGCCGACGGACGGCGCTAAACGACGCTATGATATCACCGGGCAAACCTCAACCTCAAACGGGTAACTTTTGCGCATCTCGGCACTGGGCAAGTTTCTCCTGTTTTTCTTCGGTTTCCTCCTGGGTGTTCGAAGTGTGGTGAGCCCGGTAATTGTAAAGGACCTAGACCGTGGAATCTACCTACAGCATAATACTCCGTACAGCCGGGCAACATTCCCCGGGAAGAATGTTATGTCTGACCAGGACATGCTGGTGGACCAGAGCACGGAGTCCGTTCAGCTCCTCGGCACGTCGTCAGCAGCATCATTCCTGTTGTGTCTCTTCGGGGAGCAAATCATGTCGGTCGTTTCGTGGGGGCCAAGCCTGCCTTGGCTGGCAATTACTGGGTTGGGGCTAGTCTGCATTCTGGAAGGGCACTAGAAGATGGTCTGGTCGGGCGCTTTCTATCTCCTCTTTTGTTGTCCTGAAATTCTCTCTGTCGGGCAAGGGAGTCTCGTACAAACAGGACGACAGACTGCGAGACACGGGAAAAGAGAAATGACACGTCCTCAGGCAGCCGCATAACGGTGACACCTGAAGGACCAGGCAGCGGTGAACTTCGAGCCTCCTGATGGGTCCAGCTGGGGGCCGCTGCAACGTGATTGGTCTGAGCCTCTCGTAGGGCAGGCGGAGTGGAGCCAATGCGGGGTCGCAGACCGCCCGAGGATCCACTGGTTGCTGAGTCACCGCCCGACGAGCCCTACCGATGGAGTCTGCTGGCAGCTGCTCATTCGTCCGCTTGATGAGACGGGCGTTCCTGATAGGTTTCACCGGAGGTGCTTGACTGTTGATCATGGGGATGTCGGGTTATAAATAGGGCGGACCGCCCCGGTCTTCTGGATGGTTTCCATCTTCTGACTATCTTCTATCCTAGATTAAAACCATCCGACAATCTCTCTACTACTCACGCCAATCTATCTATCAATAAATGAGTGACCAGAACCCTCGTCTCTCGCAGGAAGGAGTGCCTCTCTCTTACACCACCACTTCCACCACCTCGTCCTCCTCCCCACCTCCCAAAAAACACAAACTGTCCCTCAGCGCCAGCGGCAAGTTCTTCCCCTCGCGCTCCGTCTCTCGCTCGCGCGCTCGCTCCGACTCTCCCACCCCCACCGACCTGCCTCTGGACGTCCCTCGGTCCAGGACTCGTCACCGCGCCGAAACCCTCGACATTCCGCGCAGTCATCCCTCTACTGAATATTCTGCCCGGAGATCTACCAGTCCGCGCCCAATGTCTCCCGCTCAGAGCCAGGACCCGTCCGTGACGGCCCAGAAGCGCGTCTCCGGTTCCTACACCTACTCTCCGCGTCGCAGCGGTGACGACTACCGGCGCTACAGCGGCACGGTTAATCATTATGGCCGCCACTCCAATGACTGGCTGTTTGGGGGGTTCAGTCTGAGAGACACGGTCCGTGACGGCGTTGAGAAGCTGCGCGAATTCGGCGATAAGAGCTGAATTCCTTGGTCTTCCGCTCAACCAAGTTGAGCGGATTAGCTTTTTTTTCTACCCTCACTTGAACCATTCGGATCTTCGAGTTTGTCGGCTTTTATTCCCTCGGAGCCTTTGACTGGCTGTCAACTGTCGGCTCTCATCTATCTACCTCACGCTGGGTCTGTTTTTCCAGACAGACACGGCCCTACGGAAGCGACCATGGGCTTTTATGACGCACTTAGGATTAAGCTCGACGGAGCTACAGCGTCTACGCTTATCCCTGCGCTCAATCTTACAGATGTCATTTCCATGGCCTGGTACCCAAGCACTCTAGCTGAAATAGCGATCATCGGCACAGTTGCCGAACGGCAGAGATGCCGGGCCATCAGTGATGTGTATCATGATTTATGACTTTTTCTTTTATCAACAGATTTGCGGTTTATGTCTTATGAATATTCTCGTTTCTATCGCAGAGTTTAGGTCTCAATGAAAGATGCTTGATGCATATTTTATATCCGGTCAATATTGACGTAGAGTAATTGGGCAAATATTTTTTGAGTTGGTGCCTGAATCGTTCTGCATCGTAGCTTTTCGGCATTAAATCACAAATATTATGCATAAGGATTATTCCCTGGCCAATGCTCTTCACGAAAGGCGGGTCTGCGGTGAGACGGGCATGTATATTTTCTCAGTTATGCAAGTAGCCGAATCTTTTTGAATAGTGAACAGGCTCTCGAGCCATCGCCTGAATACAACTTCTCACCTTTCTACTCGGCTATGACCCATAAGATGATCGAAGGTGAGCCATCCCTCAGGTTACAAGTGTATGACGAAAGTAAAACTCTTATTAAGGCATTAAAACTGGCGTTTTGTAGTATCCAGACTAACATGGCAGATTCAGTCCCATCCCCCGTCTGCTCGTCCTTTTGACTCCAGAGTTCAACCATGAATAATCTTCGCAATCGTGGCATCGTGGCCTCGCTGAGATCAACTCTAAACAATAACAAACCGTAACGATAACTCCTCCGCTGTATAAACCATTGATCGGATTCTATGCGCGCTGCCAGGCTGCGATTTCCGCCGCTGAGATGTCGATGTTTTCGGGGATGAGGCTTTCGAGTTTGGATACTTGCGACGGGGCTGTGGAATTGTTAGCTTTTGCCAGCAAGTGATGGGGCTCATATGAGGTTAATGAGCGATGTACCTGGACGCTGAGAGGGCGCAGCCCCCCCGTGCACGTGGATGACCCCCGAGTCCACATATTCTCGCGTGGTGACTCCACTGGCAGTGGCTGCTCCCAGCATCACCCGTAGCCTGTACCGTCCGGGCTGCGTGATGGTCAGGGGGCTGAACCGCCCGTAGCCATTGTTCGTGTTCCCATTGCGACTGCGCACGCTCGAAGTCAGGGTTCCAATGAGCCCCGGAACGGCCGCCGTCCCAGCCTCGTTTCGCAGTGAGATGTTCACGACCAATTGTTGACCAGGGCTGACTCTTGTGCTGCCGACGGGACGAACAGCAACAATGACCGGCAGGGTGAACGGTGTCCCGGGGCGTACGGCAGTCGGGGGTGAGATCTCGAACGTCATGCCGTATTCGCGACTCGAACCGCCAGAGTCTGCTCTTGTAGCACCTTGGACCATTATGGCGTTGCTGAGAGTTGGAACAAATGGGGAGATGTAAGATAGATAAATAGTCGTGTTGCAGTGCAAACGAAGAAACTCAAGAAAATGGGCTTATGAGAGATTGAGGCCTCCAAAGAAAAGAGCAGTAACGAATGATGGGCTGGAGAAAGATGCAGTCGAGATAGAATCAGCGATGGCCATGCCTTCATATACCTGACTCCCAGAAGTCACCGCATCATGGGAAGCTTGTTGAGGTAGTCGCAATCTGAACCAAGGTAACACTCAAAGGCAGGTAACCTTTTTCTTTTTTTTTTCTTTTCTTTTTTTTTTTTTTTTTTTTTTTTTTTTTTTTTTTTTTTTTTTTTTTTTTTTTTTGCCACCACCGAAGCAAAAACTATTATCGATAGATCTTCAACGGCGAAATCCTACGGATCTGCATTCATCGTACTTATGTTGCGAACATGTCGGTCATTCTATGGTCTTCTGACGTTGGGTACAGATGGGAGCTGCACGATCCTGCAACAAGGGCGTTTGCATGGGAGGGACCCGCAAGTGGATTCGATCAATTGAAAGGAGAGTTTAAACTAGTTTTTTTGTTTCATTATTTGCTTTTTTCTTTCTTTTTCTTGTTTGTTCGTCTGTCTTGAATTGCTGGTTTTATACGCGTCAATCAGGGCCGTGTGGGGAATTTCCCTGCAGCTCGATGGCTACCAAGAGATCGCGTTTGCAATCCCCGGAAGTTTAATTCGAACTGCAAAATGAGACGTCAGATTTGTCTCAGGGACGCTGCATTCTGGGCGAATCTGGCTGGGAGCTTAATCTAGTAACCTTGGCCGTAAGATTGTACCAGAAGTGTTGCGAGCAATTGGATTGCTTCGGCAGCTCCTCTGGTCTTCGTGTCGCTTTTTCGGCCACTACAGGTTTGTTCTCGCCCGCCAACTCGCGATTCCCATACGAGGGAAGCTAGGCTGCGCGCAGGAGCGGTAGAGTTTCCCGGACTTTCTTGGATCAAATCAGGAATGGGTCGTACGCCTCTCCTCTCTCTCCATTCGTCCCCTTGCATGCAGAGATCGTCCCCTAAGATCTAGTTCGAGGTCCGCAAAGAGGGGTGACATGCGCATGCAGCCACTCGCACATTCCTTGGTCGCAACATATTCCCAGTCGAGACCCGAGAAGCTAAGTCGCAATCCCGAGAGCAAACGCCGATCAGACGTCGACCCCAGTACCTGGTCGCCAAATGCTGGGGACCACGTTTTGCCCGATCCGAAACGTGTTCCGCCATGGTAGCAGGGATCCCCCCGTCAGAGCCGGGAAGGGCTGATTGACCTCACTAGAAGGGAACGACCTGATGAGCTCACGGGATCATCCGGGTCACATTTCCAGTGACTCGCGGCATTCCTTGGGGCCAGGTAAGGTGGTCAGTGCTGCAGATTGGAGACGCGGTCGAACGGGTACTTCCTGATGCAGAGATGCAATTGTCTGTCAACAGACGGCAGATCCACCGGTGGGGTGCAAAAAGAAAGGGTTGAGAAAGGGAGAAAAGGAAACATGGCGACGATGGCGAGAAGAGAAGGAGACACTCGATAACCCCAAAGGGAAAGGCGGTGGGGCGGGAGGGCCCCAGCCGCAGGAACTTCGCCACAGATCCCCCTGGGTCAGCCACACTTGTCAATCTCGCATCTCCACCTCAGCCTCTCCTTCTCCCTCTTTCGGTGTCTCCTACATGCTGCGAACCAGCTCCCTGGGAACCGCTGCTCCCGACACAACGCTGCTGCCTGGTTCCGCGAAAGAAAATCTCTGCTTTCCATTTAGAAGATGTTCCTTTCGTCCAGTTTTGGCGCAGTCTTCCTGGTAGATCTCTTGATTCCTTTCTTCTGGGGCTCCACGAGGTTCGTGCGGTGGGTCAACCCAAAACAATTATCGTGAATCTAACCTCCATCGAGTTGTCGGCTCCTTCGCCCGATCATCGTGAGGTCTAGATCCCGGCATGATCGATCGGGTTTTCCTTTCACCCATCAGTAGGACCATGGTTCCTGGTGTCCCGTTCCTCATCCACGCGAAGCACGATCTTACAGCAGCCACTGTCGATCACTCCAAGGCAAGGATGTATGGTCGCTGTCAGGGCCGATAAGAGTATCTGTTCGGCCGAAAGGATGCCGATAAAGCCATTAGCCTCCTGCATCCTCAATCTCAAGGGGAAGGAGGTGCGTCGACAGCGCAATCACACCGACTCTCGTACATTTGACTTGGACTATCACCAGCGTATCCAGTCCTTTAGCCAATACTAGTGCAAGGAACCGTGGGTCGGATCCTTGCAAAGCCAGACTGCATTTCCCGGAACTGCTGCCGAATGACGGCAAACCTACTGCCCTTTGGCCCTTTTTTCGTTTATTATACTTTGGTCTGGAATGGGCCTTTCTATAATGCAAATGCAAGATCGATCGGATCTATACTTCAGCATCGGTATGTGGTCACAAGAACCCGCTCTGATTGGCCCTACGAGCCACACCGAGTGGCTGAGGCAAATAATCAACGGTGCCGATGTGGCGGTGAACTATCAGACCCTTTTCCGGGCTTGTCCTTACTTCCTCGCCCTTCTGACATGGCATACCGTCTGACGAGGGCCCAAATTATTGTCAGCCACAGCGGTTGCTGGGCGATCGTATTGCGTCAACCGAATCAGGGTTTCCCTGTCATCCGACTCGTTGGGATTCAAGCCAATCTCTCCACACTGTGCATTCATTCTCTGCTATTCCCCTTCCAAGTTGCCTCCAGGAATTACCACACCCGTGTTACCGAAGAAAATAGCGCATCTTGAATGTGTACACCGCTCAATACCCGGTTATTCGATATCAATCTTCGCCATTTGAGTAATGACAGCATTTGTTCTGGATTTAGGAATCCGAAACACTTGTGGAACAATTCACATGCGGACGCTTATCACCCCAGTGGATTTCATAGATCTAATACGAGTACGTCCTATCGACGCACTGACTTTCCGCCGTTTTGTTGCAATTAGCATACGAGTCCTGTAAACCCTCCATGAGGCACGCAGATTTGTCAGTGACAAAGTGCTATCGGTTTTTTTCTTTTTGTTCACTTTACTCGCAATCATTACCTATCACAGGATAGACTGTCGAATGTTTGACTCCAAAGGATCAGATTCAGGTCATTCAGCACTTCATTTAATTCGTGGCAAAAACAACCGTCGGTCCGCCCCTTTGATTCTGAACCCGACCCCTTCAGCTGAGGGTAAAGGTGGGCTGAAGACTCACCGAAGACGTACTTTTCATTTAATCCAATCCCTTCTGTCTGGAAAGCCCTACGGTTTCAATGTGGCGCCTCCTCGGCACAAGCCATATTGTCAGTCGGCTGAGTGGGGACTAGGGACTGAAACGAACGAAGTTCTTTTCTACCTGATACAGCAGTCTTCCTTGTCAGCCTCCATGCAAAATACTCTGCGTATGCGTGCGCTCTATAGACTTGCAACACCTTTGCGAAACATCCAATCACACAGCATCTGGTGCAACACTTTATTGGAAACAGGACTAAATAACCTACCCGCACAGGTCTCTGTTTTAGATCAATCACTTCTGGTGATGTGAACGTTACAATCGCAGCTGGGAACCTGCCATAGTGACTTGTTTTTCCGTCTGTGCAACCAGTCGGATGCCAAATCTCAGTTTTGTCAGGAGCCATGCATTCTAGACCGTGTCGATCCGGACAGGACGTCAAACCCAGCATCCAAGGAAATACCAGATCGCGTCATGAAGCGACTGTTTTCATTGGCAACACCAATCCCCCTACGAGGCCGTGGGGATCACAAAAAGCAATTCCCTCGCACCGTGCTAAATATAGCCCTAGCCCTAACATCGGGCCTCCAAGATTGGGTACAAACGACCAGCAAAGATACCAGCCACGCCTACCTTTCATTTGAGGGAATCAAATACCCCACAGCAAGATTGTTTCTATTGCTCTTCTAGGGGTTTTATCAATTTGTCTATCGACTCTTCTGCCCCACGCGCGATTTGATTTTTCTTTGTCCCCTGCGCCCTTCCTTTGTTTGCATTCCCACTTTGCCATCCCTATTCCGAATCCGATTCCGCCCCGGGCCGTGCCACAGCTCAGGTCTTGATGAATGGAAATCCCTAGCTGGGTGGTGATTCGACTATTGAATCGCAGGGCTGCATCCCGCACTTTCATTGCATGGTCGGCCATCCATTTTTCATCGCCTGGCCCTAGGGATGAAAACCTGCTCAAATTGATTGCATTATCGCCGCCAAGCCAAGTTGATCGACGGATTATGTGGCGTTAATGGGGTTTGGACGTCTCGCGTGAGCAAGCCTCGTTTTTGCCGGCGTGGTTGACAGTACCGGGTGGTGGGTATGATGTAATTTTGGACAGGGGCTGGAACCCCCTTTCGGGCTTTCCGTTCAGGTCTATGATTCTGCGCTATCTAGGGGTGTGAAGTCTTATCTTCGGTAGCTCTTTCGCAGGATACGAATTATACGCTACATAGACTCGAGTTCAATCCGAGGACTAAACTATGTGATTGAAAGGGTAGCGGGGAATTGGTTAAGTATGAACACTGGGATCATATCCGTACGGAAGGCCAAAAACAATGAGGCGAAAGAGTGAGGCGGAATAGCTCAATCCTGTCAGATCATCTGAGTTAAGTCGAACGAAGAGGCTATTAATCGCTTTCAACAAGACAAGGGGTAGGAGTGGGGACGTGATCAGAGCTGAAACAATAACTGAATCAATTATGGACATTCCGTAGCCATTCGCCCAATCCGTCTATGCAAGACTGACATGTAGGCGAAAAAAGGACCTGGGGAAAAGAGTCAAGCGAAATTGGCCATTTCTTCCCGCACGTTGTCAGTGATGCACAGGGGTCAGCTTCACGTTCAAAGGCGGCTTTTCCCAGATGTTATAAGCCTTTTGCTCGTCCCATCTCTCACACTCTTCCTCGAATGCCATGTCAAAGTTCCACAGAAGCTTTGTGGCGATTAGACGCATTTCGGCGTAGGCAAGACTGCAAGCGTTTATTAGCTATCGAGCTGAATTACCAGAAAAAGGCAATTCAGAACTTACTTCTTTCCGAGACAGTTCCGTGGCCCATAGGAAAAGGGTTGCAGGACCTCCTTCTTGTCCGACGCAAATCGTGGATCCTTGTTGTCGAGAAGCCATCGTTCTGGGAGGAAGGCATCTGGGTCTGTGAAGTTTGTGCTCGCGCGGAAGGAAGAGTACCATGCAACCGATACGGATGTCTGTTCATTGGATTTGTTAATATCAGTTGGTGGAAACTGCGTAAGAAAATCTTACTTGCTCGGGAACAAATTCTCCGTTGATCAATGCCCCTCCCTGGGGAACTCTTCGGGGAAGAATGGCTGGCACTGGGGGATAGAGGCGGAGGCTTTCTTCGAGAACGGCATGTAGATAAGACAACTTGCCAATAGACATGAGGTTAATGTCCTCATCCTTATCAAAGGCCCCTCTGATCTCATAGAGTAGTTTCTGGTGCACAGCTGGGTTCTTCAACAGATAGTAGACGCAGCCTGAAAGCACAGATGCCGTTGTCTCGCTGCCGGCGATAATCAGAAGGTCTGCGTTGGCCTCCATCTCATTGACAGTCATTCCTTTCTCGTCGTTGTGCCTGAGGACATAAGTCCAGAAGTCAGGCCGAGTAGTCTGTCGGCTCAAGCGCTCTCTGACCTTTTCTCGGCTAAAGTGTTGATGCTTCTCGCGCATTTGCGTCAGCTTTGCCGGCATCAGAATACTCAAAAGGGACGAGGGTAGCATCGTGCGAAATGGTCGCATTAGGCACCCTCCCTTCGCGTTCTGGAAGATACTTGCGACCCATGGATGGTAGCCTTTGTTCTTCAGGCAGGCGAAGGGCTCCCCGAAAGCCAGGTCACCGATAATATCGAAGGTAATATAATTGAACCATTTGGTGACGTCGACAGCCTCGTTGGAGGCGGCAGAATCATTGAGCTGACGCATTAGCAAGTCCACATAATATCGCAAAGTTGGTTCTTGTTCCCTCAATGCGCGATCAGAAAAGGCATGGGCCAAAAGACGCCTCTGCCTTGAATGATTGGCATCGTCGGCTTCTAACAGCATGGGACCGCTTGGGGGGGGATATGTAGAAGTTCATATCTTTGAGAAAAGACCCATCGCCAGACTTGCGGTGGCCGCAGATATTCTTCCATGCCTGTGCATTGCGGTATACGAGCATGTTAGGACCTATGCGCACAACCTCTCCATACTGGTCGTGAAGATCTTTGAGCTTGGAATGCAAGGTTCCGGTGAAGGTCCAGTAAGACTGGCAGAAGTGCGAGAGAGCCGCCAATCTGGGACCGGGATACTTGCTAAGGGGATGGAAATAGATGTTGAAAATACCCCGCCATATTAAAAAGGTGATGGCCTAAATTTAAACATGCAGTAAGACCAACTGTACATGAACCGAGGGGGTGAAGAGAAGCGTTGGATCGGAACCTACCAGCACTGGAGCCCAAAGTAAAGAGAGCCCAAGATATGGAAGCTTAATGTCTGGTATCGAACCCATGACAATGGTTGGGAGCTAGGAACAAGTGACGGGAAGATTGGCCTGAGAGCGTCAGAAGCCCTGCACACACGCCGGTCTTTATACCTCCACCGGGAGCATCGACATAAATTTAATACACCCAGAGCCTGCATATTAGATGCTGGGTGCTGAGAGAAAGATCCTTCCTGTTCTGGCTCCGCAAGCACTTTGCAATCCCATGCAATGAAGGGACTCGGCTCATAGGGGTGGCCCAAAGGTAACCATAGACAGCTATTGCTCCGATGATCTAGACTGCTTGGAAAGGGATACCCCGCGCGACCAGGATAAAGTTGTGACACAGCACCGGTGGTGATCCGAATTGTACAGGATGTGATTTGCAGAGAGTACCACGTATAACCGCCAGGGGTCCACGGTGGGTCGACACCATCCGATTGTATATTAAATGCATCAATGCGGGGAATTCTGCACGACTCCCGCATCGTCAACCAGCTTCGCAGGGTTCACATTGGACCGTTGAGAGGGGTAGGTCTCTAGCTGAGTCGATCACCGTCGATAACAATTCCGTCGAGCGGAGTGGAGCACGGCCGCTGTTGATCTCGGCGGCGTAGCTATCATCCTGCGTCAACATGATGCTGGATGGGGAAACACCACCCCGCGGGCATCTGTTTCCGCGGCATGAATGGAGTCATGCCAAAAGTACGACTTCATCGGATGCAATTGAGTGCTTATCGTCGAAACACTAGTGGCCAGATGGGGTCAGTCCAAGAGTCCTCAACATGCACGGTGTAACCTTCGATGGCTACGCGCCATGACTTTTGCGCTAGTCTTGAATCAGGCCAAGTATGTACACGGGGCCACAAGCCGACCTGACTGACTAGGGTTTATGATGTGTGGATGGTCGGGGAACCGGGAATCGTGTGTCTTCGCATCGGACAGGGAAAAAAGATGAATGGATGGACGATCTCTTGCGAGCAAACGAGATGTGAGGCGAGACTCATGAATCGGCACAGGCCTCGGTGGGACAAGAGGTGATATTCCAAATAAGCGCACACAATAAGGCGGTCATCGATGGAGCGATAGTCGCTTGTGGACAGGAGGATGCAAGAATGAGGAGCGTCCGGTGATTTGAAGGCGAGAGATGGAAGGAGCGGGCACGTGCCCAGTGGCCTGCCTGGGAAAGTTGGAAGTCCAGCATCAACAGCGCAGCGTCAGGCTCTCCCGGCCCTGCATTCCCAGGCCCCCTATTGTTATCAGAATGACTATCGTCTGGCCACATCTTTTGGCATTCATCAGATGGCACCCATCTTTGCCCGGCAATCCCATAATCCCACTCCAGCTGTTCCCCGTCCATCGAAAGGCGCTCCTGCCATTCCCTTGCCGGGCACGAAATACATCAGTCTTAAGGTCCTGCTGCAGCTGTTTGCAGGGACTATCTGTATCTTCTTTCTCGCGGTGTTGTTTTGGAGGCTGGGGAGGTTCTTTCGGCGTTTCACTAAAGATCGAGTGCTCGGGGGAGGAAATATCACCGCCACTCGCTATGCGAAGACTTGGTACGGGTGGATACCATTGCGGCAGCATGAACTCAACAAGGCGCGATTCAAAAGGTGCTTTCGCTGGTTTCGGCATTGGACTTCGTGGAATTCGACCAATGATGATTATAGCTGGGTGTGGTGGGATCCGGGGCAGAAGGAAACCAAAAGTCGCCGCAAGAAACAAGGACCCCTGCGGTTTCTACCAGCTTGCTTTGAGGACTACGAATGCATCGCAGCCGATACTATCTGGAGTCCCTGTTCTCGCATACCGTCCCTGACCAACAGAACGGGGCCATGCTTGCCATTCACAATGTCGGGCGCTCTTCCGACTCACGAGATCACCAGGGTAGCGACTAGGGAGTCATATAGCGTATCCCGATGGAAACATGGCGAGAACGCACCGACGATTCACGAAGAGTCTATAATCCTAGAAACGGGCGGGATCATCATGGAAATCGACGCGCGAAGGATTATCGGCCGCAGTACCGCGAACAAAAGCAGGCGACTGCCTGACGAAACTCCCGCATCAATCGTTGGTAGACGTTTTCTTTCGTTGGACCAATCGTCCCCATTGATGAGAAGCAAATGCCCCGTCACCTTTTTCTCTGACTACGAGCAATCGATGAGATATTGGCAGTCCCTCCCGTGCCTTTTGACACCGGAATTGGTCATACAGAAGATGAAGGAGTACTCACAAGTCTCACGGAATAGTGCGGACATGAAACACGCCAAGGTGATGCCCGAAAGATCTGAGTTCATCCGATGCTCTCGCAAATATCAGGTTTGGTCAGCCCGGATGCAGGTCAAGACTGCCGCAGATTTAGAATACGGCATTGGCAGATCACCTGCGCCCCCAGGAAGCCCTCGTTCCGAGATTCTGAGAAGTCTATCCTCGCAGCAAACCTTTTGTTTGGAATCCACACGCAGAGCAAGCGGAACGATCACCATGAGCATTTCTTCCGGGTCAAGCGAGTTTCTGCGAGCTAGCGTCAGGAAAGCTCGTCCCCGAGAAAGAGCTCAGTTAATGCACCACCAAAACGATGGCCCCGATGACGGAAGCTGGCCCTCTGTGCGCATGTTCACCAGCCCGCGATCCTCGCGTTACTCAACGATTGAAATGGCCCCCTTGAAGTTTCATGAGAGGACTGCAAAGCGTCCGGGATCACAAGCCCTCTTCGTACCCGTCAAAAAGCTCGGCAAGACCCAAAAGCAGACCAGCGAAAAGAGGCTGCAGATGGCTCGCACACAAAGGTTATCTGACATGAACAGGAGGTATATCGCTCCGCAGGTAGTGGTACCTATCAAGCGCATGAGTGATTGGGAAATAAGACTCATAGACGGTGTGGACCGACGGCTCGACTGGCTCTCAGATCAACTTAGTCCGGGACGCAGAGCGTTTCATTTCGCGATGCTTGCCAACCACTGGCTAAACAAGAAAACCTGGATTGTGTATGATCCTCCATCACGGGTTCCGATTGAAGCGAGACGACTACAGGGTGACCCACGATTTAATGTGCCTTATCCGATGCCGGACTGGGGACCGAGGCCCAAGTACCCGCCAGTACATCGCAACACAGTCTACAAACCTCGAATAAATTCCTGGAGAATGGCGATGAATCGGCATCGACAGCATATGGGGCTAACGGATTTCATCAAAGTCGTTGAGTTATACGACAGTTCCAACGATGAACCCCCGGATGGAAGTGTTGACCCGGCATGTTGGATCCTCCGTAGGCCCCCGCAGGGGTTTGGCGTCTCCAAAAAGCAGGAAAACACCTATTACGAAGGGGGAACGGGGTGGCAAGAAACATTCAGGGACTGGCAGAGAGTCCGCCGTGGGTATCGCATTCACAAGGCAATTCATGAAGGTCGGGCTAACCGGGGCCGTGTTAAAGAAATCGGCCATGGTATTGCACGATGTTCTAGAAAGATACAATCCGGAGTTTTCTCACAGCCGTTCAACTCGAATCCAGGAGGAACATAACTTGTCGCAGCTGGGTACAGTCAGCGGAAACTAGGCCAGGCTTTGGGGATTTACTTCATGTTGGGAACAGGTAATGCCTCTCATATTCTTATTGCATGTCGCCGCCAGGTCACGTTCATTCGTTTGCGGATTCTATTGCATTCATTTCGCCATCTTATCTTCGCACTTGTCCGAGCAAACCAGATGGATTACTTTTGATTTGTTTTTCTCTTGGTTTTCGTCTGAGGGGCAAAGCGCTTTCTGATGTGGCCTCAAGCCCCAAGGATGAACATTGTAGATAAAGTCACATTAATCGAGTGCAATCATGCTGTGATTCGCCCAATTGCCAAAAGAAACTCCAATAACCCTGCATACCCCCCGTTTCGAATTTCCGACACTCCCTGGTCGAAGGGGTGGCCAACATGCGCTGTGTAGTGTATCGTACAGTAACAATTCAAATATTTACTCGCAGGGTCGATTTCGTCGATAATCGCCCGTGGGGAAGGATTCTCAACCGTAACAGTCGATTAGAAACCCGGGGGGTTCACTCGCTGGCTGACTCGCGTCCATTTCGGCAGCTCTGTAAAGAAGATCTGTCAGTGTCCGTCGTCCAAGGGTCTTTCATCGAAGTAAGACCCCAAATTGCAGAGGACCTACTGTGAATTCCCTTGCGGTATTTCTTCTCCTTCTTATCGAAGATCGTGTACTTGTCCTTGGGCAGCATTTCCTCCTCGCGCGGCATCTCCTTGTACCAGCGCTCCACCATCTTCGTGGTCTCTCCGTTGCGTTGAAGGGCGGCGCTGACGGTGTCGACGACACGATCGACCGATCGCAAACGCTTCCTCTGGCGAGCCTTCTGGGGGGAGGAGATGCGCCATGGGATCTTCCTGTTGCGGGTAAAGGGATGATTAGCACGGGTCGTAGCTCTGGACGGGCTGCGCAGCAGAAATCTGCGGGCGGATCACGAAGGGGGCATACCAAAGAAGACCCGAAAAGAGGGGCGACGACGGCTTGAACATGATGGCAGGCGGAGGTGATGGGAGAGGGAGAGGGAGATGATGCAGCCAGGCGGCGGAGCAAAGGAAACGGAGGTGAAGACGAGAAAAACCCGTCGGTGGCCCGTGCACCTCCGCGGCCAAAAATCCCGCCGCTTCTGCTCTCTCGCGCTCTCCAGCGGGATTCTTTTGCCTGCGTGTCTCGTCGCCTTCGCCATTGGAGGTGCTTTGCATTGATTTCCTCGAGCGACTTCTCTCTTTTAATGGATTTTCTATAGATCGACCATGTCCCGCGCTACGGATTCCGGCGCAACGGGGGACTCTCCCTCGCTGCCCTGGCAGGCAATGTCTGCGACGACCATCTTTGGCGTCGCGGGCTTGTGTCGTTCGTTCCTGTACATGTGCAGTCGTCCGCAGGTTCACGGGCTGGACTCGTTTCTGGAGGTGCTGGATTCACGGCAGGATCCGTCGCAACGAACGAGGGGGTTGCTGACCGGTATGGTTCTCGGGGTTGTTTGTCCCAATCACAGCATCGGAGCTGACTTAGGCGTCGTCGATAGTCTCGAATCACACCAGCGTGTACGTACATGCGATCCGCGACGCAGGAGAGTGTCTTGACCGTGGTCGCTGACTCCAGCAGGATGGACGATCCGCTCATGTGGGGGTTTCTTCCATTGCGATATAACTTCGGGCTACAGAATTGGACCAAGCGCTGGGGATTTGGAAGTCACGACATCTGCTACCAGACTCGGTATATCCCCTGTTGACCTCGTTGTGGCGTGGCGTAATCGGGGCTGACCACGGGCTATCGGAAGACCGCTGGCCTTGTTCTTCACCATGGGCCAGGTCCTCCCTACGCATCGACTCGCGCACTCGCCCTACGGTGGAATCGCACAGCCCGCCGTCACGCAGGCTATCCGATTGCTATCCAAGGGCCCCTTCCCCGTCGAACCGCACCCTGCGAGACCCGAACGCCAGCATTGGAGCATCCAGAATGTCTGCGTCGATCCGTTTTCCGATCTTCCCACGGCCTACACCACGGATGGGCATGACTCCCACCTAGCGCCATCCGCCTACGCCTGCAACTCATACTCCTGGTTCCATATCTTCCCCGAGGGGAAGATTCACCAGGCGCCCCACAAGACGATGCGTTATTTCAAATGGGGCGTGGCCCGACTCATCCTGGAGGCTACCGAATGCCCCGATGTCGTGCCGATCTGGCTAGAGGGGTTCGATCAGATCATGCACGAAAGTCGCGAGTTCCCGCGATTTCTCCCGCGGCCAGGAAAGGAAGTCAGCGTGACGTTTGGCGAGAAGGTTGACATTGAAGCCATTTTTGGCGAATCGAGGAAGCGATGGCAGGAACTGAAGGCGAAGGCCGAGTTGGCCGCGCCCGAAACCCGTGATCAACCGGTCGGGGTGTTGAGCGACGAGCTGCTGTACGGGAGAGAGGCGGTGGAACTGCGCAAGGAGGTCACGAAGAAAGTGCGAGATCTCGTGTTGGACGTGCGGCGGTCTCGAGGACTGACCGATGAGGATCCCAAGGAAGGCCTGGTGGAAACTTGGATCCAGGAAGGCCCCAAGCGGGAAGGCAAGATGCAGGACGATTCGTGGGTGCGAGATCTATGACCTGGAACGATTGTATATTAGTCAGAGGCAGACCCATTTGTACACAATTTCTCGATCGATTACCTACTTTATAATTAACCATCGTCTCAGCCTCGTCGTGAGTCACTGGTCTTGGTGGCGGGGGCTAAATCTCGCCGACTCTTAATTACTTCGCGCCCGCCTCCGCCGTCGTCTTCCCACTCTTTCCTCTTCACACCATCCTCGATGCCCAAAAAGCATCACAACCACTCCTTTGCAAAACCCGCCAGCAGCGCTCACCATACGCTCGCCTCGTCCGGCCCACGAGGTAGCCACAATGACCGCTTCCGACCGTCGCAGGCGTCATCCGGCGCCGAGTCCTCCGTCAACGATCTGATCAGCCATCTTCGGCGCACCCAAGTGACCCGACCGGCCGGTGAAGATGGTCCCAGAACGCGATTCGGGCATATCGCCTCTCGATCAGTGCACCCGTCCTTACGAAGCGTCCTAGAGCTGCCAGAGCCCCCTCCGCCTCGACCTCGCCCGGGCACTCGCCGCGCTGGAGTCGGCGGGCGACCGCTGAGAAGACTGGCGGGGCCCCCACCCCCGGAGAGCTGGATTCTGGGGAACTCTGCGGGAGATAATGATGAAGAGGACGAGATGGCGACCTCGGAGAGCTCACAAACGGAAAGGATCATCTACCGTCTGGATCGCCTGCCAGGAACAACCATTCCTGAAAAGGGTACGCTCCTGCATACGGTGCTCAAATCCATGGCCTCCCACTGGGCGTGGCATATACAATATGACGGACAATTCTTGGATACCTTGCCCAGCCATATTAAGATGCTACTCCTGAGTTACGTGGGCATTTATGCGCGAGACCAATCGATCGCAGGGATAGTGCATGGTCTGCGACCTTTGTTTGAGAAAGAACCGTTGGATAATCGGGACGAAGAGGACGAAATGGATCGACTTCGGCAGGAATCCGAGGTTGTACGACTTGATTTGAGCTGCGCGATCGGCCGATGGATAAGCATTCATCGACTTTCTCATGAGCTGGTGGTGTCGCGAAGGTCAGGTCCTGAACAGCACAAAAAGGAGCCCGTTCCGTCTTCATGGGATGCGGAGTCTGACGAGGACAGTGGCGAGTTCACCCGCGACGATCGTGGTGCGACTCTCCCCCCGGCACCCAGTCTAGGTCTCCGCTTTCAGAATCTGCGCTATCTTTCTCTGGCACATCCGACTCCAGCAGCTGCGAATTGGAACTCACTCATCAATCTCTTATCGCGTCTGTCGACACTCACTCATCTATCCTTGGCCCACTGGCCGCTCCCAACCGTTACGCCGAACGCCATTGCCCCAACCTCCAGGGTGTGGTCACTCTCATACAGTACACCCAGGGGTGCAACCTTCCAGTTGGATAACGACTGGGCCGAAGCTGCGGGGATTCTTCGGAGACTCGCACGCGCAACGTACTGTCTCAAATGGCTCGACCTCGAAGGTTGTGGGGAGTGGCTCGGCGCTCTGAGCTGTGATAGTGTCGGGCCAAACGGCGAAACGCATACTGCAGGGCCAGAGTGGAACGGTTCGTGGCGCAATATTGAACAGGTTAGAATTGGGCCTGGCTGGCTTCCGCCTATTGATGATAGCGAGCTGCTTCCAGCCTCTGGCCTGGCGGGATATTCTTCCTCTCGATCTCTGGCTACATCCATTCACTCTCCGATCCGAGATGGTTCCGAAGACACCGACCTGCCATGGGACGTCGAACTGGAGCGGATCAAATATCGACGGAGTAAAGAAATGGAACAGTTTAGGGAGACCCTGCAGACTGCCAAGGAGGTCCAGCAACGCGTGCATCGAGTTCGGAGAGAGGGTAAGGGCAAATGGGTGCAGTTCTCTTACGGGCTGGAAGGGCTCGACGAGAGCGTTCTCAAAAAGCTTATTGGCGCCGTTTTCGTACAATTTCTTCCTTGATTTGCTCCTGGTCATGGTGTCGACGTTGGCCGAAGAGTGCTATTTGCATATTCCGAGAAGCGCAACTCTTGCGCTGTCGATGAACATAACTAGAGTAAATATTGTTTGACTAAAACGGCGTTCTCACTAGATTGTAGCAGGCTCATACAATCCAGCATCACTAAGACAATACCAAATCCATTGCCCCGTTCACCGCTTGTCCTCTATTCGTTGACTATGCACTGGCTGCCAGTGAGCTGACAAAGGGGAAAGCTGCACTGCAATCCTTGCGAGGCTAGAATAGTCAGTGCTCTATGGCGCCTATGCGCCTGTTCTCCTTTGCTCCACAATGATCTCCACGTCCACGGGTAAGGCTGCCTGCCGCCTGGAAGAAGGAATCTACCTGCCGTTCAAAATCCGACGAAGTGAAATCTATTCCTTCCCGCTTATCAGCAAGAGGGGAGTAGGCCCAGAAACCTGCCAAAGGTTTGTAAATCCCTCGTTTTCCTTCGGATATTTGGCTTAACCCCGTTTTTAAACGCGAGTGAGTGGCGGAGTAAGGACTAGTGTACTGGGGGCCAGTTCTCGGGCAAAGGAAATCAACTAACTAGAATCTATCCACTTGGGAAATATGCCTGAGAGCCAAGCTGGTACATCGGATCCATGAAGATATAAAATCCCACATGGTCCCAAGTGGGATGTCGCGCATATCGCTCGTTCCACACGGCCAAACAATATACCGTCTCGTTCTCTAGAGAGTGACCTCCAAACCAATCGACACGATGAGCCCGACCTACGAATACGTGATCTGTGGAGGTGGCACCGTGGGATGCGTTCTCGCAAGTCGCCTCTCCCAGGCTGGACACAGCGTACTGGTCGTCGAGGCCGGTCCCGAGGACTACAACGACAAGATCATGAGTCCCGTCGCTGCGCCGCATCTCCATGGCACCGAATGGGAATACAACTTGATGACGACCAAGCAGCCCGGACTGGGCAATCGCTCGGTTCCCAACTACGGCGGCAAACTGCTGTCGGGCTCTAGTGGCATTAACTACGGTCTGTGGACTCGAGGTCACTCCGTCGACTATGACTCCTGGGCGAAGACAGTTGGAGACGAGCGGTGGGATTATGCGAATATGCTGAAGTTTTTCAAGATGACGCAGACTCACCACGATCCGACCGGTAGCCCTGAAAAGTACGGGTTCGATGGGCCGATTTCGACCACGGCTGGGGCTCGTGTCTACCCCCTGCGAGAACCGATCCGCCAGGCATTGCTTGCTGCGGGTCTGGAATACAACCCCGATGCCAACGGCGGCAATCCTCTGGGCTTTGGACCCTTCACAGAGAATTGGAAGAATGCTCTCCGACAACCAGCCAGCAAAGCCTACGATCTGTCCAAAGCAACGGTACTGACGAACTCCGTCATCGCACGGCTGGATTTCGACGACTCCAAGACGGCTACCGGCATCACGCTGACCGACGGGACCCAGTACACGGCGACGAGAGAAGTCCTTGTTACGTGTGGTGCTCTCAAAACACCTCAGTTGCTGATGCTATCCGGCATTGGACCCCAGCAGCACCTCGCAGAGCACAACATCCCCACCATCGCCGATCTCCCTGTGGGAGAAAACTACCACGATAAGATCTCGGCGACCTTCTTCTGGAAGCTACGAAACCCGGAGAAGGGATACGCACTTGGCTCTCCGCTCTTCACCAAGCCCGAGTTTCGGCACGGCAACCCTATGGAATGGGTTGCAACGGTTCCTACGCCACACGCGGAGCTCATCAAGGCCGCCCAGAAGGACCAAATGGACCCAGCAGACCCATACCTCCAGGAACCCCGCGGCAATGTCGAAGTGATGGTCGCCTACGCACCCATCGCCGGTGGTGGTTCTGAATTCCGTGTCCCGGTGGACGGAAACCACATCAGCAGCCCCGTGGTTCTTCTCCTTCCAACCAGTCGAGGCAGTATCACACTCGCAAGTGCCGATCCCGCTACGGATCCAGTACTGGACCCGAGATATCTCGACACCGAGACGGATCGTGCCGCGATACGCACGGGTATGCGAGTCGCCTTGCGCGTTATGGAAACCGATTCGGCCAGGGAGGTTATCGACGGCGAGACACCGCCGCCGGGCTGTGAGCCCCTCACTAGTGCAAGCAGTGATGCGGACCTCGACCGACGGGTGCAGATTGTGGGGAGTAGCTTTTTCCAGAATGGAGGTACGGCGGCGATGGGGACGGTGGTGGATACTCAGTGTCGGGTGAAGGGCGTTCGGAATCTTCGAGTTTGCGATGCGAGCGTGCTTCCCGCGCCACTCGCAGGTCATTACCAGGCTCCCATGTACGCTCTTGGAGAGGCCGTGGCTGCTATGCTGCTTGCTCAGTAGGAATATGTTGTGTATTTCCCTCAACCTTGAATTTGGACCAGTAGCACTCGAAGGAGGAGAGTAATAAGTGTACGGCCATGCAGTGGACCCAAAGTACAAGGCTGAGGCTCATGGAAAACTATCTGGCATCATTTTGACATCAAGTGGGCTACTGCAGCTGAAGATACCCACCACGCCTCCGGGGTTGTTTCGGTCACTGCCGATACAGACTCTTGGGTATCGGAATCCAGCCTCTATGAGCGCTTGATTGGAGCAAATTGCCGCAACTCAATACTTCGCGATGCGTCTGTAAAGTCAATAACGGATGCTATTATTACAGCCGTCCAGCATCTGGCATGGTTGGTGGCAGAGCGTGAATTGTTGCAATGACTCCATGCCATGCAAAACCTCTTTCTATCTCTTTCAACCCAGGTGCAATCAAAAAACTCATCCAAGACTTATTTGTGACCCGCTCATTTTGATCGCCGTCGCCATCTGGATCTTCTCCACCAAAATAACCACTCGACCTTTATGCATGGCGTTCAGTAGGTTTAATGAGCGGGTCCGCCGACGTTGGATCTCAATCTTCTGCGCTTTTAGCTTCAATCCTGCAGACCAAATGATCGTCGATCATCCATGGCCCCGGATGCGGAAGTAGTCAAGGCCAAGAGAACGCCTCATCGACCGAACACCGTGTTGGGTGTCACTGAGTTGGGATAGCAGAATTGCGATGTTCCATTTCTTCCGGATCCGGCTTCATGTGCCATCGAGCTGGCAGTCGCGCGAGACTTTCTCCCAGATGCGGATTCTCCTTAAAAGCAGTTGGCAGAACCGGTGCTCCCTCCGGAATGACCAACTCAATATTCTTTCCATTTGCATACATTCCTGCGCACAGGGCACCGCTTTGACGTATCCAGATCGAAATCCAGGCCATATATCATCTATCACGATGTATAGATTCAAAGATTTAATGCGGGATTTGGTGGGGTTTAAAAGTCAATAACTGTTGCGGTGTGCGAGGTGGACCTCGCTCAACTGAAGCCTCTGAGAGGCCCTGAAACCATTAAACTTTAGTTCAAGGATATCTAGTAACCTAAAAACAACTAAGTTATAGTTCTTTACATATAAAAAAACAGCATAAAATTGGAACTTGGTTACAACGTACTTTGGCTTCCAAATGGATCAGCTTTCTTGACTTGTTCTTCACTTCTTTTCATTCACCGAACTCCTAATCTCATGGAACAGACACCAACCTCGCCACTGAAACAATAAACAAGTCAAGTATCTCCATTGCCTGATCCTCCGTACAGAATGAATCCCAGGTTCGGATATTGACCTCGCAGCCTTGAGACGAGAGGAGTACAGCTATATATACGTCGTACTGGTGAGACTCACAAGTTAGCGGGTGTCCCCCATAATGGACCACAGTGGGCATGTATAGAATTTCAGTGCTAGGCTGGGGTTGCGGTACGTACCTCGCTTGGATCATCCTCAAAGATAGTCTCAATGGTCACCTTGCGTCCGCTGTTAGACGTTGTCGCGGGTGGTATCTGCTCCGAAAACGCCGCGTGCACGGAAAGACAGGTATTGAAAAAGGGGTCTCGGGCATTGCCGCTGTTGGCACTAGATTGCAGAGGAGGAAGAATATCCAGTAGTGAGCAGTGTTGGTATTTCACACGTTGTTTCATCTCCGTTTGGTTCGCCCGAAGAACATCAGACATAGATCCCGACCCGGGTGGTTTAAAGTCAAGAAGGCATGGAACGAGATTGAAAAGCGGGCCGATAACTTCGAGGCTATGTAGCAAGGGGATATCGCGGCCCGAGAGTAGGGCCCCGAAGCAGACGGAGTCAGAACTCGTGTATTCCCTCAGTACCATTCCCCAGGCTACCTGGAAGATGTTTGTTAGGGTTAACTCGTGCGCCGAGCAGTACCTGTGCAGAGACTCCGGGTCTGGGAGCTCTTTCTGGAGAAGCCGGAGCTGTCGATGTTTTGCGGTTGAGTCGCTGGTGAGCATGCTCTCAAGAACGCAAGGACGCGCTCGAGCCATAGCTGGCTTCCAGTACTGCCAAAGCCCGTCTTGCTGTTGTTGGTCTCTCAGATAGGATATATACTGGCCGTACTGTGGGCCAGCACCAGCCGGTAAATCCCCCTCAACAGCCAACGCGAGCTCTTTCAGCAGCTGAGAGATGGAAGTCGCATCTAGAAGACATTGCCTCGCCTCGATCTTGCAGAATACACGGCCGTCATGGGTAGCAAGAACGGCGAATGAGACATTTGCCGGGAATTGACTGTCTTGCTGTGGAGACCTTAAACCTCGCAGCCTCGAAACCACACTGTCGAGGCACAATGTTGAATCTTGTAGATGATCGTCGCTATGACTGAGTTGACAAACTGGGATGGATTGCTCCGGCTGCTTGATGACTACGAACATGTAACTGGGCGATTCGCTGTGTGGCTGTGGCAACTCGACAACGGTGCTTCTCAGGACTGAGTGGCGGCATACGAGCTGACGCCATGCACTGGCCACGCTATAAGGATCAAGTCTGCGTCCGGACGTATTCTTTACCTCCAAAAGGAGACAAAGTTTGTGGTCCGCAGCTCGCCCCGTTTGGCCCTGGATAAGTCCCTCGTGGGCATTTGAGCAGGGATAGACATCCTCTACCCTGTCATACCCCTTTCCCCCGAACCACGAGGATGCTAGACGCTGTATCAGGGGCAGGTTCTCGACAATTGCGGTCTTGATCTCTAAATCCTCCCTCTGGGAAGTCTTTGCCGACCCCTTCGGTCCTTCTAGAGCTTTCTTCAGTACTAGTGCGGGAGTGTCCCTCTCCAGGAAGTCCGCCATCCCTATAAAGAAGCCCTGTTTTCTCAGCCCCGCAAGAAGCTGCATCGCGGAGACAGAGTCGCCTCCAAGCGAGAAGAACCTGTCGTCTAGGCTCACCAAGCCAGGGTCCAGCCCGAGGGTGTCCGCGAAAACGTTGCAGAGGAGTCGCTCTGCATCGGTTGCAGGCATCCGCTTCTCTTCGCATTTCTTACCCCCCAGTGACTCGAGGTAGTCCCTCCCCAGCTTGGACGCTTTGCTGCGCAGCAGCTTGCGGTTTGCCTTTCCGCTTGGTGAAAGTGGCACGAAGCCCAAGGGGATAATTGCGTGGGGGATCATGTACCGCGGTAGGGCACGGAGGAGGTGGTCTCGTAGAGCAGCATTGGTCGCATTGCTCTCCGGCGAACTAGGGAGAAACAAATCGTCATCTTCGCCTGTTCCGTTGGTGTGGTAATCTGCAGCCGGCCTTGCCTTGCAATAAATGAACAGAAGCAGCTTGGGTCCACCCAGACCCTGCGTCTTTACCACATCGGCAATCGCCATGACCCGGTCAATCGCCTTCTCCGCCTGATACTCGATCTCGGCGAGCTCAATGCGCTGCCCTTGCAGCTTCACTTGCATGTCCTTACGTCCAAGGTACTCAAGGGTATGGCCACCCTTCACGTATCGAACGAGATCTCCGGATTTATAGAACCGTTGTCCCGCGCTGCTGGCAGAGGTTCGGCCACCTCCACGAACATGTCCACCGACGGACCACAGGAGGTCTTGAATGAACACGGAGTCTGTCTCTTCAGGTCGATTTAGGTATCCTCTGCCCACAATCGGCCCTCCAATAACCAACTCCCCGACGGCACCAAGCGGCATGAGCTGGTTGTGGTTTTCGGGGCTAACAACCCAACACGTACCCGCGACGGGCTTGCCAATATCGAACGGATTGGCAGATGGCTTGAGATGATCTGTAATCGTGCTGAGCAATGTGCACTCCGCAGGCCCGTACCCACAGATGAGCCGAACGGCGCTCGACCATGTCTTGACATCAGACGCGGACATTGACTCGCCCAGGAGGAGGACTGTGCGGACACCGGTTATGTCGGTTGGCGACAGCAGGCGGATAACGGACGGCGTCAGGATAAGAGTATCCACCTCTAGGCGATTGATGACGCCGGCAAGGTCGGATATACGCTCTGTCTCGGAGGGGATACAGACACAGCCCCCAACCACGAGAGGGTATAGGAGTTCCATGACGGAGATATCGAAGGCAGGCGACGCAAAGAATAGGACGCGCGAGTGCTGAGTCAGAGACATCCTCGTGCTGTAACCCTGGAAGGAGGCGTGGAACATCCCGTGCTCTATAATTACGCCCTTAGGTGCCCCTGTTGACCCGGATGTGAAAGCCACGTACATCGCGTGGGAAGGGGCGATGATGGGATTGTGTGCGTGATAACTGGTTTCTCCCACCATACAGGCTTGTGTTTGACTCAGATCGATAACTCTCTCCACAAGTCTTCCGCACAGATCACTTTGTTCCGCTGTCGTCAAAATTAAGGGAGGGTGGATCTGATCGCAAATATTCCTCAGCCTCTCGACAGGAAAGGTAGGCTCAAGCATAGCAAAAGCCCCTCCTGCCATCATTACGGCGACAGCAGCAACAGACTGCCACTTCGATCGCTCCATGCAAATGGGTATGATGGTCTCTGTACCGACCCCATACCCCTGGAGGCGCAGCGTAAGCGAGCAGGCGTGTGTCAGGAGCTCTCCATACGTAAAGCCTCCGTCCCACGAGCGTACGGCCTGCGCCCGCGGCTGCAGCCTGCAGTTATCGAGGATTGTATGGACCGCACATTTAGGTTCGCCGGTAAAACAGGCTTGTTGGTTCCACTGCTCGATCTCCGCGCGCTCGCTGTCTGTACATAACTGGATTTGACCGACTTTGTTCTCGGGGTGCCGAGACACAACATCTAGTATGGACTCCAGGTGATCTAAAAGGCTGTTGGCCTGTTGCAAGGAGAGAACTGCGGCATCAAAGAACGCAACGAGGTTGATGGAGCCGTGCTGGTCTGGCTCTGCAATGATGGTCAACGCATGGGAGCAGAAGTTGCGAATCTCCTCATGATTACTCGACACGCTCTGCATAAGCTCCGACTCAATGGCCATAGACTGCGGTTGAATGATTAAAAGGTTCTGAAAGTTGCAGGCCAGCGCCGCTTCGGGACTAAACGTGCGAATCCGCTGCATACCGATGTGCTGATAGGGCACCGAGGCGATCGACTGGGCCGCGATGGCGCCTAACATTCCATCAATGGACATGTCCAGTTGGAGGTCAACTCGCAGCGGCAACGTCGCAATGGTTGGTCCAGTAATTCGGTCAATCCCCCGAACAGGCGCGTGGCGGCCGCTCTCCACCACGCCAATGACGACGTCAGTACAGCTTGTTTGCGCGGACACGACAAGTGCCCAGGCTAGCTTTAGCATGGAGGGGACTCTGTGGTGCATATAATGACCAGTGGCCTGCGCGGGCAGGGCGATCCGACGAGACGCGTGACGGAACGAACCTGAGGCCCGGCTGCCTTCTGGCATTGAGGGATATGGGCTGGCTCTGAGGTCCTTGAACGTCGATGTCCAAAACGTAGAGGCTACATCCAAGTCCACGCTTGAAATGTACTGGATGAATGAATCGAATGACGGGGCGGGGGGCAACTGGTTCCCAGCATATGCCTTGTTCACGTCCTCGAGGAGTTGCAGGAAGCTCCATCCGTCGAAGATTGCGTGGTGCATGTCGAGAACAAGCATCGGTGATGACTGTTGAGTGATGAGGGCAAATTGCGCCAATGGCTTCCTTATTGGATCTCGATTGGCGTTTAACTTTTCTTCAACCTTGCTAAGATCTGTTTCGACTACCCAATGGATGGTTTCGTTCGAGACGATCTGGCGAAGCCTTCCACATTGGTCTTCCACTATCCTGGTTCGCAAAATGGGGTTGGCCCGTACAACCATCTCCCATGCTTGCTGAAATCGCTCGAGAGGCACCGACGGCGAGATCTTGAACACGAAGCGGCCTGCCATAGAGTTGCTTTGCTGTAACGCGAGGGCGATGAGCGCTTCTTGCATCGGTGTACAAGGAAGGATCTCCTCGATGATGTCTGGCGGTACGTCACAATCAAGCTTTAAGGAACCCAGCATAGGGATAAGCGTATCCTCGCCCTCACCACTGCTGGATGAGGCAGGTGTGATAGCGCGTGTTGATGGAATGGTCGGTGTCATCAATGCCAGCTCACCCAGCGCCGCGCAAGTCTGAAGCGTAAAGACATCACCGGCGGTGATGGAAATTCCAATCTCCCGAGCCTTGGACGCGAGCTTAATCGCCGTGACCGATGATCCACCCAGGTGAAAGAAGCTCTCGTCGGTTTTAATTGTCTTTGCTGGGCGTCCGAGTAGTTCGGCGAAGAGTCCCTGGAAAACGATCTCGCCACTGTTCTGCTGACCACCGGGCAGAAGCTCGGAGAAGCTAGTTGCCTGGTCGATTGTGAATTGGATGTAAGACTCGCCCAATACCTTTAGCATTCGCCGGTCCAGCTTACCTGTGGGCGATAAGGGGATCTTCGTGATCGGGATGTAAAACGAGGGGATCATGTAGGAGGGCAGAGCTCTCTGGAGCCCGGCGCGAATCTCCAGCCCCAGCTGCACAAGATTCGTGTTGTCAGGGTCTAGTTGTGCAGACGACGAAGAGTCCGAGTAGTTGGTCGTTCCTGGCTCTGCGAGATACAGCGCAATCGACTGTGCAGCATGGTCATCACCCGCAGAAACGCCGAGGACGTCCGCAACCGTGGGCAATCCGGCTTGGATGGCGCTGACCTGGCATTCAATCTCCCTGAGGTCGATCCTCTGCCCAGAAATCTTCACCTCCGTATCTCGCCGTCCGATATACCGCAGTGAGCCGTCTGGCCCGTACTGCACCATGTCACCGGTCAGATAGAATCTTTGGTCGCCGCCTACGTTGAAGGCTGAGGCCCAGCGTGGACTCGTCACGAACCGCTTCTCTGCTGGCCGATTCAAGTAACCCCGTCCCACAATAGGCCCGCCCACCAGGAGCTCTCCGATGGCCCCGATAGGCGCGAGTTGGTGGTAGTTTTCCGGGTTCACAACCCAGCACGTCCCACTATAACTCCTCCCTATGTTCGTCGGATCTGAGGCGCGTACCTCTGCCTGAATCGTTGTAACGACGCTGCATTCTGCCGGCCCATACGCATTGACTAGGTGGACGTGCTCAGACCAGTACTCGATATCCGAGGGTGTCATGGGCTCGCCTCCCAGAACGAGCGTTTGAATCGATGGACATCGGTCCCGGGGTAATAACCGCGCAACGGAGGGCGTCAATTCTACCCAGTTGACATCGAGTTGATTGATAATATCAGCAATGTTGCCGAGACGCTGCTCCTCCGACGGAATGCATACGCAGCCCCCAACAATCAGGGTCGTGAGCAATTCCTGGATACTGATGTCAAAGGCGTAGGAGGCAAATTGCAGGACGCGGGACTGCATATCCAGACCCTGGAATCTGCTGCTCATGATTGCGTTCGCGCAAAAGGCGGCGTGTTCGACAATTATCCCCTTCGGGCGTCCCGTTGAGCCAGATGTGTACGCGATATAGGCTGGATCATGCGGAGCTGTTTCGGGTTCTATAATGGTGCCATTCGCATGAGGCAGCGATGTAGGCTCCAGGCTGATAGGGAGAACCAGTAAGGGAGCCCCCAGTCTCTTCGCCAGAGAACATTGAAGCGCGGAGGTGACGACGACCTTTGGCTGAATATCCCGACACATATCTTCCAGCCGCGCAAAAGGGTGGGAAGGATCTATCAAGACAAAAGCAGCGCCCGCTCTTAGGACGCCCAGCATCGCGATTCCGGTCCAAATAGACTTTTCGAAGCAAAGGGGCACCGCGTCACCAGCGCCGACCCCAAGTCGTTGAAGCGCTCTTCGGACAGATTCTGCCCGTCGATAAACTTCCCCATAGGTGATAGACCCTTCAGGTCCTATCATGGCCACCGAGTCCGGCCGAGCAGCGCACTGACGCGCTATTAGTGTATCTATCCGCTCTGCAGGCTGGTAAAGAGCGCCTATATGGTTCCAGTTTGTGATTGTCCGAATGAAGTGTGGGCCTAGCAGATCCAGATCGTCCACTGTTGTTTTCGGACACTGTGCGACCAGTTCCACCATTGAGGCCAGTGTTTTGATGATTGCCGTTCCATACTTTCGGCATATAAAGGAAGGGTTGTACCGAAGGATCAGACGCTCTGATGATCCCCACTCCGCCGATTCGGCGGGATATATGACAGCCACGTCGGTCGTAGAGAGCAACATTGTGTCACTCTTGTCGAGGACGTTGTCATCCTTCGAAGGCTGTCCCTGAAAACTTACAGCCGTGTTGAACTCTATCGGCTCACTCAACCACTTCTGGTGGAAGTCTTCGCCTACGCAATCAAGCACCCTACTCCCAGCATCCACAGCCAGAATCCAATGCTCGACGCGGACTATGGGGGATGCCATATAATCATCTCCCCCATCCTGGTTCGCCCCGGTCTGCGCAACGCCGAATACGACATTTCGGTTTTCGGTATATAGTCCGAGTAGCGTGGCCCAGCAGACTGTCACGATCCGTTGCCTGTCGCTCAGCGGAACGTCGGCCTGAAACTGTATTTGGGTAGAGACATCCTGGCGAGTTACTGTGTTCATTGGGCTGATATCACCCGTTTTGCTCAACCGGGGGAATATCGTCGGCGTTGGCTTGGTTTTGTCGTCCATCTTTGCTCCGTCTGTGTCGAATCGGAACTTAACCCTAGCGGCGATGAATTCCCAAATGGATTGGGGGAAGGGAGAAGGAACAGAAAAAAGAATAAAAGTAAAAGCTATAAGGTAAGTGGATGGCCCAGTTCAGCAGTAGATTCGGGCTGACCATTGGAAACCTCGTCTGCGCAAGGTTGGACTTAAATTTATGGAAGATCATTCTTTCGACGCCCCCCGTACGAGGCCTATTCAGCTGCCCCCTCAGAAACCACCCAATCTGCAAGGGGAACTCGAGCAGCCGGCAAGGAACCCTATGGTATCATGTACCAGGGAAGCTGAGCCCCCTAACGTACAGGCCTCACGAGGATGCGACGCCTACACCAAAATGCGTTAGTCGTGTCAGTTACATTTTCAGGCGGCCCGTCACAGCTCCACCTCCCTTGCCAGTCCAGGTATGCAAAGTATACCATCCTACGCTATGTGGTTTGTCTGTGGCATGATGTAACGTAAAACATTTCATGGAGGCTAGCTCTATTGGTTGTTGGCAGGAATCTAGATCCCATCCACCCTTGTCCAGATGCAACAGCGAAGTCCCCATCACACCCCTTTGATACTTACGAACATTCCAGAGCGGATGTAGCCTAATTTCTTTTTATTGCGCGACCGAAGGAACATGCCTGACAAGTGAGCTTTCGAGTCACAAGGAATGGGGATACCAGGCACACCCACCCCCTAGTTTCTTCAAGTAGAGCACAACAACGCTACCCTCGTTTCCGGTAAGCGTACAGTACCTTCGACAGTATCGATGCGTAGTCAACCTCCTTATCTCTCCGAATCTTTTCGTTGGGGTGCTGCTAGCCCATTCTTCGCGATCACTCTACTGTTATTCAAGCATGTTAGGGCACCTCACCAACGTATCCTTTCCGGACCGAGTATACTTATGCACCACTTGTAGGCGGCCTTCACTATGCCTCAGGTTATGGGTGGAGCAGGTATCATACATAGTAAATATATTTTTGGATAATAGTCACGGCCGAGGACTCAACCCACGCTGTGGGTAATATCGTGTCGCATGTTGTCTGCAATCCAACCTTCAAGCTAAGGCGCTTTTCAACCCGTCTTGTACTAATTCCTACCATGTGTGCCTGGTGGCACTGAGATATATCTATATAGTCTCAGAAAGTACCAACGAAGCTACATGGTCGACGGTATACTATCCTTATTGATAGGGGAAGCATCAGTGATATTGGAGGGGAGAGTGGCATTTTCATGATTATTATTACTGACCCTCGCTTCCTATCCCCAGTCGAGCTCTTCCAGGATATCGGTGGATCACGCGAAAATTAGTCCTAGTAGAGACGAAGCTATGGATCCTCATATACTCGAGCGCGAGAGGCGCCCGGGCACGCAAGAGCCTATCCTATCGTACACGGATCAAACAATCCGGCATAGCAAGACAACAGCAACTTCGAAACTGAATCCGGTCCAAAATGGGAGAGAAAATCCTTCCCTAGCCAACCGGAACAGCCGGCGACGCCCTCCCCTTAACCGACCTCATCTCAACGCAAAGTGCCCCCACCAGCGTCAATGCCCCCGTAACGATTCCGATATAAAACGTACAGGTAAGCGCCCGACTATAAGCCGCAAGCACAGGCGGTAGCAAATCCCCTTCCACCACGTCTCGAAGCGCCATCGCGCCCACCTGACTGATCTCGTCAACACCCGCCGGGCTCAGATCGCGTATACCGTGCAGCCCCGCCGTAAGTCGAGTCATGAAAAGATTCTGACCCACGGGGATAAACAACGCCCCGCTCAGCGTCTGCACAAACGTCACCACCGCCGTCGCCTGCGGCACGTCCTCCCTCGGCACGGTGGTCTGGATGACCGTCCACCCCTGTTGCAGGCCGAGACCGGCGCCAAGGCCGAAGATGACCTGGAAGGCGATGATCTTGGGCAGGGAGGTTGCGGGGGAGAGGGTGGAGAGGAGGCCTTGCCCGATTGCCTGTAGGATGGCAGCGATAACCATGAAGGGGGTATAGTAGCCGACGAGGGTGACGAGGAGGCCGACGAGGGCGGAGGAGATCGCGACGGCGAGAATAGAGGGAAGGGTGAGGACTCCTGATTTGGTGGCGGAGGTGTCTTGGATTGCTTGGAACCAGGTTGGGAGCTTTTTGCGTTGGATTGTTTGTTAGTTCTTCTTGGTTATTTCGTTTGTAGGTACGGGTGCAAAAGTGAGGCGGAGTGTGTTTCCTTGGTGGATATCAGAGTGGACTCACGTAGTAGGTGGTGACCATCAGGGCAGGCGTTACGAAAAACGTATACAAAGCCGATCCCCAGACATTTCGATTCCGCATCAGACGGCCAGGCAGCGTCGCATTATCTCCTCTCCACCATTGGATAGCGGTAAATCCAATGAGGAGGACACCGGCGAGGACGAGGAGGACAATGATGCGCACATTGCTCCAGGGAACCTCGGTCCCGCCCCATTGTAGCGCCAGCACGATGAAAATGATGGCTGGCAGGAACAGCGCGGTTCCCGGCAGGTCCAGGGCTATGATCCGATCGCGGGCTGAGAGGACCGTCACCGGTTTATTGCGCGGCACGGCGAGAAGGATGGCCGTGCCCGAGACGAAGCCGAGGGGGAGATTGATGTAAAAGCACCATCGCCAGGTGAGCTGGTCGGTGAGGACGCCCCCGAGCCTAGAATATATCGTCAAAAAAAAAAAAAAAAGATCCACGCGTCAACGGTAGGGGTGGAAGAACGTACAAGGGCCCCGCGACGCTCGAGATGGCAAAAACACCAAAGATCGTGCCGATATACAAAGGCAGCTTGCGGACAGCCACGAGGCGCGAGAGGAGGATGATGGACCCCGAAAGGAGGCCGCCAGCTCCCAGGCCAGCAACGACACGGCCCATAATCAGACCGATGGACGTGGGCGTAGCACCCGCCACCAGCGATCCGATTTCGAAGATCAGAAGGCCAGCAAGGAAGACCAGCTTATCCGGGAAGAAGGTGTAGAGCTTGCCGTACATCAGGCTGGTGGCGCAGGTGGTGAGGAGGTAGGAGCTGCCGTACCAACCGACGTGTTCGAGCGAGTGGAACTGCTCGGTGATACGGGGAATGGCCGTGTTGAGGATGGTGGTGTCCTGAACAACAAGCAGTCAGACCTCGTCATCGCATTGACTAGGGATACGGACCAAGGACAAGCAGAAAATAACAAGGCACACCGCGAGTGTCGCCGAAAGCACCCGCCATTGCTCGATCGTTTCCGAGATTTCCTCCTCTTGCTCGATGGCCAGCTGCCCATCTAACGATGCCGCCCTGGTGGTTGTGCGCTTTGGTTCCTGTTCGATGCTGCCGATCGAAGGGGACGCGTTATCCCCGGCATGAAGCTGGTCATCCATGGTTGAAGCTGGGATGGGGAGGAGGATGCCGTCCTCAGGTGCTGCCGGATACAACATATACAGTAACAATAACTTACTGACGGGAGGTAGGACGATTCAGGAATGCAAGGGGCTCCATTGTTTACTGCATTCCACTTCGGATGGAACCCACCGGGTGCCAAATCATCCGCTTGATGGCGCCTAAAGCTCAATTCGTGGCGCTCTCCATCGTTCGGAATCAAGGCGGTTAGGGTTACGCAGACATTGTGAGACACTCATCCCTCGCCGAGTGGCGGCCTTACAGTTGGTGCAGATGGTTTTCCTCCAACAGCCTGCCGTACATTCTTGAGCCGGGGCCATCCTCCATGTCAGATTAAATCAAGTAAGGAGGAGGGGCTGAAGGGTTTAGGAGGCCTTACCGCGTACTTTGACGCACATAGAGGCTCGCGTTGTGAACTCGACCTGGGGTACGCTTAGGTTTTAGGGCTGAATGAGACAATGGCCTCTACATGTCAAATGGTGAGAATCCAGGAAGCTAGATTTCACATGGTGCTCTACGATCTGGCTACGTCCTGGTCTCAGTGGAAGCAGGAGGAAAAATCATTGGATTCTTTTGCCTTGTTTTGCTAGTCACGATAGGTAGACTGTAGGATGACTACGGGATCTCCCTCCCTAGTCGGTCCATGGGTACGCCTCCGAGGAGTGATAATACACGCTCATATATGGACCACTCTTCTCGGTATACGCAAATGACAACCACGACTGCAGACGAGAGGTCTGCGAGATATCGCGATCGGGACTAAATTGAGATGAGACGAGTTAGTGTTCATACCGCCCTATGGCCTGGGGAGACAAAGAACAAAAAGAAAACTTACTATAATCCCTCCACCATCTTAGTGTACCCCCCCGCAAGCTCCTTCCACGCAAGCTTCCCAAAGAAGGCCTCCAGCGCCCCCGCAACGTGGCGATCACTTTGCCTGCCATGAATGGGGAAATAGGCCTTAGGGAGTGGATACCGCTGTCCCGGGTTGAACTCGAAGTTCCAGAGAATCGGCGAAGAGACCTCGCACTCGCCGGAAGTAACCCCGTCATCGAAGCGACCCGTATACGCGCAATCATCCGCCTCGTCGAGACCAAGCGCAGCCCATAGTTGTAGAGCGAGCTGCAGCCCCTGCATGATTTCTGGGATGCCCTCCAGCCGCCCGCCCAGCGTCCACATCTCCGCGAGTTTCCGCGGCGTTACTTCGTTGTGGACGCCGTAGAGCTTCAGACGGGACTGCGTGCGCTCGACGCAGTCCCAGCTGAGGAAGGTGAATTCGTTATAGCCCGAGGTGTCGGTCATATAATCGTGCACGAGGGCGAAGGCTGCGCAGGAGCCCGTTAACGGGGTGATGGGGGCGACGGAGGAGGCGATGAACTCCCCGACGGGCGTGTGCGTTGCCAGGGCTTTGCGGCCGCAGAAGACATAGCCCTTGATCGCTACGCGGTCGCCCTTGAGGTCGAAGCCGAACGCCGCTTGCGAGACGACGTGGCCTTTCTCTGGCGTGACATCCTGTTGACGAAGTGATGCTTCATCTGCCCGGGAGAGCGCGAAGTCGTTGGTAAAGTGGTGGTACAGCCTCGCATCGAAATTGGCCAGGAGCGGCAGTTTCCCCAGCACGCTGGCGAGGTCTGCCGGCGCGAGCTGGTTGTATCTGTCCCCCGCCGTTCCGGAGAGGATACCAACGGGCTCAAAGCCGATCCTCAGCGTGGGCTGGCCGTCCGTTTGGAAGTTGATGCTGTATTCGATGGGCAGGCCGCTGCGCGTGATTGTGCTGCGCCATTTCTGCGGGTGCGGACCGAGCGCTGGGATAAGGTGGTTGCGGAGGAAGAGGAGGTACTGGAATTGCTGGCGGAGGGTGTATTTGCCTGCTTGGAGAAAGCGCCCGAACAGGGGGCCGCAGTCCTCCCACCAGGCTTCGATATCGTTGCTGGTGGGAATGTTGGAGGCGTGGATGATGGACGAGGGAAGAGTTGTAGGTTGGCCGTCAGCCGTCAGCTGGGCACCGTGACTTCTTTTTGCCTCGGGGCGAGGAGGGCTCGCGGAGCTGGTGACAGTCAATGAGGACATATCGCTTGAGTGGTTGGCTATATGGCTGAGAGAATAAGGTGTATACTGTATAGTGAGTGGGAGTCGTGAAGGCATGACCAGCATCACCTCGTTTGGATTTATACTAAAAGAAGATCAAGGGCTGACCGTCCGGCCAGACCGCAAGTTACCATGCATCATGCGCGTATACAAGAATGCAGGGGATCAGTGTACAGTACATTCCTGACCTGCAAGGGAGTATTGACCGTAGAGTCAGGCCGAGGCGAAGAAGATGTGGGTGGGCTGGATGCTTTTTTTGGGTCTTTTTTTGGAGAATATATGCGCGACAAAAAGCAATTCAAACAGAAAAGAAAAAAAAAAAGAAAGAAAGAAAAAAAAGGGAACAGTTTGAGGATAGAGAGTAGTGAATAGCGAATAACATCAAGTCAGTGATATCGAGCCTCTAGACTACTCCCGAAGTAAACCTCCCAGCATGGCACCACAGTAAGCCCATCCCCCTAGTTTGGAAGTGGCATAACCCGATCCAACAATACGTTCACATCCTTCTCAGCGCCTTCCCACTCGCTCTCAATCAGAGCCTTCCGCTTCTCATCCCTCGGCGTGATATCCACCTTGAACCAGGACGGCACCTGGTTGAAGAACGCAATGGGAGTGCGCGGACGAAACAGCTGTTCCAAATCCTGTACCACCACCTCCCCGTTAACCTTGGGATGATTAAAATCGAACGCCCAGAACAAGCGGGCAATCGAAATAAACAAGTATTCCCTGGCGAGATGCTGCCCGGGACAGCCGCGCAGTCCGAATCCAAACGAGATATGCGGCAGATCAGGGTTCTTCTCCCACCGCGAATACCGGAATTCGAAGGGGTCCGCAAAGATGTTCTCGTCGTGGTCCATCGCCCACTGGTTCACGATGATCGTGGCGCCCTTGGGAATCCGGTACCCCATGCACTCGACCTCCTTGCTGACGGCGCGCGGTGCGGCGAGCGGGGAGAAGGGCCGCCAGCGAAGGGCCTCGTGCACGAAGAAGAGAATCTGCGGCAGCTGGGCCATGTCGCTGCTCTCGGGCATCCGGTTGGCTCCGCCGACGACGGCGTCGATCGCCCGCTGGATCCGGCGCGTTTCCTCGGGGTTATACAGCGCCGCGAGGATCACGATCAGCAGGATCTCAAAGGGCGTCAGCGACGCCTCGTAGATCGCGCCGATGGTGTACGCGCGCTCGAGCTCGTCCATGGGCTGCGCCTCCTTGTGCACGTTGTACTCCTTCGTCCAGTTCCACGCGGGCGTCTTGAGCCCGGCACGCCACTTGTGGACATAGAACCTCGTCAGCTTGGCCGCGATCTTATCGGCTTCGTCCTTCCACCACGAGTTCCCCGGGAGGTACTGCGCGAACGGAAAGAACTCGGCCAGGATGCTGGTGCCGCGGAAGCACGCCTCGCTGATCGTTGCCATGTACGATACGAGCTCCTCCATTTCTTGGATCTCGGGCGGTTCGACGGGCAGCCGGTAGCCGTAGGCGATTGTCAGGAAGGTGCTGGCGGCCTGGCGGCGCAGGGTCTGCGGGAGACTGTTCGTGGACAGCACCTCGCGCAGCATCTGCTTGCTCTCCGTGTCGAGGACAGGGCGGTATTTGACTGCCATGGCGGGCTTGAGGACGTTTCCACGGAGGAGACGGTGCGAGTTCCACTGCGGTCCGTAGGGGAGGAACGACGTTGCGAGGCCCCCGGAGGCGCGCTCTATGACGACCAGGTGCGGTCGGGAGCTGAAGACGCCGTTGTTCTTCTCCAGGAAGTTCTTGACGATATCGAACGAGGTGATGATGACGAATACGTTCTGCCCGTTGCGGATCGACATGATGGGCCCGTACTTGTCGCTCCATACTTTGTATTTCTTCCACGGGGTCTCCTTGGGGGCTTGCAGGAGGTTGCCGATGACTGGGAGGCCTCGAGGGCCCGGGGGTAGAGGCATCTGGCTGCTGCCGGATTTACCTCCGCGCCAATGACGGATTAAAGCCAGCAAGGCCACCCCGAGAAGAACGACGCCTGCCCATGGGTATTGGCCGGAGAATGGACCAGAAACGAAGCGTTCAAAGGGGCCGGGGCCCTGAGAGATGTTGCCGTAGCTCATGTTGACACACAGTGGCAGATTGATGGGAACTAGAAGCCAAACGGGACTCTCGTGGTGAACGGTGCTTTTAGCTATCCCATCCATCCTATCTCCACGGACTGAGACCGAAAATGCCTGGAATGCTGAGGGGTAGTACAGCAATTCCCGCGCATTGAACCCCTAGCCCCCTACTGTAGGCATTGCGTAAGGGGGAATGCTCAAGGCAGAACTTTGAAGACAGCTGTATCCCCTGCTTGAGGCAAGGCATTCTTTGGAAAGTGAATGCTGGTGGCTCAGTCTGAATGGAAGATGTGACACCCTCAGACCAGGGCAATTGTTCGTTTCTAGCGGCCGATACTTTTTTTGTCCACGCACTCCGTATCTCCAGATACAATTCATGTAGCCTCCTTGATGGGATGTTGAATTCGGGGTGTGTTAATTAAAAAAAAAAAAAAAGTCCGTATATCTACATTCAGAGACATGAGCTTAGTTGCAGACATACCATTCTCAGGTGCTGGTTACGAGCCTAACCCTAACCCTAATCCTTCACCCTTCAATACTGGGGGATGTGGGAAACCACATCGATAGAGTGATCCACGACCTTATGGCTTATTAGAGGACGTAGACATCACTGCATACGTGGACCAATCATCCAATCTCCGAGCTAATCACGAACCCAACTCATCAGACTAGCATGACTCCCCAGCGGCGTCGTGACCCCCAGAAACCTCAACCTGCCATCACACCCCTCCACCAACTCCCTCATCTGCGCCAAACTTCTCTCCTTCGCTGAGAACAGCGTAAACATGCCAATATCACTCCTCCGCAGCTGTCTCTCCCTCAGCACCGAGCCGTTGCCCTCCTCGCGGGGTTCCGGCAGTACCGCGTCCATGATGAGCAGCCGCGTCCCCTCCCGCATAGCCGGGATGATCTGGCGGACGATCTGAGCGGAGTCCGCGTCGTTCCAGTCGTGCAGGATCAAGCGGAGAAAGTACGCGTCTGCGGTGAGTGGCTGCAGAGTGAAAAAGTCGTGTTCGACGAAGGAAACGCGCGGGTGCTGGCTGCTGCGGGACCTCGCACGCGCGATGATTTCGGGCCGGTCTTGCACGGTTATGGTTATGTCGGGGAAGGAATTTGCGATAACGGTGGCGACGTGGCCTTCGGAGCCGCCGATCTAGGTCAGGGACAGAGAGGGGTCAGTGAACCAAATATCAGCGCTGTCATTGCACGGGATTCGCATCTTACATCGACAAGGCTCTGCACGCTCCCCCAATCATACGCCTGCGCAACCAGCCGAATGATCGAGTCATCATGCACCGCCATGGCATCATGCCACCGCGCCTGATTCGTAGCATCTTTCTCCAGCACCTCGAAGAACGTCGGGCCCTCGCCGATGCCCGGCCGCTCCTCCCTCGCCATGATAGCCAAAGGCCCACGGCGCGGATTCTCTCCACTCGGATCGAGTTTAACGGACTCATACAAGAACGCGCACGGCCGGATGCCAAAGCTCGCCATAAATTTCGCTTGCCCCGCGGTATTAGCATCGGTCACGAAGATCGCGGACACGGGAGTGTGTGTGACGGCGCCGGCGGCGTCTTCGTCTAGGCAGCCGTGGAGGCGGGAGAGCCGGACCAGGCGCTGCAGGAGGTCTGGGGAGATGGGGGTGGTGAGCTTTTTCGCCAACTCGGCGTAGGTGATCGAGCCCGGGAAGGGGACCTGCTCCGGCACGCCGAGCTGGATGAGCGTTTGGATTGCGCCGAGGTCAACGGCCTAGATATTGCGGTGAAGGGATTAGATCGGAGAACGAAGCAGAATGGTGATCTGAGGCGCGGGTGCTCACCGATTCCATGAACCCAATTAGGGTTGCAACGGGGCCGCGAGCGAGCTGGAGCGTCTTCTCGGCGCCCATGATGATGTCTTCTCTGGCTGCGAGGCCTTTGGAGCCCAGGAGAGTCAGATTTGGGTCGTCTTGAGTACATCCTGCCCTGTCAAGCTCGTCGGCGTAACGCTCAACACCTTGACTGAGGTTGCGGGCGAGGTCTCTGAGGTCGGACATTGTAGCAAGAGTGTCTGGTCAATGTTGGTCAAGAAGAGTACACTGCGGTAGAGAACGACCTGAATCCTTGTCTGTATGTATTTAGGTTCGAGTCTATCTTAACCTTCGCTCTACTGTCGCTCGATCTGACTAGGAATCCTACCCCTCCCAGACCGCCGTTTTGTCCACGGGATTATTTGGCGCATTCCGGCTGCAGTAAACATGAGTGGTAGTTGTACAAAGTCAGCCAAAAATGTAAGGCTGCTGGGGCATGCAAGGGTTTCCCCCTACCTCCATGGATCAGGAAGACTGTCTAGCCCGGCCGATTTCTAGCCTCAATTCTTGTATGTTACAAAGGGATACCACGTTATCCCTTGCATATCTGGGATCCATGCCGACGCATCCTTGCTTTGATCACTGCCCCCAAAGTGTCCGCCATTGACGGATGAACCATGGGCAGAGAGGTTTTCTTCTGATCCTCCTCTAGCGCAGGGTTGTTTGTACCCTTAGACCCAGTGCGGCCATTGCTCGTCTCATCCCAACTCCCCATCAACGAGTCTCGTTGACCTGATATCAATCATGGACGCCCGAACCCTGGCTATTGCTGGCGGAGTCGGCATACTTACACATGTCTTGTACTTTCGGCGGGGGGAGCATCATCTCTACCCATGGCGCTGCGTTTGGCTTCATCTATGCCTCTTTATGGCCATATTGGCTCGTTTGCACGTCAAACAGACACCGCGGGACCCTGTATCACCAGCCGGTATCCTCGAGCAGACATGTCTGCTCGCAGTGGCCTACTTTACGGGCCTCTTCACCTCTCTCCTCTGCTACCGCACCCTCTTCCACCCACTGCGCAACTTCCCCGGCCCGCGCGCCGCCCGTCTCGGTGTGTTTTGGCTCTCTCTGCGCCTCCGCAAGACGCCCACCTTCCGGTACCTCCACCAGCTGCACGAGGAGTACGGCCCTGTCGTGCGAATCGGTCCCTCCGAGGTCTCCGTCATCCACCCGGAAGCCGTGGCGACGGTCCACGGCGCACAATCTCGCTGCACCAAGAATGCATTCTACGACAACGCCCACCCCATGATGTCCCTGCACTCGTGGAGAGACCGGAGCGCGCACGACCGGCGCCGCAGGGTCTGGAGCAGCGGCTTCGGCGACCGCGCGCTGCACGGGTATGAGACGCGCATTCGGGTGTATCGGGAGAAACTATTTCAGCGGCTGGAGGCCGAGACGGCCAGGGCGGGATCATCCAGATCAGCTTCGCCGCCGCCCTTCGATGTCAGCAAGTGGTTCACATTCTACAGCTACGACATCATGGGTGACTTGGCCTTTGCGCAGAGCTTCGATATGCTCGACGCGCGGAAGAATCATTGGGCGGTGGATGTGCTAATGAAGGGGCTGACGGGGTATCGGATGCTGTGGCCCAGCTGGTTCTTTCGGTTACTGGCCACGATGCCCTCGTTGGGGCTGTCGAAGGATTGGCATCGATTCATCGAGTTTGCGACGGATACGTTGGTGAAGCGGTTGAATGTACGTCCGTATAGGGGGGTTGATCCTTTCCGGGAGAGATGGTTTAACCGTGTCGCATGCAGGGCAAAGTGATGATCCCCGATGTCTTTGCGTCTCTGATCGGGCCGTTAAATGGCCGCAGCCCCTCTGAAGAAGAGAAGAACGTGCTGAAGGGAGACGCCATGCTGATTATCACAGCCGGCAGGTTGGTCTACCCTCTCCGGCGTCGTCCAAGAAAACCCGCTAAATAAAGATGATCCCTACAGCGACACAACGGCCACAAGCCTAACAGCCATAGTCTATGAGCTCGCGCGGCGCCCCGACGAAGTGTCAAAGCTTCTCAGTGAGCTGGACCCAATCCCCGTCGACAGTAACGGCGAGTACCTACACGACAACATCGCGAAGCTCCCGCATCTCAACGGGTTCATTAACGAGACCTTTCGACTGCACCCGCCAATCCCGGCCGCAATTCCGCGCAAGACGCCGCCGGAGGGGATTGTGGTTCGGGATGTGAGGATTCCCGGTGGCATGAATGTATATACGCCGCAGTGGAGTTTGGGCCGGTGTACGTGGTATCCCCCATCCTGATACGTGACTATGCATTCTAACCCATATCCTGCCCCATCCTATAGCCAACGCTGCGTACGTTGATCCCTCGACCTTTAATCCCACACGGTGGTACAAATACCCCAGCCTGGTGAAGGACAAATCCGCGTTTGCCCCCTTTGGAATAGGTAGGTGCACTTCTTCGTCTCTCCCCTCGGGCTCTATTGGTTTTCCATTTTCTATTGTTGTACTGATGGGGGGCTATCCCAACGTAAACAGGCCCGTACTCATGCATCGGTAAGCCACTCGCCATGATGAATCTCCGGACTACGGTGGCGCGGTTGGTCAGGACCTTCGACATAACTTTTGGGCCGAATGAGGATGGAACGCGGTGGATGAATGCTGCGGACGATCACTTTGCTATGGGGATCGAGCATATGCCTGTTATTCTTACTAAACGTCGGTAGATGCTGGGGGTATCCAGCGTCTCGGGATTTTGTCTGTCTGGTTAAGTTTGAATCCTGACTGGCTGTTAGAGGCGGCCATGGGCTTGTTTTATACGTCCTGCAAAATTGCCAAATTAGTGGTGACTAAGGGTTATATCATTGATCTAACTGTACATCTCTCTTTGGCACTAAGAGTGACAGGCCCCTGAAGTTGGTATTTTTCCCAGATAAAATCCGGGGGACCTCCAGTCCACGGCCTACGCACGATTGAGCTCCTTTCTGGCCATCCCTCAGGCCGAGTTCGTCGGCGGCATCCCGTTCCATCAAGAATACATCCTCATCCCACGGGAAGCGTACGACAGGCCCAACGGGCCGGCGCAGATGGTCGACCGGCTGGCTTCCCTGGACCTGCGGCCGGGCGATCGGACGGCGGCGATCCTGCTGGTCGGCAACCGCGTCTTCGAGCCGACGCTGAAAGACCAGCACGACGTGCAGCAGCGCGTCACGTCCGTCGAAGGGCCCGTTCTGCAGTCGATCAGCCAGCCCAGCCCCGTGGCCATGTATCTGAACGAGGCGGATTCGGAACTCGCGGATTGGCCGCGATGGTTCTGGGGAGAGAAGTATGGCCGGCTGCGCGAGATCAAGAAGAAGTGGGATCCGGAGGATCTGTTCATCGTGCGGCACGGGGTCGGCAGCGAGGATTGGGACGACGACGGCATGTGTCGGGTTGACGGATGGAATGAACTTGATCCCTTCTGGTGCTTTTATCAACCACTTGAGTGTGGACGACGGTACATGTCTGGCCTGGTCTAAGGTGGACGTTGAGGGGATCTGATACAAGAGGAGCCGAGGGGAAGTGAATGATACTCACGCTCTGTTTTACGGAATAAAATTTTGATGATGGAGAGTGTCAAATCTCCGAACACGCAGACAGTGGCATTGGGTTTTTGAAACAAGAAAACGATCACACAGGGTAGGTGGGGAGATCAGTTCCCTGGAGAAGTAATAATATATTGGATCCCATCACCCAGGCTGTCCATGCCGATTGGCACGCAGCCGGGGCTGCCTTTTGTGCAGGGTAGTACGCCGGTAGCGAAACAACCAAGGTCCTCCCGGGTATTTCACCTCAAAAGGGTATTTTCGTGATGCTGCCATTGTTGTTCATCCTGCCTTGCATGCCGACTTCATGCCTCCTCGACGTGAACCTTGTCCGCCTGCATGCCCTTCTGGCCCTGGACAGCCTCGAACGAGACGCGCTGGCCCTCCTTCAGAGAGCGGAAGCCGGTTCCCTCGATGGCGCGGAAGTGGACGAAGAGGTCGGCGCCGGACTCGGGGGTGATGAAGCCGTAGCCCTTCTCATCGTTGAACCACTTGACGGTACCGTTCTGACGCTCAGACATGGTGATTGGACTAATCGAGGGGAAGTTTAGTGGGATTCTTCAATGCAGCAGATATAACACAAATATGGATTGTATATTATGTATATATATAGACAGAGACAGATATCGAGATATCAATGATGATGATGAACACTCACGGGTTTGGGGGGGATTGTTTCTGGATGTGACTTGGGAGAGGATGTGGAGGGGTTTGCAGGAGGGAAAGAGAAAAAAGCGAAAAGTCAAGCGAAAGGCGGGGGGCAGTCACCTGCCGCGGTCACGGGGTCTGCCCGCCGCCTGTTTCGGCAGGTGCGGGCTGGCCTCAGGCAGCGAGGCCGCCAGCCGCCAGGCAGCCAGGCAGTCATCATGATGCCTCGACTCGTCGACCCGCGAAACCCGCCCGGGAAGCCTCTCCTTCTACTCTACAACCACTCGCGCGCGCCCCAGATTCAGTGCTTGCCCGAACTCCGCCCCTGGCTTCTTCTGCGACCCCGCCCGGATGGCCGGAAAGTAGGTTCCCGGCTTGTCATATCGCGCGGTAGTCTCGACTTCCACCGTTCCATTGCTGCTGGTGAACGTGCCGCGGACAAACTCGCCACGGCCCTGAACATCCCACTCGACAGAGTCGACTTGCCCGGCATCGGGAGGCACCTGAATACGTGCGTGGAGAGTGACCGCCTGACCAGCCGGGGTACGCGTCTTGGACGCACCATCCACAGTCATGTCAATCACGGGCTGGATCCCGCGACGCTGTGCTGCCGTTGCCGCCAGCCGGATTTGGCTGTTGGACACATTGTATTGCGAGGAACGAGGCGGTGCAAGGTCATTCTCGACCCAGGCACTGACGTCGCGAAGGGCTCGCTCATAGATCCCGCGGAAATCGATCAAGCGAGAGGTCCTATCCCCTACAGGAACGTCTACCATCTCATGATCAGCGTTTTCATTGTACCAAAGACGGTAACTGTCATCCGACAGGTCCCCGAGAGCTTGCCGGACCTGCATGCGATACCAGTCGGCGTGCCACGGGAACGCGTCTTGGTCAAGGAGGTTATCGATCACAATCATCTTGCCGCCGATCTGCCCAGTATGCGTGCCCCCGCCGCTACTGGAGATGGCCACCTCTTTGGCCACCTCAATCTCGCGTTGGGGATATAGGGGGTTCCCGTCTGCATCCCGGAGCTGATCAAACCCGTAGAAGCCATCGCGGGTGGGTACTTGGTGACGATGGTAGGTGTGCAATGCCAGGAACCACCGATTGTCGATCCTCAGAGACTGTCCGGCGGTTAGGTTTCCGAGCACCGCCGGGTCGTTGTCGTTCGCAAGTATCAGGACCCTGCGCTCAAGATCCAGTGAACCAGACACAGCGTGCTTGGTCTTACCATCCGCGCTGTATACGGAGAACTCGAGTGCTGCCGGATGTGAAACATTAGATGGGGCCTGATTCAAAACCAGGGTTGTGGGCACGTCGTTCGAGTCCCGCTCGACTTCTTCGACGGTCGCGGTGATATTGATCAGTGCGGCGCGGAACAGCTCCCCCAGGTCGGATTCGTCGGTGCCGACATAACCTGGCAAGGACCAAAAGTCGTCCACGTAACTTGGGTCCATGTCCCGTGCCAGAGCGCCCAGGGCGATTAAGTTGCTACCGTTTAACGCCGTGTCATAATCCTCCCATGCAGCCAGAGGCATACCCATCAACGTTACCTCATGGAGAACGTCCTTTTGCATTTCGTTCAGCCCTTCATGAGGGTTGCCGCTGCCTCCCGGCCGGATGGCATCGATCACCTGGGACGCTTTGTTCTCCAGTACGAATGCACCCAGCTGGCGAACCCCGTAGTTCAGCACCAAGGATACCGGCACTGCCTGTACAATTGGGACTCCCCCGTCCCAGACTCCTTGGGTATTCTCCATCGCCGCAATGGTTTGAAAGGACCCGCCGCTGCCACCGTAGATGTAGCCGTAAATATGGCGCGATTCCGAGACATTGTAATACTTTGTTGCAAGCGTACGCGAGAACTTTGCGGCCGCAGCGTCCGCACGATAGCCTTGAGTCCCGGTGACCTGGACCGTGTACGCGCCGCTCTCTATGCCGAGTCCGATAGTGTGCTCCGTTGCGTTCTCGTCTTGGGTTGGGTAGACCAGTTGGAAGAAGCGTCCGTCCCATTGCGCTTGAGGCTGAAGGTACACGTTGAATCGAATGTCTGTGCCGTTGAAATGTCCGGAGACTCGACGATGAGCCTGTGGGGAGGCTTCGTCCGTCTCGCTGTCGATGACCGGGGTGCTGTACTCTGCATCCACACAGTCCGGCGTGACGAGAACAGGGCCTTCTGGCTTACTCGCCTCACACTGGGCTAGGCCTGCGCTGGTGGAAGCAATGGACAGCAGGGCCAAAGCCACCAAGGCAACCAACCGGCAGTAGGAAGTCTATCGGACGGGGTCAACCTCCCAAACCGGTTCCTCCTTGGGAGATCCGGGGGGTCTCGTACCATTTCTCTTAGCAAACGAACGGAGGATCTGTTTCCTAGGGTTCGGTCTTTCAGGAACCAAGCGAAAGTGACCACAAATACAAGAAACGCAGAAGCAATGCCATGCTCGAACGCCTCTTCCTCGAGGATCGCAACCCTTTTTATGCCCGAATACCCTGGCTGCAGCCAGGAGGACGGCCAAGTCTTCAGAAACGCAAAGATCGCAGAATCCGGGGCAAAGCACCCCGCGGTCGTGCCTGCAGATATAACCGGTGACCAGCATGAAGAGCATACATGCATACGCGGACTGGCAAACTCATCGTACTCGTGTCAGTCTTTCTGGTTCGGGGAATGTCAGATCGTCCAGCCAAGGGCATGGCACGAATGCATCAGACGTTGATTGGGTTAGAGACAGGAACTGGCTCTCAGGCCGCTCTGGGATCTTCGGGATATTGCAACCCCGGAGTGAACACACGGATGTCTGCAGTTCTACCGGACAAAAGGGGTTCTGATTAGGAATCCATCAATCCATACTTTGGCAGGTTGGAGGGTATTTCTGGGGTTGTGTCCAACTCAGCTCCAAGAGCATCGTGTAGTTGTGGTTGATGGAGGGAGCCCTAATGCGAATATATACCTCGCATGAGGCCGTCGCAGTCGGACTGCTAACCCGCCACATGCAAGAACCCTGGAACTTCTTTTATTACTGCGTAGTCCATTTCCCGTTGATTCGATCCGTGGACTCTTTGGTCCGATCGAGTCTTTGTTACTCCTAGTAGGTGCTCCAACTCCACTAGTCATCCCTGCGCCCTCCCTTGCGGCACTCGATCAGAACAACCCTTCATCTCCTATAAGACGGATCAGTACTACACTCTGCACTCGACACTACGGATACACTGGACCGAGATTCCTCCCATCTACTTATCGATCTCCGGATCCACCGCATCCAGTCGGCGCGTCGCCACCGGATCCCTCCCAAAACGGGCGCCTTCGGATTTTCTTTTCTCACGGATTTTCTCGTTGCTAAACTCTTTTCGTGCAATTTTTTTTCCCGACTCCATCGTGTGTGGTTCCTCCCAGTCCGACCGCTGCGTAACCTTTTCTTTTCTTTTCTTTTTCTTTTTCTTTTTCGTTCGAAATAAATGTCCCTTCGGCTCACCGCATCGGATTCATTGGCGAGATCCTCGACTTCCTCCCCCTTCCCCCTTCCCCCGTGTTACCTCGAGCTGCCACGAGACGTGCGCAGCTCACCGTCACGACGTCTTCCACAAAGCGCCGTAAGGTAGCAGAGCCTCGCCGACCAGCTCCTCTTCCGGCTGTCTCGCTTGCCTCGCAGGCTGGAAGACGTCACCTCCAGTCTTCCGCCTCCCCCTCCTCCTCCAATCCTCGTCCTTCCTCCAGCCAGAGTCGCTCCTCCTCCTCGCCCTCCGCCTCTCCGCCGCCTCGATACATCCCCGCCCATCTGCAGGACGAAGTGCTGGGCTCCGCCTCTCGCTCGCCCACCCCGGACTCCGATCCCTCGACCGCCTGCGCCGGCCTCACCTTGAGCGCGGATCCTCCCACCGACATGGCCAACCCCGACCAGCGAGACCTCAGCCTGCCCCCCGCCGAGGCCGCCGCCCGGTCGCCCTCCCCCGGCGTCAAGCGGGCTGCCTGCGAGGTGGACGGAGATGTCGACATGGATGCCGCCTCGACGGCGAACGAGACGCAGCCCCGACCCGGCAAGAACGATGCGATGGATGCCGATGACAACGATGACAACGACGACGACGAGAGCTCCAACGCCAACGACGGCAACTCCGGCTCCGATAACCTCTACCCCACCCCCTCCAGCATGTCCACCTACACCGCCGCCACGGCCCCTCCGTCCTACGATGACCAGGTTGCGAAGGTGACCCTGCACATGGCCCAACCGCTGAAGGAGAACCAGAAGGGCTACGTGGTGTCCATGTCCTGGCTGAAGCGGGTGCTCTCGCGAAGCTCCACCCACGCCGACCTGGCCGACAAGACCGCCGTCGAAGGCGACGTGGGCCCCGTCGACAACTCCGACCTCGTTCTCGTCACCGACCCGGCAAATGCGACCTTCCTCGACGAGGCCAACCAGCCGTTCGTGCCCTTGCGACCGGGGCTGCAGATGAGTGAGGACTTCGAGATCGTGCCGCAGGAGGGTTGGGATCTGATCCTCCAGTGGTACGGTCTGGCCGAGCAGTCGCCCGCCATCGTCCGCTACGCGCACGACACCAGCGTGGGCGGTGACTCGCAGAACGTGCAATACGAAATCAACCCTCCGATCTTCACCATCCTGAAGCTGACGAACCCGTCGGCCGGCACGACGCCCCAGAGCCTCAAGGAGAAGAACATGAAGCCGGTGCGGATTCTGTCGAGCCGCCACACGAACTTCCAGAAGTGGTTGAAGGACGCAAAGAATCTAGCCAAGATCGATATGTCTACCAAGGTCCGTGTCTGGAGGATTTTGGGCGGTTTGGGGAGCGCCAGCGCGTCGGCTGCGATTACGCCGGCCGCCTCGCGCAGCGCCTCTCCGGCCCCGGCGGCGTCGATGGTCGCCAACGGCGGCTCCAACCTCGTGCTCGATCTCAACACCTTCCTCTCCCTGTCCGAAGGCGCCCAGCGGGAATTGCTGGAGGGGGCCAAGGACCAAACCGCCAACTCCAACTACAACGGTCGCATGACGCTCGACGTGGCCGGTCTGGGAGGCAGCGACGTCGTGGTGCTGGAAGAACGGATCCCCGGCGCGGGCTCCGGCGAATGGGCCTCCGAGGCCTCCAAGCAGACTCTCAATCGCCTGGGCGTTCCGACCGGTAACCTCAAGAACGGCGTGGCCTCCAAGTTGAAAAACAAAAGCCCGACCAACAGCGGGCGATCGTCCCCCGTCCCCGAACCCCCTAGGGGAAGACGTAAGGATGGAAAGCCTCGCGGCAATACGGGATTGAGCAATCTTGGAAACACCTGCTACATGAACTCTGCCCTGCAGTGTGTTCGGAGTGTAGAGGAGTTATCCTACTATTTCCTCAGTATGTGTGATCCGCAGACAAGTCCTGGATTCCTATGATAGCTAACCGTTCTTTTTCCTTTCGCTCCAGACGATGTTTATAAGCAAGACTTGAACCCCAGCAACCCGTTGGCTCACAACGGCGAGGTGGCCAAGTCGTATGCTAACCTCCTCCGTTTGATCTACGATGAAGCCGGCCAATCTTCTTTCGCCCCGAGGCAGTTGAAGAATACCATCGGCCGCTACGGACCGGCATTCTCCGGCTACGGCCAGCAAGACTCGCAGGAGTTCCTTCTCTTCCTGCTTGACGGGTTGCAGGAGGACCTGAACCGGATTCAGAAGAAGCCGTACATCGAGAAACCCGATTCGACGGACGAGATGGTCCACGACAAGGCCGCTCTGACCGAGTTTGCCGACAAGTGCTGGGATATCTACAAAGCTCGCAACGACTCGGTCATCACCGACCTCTTCGCGGGCATGTACAAATCGACTCTCCACTGCCCCGAATGCGACAAGGTCAGCATCATCTTCGACCCGTTCAACAACCTGACTCTCCAGCTGCCCATCGAAAACGTGTGGAGCAAGGAGATCTACTATTTCCCTCTGAACTCGAAGCCGCTGTTGGTGGAGGTGGAGATCGACAAGAACTCCAGCATCAAATCCCTGAAGGAGCTAGTCGCCAAGAAGGTGGGCTCCGACGCCCAGCGACTTGTCATGACCGAGGTCTACAAGAACAAATTCTACAAGCTTTTTGATAACACGAGTTCGATTGCGGAATCTCACATCACCGCCAACGACGATATCGCCATGTATGAAGTGGAGTCTGTGCCCACGAACTACAACCCGGACAAGCCCCAAAGGAGCTACCACTCGTTCAGTCGCTCCGAACGTGATGAGATTCCAGAGCTCGACTCGCCCAAGGCCGACCGTCTGCTCGTATCCGTCTTCAATCGGGTGGAGCGGCCGAAGGGAAACAACCCCAAGAGCGCCCAGCGGCCACTCTTCGGAGTCCCTTCGTTTATTATCGTCAACCGGGAGGATGTCTATAACTGGGACGCGATTCACAAAAAGCTTCTCCTGGACGTTGCTCCGATGACGACCCGCGACATCCTCAACGAATCGGCCTCGGAGACCACCCCGAACGAGACCGGTCCGGAAGATTCCGACATCTCCGTCATGAATGAGGATGACGCAGAGTCCGATTCTAAAATCAAGACGTCCTCTGTCGATGGCGAAGAGGGAATGGTGGACGTTTCCATGCGAGATGCTCCGGACGCCTCCCAGGATGCCGAGTCTACCGATACCTCCATCCCATCTCGCTTGCGCAATCTTTTTGAAATCAAGTTGATCCGAAGCAACGAGACCGTGCCCATCGGCTTTTCTGCGGTGGAGGATAACAAGGAGTACCCCCGGATGTCATTCCGAATCAAGACAAAGCCCGCCGTTGCGGAGGAAGTAAGTGCCCCATTGCCGGAAATTTCACACTTGCGACGAAACGTACAACATGCTAACGCAATCGCACAGTCTGAGTCGACGCCGGAAGTACCCAGTAGCTCCCAAACGGCTACCAAAGACGAGGCAGAGGAGGATGACTCGGACAGCGAATCGGACGCTGCTTCGCCTGCCAAGGCTCCCCAGAAACAGGTTCAGGAGCGACCTCTGATTCGTCCAGGCGAGGCCATCGTATTGGACTGGAACGAGGACGTCTACGATGCCCTCTTCACCGGAAAGGTCAAGGACAGGGACCCCGTTCGCGGAGCCCCAACCTGGAGCGACGTCGAACGTCTGCCGGATCCCGAGCTGACCAAACGACGCCAGTTGCGGCAGATGCGCAAGAAGAGGGGTGTAACGCTTGACGAGTGCCTGGACGAATTCAACAAGGAGGAAGTCCTGTCGGAGAACGATGCGTGGTACTGTCCTCGCTGCAAGGAACATCGCCGTGCCAGCAAGAAATTCGAGCTCTGGAAGACGCCGGACATCCTCGTCATGCATTTGAAGCGCTTTAGCGCCAGTCGGGGTTTCCGGGACAAGCTGGACGTTCTGGTGGACTTCCCCGTGGAGGGTTTGGACATGACCGGGCGGGTGGAATCCCCTGAAGATGGCAAGGGCCTGGTCTACGACCTCTTTGCGGTGGACAATCACTACGGTGGATTGGGAGGCGGTCACTACACGGCCTACGCCAAGAACTTCATGACGGGCCAGTGGAACGAATATAACGGTAAGCCTTTCATGCCTGAGTGAACTCGACGGCGCAGTCCCATGGCTAATGTGAGTAGATTCCTCGGTGTCGCGACCTCTGGACCCTCAGAGCGTGGTGACCTCGTCGGCCTACCTTCTCTTCTACCGACGGCGATCGGATCGTCCGCTCGGCGGCAAAATCCTGGAGGACATCACGGAGTCGTCCACGCGACCTCCCAGTGAGTCAGACTCCGCCAGCGAGTCCCGCGCACAATCACCGTCGGGGGACGGCCGGCGTCTCGGCGGCTCCTCCCTCAATGGGTCGTCGAGCGCCTCAACCGGAGCCGGAGCAGGTCGCCAGTCGGGAGATGGTGGTTTGCGGGTTGGAACCCAAGGGAAGAACCGCGGCGGTGACGAGTCGCCTCCGGAATACTCCAACAACCCGACGCGCGGCGAGAAGAGCCTCGGCAGCAATGACAAGAACAATCGACTGGAAGGTATGAATATCGAAGACGACGAGGAGTCCGGTGATAGAGAGCTATCCAACCCCTTCGGTTTCCCAAGTCCGCCCTCGTGGTCGTTCAACCGAGTCCACCAAGCTCACGGCCCTTCTTCACAGATGACCACGGCGCTGCCGGGATCCACCTTTGACGACGACGACGACCTGCTTGACGACGATACCGCCAGCAACCAGGCCGTTGGCGGGGGAGACATGAGCGATTCGGACCTTCGACTGGCCGCCTTGACCGACAGTCCGGGTCCCGGCGCGGCCTATCCGGGGACCCCGATCGAGGAGAGCGCATTCCAAGATATCCCTCCTCTATTGGAAGCCGACAATGATGATGACGACGACGACGAGCTGCCCGTGGTGGAGCTACGAGTGAACGATGAAGATCGGATCGTGTCCGATTAGAAACGGGCCGTTTTAACCCGGTCTTCTGTGATATCTTTTGGAGACGCAATCAATGCACTACCCATACATAAATGATGTTTCGTTCTTCTTTTGTTCATGCTGTTTTTGCGGTTTTTTGGTTGTTTCCGGCGTGGCGATGATTTCCGATCAAATCGCAACCATACCGGTTGACGTATGATTAGCATCTGTTTCTCTGGATTCCGAGTGCATATATGGGCGTGGGATAAAGAGGAGGACCGCGACACGTGGAGCATTCCTCTTGCTATTGTTTCTTTTCCTTTTTCTTTTCTTTTTGTGTTCCCTACACCGGCCATTTATGCATTTACATTGTGATTCGCAGGGAAGGAAGCACGGAGAAGGCGCTGTATAAAGTCCGACAGGACTGCATGTTTTGTTTTCGGCCTCAAAAGTCCGTTTTACTTTGTCTGCGTAGAATGTATGCTACAGAGGCATCTTCTCACCCTAGGTAGTCCTCAGTTTGAAGCTTCTCGCAGGCCCGTGATCGGCGCGATCAGATGACTGCGCCGGGTCATTTGCTCGGCTGACCAGATCCCATCGAATGACGCATTCCTCGTTTGATTCCTCTTCGATCTCCTTCAGATCAGATTCCCTCTCGAATGAGCCCTATAACTTGACAAAGAACCGTCAACTGATGTCTCCGGGACACCTCGCCACATTGATTCTGTCTCGTCCAATGTAATGCGCGCAGACGAGGAGCTCAGCCCTGACTGACATGCGAAGCCACCCTGCACACAGAGCACTTTACTGAGCACTGCCCAGTGCTCTCACAAGATCCAGTCCATGATGTGTAATAATGATCTGACAATCTTATCCCGGAGACCCCGCGACAGCATGGAAACAGGAATCACAGGCAACGTGCCTTGCGCTCTTCGTGTTGCGCCAATCATCTGAGATAGTCAGGCACTTCTAACGCCAGTCGTCTCTGCTTACCTCGTGGGTATGTGTTGGTCGGGGTATAAAGAGATCGATAGGGCAGGTAGCCAGGGGTGATTTCCCACTAGTCCTATCTCTCGATCTTCTATATCTCAGGGTCAAGCAGGATTCAACTTCAATATGGTCTTCCCACGGATTCTCACTTCCTTTTCTCGCTCCTACTCCTCGGGTTCTGGCTCGATTTTCAAGTCACCCAGCCCCAATGACCGGCGCGAGGAAGTCCGATCGTCGTCGCCGTCCTCCTCGACGTCCACGATCCAGCCTCTCAAGAGAAACGAAGAGTCCGAGGACATCACTCCCACAGATGCATACACTCCTCGTGACTACTCCGCGGCCTCCAAACCCGAGGAACGGGAGGCCAAGAAGGAGAGCGAGAACGCTGACGGATGGAGCTACGGACCGGAAAGCGACAACAGCGACATCAGCACTCTAGATCTGGGCCCAAGCATCACGACCTCGCCGGCCACTCCCAAGGCTTCGACCCCCCTCGCGACCCACCCGGAATATCCATTGACGCCCCTTCCTGGGTCCGAGTCCCAGGATGATCCGTTTGATCAGGTGAAACCACTCGAGCGAGAACCTGACTCGAAGTCTGCTGTCGGTCCGGAGGAGTCCAATCAGCGCGTCAACAATGTTCCTGCTCATCGGGAAGAGCAGGCGGAGACGCCGGTTCGACCTCCAAAGCGCAAATCCGACACGGTGGTAGCGACGTTTCGCACGTTGTCGTCGTCGGGCTCGTCGCTTTTCGCCGGTCTCAGGCCGGGCGTGAATCGCGCGAGGACGTCGTTTCGCAGGGGTGGGGTGTTGAATGATTAGGATATCGGTGCGGAATCTGGTATCGATGTCTGATTGATTACGACTGATGATTAGTGCATGTTTGTTCTTTGCTGTGGGTTTTGTTCTGCTAGAATGATAGGGCGTTGTTGGGTTTGGGATTCTGTCTTATGTTACTTTGTATCTAGATTCAACGCATTCAACATACTACAAACATTCTAATTAATACTCAGCTGACCATCTTCCGGACAACTTCTACCCTAACAATGTATGCAATCGGGGTCATCAAGTCTATCGTCTTATCATCCGGCTATGCGGCAACGGGCCAGCCGTCCACATATTCCAGGGGGTTATAACCAAGTCGAGCCTCCTAAATGGGATGTTAGAACACTTTATCTGCACGGAGTACCTGAGTCATTGACCGACTTACCCAGAAGCCATATCCAATCGTCGTGTTCACTATTGAACATGTTAGCTGCACCCTTGTGACACCTCGTCTGGGCGAGAACCAACTCACAGTAGTGATAATACAGGATATCCGTCCCATCCTCCGTCAGGACCCCCTGGCCCCCGGGAGCGTACACTTCTCGATTCGAACCGTACACGACCTCGCCTCCACCGTCGACCAGATCCCGGTCCGTCCGATCGACGAAAGGCCCACGCGGCGAAACCGACCGCCCGACTCGAATCTGATATTCCATTCCCGGCTTCGGCAGATTCTCGGGGTTGTATTTGCAGCACTTTCCCCAGCTGAACCAGAGATAGTAGTATGGCGCGTGATAGGAGATGAAGCCGCCTTCGACCGGATGGCCGCCCGTGGGGTCTCCGCACAGTTGATTCTTGGGGTTCCTCCGCCCGGGGAAGATGGCGCGTGGCTCGTGGGCCAGATGGCGCGCCTCGGATTGCTCGCCGCTGACGACGGAAAGCAGGTCCTTCGACAAGGGCTCCTGCCAAAGGCCGGTCCAATAGCTGCCCCAGGTCAAGTAACCTTGACCGTCGTCGGTAACCAAAACACTGGGATCGATCGCGTTGGACACAGTGTAAGGGTATTTGGCTGATCCGCGCCCCTTGCCGGATTGCACGATACTGCCGTGGTCGGTCCAATCTCCGGGGCCCGGCGATTTGGAGGTGGCGACCCCGATGGCGCTGTTGCGGCATCCGGCGTAACTGACGGAGTAGTAGCAATAAAACGTTCCGTCAAATTCGATGGTCGTCGGGGCCCATGGGGCATTGCGGTCGCCCTTAGGAATGACGCTGTCTTTTCCCAGCACGGTCCCGGTTTGTTCCCAGGGGCCATCAAGGCTCGAGGCTTGGTGGATGGCTAGGTACTTGCCGACGCCGTACGAATAGTAGGTATCGCCCACTTTCAGGATACTGGGATCATGGATCCGCAGATCGGTTCCATGAGCTGGCGCAAAGGCCTCTGTCGGCACCGGTGGTGCAGGATCCGACGGGATCGGACCAGGGCGAGAAGACAAGAATGAGCGGCGCACAGCAAGAGTAACCAGAATGAATAACCCCAGCAGAAGAGCCATTTTGGCCCAGCGCCGGAAGTATGGATAGCGAAAGGATCGAATGTCTACTCCGGGATCGCCGGCCCCAGGCCGGGATGGTGGGAAGGGACATTGGAATGTCGGGAATTGAGTGTTTCTGGTAGCCATTCTGGCAGGAAGTGTTGTCGTCTAGGTTTCAGTGTAAAATAGTAGATTGGAGTATTCTGAAGTACAGTGTAGACATGCTCAATGCCTCTGTTTGATCTCGACACGATCTCGACAACTCCGGTCGCGGCGTTTTTGGGATTGCCGTTGCGACAAGATGGAACGGTCGTTGACGATAGACCAAGCACTCCTGAAGAGCCAGGGACTTCTTACGGCCTGTCAGAGCGTCTTGATCCCTGCGCAGGAATGACTATCAAGCCTCCTGATAGACGTTAGACCGCCAGACAGAGGGATCATTTAGGTTGTTGTCTCACCACGGCGAGCCGAGGAGTCCATAATTAATTAAGTCCGTGCTCTGAAACCCATTTACCGCCGTCAACAGGGAACAAGAGACATGACGCGACTGGAAAGGTGTCCAGAGGAGAGATGGAGAGAAGGGGAAAGGGATGAAGACGGAAGGACGCACTTCGCGTGATGACGTGATTGCAGAGCCGTGCCTGATCTGCATTCTCCCATTGGCGGAAGTCGGGATTTCGACTGGGATACCTGGCCAGGAGATGGAGTAAACATGGACGCCATGGGAGAGATTCTCACGTTCCACGACACGTTCGCACAGTGGAGCGGAGCGCTTATTTATTCTCGACCGCCTGCCCGAGATCAGACTACGCGAAGTATAAACCAACCGCCAGGACCAGAATCACCTTTGATGTTTTTCATTGAGAGCTCCCAGCTCATTAAAAACCGCAGGAGACCGCTATATGTACAGGAAAAGCTATCAAAACCCATTACCATGCCGGTCCCACCCATGGGGAATTTGTGCAAAAATCAAGATGCTTCGAGCGCCGGAGCGAAGAGAGTCGGGACGAAAAAGGAATCGTTCTAATACAGCGTGAACCAAAGAAAGAGAAAACAAGGGAAAATAAAGTAGATAATACAACACCCTCCCGCTTGGCTGAAAACGACGGTGGACATAAGGAGGTGAACTCGGTTCGTTCCGCGAGGGATTCGGGCTCGTTGGCGATTACAAAAAGCTCTTTCTCACGACCTGTTCCTCAGTTAGCGACCCTGTGCGTTGCGACGAGAAAAAGCCCGGGTGCACAAACCGCCCAGCCACCGGCGATCGTCGCCACGATCCCGCCGGAGATCATCATCGGCTTCAGACCCCGGGTGCTCTTGAAGAGCATTCCGCTCAGAGCACCGGCCATAATGCTGTTGGCCGAGTCGTGCTTGCCGCGGGCATAGCCAATCCCGGAGTTGAAGCCATTGTATACCATCGCCACCACGCCGGCGGAGTTACCGAGGAACGGGCCTCGCCGCGTGACCGAGTTCAGGACACCGTTCAGTCGAATCTTCGGGGGTGCGGTCGCGGGGGTCTTATTCAATCCTTCCGCCAACCCCCAGGCTCCTCCCACGGTCAGCGCGGCGAGATAGGTGGTGCCGGCGCCGTAACACAGGTCATCGGACCATCCTCGCGACGGTAGGACTGATCGCGAGCCGGGGAGCTCGTCGAGGGCGGAATCTTCGAGGGTGATGTAGTCGAGCGTGTCCTGGTTCAGGCCGGACAGAGGATGCAACTGCGTCGGGTCGGGAATGGCGACATCTGAGAAGAAGGAGCTGGCATCGGGGGCGGACGAAGCGTCGAATTCGGGGCCCTTGGGCTGCTTGCGGCCGCTGAACGAATCCCAGATGGACATTATGACGGAAGGGGAGAAGAAGAAAAAGAGGAAAGAAAAGGATTAAATTAAAAGAATACAGTCAAGAAGCAGAGACAAGGAGGGACGAGAGGGTCGAGTCTGCCAGCCGGCGCAGGGTCAGTTCGGTCAGTTCAGATGTCGAAGGAAAGTCGACGAACAAAAACTTCAGCCCCGTGACCGGCGAGTCACGGGCGGCTCGGCGGATGGCGGAACAGCGTTTGCCCGGCGCTAGGCCGCTTTGGGCGCCCCGCCGGGAAAATCCACAAGAGGCAAATTGCGATCGCGGGGATTGCAGTGCCGCTGGAGTCTTTCTATACTGGCTACGGGCATGTCGCATGGGTAAGGAGATGGCCAGTGAAGCAATGTCCGGCGCCCCCGGCGACGCGGGGTCGCTCCAGATGGACGCCATAGCGCAATGCATCCAGGTCGTTCCCGAGAAAACCATGCTGGAGATCAGCAAGGGACCGCTGGGTCGATTCATGCAGTCCTGTGAGGATATCCAGTAAGTGTCGTGTGGCTCTGTGTGGAGGGGAGAGAGGAAATGTGTCGCCGAACGTGGAGTCCTAATTCTCTGGCAATAGACAAGTGAGCCGTGTATGGCAGAGTCTGCTGAAGACCTTTGCGACGGCGTCGATCTCGCATGGCCATACCTCGGTGTCTTGCAACACCGTGAGCGCATTCCTCGATGCGGCGCGGATCTCCAAATGCGAGGCTACCAGGCAGTTGGTTCTCTCGCGCGAGACATGGATGTCGGTGTTCGAGGTCTTCTTGGTTCGCTTCAAGGACGGAAAGCCCAAGCCGATGAAGCAGCTGCTGGAATCCTTGGTAGCTCTACTAACCAAGCATCTCGCCGAACATGACCGGCAATTCATCAAGTCGCAGATCATCGATGCGACGCTGCCCAGCATCGTGTTGAACGAACGTCGTTCGCAGCTCAAGGCGTGTCTCGTTACGCTGGAGATCTTGGTCCGCAAGAATGCGCTCCCGCCAGTCGAGCTCACCACGATGGTTCGAAGCTGGCTGCGGGAAAATGCCGGTCGATGGATCCCTCTGTTCCAAGAGGATTGTAAAGCTCTCGCGATAGACGTAACCCAATTTCTCGAGAAGACCTCCGATGATGGGCCTGCTACCCTTGAGTCGCAACGACCAGCCGCAGAAGTGTTTGTGCTGGCCTTGGTGGCCCAGGCTAGAAGCTTCGAGCTGGCTGCAGGCCCGGGTGATACCATGACAGCTTTCTTCCAGAAAGTGAAAGCCTTGCCCCCGACTAGTCACTCCCGCGAGCATGTGCAAGGGTTGTTGTCAGTCTGGGTGGCCCCGGTTAGACACGTTATTCTGCAGAACATGCATCTCCTGGAACCCATGTCTTCCTATTTTCTCCATCCCTTATTCAGTATCGACCCGATTGGCTTCCGAGGCTTTCTAAACCAATTGCCTTTTGAGAACCTCTTAACGGGAGACATGCATGATGCCCCGGTCGACGAACTCTCTCTTCTCTTTGCGTCGTTGCAAATGGCGAAGAAGATTGGGTTGGTACATGAAGATCGTAAGTGCATATGCTCTGTATATTATTGGAAGCGTCGCCTCTTACCATGTTTTAGATACCTCCCCCAAGGGTCCCACTGCCAAAGGCGGAGCAGCAGATGAAGGCATCATTCTGAAGAGCGAAGTGATCGGACAGTTTCTCTTCCACCGAGATTTCAGCATCAGAATAGCTGCCCTGTCACTTCTGATCACGGCGAACGCCACTACCAAACCCTTTACGTCGGCCACCATGAGAGCCATCCTCAAGGGCCTCCCTTCCTTACACGCCGAATCGGACGCCTATTCTCGCGGGGAGATACTGAGTATTATCCGTAAATTGATTCCACGCCTCAAAGGTGGCATCATGAGTAGTGAGCAAAACTGGGCCGAGGTGATGGCTTCCGCAAACAAGAAACAGCCTCCCAACTATGCGCGTGACGATCCAGAAACCCGAGCTTGTTTGACGGAGTACCTGGAGTTTCTAAAGGCAGACCTTCAGCCCACAGCATCCTATCAGCGTCATATCACGTCTTTGAAAACGTTGATTCTCCTTTTGGAGTCTGGACTGGATGCCCGTTTTGAAGGTAGCATCGTTAGCAAAAGCGAAGGGAATCTCACCAAATGGAGATTCAATACCGAGGTCTTCGAGCCCAATCTCTTACGATTGTTGGTTGATCTGCTTCTGGACCCATTTGAGGAAGTCCGAGCCAGGTCTCTCTCGATTGTTAACTTGTTTCCGCGCGATCTCTTGCTCGGCGATGGCGTACAATTGGCTAGTAACGCTTCAGACCAGGCTCAGCTGCTAGGTGCGCTGGACACGGCAGAGCAAATGGCAAGCCGGACCAGTCGTGCGGATTATGCGGACACCGTTGCTCGTTTGTATCACATCCTGTTCTGTGCGGCGCAGTCTTCTTCTATAGATGCCTCGCAGTGGTGGGAAACAAAGATCGGCGTGGTCGATGCTATTCTGAAGAGACTGGAAGCGAAACTCTCTCTATCCGGGGCGATTGTCAAATATCACCTGCGCGATGCACCATTGCACGGACACGTTTCTGCTCTAAGGTATATCGTTTCAACCACAGACTTCCATGCCCTCATATCGGGCCCTGAATCGCCAAACTACGAGAACTGGAGGTCTACACACGCGAGGATTGTGTCTATTTGCGACAAAATCTGGAATGAAGTGAAACCTGTGCTGTGCATCGATTCCCCCGAAGGCCATAGTGACGAGCCCGCCGAAGGGCTCTCTGTCGGACCGAAGGATATTTTGTCCTACTCCTGGCGTGCTCTGCGCGAGTCAAGGTACATATCTTCCTCTTTTAATGTGTTATCTTTTAACCACGCTGTACTGACACGGGCAGTCTCCTTCTTCACGCGACGCTTGTCAATTCTACATATGGCCCGCAAGGGTCGTCGGGGTTGACTTACGATGACTACCAGAAGATCGGAACAACCAGCTTTACTCAGCTTGCTGAACTTCGTCATAGAGGAGCATTTTCGACTGTCTCTCAAACTTTCGCCACTTGCTGCTTGCGGTGCGGCCAGTCCAGCGATCCAGAAGTTGCAGACCTTCCGACTCGATGGTACCAGGTGGGTGGTTCCAATTCATGTTGAACTGCCATGGCAGGAACTAATATTCCGAGAATAGGATGCCAGAAAGATTATATTTGAAGCAGCCTCTAAACTGACACGTCGGTCGGCCGGTCTACCTGCTTTGATCACCGGTATCGTGTCAGCAAAGCCGGGAGGACCACTGTTTCGAAAGGTTGTCGATGACCTTCACGAGATCTCACATTTACCAGCCGCCCATAGTGACAAGCAAGACCTGGAATTACCTCAAGTTCATGCTATGAACTGCCTGAAAGACATCTTCACAAACACCAAGTTTGGGGCTTTCACGGAAGCCTTTATCATGCCTGCGTTGACCTTGTCCGCCGAACGAATTGGGTCTCCTATGTAAGTATTAGAGAAGCAGCATGCGCGCGTGAAGCGTAAGGCTGACTTTAACACAGATGGGCACTCCGTAATTGTGGATTGATGCTCTTCCGGGCTCTACTAACGCGTATTTGTCGCACCGGAACTGGCCTAGGATTCGGTGGTAAATCCGGATCAGAGCCCGGAGCTCGAGTTTCCTTCCAAAAATACCCGGGCTTGATCCAGCTGTTGTCGACTCTCCTTACTGAGGAAGACACGCGGAATATTGCGGCACAGGATGACCATTCCATTGTTACGGAACGTGTGTTCCCGGCATTGGAGCTCATTGCTGAAAAGGTTCCTAATGTCTACGACGTCGATGACCGGATGATTCTCGGACTGGTCAAGACACAACTCAGCAGCCCCGTTTGGGGTATCAGGGAGCATGCAGCCCGAGTATATGCATCGATATTGAATCGCTCTGATATCATCAAGGAAGTTAGATCGCTGATTGACGATGACGCACAGTCTAAAGCACAAGACTTGCTTCATGGAAAGGCGCTTTGTGTGAAGTATGCGCTACGTAGATTCGCGCTTGTCTCCAACTCCCTCTGGAACGGTATGTCTGCCTGTGCTGAAGCCAAAACCCCTTTGCTGACGCGATTATAGAACACGCTGATGAGCTGTCGTCGTTTATCAAACACTTTTTTGCGATGGTATTCACTCTTGCCGAATCGCCCTTTGTTGCCACTACTCTGGTGGAGGTCCTGACCGAGACCGTGGTGAAAAGTCTTGACTCCGGCTCCGAAAGTAAGGAATTCTTCGTTTAATACCGAACCCCTGGCTAAGACTTCATTTTAGCAATTCTCTTTGCTACTCTGAACGATATCTTCGACGCACACTCGTTCGATGATATCCTGGACTTTATATTTGACTCCACCCATCCTTCGTGGAAATCATTGAGTACGACGCGTGCAGCTTCTCTCCTAAGAAGAGCACTGTCATGGGCTGCGGTTTTGCGGAGGCTCGGTACGGATGAGTCCAACGAACTGGAGACATTCATCCTGAAGGTTTCTTGCTTTGATGCCAACGCTGGTGCTTGGCTACTTGAACAGGTGCAGGAGACATTTGGTGAAAACACCGGAAAGAGAAATACTCTTCTTCGCCTTTATTCGGTCGTCATATTGGGAGATTATCCCGGCGATGTCAAGTCATCGGCCATTGCCAGTCTGGCATCGTCCCTAGAGACTGTGCTTGATTTCAGCCGCGACAACTTCCACGGGATCGAACTTCCATGGGATGCTCTGGACAGGCAAATAAACCTTGGTTCAGACGCACCCATCTGGAACCGTGATCGATCCGATGCGGAATTGCGTCTTCAGGGATGTCTCTTGGCCGCCAAAGTCATCTCCAATCAAAGTGGGAGCTTGCAGGAAGATGTTTCTAGGTGGACGATCAAGCTTCGATTTGCGATGCAGGAGGAAACAGTGAGTCCAAGTTGTCTTCTATGTTGATTCCCTGCAATCATTTGGCTAACGGCGCGAAAGGAATTCACAACTCGCCACGCGGCAGTTGCCTCCATCACCGCATTCGGGCGTGTGCTCCGTTCCCCGGGCAAGGCCCCCGTTGCCGAGGGCTTTTTCCTGGAGCCGTATTTGATCCTATATGACATGCTGAATGACGATGACGAGGAGTTGCGTGATCTCGCCGCCTTGACCGCCTCATGGGTGCTCTCATATTCTTCCGTCACGTCCTCCAAGGCCGTGACGCTGTCGCCCTTCAATGCCAGTCATCTTCTTTCCGAATTCATCGTTGACAACTACTCGGGGTCACCCACGCTCTGCGCCCGTGTGATCCGGTACATTACAGGTCAAGAAACTCGAATTGGAGGATCAACCCAAAGGAAGCGCCTGTCTTCAGTGTCCGACCTGATTTCCGAGCACAGGCAAGAAAGCACCACCCTTTTCGAGGAAGAGAAACAAAACCTGTTCGTCGACGAGGTTCGCGAAGTCGAAAGATGGTCCGGACAACTGCTTAGACTGACGAAGGGCTCATATGACGACCGCTTGACTGTGTCTGTCTCTCAATGGGTTTCCGACGGACTTTCGTATCTCATCGAGCTGGCAGTAGACGGTGCTGGGTCGGGCAAGGACGGATTTATAGGCTGGACCAGCAAACCCGAAACCTTTACCTTGGGTGTCCGTCTCATTAATCTCGCGGCCGTGATGGCGTCGCCCGGGTTCCCTGCTTCCAGGAGCCTTGGGGGTGAAGGACCAACGTTGAAGGAGAAGCTACAGCTGCTCTACATGCATGGGAAGGCGGTATCGTTGCATGTTGACTGGCTCTCTAGGATTCGGCGTGCAGTGGATGCTTCATGATATCTTATGATTTGGTTTAGATAAAAGTTATAGACAAAGATTTCCTTTCCTCTGGGCTCCTGTCCGGTCATTTCGGTCCACGATATTTGTGCAGCTCTCAGCTGGAGGGCACCGCAACCCCATCTACACACTGCCATTGCCCCCCATTCACTTCACCTCGTTACCCCAGCTCACTCCTTGGATCCCTACACTTCTTGATCATCCTGTACGCATCTTTCACCCAGCCCAGAGCAGCAACACTCCCAGAATCGCAGAGTCACAGAAACAAAAGGTCCCCTTCCCTCCAGGCAATCCGTTCATCCAGAAAGCCACGCTCATCAGTTCACTCATCCGCTTAATAGATCTCATCCACCTGCCTCAAATGAACAACAACGTCGTCATTGCGATCGTCGTTCTCGTCGCTCTCTTCGGCTGCGCCTGCGGATGGCTCTACTCCCTCCGCTGGCGCTCCGAGGTCCGAGAACGATTGTTCGAAGCCGATTCCACCGTGAGAATACGAAGACTGGAGCGTCGAGCAACGCAGCCACGACGAGTGAGAGAAGAAGAACGATCTCCGGGGCGATCGCCTCCTACCTCCCGGCCTCCAAAGGCCAAGAAGAACAAGAACCAAGGGGCCAAGGCCGGCACTGGGAAGAAGCAAGCGCAGAAACCGAAGCAACGATCACAGCAACTGAGCTGGTCTTCGGACAATCAGCAGGACACGCAAGAGAATACCAACACATACAACCAGAACGACAACTCCAATCCAGATCCAGACATCAGCTCACAAGGATGGGGTAACCCTGAACCCGCCGAGCAGCAATCTGAGGTCAATCAGTCTACGACGTCTACCATGACGGCGACTACTGCTGCCACGAACGATGACGAATGGGGAGGAGTAGATGCTACGTCCACAGCCGATCCTTCGGCGCCAGGATCGGCAGGACCAACCAGCGAGAACGAGAGTACCAATTGGAACAGCGAAGGCGAGCAGGCGGCGGGTTCAGCGTCGGGATGGACGGCCGATGGGAACAGCAGCTCGGGGCAAGGCGAATGGGGATCTAATGTGAGCAGCGGACCGGGCCTGACCCAGCAGGAGCAGCAGGACAATGATCACCCGGAGAGGAAGCCGGAGAGCGCGTGGTGAGCACGGAGGGTGGACTCTTGCGTGTAGAATACGGGAGTATAGAGATAGTGAACTACCAGTTGACCGCGGCAAAAGCGAATGCGCAAGTGGTCGCTGCCGGCAGCCGCAGTCAGTGACGTCTCTTTCCCCCCCGCGGATCTCCGCCGTTCCTTTCCCTTCCCTTCCTTTGCTTATTGTTCCCCAGCCTCTTTCGACTCGGCTGCCTTGTCGTCTCCATTGATGTGCATCTCGTCTCACCCCTTCCCACTCCGCGCTGCTTTCTAGAATTCCAGTCGCCCTTCTGTCCCCTCGCTGCTCCCCCCTCTCGTTCCGACTCCATTGGGTTTCCCGCGGTTCCTGGAATTGCAGGCTGCCTGGTCCAGCTTCTCGGCCCACCATGTGGAACGACGAGGATAACAACCCCTACGGCGCATTCGAAGAGCAGGCGCATCTCTCCGAATCCCTCCACTCGGCAACTCTTGCCTCCCGTAAGATTCCAATCCATTGCATTGTCCGAGTCGCTTTCGGCTGGCTCACCGTCTGACCTCCGCAGCTCTCTATGACCGCGAGTACACCCCTCCGTCGCCTTCTAGCCGAGCGTCCACCCAGGACCCGCCCGATTACTTGGAGCGACAACGTGATTTCAGCGATGACGACGATAATGACGATGCCTACGGAACCCAGCAGCCGGGTCAGGGTTACCTCCGCAAGAGCGTGTACGATAGCCGCATAGAGCAGATCTTGTATGAGAATCAGGACATGCCCATCCTCATCACCGACGCCGGGAAGAACCACGAGAGCGGCGGGGGCTACATCGTGTACACCATACGGACCGGGGTATGCCAGTCATCTACTCCCCGCGGCTTGAGGCATCCACACTAACCGATGGATTCCAGGATTTGGAAGTGCGCCGCCGGTACTCGGAATTCGCTTCGCTGCGCCAGACCTTGGTGAATCTCCATCCCACCCTCGTCGTTCCGCCCATCCCCGAGAAGCACACGATGGCCGACTATGCCGCAAAGCCCACCAAAGCCAAAGAAGACACGGCCATCATTGAACTCCGGAAGCGAATGCTGGCCGTCTTTTTGAATCGATGTCGGACAATGAAGGAGATTCGCGAGGATGGGGTGTGGTGGAGGTTTCTGGATCCTAACGTGAGCTGGGTATGTGCAACGTCAGCTACGGGGGCCTGCGTGTGGTCTCCCCTATGCAACTCTGTGCTAACTATCTGCCGCAGAACGAGGTTCTTCATTCCCATCCGGCATCCTCGGTGCCAAAGAATAATCTCAAGGCCCCGCCACTCGATCCTGCAAACCCGACGGCCGCACACGCTTGGCTGCCCATTCCCTCTACTTCCTCGAAACTCAAGAACGCATCTGGTCCAGCGTCGGCGGGCACGTCTCCTACCACCGAAGGACCCGGTCCCGATGTTCTGGGTCGCTTCCCACCCGAATCGCGCAAGTTGAGCGAAAAGGACCTTGACCCCTATTTTGTGAACTTCGAAGCCTCCACCCGGGAACTGGAGTTGCTTCTTCAAGGCAACATTGAGAAGGTGAACCGACGGACTTTGGCGCATCTCTCTTCTCTATCGGCGGATCTCATGGAGCTGGGGGCACGGTACAATGGATTCTCGTTGTCGGAACAGTCGCCCACTGTCGCCGCGGCCATCGAGCGAGTCGGCCAGGCGGCGGACACGTCTTACATCGAAACCGAGGAGCTGTCCTCTTCGTTGGGCGCCAACTTCGCGGAGCCCATGAGAGAAAGTGCCCAGTTTGCCAGCGTCGTCCGGAGCGTTTTGCGATACCGCGTTCTCAAGCGGGTACAGGAGGAGATGACACGAGACGAGCTGGCGAAAAAGAGGACCCTCCTGGACTCCTTGGAGCGAAGTGAGATGGAGGCCAAGCGCATCGAGCAATATCTCAATCGCTCATCTCCCCACGGCGCAGGAACCAAACCTCAGCGATCCTTGTCTACCTCGTCAGCCACCAGTGCTCCCGGCACCCATGAGGGTGAGGCACAACCCCCCGGACCGGAGGATACTGCTTCCATTGATTCGGACTTCCCTCCAACTCACGGCGAGTCGATCGGATCTCACCAGGCCGTTTCCCCGGCATCCCCGCCGCGGAGGCCCGAAGTGGGACAGCCCTCACCAGCCCACCGCAAAACCGCCAGCGGAACCTTCATGAGCAACAAGCTGTTTGGTCGCATCAGCCATGCCGTCCATGGCTTTGTGGATGTGGACCCGGAGCGAACCCGACGCGATCAGATCGGGAAAACTAGGGAGAGTTTAATTCAGGTATTTGGCCCTTCCCTTGCAACCTCAATCCCTCCAACCCATGCTAACTTAAATCGATTCGCAGTTGGAGGAAGCCTTGAAAGTGTCCGAGAACGACGTCAAAGACGCCAGCACGGGGGTCTTGCAGGACTTGAAGCGGTTTCAGAAGGACAAGGAGACCGATCTACGACGATACATGGTACGTTTTATATGGCTTTAGTTCAACCGTCCCTGTTCTAGGATAAGACTGACCAGCTTCTCTAGGTTTCCTACGCGCGCTGCCACCTTGACTGGGCCCGGAAAAATCTCGAGACATGGACGGAGGCCAAAGACGAGGTTGATAAGATCGTCGTTCGCTAGATTCCACGGTGTTTTAATATGGGTTCCAATTAGTTTCATTTTCCTTCCACTCTTTCTCCCCTTCTAGAGACGTGGAGATCGAGAACGCTGGGCGTTGGTTGGCAGGACTTTGCTCTCTTTGATCACTAGGGCTGTCTCTATGACTTAGGAATCTAGCCCTCGGCTTCAATGACAATTCTTCAATTGAAATCGACATTAGTATAGGCTGGCATGCCTTAACACGGGTGATCTACTGAGTGTTCGCCCTCTGGACATGCCCAAAAACCATCTGTTGGCCGGTCTTTATACGGCCCGACCCCTTATCCAGTCAATACCGGCCAAGCCGAATCACCTCTTAGAAAGCCCGAAGTGTTAGCAAGGAAAAGCCCGGCATAAGGCTACTTTGACTAGATGCCCTTTCGGGCAGATGCGATTGAAAACGTGGAAGTCCAAATCATCTATTAGATACTGCGTTGAAGCGTATATGGTTATGTAGGTAGATACGAATAATTTCAATCCTTGACGCCGAACCCTGTTCCCAATCCGAACCCGAGACGCTTGAAATAAACCCTAAACAAATCCTCGAATGATACCCCTTTTCCGCAAAACAAGGAAAAACTTGACGGCGCCAGTTAGGATTTTCGTGTCCATCGGGGTATAAAAGAAACAAGAAAAGAGCGCGACGATCTCCGCGGGAGACCGGTCACGCGTAATCATGAAAATTAAAAACGAACAAGAAAGAAAACAAACATTAGCTTTGGAAACTGTACATACGGACTTCGCAGTCCTCGCTTCCGGTCGCGAAACGGCTATCACCCAGGCCGATGCAGGTAACGGGTCCGGAATGGCCAGTAAATGTGCGCTCGCATTTGCCCGTTCTCGGGTCCCAGATCTTCACCATGCGGTCCTCGGCCCCGGAGACGATGCGGAGAGTGTCGGCACCCAGGGCCCACACGCCCTCCAGGTGGCCAAAGAAGGTGCGCAGGCAGCGGCCCGTGGTGGTCTCCCACAGCCGGATGGTGGAATCCAGGGCACTGGTGACCATGTAGCGAGGCGGCGTGGGACGTCCGTTGTCAAACGAAGGCCCGAAGGGAGAGGACTGGAAGTTGTTGGTGTTCGACTCCAGGCCCAGAGTAGCCTGGAGGGACGCAGGCTCGGTATCGCCCGACACGGTGCTGAGATTGTCGTTCTCGCATTCGGCGTCGTGATCCTCAAATTCGAACTCTCGGGGGAGCGGGACCACCTGCTGGACTTGGCCCACGTGGCCGTGGAAGGTTCTAATACACGTTTTGGTGTCCAGGTCCCACAGTCGCACGGTGCAGTCGTCCGAGGCCGAGAACACAGTCCGCGAGGTAGTGTCGACTCGGACGGCATTGACCCAATCGGTGTGTCCACGCAACAGGCACGTGGACTTGTCTTCGAAGTTCCAGATTTTCACCGTCTTGTCGACGGAGGCAGACGCGAGAATTGTAGAATCAAAGTGCAGGCCAATGACACCGCCGCGGTGGCCGGTATAGGTCGAGATACATTCGCCGGTGCGCCAGTTCCAGATCTTCAAACTGCGGTCCATACTGCCGCTGATCAATTTCGTATCGTCGAACTGCAGACACCGGATCCCGGATTCGTGGCCGTACAGCGTGCGCAGCTCCTCCCCAGTCTCGGTATCCCAGATTTTGATGGTAGCGTCGTAGGATCCGGTCGCCAGGATATTGTCCTCGAACTGCAAGCACATGACGCCGTTGGTGTGGCCTTTGAAGGTTCTGATCGAGCATCGTCCGTACTTCCAGTTCGTGCCCACCTTGAACCGATCCTTGTACACCTCCTTCCACGGTCGGTATCGGGTCTTGAAGTAGTCCTCGTCGTTGCCGGATCGGGTCACCAGCGACGAACATTGCCGCTTGGCCGCCGTGTCGTCTTCGTCGTCGCTCGACTCGATTTTTCGCTTGGTCGAGCCCGACTCCTCGGTGACGGTGCACTGGCTGCTGGCATCCTCGGAGGGAGCCAGGCTCGCAGAGCGGCTGTTGATATCCCAGGTGGTCGCACGTAATTCGATCTCACGCTTAGATTCCCGCAAACGCTTGCGGTCCAGCAGGGGGAGACCCCAGCCACACTTCTTGCATTTGCGGTGGATGTGCTGCTCGCACATGCGATGCCAGACCACGTCGTCATCGGCGAGAGCCCGCCAGCGTCGCGACACCTGGGCGGCTTTGCAGAGCGAGGTGGTGTCGAGGTAGCACAGGATCTTGAAAGAGACTTCGGGGGGGAGAGCGGTGAGAAAGTCAATTCGAATCAGATCCCGCACGGTGGCGGATACGAAGGACAGTTGGGGGAAGCAGCATTGAGACATGATGCCCTGCAAAATCAGTTTTCGGTGCTTGGCCGGCGCGGCCGAGAACAGCGACCAGACATGGGCGATGCCCTGCTGGTCGCTCTGGGGGAGGGTTTCGAGCTCCTGGTTCTGTGTCAGCGCGCACGGATGGGCAGGTGAATGTAGACGGGCAGACTCACTCGCTGCAACTTATCCATTGAGGGTTCGTCCGCTTGGCGTCGGCACTTGAGATCGGGTCGGTGGCGATAGCAGTACTTGGAGTTGGCGCTGCTGATCTCGACGGGTTGGACGATTCGCGAGCCTAAAGGGGCGTATTGTTCGGGGATGTGTCGCGCCAGAAACGGGGCGACATTTTCGTCCGCAAGCTTTGCGGGAGTCGACGTTGCACCGGCGTAGGTGTGGGGCCCATGCTGGGTAGAGTCGGCGTCCGCTTCACACTCGTCCGCGCTCTCAGATCCGCCGCCGAAGATGGACTGGAATGAGGTCTGACGGATGACCATCTGCGCCTTGTCCCGCGCAGAATCTCGGTTGGGGGTCGTCGGCCGTGCGACGTGCTCGTTCTGCGCCGGTCCTGTCTCGCTGTCAAGTCGCATATCCGCGGGACTCAGGTGCCCACCGTCCACATGCCACTCGAACCCAGACTTTTGGAGCAAGACGGAGCAATCACCGGGATGGCCGCAGTGTGTAGTATGATGGAGAAACCGGCGACGGTCGAATTTCTGCAGATTGTCGTTGGTCGGGCTGGGGAGGCGAGGGGAGAAGCGGAGTGGCGAGAGAGCGACGGAGGGAGGAGGGGAGGAAGAAAGAGAGTTGAGGACCGCGCGGGAGACGTGCAGTAGTCGCAAGATGGGATGGGACCAGCCAGCAACCACCGGGGGGAAAGTAGCGGATAATATATGAGGGAGAAAAAAAGTCGCCAGCGAGAAATTGGCACCCCGGAATTATGCAATCCATCTAGAATCGCGCAGGGAATCGCCTCCGGGGGACTCAGCGCAATCACGCAAGCGCCGGGCTGGGGTCACGTGGGCCGATGGCGCCATAGCCGCCCGGCGTCGCATCAGCCTGGGGGCCTGAGAGCCTGGCGGCCTGAGGTCGCACGCCATCCGTCATAGTATACGCAGTATGGTATAGTTAGTACTTGGATTCTAGACTGTGCTGGAAAGATGAGCTCTCTGGATCCTGCATACGGAGTCTAAAATAAGGGACAAAACCAACATGAGTCTACCTTATCTTGATATTAAATGTAACCCTGATAGCTAAAGATCCTCGTAAGAATAAGACTGTTCCAGTAATCCATCGCTAGTCCATCCCTCACCGCCTGCCGCCAACACCGCCCGACGGTTACGCCATCCATCTCTCTCTCTCTCGCTCTACCGTTTCCTTGTCTTGATTCCCTCCAAGACACTAAGACACTCGTGTTTGACCTATCTCTCTCCCCCCTGGTCTGGCATTGGCATTCTGGAAAAGGAGTCATCGGTAAATCAGACCCCTTTCCTTTGTCATCATTCTCCCACGCGATGACGAAAGAGGACTGCTAAGCTCTAGATCGTTGCCCGCAGCGCATTTCCCTTCCCTTCCGCAATTCCATCGGCCCTCGTGAGTGTAGTCCATTGCTGCGCCGGCTGTGACCCTCGTCAGGATGAAACGGAGGGCATGACTGAAGAGAATAATCACCACAGCCCTTAACCCAATCCCGGAAAGGCCTGTTCCCCTCGGCTCACGCGTCGAAACTCACCGCTAGATTCTCCCCGCTGCCTGAGGACCGTCGATCCGACGGTTGAGACCCGTTGGAACTGGTTATTTCGGCACCACCTTCTCGATCCTCGCCTCTTATGGGGTGATTCTGAACTCATCTTACGCACCTCGCACGACAATCCGGTCCCATTCCGCATACTCCTGGTGGCTCTGCACAAAATCTCGTCCGGAGGCCCCGTCGGTCATCATTGGGCGCTTAGATCCCTCTGAGACAGCAATCGCCTTGGATCAATCGCCCGGCTACGCTCGGATGCAACCTCATTTGTGAGAAGGAAAGCTCCCAAATTGTCGTCCGCCATGTCGCTGTCCGAATCGTCCTCCGGCTCGGGCGGCGCTCCTTCTGCCCCTGGTCCAGACCCCTCCGATGACCGGGACGCGTCGATGCCTCAACTGGCGACACTCATCAATCATCTGGTCGCGGCCAAACGGTCGCTGTCGTCAATCAATCATGTATGGCGTGCCAACGAGATCGTCACGGCTGCTCGCGCCACGCTGGAGGAGAGCGTCGTGGTGTCTGCTCGCACCGGTTTCCTGCGTCGCGGCCTGAACAACCAGCTGCGCCTGCTCTACAATGTCCGCACCGAGGTCGAGGATGTGTCTCTTCGGGGTCGCTCGGAATTTGCCGGAGTGCTGAAGAGTCTCGATGCCGCCGACGCGCGACTCCGAAAGACCTTAAATTTGTTGCGAGACACGATTGTCCATGCCTCCTTTCGCCCCGGGGATGAAGAGCCCAAGAGCCTGCATGACTTTGTAGAGGAACGAGGCGTCGAGGAGCTCCATGCCGCTCTAAAACACTCGATCGATCGGACCAGTGCTGCGCAAGGGGACTTGGATTCTTCCAACGCCTCGTTCGACGAGGAGCTCGGTTCCATCAAGGAAGCGCTCGGAAACTATCGTGCTGCAACCAAACTTGCATCATCTAGATCCTCCGCTTCCTCGTCCTCGTCAGCATCCAATTCCAGTTTGCCCTCCCTGTCCTCCATGCCATCCATGCTGCATTCCCTGGAGATGCACGCGCAGGAAATGGCTAATTTGTTGGAGTCTCTGGTCCGACACTTTGATCTCTGCGTGACCGCGGTCAAGCACACCGAAGGCGGAGGCGCCGCCGCGCGTTCCATCACCGGCGATATGCCCGCCGGCATGCACGTCAGTGGGCGTGGAGGGCCTAATTTCGAGGAAGGCATCAACGCCAACCTGAATGCCCCTCTCGATCCTCTCAGCGACTCTGAGTACCAGGAAATGGTGAATGTCCTGATCAAAGACGCAGCCGAGGCGGAGGATGTCGTGATGGAGATCCAATATCGCATCACGGAGATGGAGTCTGACCTGGACCACGTAACAGCCCAGCGCGACACCCTCCTTTCCATCTACAATGCCACCACCAGCGTGTTTACCCACATCTCCTCGCTCGCCTCTGCGCGGTTGCCCGGGTACATTGCACAGGCGCATAATTTTACCCGCGTATGGAGCGAGGAGCACGAACGTATCGAAGTCGGTTTAGTAGAGCTCTCTGACCTCAACTCGCTGTACGATGGCTTCCTCGATGCCTATGACGGTCTCATCCTCGAGGTGTCTCGCCGAAGACATGTGCGACAGCGTGTCGAGAAAGTCCTGCGCGATTGCAGGCACAAGTTAGACCAACTTTACGAAGAAGATGTCAATGCCCGCGAGACATTCCGTGTGGACCAGGGCGACTATCTTCCATCTGACATATGGCCGGGCATCGGCCGTGAGCCGATGCGCATCGAATTCCAGCGCATATCCGGAGGTGACCTGAAGGGTATCGCTGCACAGGCGGATGACCAGCAAGAACTGCCGGCGCCTGAAACCGAGGAGGTAAAACCGACGGTGCCGGCAAGTCAAGCCGCTGGCGACGGGGAAACTATCCCTGATTTGCCCAAGCACATCGTCGAGCAAGCCTTAGCTCGAGTGAGAGCCAAAATGCGACTCGCCTCCTGACAGCAACCTTACGCTTGGTCACGGCGATTTTGCAATCTTCACTACTGATATATATCATTTCCGCTTCTCTTGAAGCACTGGAAGCTCCGGTTGAACCTAGTTGTCATTTCAGTGCTTTTTAAATGCAATGCAGACTGCTTATGTGATGCTGGGCCATCGCACCTCGACTGCCATGTTCTGCGGCCTAGATGATGAACTTGAAACAAGGAAGAATCCTAAACCGACGTCCAGGCCACCTCTTAGCTCGCAACCGCCTACTTTGCACGTGTGCCAGACGCATACTCTTTACCGGAGATGTACGCGCTGTCAGATCTGCAAATGTAAAGTGTCTTGCTTCGCTAAAGATGTCTGGGATGAGGATCAAAGAGAGCTCTGATAGGCCATTTTGTTGGTACTTAATACTCAGTAGATTCAATCCAAAAGCCATCTACATAGACAAGTTTCACTTCACACGAGACAATCATATTACTCAGCTCATGTTCTATTGACTTAGATTTTGCTGGTTGAACTTTGAGGACTGATGTCTAGAAATAAGAACAACCCTTTAAACAAATGGTTTTTCTATTCACCTCACATTTTAACATTGAAATGGTTTCGATTGAACTATTTTCCCTGGTTTTTCATTTTACATCGGCACTAGTACTAGTAGATGGGATGGTCAAACTTGCTGTAAAACTGGGGTGAGTCCATTCGGTTGTCTCTATATATATCTATGCCAAGTCATGCACCCAACCATTTCTTGCCGTCAAATAATTCCAATCGTGAATCTCATAAGATCATATGCAGCCAAAACTTTTTGAAACCCTCATTGCCCATAAAAAAAAAAAAAAAAAAAAAAACCCAATCCCCATCCTTCCATATTTTCCTGCCATATTGTAACGAGATTGCAGTCCACATCTATTTCTTCTTCCTCGAGGAACCGGAAACAAGGCGCTTCTTCATATGCTTCGGCATTTTGTTGGCTCGCTTCTCGCGTTTCTCTTCCTTGACCCTTTGTTTGTGATCGCGCTTTTCATCCTTATCTTCGAAGCGTCGCCCCCGCGGAGCCTTCTTGTCAAACGGATCCTTCTCGCCATCGTCATCGGAGTCGGAGCCATCAACAGAAATGCCACCGCTAGCGTCAGATTCGGCCTCGCTGTCATATTTGTCGGCAGCGGATGCGGCGGCCTTTTCGTCTGCGAGAAGGTCCCGGTATACCAGGTCCGAACCCTCACCCGCATGGACTTTGGCGGCATCCCGCTCGAAGTCATAGACCTGCTCCAATGTCTGGGGGATATATTGCTGGCGGAAAACAGCGGTATCTACCTCACGTTCCGCAGCGGTCTGTTGTTCGTCGTCCTGCGTCTCCGCCTCCGTGTACAATTTTTCAACGGCTTCGAGCAAAGGCTCCCGCGGTTCCAGCGTGGTAGGGCCGTGGGCGGAGATGATGAACTCGAAGATGGTTCGTTCGGAAAGGACATCGACATTCTTGCGACGGAAGAAATCGTTGATGTTCTTAATATCCATTCGCAGGAATTCCAAACTGCGCGGGTGATCGTGCTCAACACTCTGACTAACGTCGATGATGTGCAGCTTGTTCTTGTGGTAAAGCATGTTGTACTCGCTCAGATCGGCATGGACCAGGCGGCAGGTTTGGTACATGACACGCATGTAGCTGAGCAGTTCCACGTAGACCTCTCGCCACTTGCTCTCCGGGTTGGGAACATCGAACTCGACGTCCTTTAAGCGCGGCGCAGCAACACCCTTGGAGTTCCCCAGGAAACCCATCACGAGGACATGAAGACGAAGTTGGACCGGCTCCGGGCAAGGAATCCCCGCGGAGTAAATCCTGCGCAGATTACGCATCTCCTTTTCAGCCCACAGCTTCACCATTGCTCGGTTGTTGCTCTTGCTGTACCCCGATCGGAATCGGAATTCTCCAGTCACATACTTGTCTCGGTCCTTGAAGACCAGAATGCTGGTCTTGTAAACCTTGATGGCACGGTGCAGAGGCGCGGCGTCGTCGTCATTGGGGAAGAGTAGCGAGTAGTAGACGTTGGCTTCTTTGCCGGTAGACAAGCACCCGTGGATCTCCGATACCACATTGCGGTTGATCATCTGGAGCAGGATCATTCGTGTGCGCGGATCAAGCACCTGCTCCGAGGTGGCTCGGTCGGCCTTGTCGGCACCGCGTTCACCGCGAACCGCCAGCCCGGATTGCACATCGTCCAGCTTGATCTTGTTGGCGTGGCGCGTCAACGTCTTGATCTCGTCATCAACAGACGCATGCGTGTTGACTGTCGGCTTCTGCGAGTTCGTCTTGGGGTAGGTCCATTTCGGCGCATTAGGATCGGCGGAGAGTTCGTTGAGCTTGCGCTGGCGGTTGTAGGCTTTGGTGAGATCGGCCGGGTTGGCGGCGGCAAAGTCTTCGTCGTCGACATCTTCTTCGAAAATATCATCGTAGTATTCGTCGTTGTCCTCCTCGTTATCCTCCTGTGCCGTGGGATCCTGCCCCGCCATGGTGGGGGTCGTGCCATCAGCGTTCAGATACCCTTGGTTAGGCACGTAGGTGTGCGAGGGAGTCAGGCCATCTGCCAGACCAGAAGCCTGAGTAGGGTCTGAGGACGCCATGGTCGACTCAGGAAACTGCAAACACGAAAGTTGACAGCGACAAAGGCGTAGGCTGACTGGAGGGTCGAAGGAGGGAAAGAAGAAAAAAAGAAGTCTTTGCCATTGGGATCGAATCGCCCACTGTGGACCAGGCCGCCGCCCACCGCCCGGCAGAAACCCCGCGGGCGAAACGCGTAGGGAAAAGAAGAGCGTCGCGCGTCCTCTGGCGCAATCAATCAACGAGTCCCTCTCAGCCCCCGTTCATCACTAGCTCGACTTGCTGCTCCGTTTCCAGGGCTCGGGCTCCCTGACTTCATACCGCTGGCTGCGTGATGCTTTGACTGCTGTGTACGCTCTGATTCCCCCCGTTTCGCGCGTACCTCGTCACCATGTATGTCAAGCAGATCATCATCCAGGGCTTTAAAAGGTGAGTTCCCCCCCCGGGGTGCAGAACAGCTGCTTGGAACTCTCGAAGCCATCAGAACTAATCGTCTGGTTGTATTCCTACAGCTACAAGGATCAAACGGTCATCGAGCCGTTCTCCCCCAAGCACAATGTCATTGTCGGTCGTAATGGTTCGGGCAAAAGCAACTTCTTCGCGGCCATTCGATTCGTCCTCAGCGATGCCTACACTCACATGGGTCGCGAGGAACGGCAGGCTCTTCTCCACGTGCGTGTCCTCCCTAAGACTAATACCAAGCGAATGCTCACATCGAACAGGAGGGTTCGGGCTCGGCCGTAATGTCGGCCTACGTGGAGATCATCTTCGACAACTCAGATGATCGATTCCCAACCGGCAAGCCGGAGGTTGTTCTCCGTAGAACCATCGGCCTGAAAAAGGACGAATACACGCTGGATCGCAAAAACGCCACCAAATCCGATGTGATGAACCTTCTCGAATCCGCCGGCTTTTCGCGCTCCAACCCCTACTATATCGTGCCCCAGGGTCGCGTGACGGCCCTGACTAACATGAAAGACTCCGAGCGCCTGAATCTACTGAAGGAAGTGGCAGGGACGCAGGTCTACGAAGCGCGCCGTGCCGAATCGTTGAAAATCATGCACGAGACCAACAACAAACGATCCAAGATCGACGAACTCCTCGACTTCATCAACGAGCGTCTGTCCGAACTCGAGGAGGAGAAGGACGAGCTGAGAAACTATCAGGACAAGGACAAGGAACGAAGATGCTTGGAATACACCATTTACTCGCGCGAGCAACAAGAGATCGGTAGCTTCCTGGATAACCTGGAAGAGCAGAGACAAACGGGCGTCGAGGATACTGATCTGAACCGTGATCGGTTTATCCAGGGTGAAAAGGAAATGGCACAGGTAGACGCGGAGATTGCTGAATGCAAGCAGCAAATCGAATTCCTGAAGGTCGACAAATCGCAGCTGGAGGATGAGCGTCGCGAGGCATCGAAAACCCTGGCTCAGGTCGAACTTCAGGCCAAATATCTTACCGACAACCAAGCCGCCGCCCAAGATTTGAAAAAGCGCCATGACGAAGATTTGCAATCTGTCCAGGCTGCCATCAAAGAACGCGAGGGAGAGCTGCAGGACCTCATTCCTCGCTTCAATACTGCCAAAGACGAAGAAGATGCCGTCAAGGCGCAGCTCACTGAGGCCGAGACCTCTCGTCAGCGTCTGTACGCAAAGCAGGGCCGGAACTCACGCTTCAAGAACAAGTCGGAACGCGACAAGTGGCTCCAGGCAGAGATTAAAGACAATTACTCCTCCATGTCCACTGCGCAAGGGGTGGTATCACAGACTCAGACAGACATTGCGGAGCTTGAAAATGAAATTGCCCTTCTGGAGCCGGAGACTGAACGGTTGCGCAAGCAAATTGACGGCCGGGGAGACACGATTCAGTCTGTCGAGCAAGAGGTTCAGAACGCCAAGGATGAGCGAGACCGGCTGATGGACCAGAGGAAGGAGCTGTGGAGAGAAGAAGCGAAGCTTGATTCAATTCTCTCCAATGCCTCCAACGAGGTTGATCGAGCCGAGCGCAATCTTTCTCAGATGATGGACCACAACACGAGCCGAGGAATTGCGGCCGTGCGAAGAATCAAACGCCAGCACAACATCGAGGGTGTCTACGGCACGTTAGCCGAGCTCTTTGACGTGAATGACAGATATAGAACTGCTGTCGAGGTTACGGCAGGACAGAGTCTGTTCCATTATGTCGTCGACACCGATGAGACGGCCACGAAGGTCTTGGAGATTCTGCAACATGAAAAGGCAGGCAGAGTGACCTTCATGCCTCTGAACAGATTGCGGTCGAGGCCGATCAACATGCCCCGAGCCAGCGACACCATTCCGATGATTGAGAAGCTACAGTACGACCGGGCATATGACAAGGCATTCAACCACGTCTTCGGCAAGACTATCATCTGTCCGAACCTGCAGGTGGCAGCGCAGTACGCCCGGAGTCACGGTGTCAATGCCATCACGCCCGAAGGAGATCGCTCCGATAAGAGAGGTGCCCTGACCGGTGGTTTCCACGATTCGCGACAGTCACGACTGGACGCCGTGAAGAACCTGGCGAAGTGGAGAGACGAATACGAGGCAAAGAAGAACCGTGGAACGGAGATCAGAAAAGAACTCGAGAAATTGGACCAAATCGTCACCAAGTCCGTCGGTGAATTGCAGAAGCTGGAACAACAAAGACACCAAGTACAGAACAGCAGCGGACCGCTTCGCCATGAGTTGAGAAGCAAGCGCGATCTCCTCCAGAAGAAGATCGACAATCTCGATGCCAAGCGACGCGCCCTACGAAACATTGAGGGTAACATGGCTGCTTTGACTGACCAGGTCAATGCGTTCGAGGCAGAGCTCAAATCGCCATTCCAGAAGGCTCTCAGCAACGAAGAGGAGGCCCGTCTTGAGAACCTCAACGTTGCCGCCCAAGACCTCCGCCGGCAACATCAGGAGCTGTCTGGCCAGCGTAGTGAGCTGGAGGGTCGCAAGTCCATCCTCGAGGTTGAGCTGCGGGAGAACCTCAACCCTCGTCTTGACCAGCTTGTCGGCCAAGACCTCGACATGGCTGATGACGACAGCCAGGGCAACTTGAAAGAGACGCAGAGAGAGATGAAGCGTCTCCACAAGGCTTTGGAGAAGCTGGCCCAGCGTCTTCAACAAGTGGATGACTCCATCGATCAGACCAACTCTCAAGTGGCTGAGCTTGGGCAGCGGAATGCAGAAACACGACGAGAATTGGAGGAACTGGCCAAGTCCATCGAGAAGCACCAGCGCCGCATGGAAAAGAGCATGCAGAAGAAGGCAGCCCTGACGAAGCAGGCAGCAGAGTGCGCCGCCAACATCCGTGATCTCGGCGTTCTTCCGGACGAGGCGTTCACCAAGTATAAAAACACCGACTCCAACGCGGTCGTCAAAAAGCTCCACAAGGTCAACGAGAGTCTCAAGAAGTACTCCCATGTCAACAAGAAAGCGTTTGAGCAGTACAACAGCTTCACGAAACAGCGGGAGGTGCTTACATCGCGACGGGAAGAGCTCGAAGCTTCCCAGAAATCCATCGACGACCTCATCAACGTGCTCGACCAAAGAAAGGACGAAGCAATCGAGCGAACCTTCAAGCAGGTGTCGCGTGAGTTCCACAACGTCTTTGAGAAGCTCGTTCCCGCCGGACGTGGGCGCTTGATCATCCAGCGAAAGACCGACCGTGCGATGAGACAGGAAGATGCCCTTGAGTCGGATGACGAGGAGGCCCAGCAAAGCGTGGAGAACTACGTGGGAGTCGGGATCAGTGTCAGCTTCAACAGTAAGCATGACGAGCAACAGCGTATCCAGCAGCTTAGTGGTGGACAAAAGAGTAAGTTCTTGCGACATCGGCTCGATCGCACCAATTTACTAACGATCGCATTACAGGTCTCTGTGCCCTGGCCCTGGTCTTTGCTATCCAGGCTTGCGACCCAGCCCCGTTCTACCTCTTCGACGAGATCGACGCCAACCTCGATGCGCAGTACCGAACCGCCGTCGCCCAGATGTTGAAGTCCATCTCCGACTCCACGAACGGGCAGTTCATCTGCACCACTTTCCGACCGGAGATGTTGCATGTGGCCGAGAAGTGCTACGGAGTCAGCTTCCGGCAGAAGGCCAGTACGATTGATGTCGTGTCGAGGGAGGAGGCTCTTAAATTCGTCGAGGAGCAAAAGACGTGAGTGGCAAGGCAACGAAGCGTCATGAGGATTGGATTTACAAATGTCATTTCTTGCTCGGTTGCTGGGATGGACTTCAGTGCGTGGGCGTATTAATGTTGGGCCAAATTTCTTTTTTTTCTTTTCTTTTGCGATCTTTTGTTGACTGGTTTTGCGTTTTACCTATGATGAAAGCTCTCATTTTTACCTCTCATTCTCTGTACCTTTAACTACCGCGGGGCTATTGTTTCTTTCGCAAGATTCCCAATGCTAAAGCTTTTTTTCTTTCTTGAACGCCGCTGTCTGGTATGCCAGGCTATCTATCGGTCTGAAACATGTCTAGAGCGGGTTGTCTAGCGAGGTATTTAGAATGCTGCGTCTATGCGTTAACTCAACGCTGTGGCCGGTCTTCCCCCGTCCACTCGCGAAGGATGTCTTCCGGAACGTCCCTGAGCAGGACGTGGATGTGCTCCAAGCTTCTCACACTCTGCAGCGCCGTCCAGTTTTTGAACCACTGCACATGTGAATCCGGGTGGCGAAATTGGGCACCGTCTTCGGCCAAGCGATCCACGAAGGTTCTCTGGATAAAGCCTTCGACCAGCGAGCGAGACTCGGCGGTCATATCACCATTTTCGCCCTGGACGGGCACGGGGGTCTTCAACCAGACGACCAGGTGCGAGATGCCGGGTGTCCAGCCGTAGGGCCAGTCATTGTGCAGGATCTTGTAGTCCGAGGGATCGGCAAACGGGACGGGGTTTTTGAAGGGGAAGACGGGTCCACTATCGGCCTCGCCCGTACCGGTGGTGGCAGCAGGGACCGGCAAATGCCAGTGCAGACGACGCTGGCAGATATAGGCGGTGATGGAGCCGTACTGAGACTTGATGTCCTTGGTCCACGCCAGGTATCGGATCAGATCGGACGGTTTCCGCTTCAGCACGCCGAGGTCATTCCGTGCTACGTGCGGGGAGAAAGACATGGAGTTAATTTCCAGAACTCAAACGCACGGCGAGGAGCAGGCGGACTGAAAAACGGGGAGAAGAGGAAGCGGAACCTTCCGAGTCAACATACCGATGATGGCCTTCAACTCGTCCCAGCTGTGATACTCAAACTCCTCGTCGGTTTGCGACAGGACTTTCCGATCGACCTCGGTGAGATTGAAGGCGGGAGGTTCTTCGGCGGCCATCGCTGAGGGAAAGGGGGCAGGGAAAGGGAAAGGAAGGCGGTTGGAGACGAGAAACGGAAATCTTGTTCACAAGGGGAAAAGAGGACATGCAGCAAACGCCGGGAATCCTTACCCCAGGAAGGGAATCCCCAACAGGAGGGGATTTCCGCGCCTTGTGACAGGGGAGGACGGGGGGATCTCTCATTTGGATTACCCGTTTGGGACCTTGATTTGGACAACGATCAGGATGGTCTCCGATTATTGGATCTCTAGTCCGTTCTATTAATTTATTATTTTGATTCCACTGTTATGATACTCCGAACTCCGTCTCTGGTATACTACTTCCTGCCTAAGGCACTGGATTCCTTGGGTTATCGGCTTATCGCCACGTGCCGCACATGACCCCGACAATACGGGCGTAATTACCGTCCCAACGGTACGCAGCGTCAGTCCAACCCGCCGCGGCTCTCTTTTTCCCGCTCTCTTTCTCTCTCTTCCTCCTCCTCCTCCTCTTCCTTTCCCTCCCCCCTTCCCTCATTCTCCGTTTGGTCTCCCTCTCTCTCTCCTCTCGCGCGGAGTCCCTGGAGGAATTGAACATCATGAGGTATGTCTGCGATTGTCCATCTCGTTCATGCGGCCATTGCAAGCAATTGACTCACGGTTGTCGCAAATGGTAGTGCTCTGTCGTCCGAGAATATCAATGGGGTCTATATCCCCTCCGCCCTGCTGGTGTTCGGCACCTTCATCGTGAAGCAGGAATATGTCCCCTTCGCCGTCGCTGTGGCCGCTGTGTTGGCCGGATGGAAGCTCTTTAGTGGCAACCGTACGTGACCTCGATGCTTTCTCACTGGCATGCATACATACTCACCCCCTCGGCCCATCTCTAGAGCCTCGGAAGGTCCTGAACCCCACCGAATTCCAAGACTTCGTGTTGAAGGAGAAGAACCTCATCTCCCACAATGTTGCCATCTATCGTTTTGCTCTGCCCCGCCCTACGGATATCCTGGGTCTGCCCATCGGCCAACACATCTCGCTGGCTGCCACCATCGAGGGCCAGCCCAAGGAAGTCGTGCGCTCCTACACTCCCATCTCCTCGGACAACGAGGCCGGCTACTTTGACCTCCTGGTCAAGGCCTACCCCCAGGGCAACATCTCCAAGTACCTGACCACCCTGGAGGTCGGCCAGACCATGAAGGTGCGCGGTCCCAAGGGCGCCATGGTGTACGCCCCCAACATGTGTCGCCACATCGGTATGATTGCCGGTGGTACCGGTATCACCCCCATGCTCCAGATCATCAAGGCCATTATCCGCAACCGACCCCGCAACGGTGGCAACGACACCACCCAGGTGGATCTGATCTTTGCCAACGTCAACCCCGACGATGTCCTGCTCAAGGAGGAGCTCGAGCAGCTCGTCAAGGAGGATGAAGGCTTCCGTGTTTACTACGTGCTGAACAACCCCCCCGAGAGCTGGACTGGCGGCGTTGGATTCGTCACTCCCGATATGATCAAGGTTCGTTTGGAGACACTAAACCGACTGCGCGAATCCGTTGGCTAACATACATCCACCTCCCCTAAAACACAGGAGCGCCTCCCTGCCCCCGCCAACGACATCAAGATCCTTCTCTGTGGCCCCCCTCCCATGGTCAGTGCGATGAAGAAGGCCACCGAGTCCCTGGGCTACACCAAGGCTCGGCCTGTCAGCAAGCTGGAAGATCAGGTCTTCTGCTTCTAGATTAGATGACATTTGTACGGGAGGTTGCCCAAGCCTGCTTTACGCGAAAAAGATGGACCTAGACCAAGGCCATCGGCGGCTGCCGGTGACCTTACTATGCTAGACGTGACACGAGCTGTTATTGTTAATCCTGAGAATTTTGATCAATGTAGATGTGCGGGATAGATATTGATATCATATTGTTTCGGACGAACCGATCGCGACTTGGTGGTTCACATACAGTTATACTTCAAGAATATAATTTCGCATTATGCATGCTGCAGGTATTATCAGCACCGGTGTACCTTTGGCCCCCTATCCGCCCAGGCTCTATGTTCGAATGGTACTCGCGTGGTTAGGAAACCTCCACCATCGCATCCACCATACTGAGGAACTTTTGACGATACTCATCCGCCGTCGTGGTGATGGTCATCGGCCCATGTCTCCCCAGAACATTGAACGTTTGGACCATACCCGTCATAGCCTGCGCGTGCAACTTGTGCTTGGCCCAAAAGAAGTCCAACACCACCGCGCGATACTTCCATTTCCCATCCGTCGACGGCACGCCTGCGCGCCACGGGCCTCTTCTCCCTATAATGTCCGGCTCGCTGGAGGCAGGAAAGCGCACCAGAAACAGCGAGTAGTCCACCGTATTCGACGCCTCCAAAAGCTCTGTGTCTGCCCGCAGCATGTTCATCATGTCCTCATACTCCATGCGCGTCAGACGGATCTTATCCGGGAACTCGTCCGCCAACCTGCTGATCGTCTCCTCACTCACGAGGGGCTCGGGGAGCAGGTCTCGCTCGGGGTAGAAATAGTCGATCGGCTTCAGATCGTAGGTCTCCCACCTGTCGGGCCGAGGGTCTTTTTCGCGGCCGTACAGCATGTTCTCCATGATGACGTGGTGCGCCGGGGTAGTTTTCAGAAGACTGCCGAGGGTTTTGTACGGCGCAAAGACATAGTCGGTGATCCAGACCAGGAGCGACTGGGGGTGGGTGCGCATGTGGTGGTAGTAGGGTTGGAAAAGGTCCTCGCGGAAGAAGGAGTGCTCGAAGTGTCGGGGAAGGCTTTTGACGAGGAACTTGGAGTTGGCAGTGGAGAAGAATGTCTGCAAAGAGACGTCCGGTCAATCAGTCTGATCAAGACAGGATGAGCTGCCGGATTCGAGGATGAAGACTGACCGATCCTGAGAAACCTAGGTCGCCCATCGGCTGCAGGGGCAGGGTCTTGTCTTCGCTGCGGAAGCTGGACTTATACTCGTGTTCGTCGATCTCCCACGCCTCCTTGCGCATGCTTTGGAAGGTCTCGTCGCCATACCGGATGAGCTTGAGATAGAAGAGACTGAAGAAGGCCAGAATCTGCCCGATCACGGTGCGTCGGAAGGTCTTTGGATCGCGAAACAATGCCAGCTGGATCGACTTGGCGAGAGCGGCATGCCGGCGACTACGAGCCATGATCACGGACGAGGCCGCTGACAGGATGTCTGGACGGAGAGGAGCTCATTTCCACGGTCGAGAGGAGAGGAGGGGTGTTCATCGAGAGATGTGCAACCTCTCTGTCGGCCGGACAGGGACGACGGCAGCATGACGTATCGGGCAGGGCAAGGGCACGCCGGGTCAGGTGATGCGGGCGCTCTCACCGCCCGGGCACGAGGGCAGCGGCATTTTGGGGGGCCGTTGAGTCACGCCGACAGAGAAAATTGGATTTCCCCTCCGATGGGTCGCTATCTTCTTCTTCCTCTAAGCGGGGCTCGGCCATTTTCCATCGCCTTTTTCCAGTCTCGTCCACAACTCCATTGCTCCCTTCGTCCCGGTCTTCTGCGCCCCTTCCCCCCTCCATTTCGTTCCGCCCGCTCGCCCTTCGCTTCTCGATCTCTTGCTTTCAACGCTCCCCCCCGCCTGAACCAAGACGCGCCGGCCATGACGGACCTTCCTGCCGTCGAGGGGCTGACCCTGCACTCGACCTCCGAGGCCTCCAAGTTCCCCAACTGCTACCCCTCTCTGAACCCCGTGGATATCTACCGTGAGCATATCGCCGAGAAGCTGGGCGCTGCCACCGGTATCGACGCCGAGAAGATCTTTACCCGTTTGCAATGGACCAACACGCTGGACAAGGGTGACCTGGTGCTGCCGGTACGCGATGAACATTTGATCTGACCCGATGTGATGGGATCTGGTGGTGGTTGGGCTGGTTGCGCTTTGGCCCGTTGTTATGCTCTGGTAGCTAATCGAGATTGCGCCGTAGGTCCCCGCCTTGCAAATCAAGAAGAACCCCGCCGAGCTTTGCAAGGAACTCGCCGAGAAGTTCCCCGAGTCGGACCTGGTCCTGCCTCCCACCTCCTTCGGCGTTCACCTGCAGTTCTTCTTCAAGCCCCAGGGCCTGACCAGCACCGTCATCCCTCGCATCCTCAAGGAGAAGGAGGTGTTCGGTACCAATGGCAACCAGGGTCTGCGCGACCCGTCGGATCCCTCCAAGGGCAAGAAGAAGATGATCGTCGAGTTCTCCTCCCCCAACATCGCCAAGCCCTTCCATGCCGGCCACTTGCGGAGTACCATCATCGGAGGTTTCCTGGCGAACCTGTACACCGTCATGGGATGGGACGTCATCAAGATGAACTACCTCGGTGACTGGGGCAAGCAGTACGGTCTGCTGGCCAATGGCTACAAGCGCTTCGGTGACGAGGAGAAGCTGCAGCAGGATCCCATCAACCACCTGTTCGATGTCTACGTGAAGATCAACAACGTCGTGGCCGAGCATGACGCTCCCGTCAAGGAACTCAAGGAGCAGGTCAAGGCGAAGAAGGAGAAGAACGAGGATGTGGCCGCTCTCGAGCAGGAGCTCGCCAAGCTGGTCGATGCCAGCGAGGACGAGAAGGCTCGTCGGTACTTCAAGAGCATGGAGGATGGCGACGAAGAGGCTCTCGCCCTGTGGCGCCGATTCCGTGACCTGAGTATCCAGAAGTACAAGCAGACGTATGCCCGCCTGAACATTGACTTCGACGTTTACTCCGGAGAGTCTCAGATCAAGCAGGAGAGCATGACCTCTGCCTACAGCACCATGGAGGAGAAGGGTGTCTCCGAGAAGTCCGATGGCGCGGTCATCGTCGACTTCACGAAGCACGGTGCCAAGAAGCTCGGAAAGGCTATCATCGTGCGAAAGGACGGCACCCCGCTTTACCTGACCCGTGATATCGGTGCCATCACTGAGCGTGACGAGGCTTATCACTTCGACAAGATGATCTACGTGGTTGCCGCCCAGCAGGATCTCCATCTGGCCCAGCTCTTCAAGGTCACCGAGCTGATGGGCCACAAGGATCTTGCCAGCCGCTGCCAGCACATCAACTTTGGTATGGTCCGTGGCATGAGCACCCGCAAGGGTACTGTAAAGTTCTTGGACGATATCCTGCGGGATGTTGGTGACAAGATGCACGAGGTCATGAAGAAGAACCAAGAGAAGTACGAGCAGGTCGAGAACCCCGAGCAGACGGCCGATATCCTGGGTATCACGTCCGTCATGGTGCAGGACATGACTGGCAAGCGGTACGTACCTCTAATTGCGTAGATCGACCAAGGCTTAGCTAACTGTACCAGTGTCAACGGCTACGACTTCAACCTCGACGCCATGACTTCCTTCGAGGGTGACACCGGTCCTTACCTGCAGTACGCTCACGCTCGTCTGTGCTCTATCGTCCGCAAGTCCGGACTGAACATCAACGAGCTCGACACCGCCAACCTGGACCTTCTGACCGAGCGCCACGCCCACGACCTCGCGCGTCTGTTGTCGCAATGGCCCGATACCCTGCTGAACACCACCCGCACTTTGGAACCTACCACCGTCCTCACCTACCTCTTCCGCATGACTCACATCCTCAGCTCCAGCTACGACGTGCTCAAGGTGGTGGGTAGCGAGCCCGAGGTCAAGAAGGCCCGTATGGCTCTGTATGAGTCTGCCCGACAGGTCTTGCACAACGGAATGCGGGTGTTGGGTCTCAGCCCCGTTGAACGGTACGTCCAGTCTATTCTACAACTTTCTTCCGAACCATGCTAACAGTTGATGTACACAGTATGTAATTAATCGAGATCGTCAAAAAAGAAAAAAAAGTAGCATTTTCCTTAAATCCCTCATAGCTTCAATCAATACCAGCAAACTTTGTTCTGATCTTAGCAGCGACATTGGTCCGCCCTACCTAAATCATTATCGATAGCAGCAAGGATAGCTCTTGGAGCAATTTCGTATATCTTGTGTTTGTTATTTCCATTTGAACTGTCTCTCTGCCAGCAGTTCGTCACACATGAAGCCATAATTGTATGACCAGAGTACCCCTCCCATAAGCTCCGCCGGTAGGCTTGGAAGCAGACACTACCAGGGGCTGTTCTTGCTCTGCTTTGACTTGGTACACAATCATGACATAAAAAAAACAATTCTTTGCGCAAGTTTCTAACTGCCGGAGGCTTTGACCCAAACCTGGACACCGCAGCCAATCTAACAGGAGGCAACTAGAGGGGTTTTTTTATTCTTAATTTTGTGTTAATCAGAAGAACCTATTCCCATTCACTGAAACTTTTGCCTACTGGCTACTTCACTGCATTTCTCTAGGCACAGAATCAATAGTGCATCCAGGCAGATTCCCTTGCAGCCCCTGCATTCAGTTCAACAGCCTCAACACCGCTTGTCTTGCCAACCGGACTACCTCGTGACGGCTCAATGCGGAGCACAAAGAAGAATCACCCAATGGATAACAAAGCGATTGGTCTGGATTGCAATTTCCGGAGGATAGGAATGTACCCCAAAGGACATGATCCAGCCATTCCAGGGTTTGCAGGTGACAGAGCCTTCTTAGCTGCAAGGCTGGAAAAAGCAATTCTCATATCATTGATTTCATTTGGACTCGAAATGTTGTAGATTATGGTCGAACTGGCAAATGGGTGGGCATCTTGATTGGCATCATCGCGGTCTATCGGCTGTTTGGGTATCTGGCGTTGGCTTTGCGGAGGACCTAACCCCCGGGCTCTCGACGAGACGCAGTCGGTTCTTCTTATCAGATTGTATATAATAAAAGTTTCCAGAATGACGAATCTATACGCAGGGTCATACCGCCCGGTGTCTCCGTGATTGTCACGAATGAAGAACGAATCAAACAGGGTAAAAAAGACAATACATTGCTAAATCAAATGGGTATACCTTTTCCTCTGTCAACTACTCATTTCTCCCAGCTGACAACAAAACCAAACGCACGAAAGAAACAAGTGGCCATGTCATCCAGAGGGAAGTTTATACAAACGCTTGCTTGAACCGACATGAGACAGAAGACAGTCAGACGGACCGACATCAACCAATCAATCAATCAACATGAACCGGGGCATGAACGTCAACACCAGCATCCACATCAAGATAGACATAAAAACATAACATCATCATTGCAGGTCATCAGAATCGTACAATCATGTCGCCATGATGGACGTGATCGGTTGGAACCGTGAACCCGCCCCTTCTCTTTATAGCACCCGAGCAATCCATCAAAGCCCAAAGACACGACAAGTGAAAACAAACAAAAAGAAGCCAAACATCCTCCCAGGTGGAATCAACGCAAAATTCTTTTGAAGCAGCAAACCGTCCGACTTTTGAGCACGCACAAAGCAAAGGCAACAATGGTATATCGCGGGCCTGGATGTCTTGGTCAAACAAGAATCTCTCTCCCGACAGGCGATGAACTTTTGGGTAAAAAGCAAAATGATTTCTACCTCTCCGACGAGTCAGCGGGGCGGTGGAAATATTAGGGTAGTAGGGAACAGCAGAATGAACGGCCGAGTGCACCGGCACTCCATGCACCGTGAACGTCGACAGGAAGTGACCGGGACTAATACGCCCGACCGCTGTAGGTGGACCGACTGGATCGTCGGCTGGCCTGGTCTGACCGGCGGTCCGTCCGAGCGCGTCGAGAACTCTCGAGCTCTCGACGGGCGACGCTGCCAGTGTAGTCCGACCCCCCGGTCAGGTACTTTTGCGGTCGCTTCCCTTCGATGTTCAGCTCGACGGCGCCCGTGTCGCCCGTTCGAACGCTGATCCTCTTCCCCCCCACCGACTCCTGCGTGAAGCTCATCGTGACGCCGTTCATCGTCATGACGATGTTGTTGTCATCCTCCGGCTTGTTGGTGCCCACGCCGCTGCCATTCTGCGTGCGCGCGTCGCTGCCCCGACTGCTGTTGGAGCGGCTCTTCTGGCTGCCGCTGTCACTCTCGGCGCGCTGGGAGGACGCCTTGGCCCGCAGCAGGTCGGCCGTCAGCGGCATCGGGCCAGACTTGCCGGATCGCGAGGCCTGGTATTCCTCGACCTCGCGCTGCTTCTCCTCGATGTCGTCCCCGCCCTCGTCGTTGTAGTACATCGTGGGTCGACGGCGACGCGAGTTCTCCACGGCAATCCGGGCCGGACGGGCGCTGTCATGGTAGGACGTGGACCGTCGACTGTCCCGGATGCTGCGACTGCGCTCGGGCACCACCGTCTCCCGCGACGAGCGCCGGTAGCCGATCTCGGGCAGGGCATCTCGCATCTCCGACAGATCCATGGACCGCGACGAGCGACGCTCCTGGGTGACGGCCGTCGTGGTGGCCGACTTGCGCGGCAGATCCGGTCGTTTCTGGATGATGTGCGGCGTGGCCTTGTGCTTGAGCGGCGGCGGCGGCATGCGGTAGTAGTCCTCGTCGCGCTCGTGCGAGGAATGGGAGGGCAGTCGCGGTCGGGACTCCCGACTCGGGACGTGCTCGACGGGTTCGTCCTCGTCGTAGGCCGAGGCATGGTCGTAGTCCACCACGGGCGGGCCATAGGTGGAGGACCGTCGGCCGCGACCGTGCTCCCGCGTGCGGGACAACGACCGTTCCTGGTGATGCTCGGGCGGGGCGTAGTCCTGCATGGGGAAGTAGGGCGGCTGCTGGGAGTAATACGAGGACGCGTACGGCGCCGCGTTGGCGTAGGCCGACGAGGACAGGGGCGGGCCGTGGTCCGGGCGCCCCAGGTGGCCGGAGTTGTACATCATGCCGGGCACCATGCCGCCGTGGAAACTCATGGGTCGACCGGTGGCATGGTAGGTGTCCGACCGCCCGCTGCGACCGTGCGACCGACTGCTGTGGGAGGAGACGTGGACATCGGAGCCGACCGAGGGCGGATATCGGGGCGTCTGGGGCGAGGGCGGCGGGAAGTCGTGGACGGAAGGGGTCGACGGTTGAGACATGTAGTAGGATGGGTAGTCCATGGCGGATCGCGGTTCGGCGGGGTTGGCGGCGTGGTACAAGCCCTGGTCGCACTCCCAGCAGGTCCCCGGATAGTGCCGTAGATGGGCACTCTCGCGCCGACTGCGAGACCGGGAGGGGGACCGTTGCATGGGAGGCGGCGGTGGGGGATGATGGCTGACGCTGGGCGGATAGGCACCGACCTGCATCTTCTCCTCCCGCGCCGGACGAGCGACTCGTTCCTTGGGGCGTTCTCTGCGATGGGAGCGGACACGATCGAGGTCGGATCTCTTGAGGGAGGTGTCGACCTTAAGAGGCACAGGGCTTTTCCGGCCCGACGGGGCAGATTGGGTGCTGTTGACGGTAGCGGCGGTACGGCTGGAATACCCGGAATCACTGGCGACGTCGACCAGGGGCTCCGACGGCGATCTCAGGTCGGATTTGGAGCGTTTGGCGGCGACGTTGGCGACTCGACGGGAGCCGGGGAGAACAGCATGGGCGTCTTCGTCGTACTCCTCACAAAAGGCGGCATGGGGGACTTTGCCGGACATGATATCTGAAGGGCGGCCAAGGCCCAGGTTGGGTCCCTAAGAGGGGAAGGGGGGGAGAAAAAAAAGGTGGATGACGTGAAACGTGGTGGTCCAACAGGCTTCGATGCTTGCCGGACTACAGCAGCCACTGCTGCTGCTCATCCGATGAGTCAAACAATCCGCAGGAATTTCTTTTTCTTTTTCTTTCTTTCTTTTTTTTTTTTTTTCTTTTCTCTTTTTTTCCCTTTCTTTTTGGAAAAATTCTTGTGTCGTTCTCCAGCCCCGGTCGGAACGGTTCGTTCGCCCTCTCCTCCCCCGTCAGTCTGGCCCACTCGACGGTCGACTCCCAGGAGGCAAAAACCGGACGGACTGCAGATCCAGCCGGCGATAGTTCGAGGACGGCGCGTCTAGATCGCTGTATGTCAGCGACGGACGAGGGATGCAAAGTGGCAGTCGTCGTCTACGGTCTGCAATGTCTCCATCGAAAAAAGTGTTGGCCACGGTGGAGAGTGGAGGAGGGCAAGGATGGACTGAAGGCTCGGGCGGGAGTGGTCAAGCCCGCATGCGTGGGTCGGCGGAGTCAGACCAAGAAAATCGAATAAAATCAAAGAATGGAAAATAAAAAATCCAAATCCAAATCAAAAGGGATGAGAGGTGGAAGAGACGACGGAGAGAGGAAGACCGGAGGAATGAGAGACAGGAGACGCGGCGTGGGAGCTGCAGGAAGTTGCCCGTCTGGCAGCCGATGACTGGAGGGTTTGCGAGGCGGGCAGCGACTAAGGGAATCCCCAATAGAACCGTCGACGGCCTGCAAGTCCGCAAATGCAGCGAGCGACCCAAGGGGTGTAACCGATGATGGTTGGTGAACGGCGCCTTCGGGCCTGACGAGGGCAACTGCGAAGGTGGGGGGGAAATTGTGGGGATGTTTTGGGAGAGAAGAAGATTCAACAAGAGCAACTAGATAGGTGGACGCCGGGACGAATGGCAGATAAATGTCCGATCGGAGATGAATCAGAGATGGATGGATGGATGGCAGGATGGAAGAGGAGGAGGAGATCAACGTCCGATTGCCAGTGCGAGGAGGGGAAAAAAGGACGGACGATGCCCTTTAACTCTTTTTCTCCCGGAGAAAATCCATTGCCATCGGCACCACTATTTCCAATCCAGCACGTTCACAGAAAAAATAAATAGATAATAATAATAATAACACGGGCAGCTACAGTCCACGGAATGAAAAACTGGAAATTCCAATCCCTCCGAACAATAGACGATCGATCTCCATGCGACGGTCCTTTAGCCGCGACAAATGGAAGAAGAAAGAAAAGTCGGACGAGGAGGGGCAACCGACGACTGGCCGTCGATGCCTGATCGCCCGCTAGTCTGTTAAGATTAATATTAGATACTCAATCCTAGGGAATAGACTCATGGACTTGCTTCCGTCAGTCTTGTTGATAGTTGATCCTGCAGTATACGCAGTACGGAGTATAACCTACTGACGCTCACTGAACCCCGGTTGGAACCGGGCGCACCCACGGAACGGCGACTCCACCCGGATCTATACAGGTTCGTGAGAGATTAAGATCAGTGCGATAACCCTAAGTCCCTCGTCGAACAGGTCTCACTCTCACCATGTAAACGACTCGGAGTCAAAAGAGTCATGCCGTCTGGGTGGCGGCCCAAAAGTGCGCCAGGGATGCTCTTGCGGCCCAATCACGGCCTCCACTCGCCTCTGCAGAGAAAATCTCGCAACTGGAGGGGCAGCGAGGGGACAGCAGAACGAAAAAGAAAAGGAACGAGCGAGATCGAGCCGAGCTGACCCCTCCTTTGCTTCCCTTTTGATGCCGTCACCGTTGGGATCTCCTAAATCCTTTCCCCTGCTCCATGCGGAATCCGTGAATGGTGCCTCCGTATATTAAGACCAATCGACCTCCGTAGTAGCGCCGACTCTTATCGCGAACCTCAACCCACATCCTTTTTCTTTAGTTTCATTTTTTTTCACACCCCCACTTACCGCTCTGGTCTAGCTTCCTGATGCTATCATGACTGACCGGACCCTCTGGGACGTCTGTGGAGCGCCGGTGAATGAACGGCGTAGAACATCCAATCGAAGCGCGCTAGAAAATGCATACCCGACCAGGTCTCCGTCCCTGTTCCCTTCGATGGCTGATGGCCCTCGCATTTCTATCCCGTGGGCAAAAGTAATTAACCTCTAGCTTGCACCATCGCCTGCCTCTGACCGGGATGCGCAAGTCGGCTATACCGGACTGCTGCTGAGAACGCGTCGTGATTCATCCATCCGAGCCGCGCTGCCAGGGAATGCCGGTCTCCACGACGAGGGACAGCATTCGTATTATGGAAGCTGGACGGTTCTCCATCGGCTCCGTGCCTCGGTGTCTCTGTCTCTGTGTCTCTCCTGGACGCCGTCGGGCACTGACAACCAAGCTCATGGAGCGCCATGGAAACCCGGGGAAACCTGCGGTCTATCGCCATTCTGGAAATGAGTCATATGATGGACAATGCTCTGCCAGTAACGCTCCCCTGTGATCAATTCCGCCAGGCCTGCACGAAGGAGGCGGGTGCCGCTAACGGTCTGACTAGCGACGCGACTGCCTGTAATCTCTTTCAAATCAGCCGACCTGCACGGCACTCTCAGCTGGGGCGGAGTATATCTATCTGGTCTCCATCAATCCGGCGCCATGGGTCGACCAGATCGATGTCGTCGGTACAATGTGTCCTCTCGTCGACTCCCAAGGCCAACCGTTAGGCCGAAACGTGCATCGATCCTTTAGACTTGCTTTTTAGGTTTATTCGCAAATGCAAACCCCCTATTTTTGGTGCCCCGTTGGTCTCGGTGGCTTTGTATCTATAGGCTGATGTCTCGGTTTCCGTGTTTGGGGGCCCTTTGGCCCTTGGAATTCGACCTTTGGATATAAGACCGTCGCCGTAAATCATGCAGTCCGCCATGCAGTCCCATTGCGTCCGAAGCGTCCCCACTTCGGTGGGAAAGAATCAAGCTAAGTCTCCTGCTCCGTGCAGATCAGAATCATCTCCATGCAGTCACGCCTCCAGCAGCCAGTCAAACCAGCTCCGATGACCTCATAAGCCCTAATGCTGCCTCTCGCTTCTGCAGTGAGTCGTCGGATAAATTGAGGTCACTGATATGTCAATCGCCGGCCCGCTTCCCTGTCCGGCCAAGAATATATCAAACAATGAAATTATCTTGATGTCAATATCAACCTGGCAATTGCTCTCCGTCTTTCTCCGCCTGGCTTATTCGTCCACGGTCTGACCATTTGGACTCGTCATACTTGACTATTTGGGTCTTTTGCATTCCTGTCGTCCTGCGCAGCCCGGTGTCGGCTGGTCGTGGACGCCTGAATTCCTACCAGAACCCCCGGTCCACGGAGCAAGACGGTGTTGTCCCGGGGGAATGGACAACGCAGTGCGCAGTGCTTGTGTTGGGCTTTTTTCTTTTTCCTTCTTGCGCACCATGGGTCGTATCCAGTAGCCAATTTATTCCGTCACATGCATCTAGCCACGACCGTTAGTTGGGAATAATAGTGCTATGCTCTTACCCTAGTCAGCCTGCGGGATTGACTCGACGCCTTAGGTGGCAAGAGGGGCTGGAACATGATACCATCCGCCGCATTCGTTTGACTACTGGTCGGTTCTTGTCGTGTCCGGATCCAAATAAACTTTTATCTCGATGTCAATGTTTCTAGGATTGACCAGCGTCGATCTGGGCTTCACGAACGGTGAGTCATCCCTGTGTCCTTGCTTCTACTAACTTAAGTAGTCTCAAATCTTGCCAAAGAAAGTTGTTCCATCCAGTCGAGCAAGACTTGGAAATGTAACCAGAATGGGCCAGGAAGAAGCCAACCTGGCGACAGGAAGTATATAGTTCGGAGGGTGAGCCACGGGTGTCAGAATCCTACAGCACACTAAGCATACACCACGACAGTAGAAAGAGCATTTCATAGGACGATTCAGTAGAATTCAAACTCTATCCGACAATCTCTTCCAAGAAAATTCAATCGCATGATACACAGGAGTAACTATCGACCGCACCAAGATCTGGCCGCCTGAGGCAGCAGCGATAAGATGGCGCTGACTCAGCGAGTTGCCGGGCAACGTCGGCCGCCCAAACAACGGCGGCGTCATCCCCAGCCTCTCCATTTCCTCCAACCACCACATTTTCGGGCGGCATTCGGTCCTGCTCGACTCAATCTTCACCTCCCTTGCGGTTTGCTTCTGTCCAGAATTTGGCCTTGTTCAGTATTGACTGACAACACAACTCTTAGCTCCCGATTCAATCCCTCCTTCCGTCCGCTTATCACCCATCTGTGGAGCCGGATCGAGGATATCAGAAGTACCGAGATTCACATTGCTGCCATTTTCTTGAGGGGGTAAGATATTCCATCCGCATTCTGTCACCGGGTGGAATGCTGGTCGTCGTATCCAATCACTGACCTCTGATCAGGCTTTCGTCTTGAGCTGCATGCTCTTGACAGCTCTAGGACGCCGATTCTCCAATCATGCCCGCCATCAAGCGAGTCGGGAACTTCCCCGACATTCCTGAGAGATCCATCCTCGACGAACATGACGTTATCAATGAGAGTCAGCCCGTCGCCGCTTCAGCTTCGGAACATCTCCACACATTCGCCGCCCGCGACGGCTCGGGGAAGGACTATGTGCCAGGCCAGGGCACCGTCGACCCCAATCACATCAATATGCAGGGACTGTTCGCTCTCTTTGCCATTTTGGGAGCTGCGTTCGTCGTTGCGGCAATCTGGTTCTTTTTCTGGGCCAAGAATGGCGGATTTCAATGGCAGAAGGGCGACTGGGAGGAATACAAATCCACCGTTCTACGACGCAAAGGACCCGACGGACAAACCCTCAGTAACGCAACCAAGAGTACGAAGCTAGGGGGCGGCAGTATCGTTGGCAAAGGCTACAGTGATGACGGATACACGGCTACCGAAAGCGGGATGGGATACACCGACACGGCGACTACGATCACCGAGAAGGACCAGCCCAAGAAGAAGCGAAGGTTCCGCGAGACCGCCAAACAGAAACTGCTGCGCCGGCACAAGGATGAGAACTGGGAGGGCGAGGCGGACGAGGACGTGCTGGCATACCGCAAGGAGAAGCCCGCGCGAGTGGGCGGCATCAACCGCGACGCCGACGGCACCTACCACGGTAGTGACTACGATCTGTCCAACCCTCCCAGCCACTACCAGCAGAGCGAGATGAGTCAAGTGCGCGATTACGCATACCAGCCGAGCCGCCAGAAATCCAGCCGTCGGGACTTTTCGTTCACTCCGGGCACCGAAGAATCGCTCTCCCAGCCGCCCACGGAAGACCGTCGACTCCGCGACCCGTCCACGCGCCGGCACAACCGTCGTCGGGACCGTCGGCACCAGCCTCCTCCGACCACGTCGTCGCGCCAGAGCAGTCCGCGCAAACGCGAGAGACGATCCATGCCGGGCCATTACACCGAACCGCTGGACTTCTCGTCGGCGCCTTCCCGCTCGGACTACCAATACTCCAACGTGGAGACGGAGGACTCGGGCACGAAGAGCTACCACCACCCAATTCCCGGACTGAGCAAGGGCTATCGTCGAGACGGCGGACGCGGTCGTCGTCGAGACAGTCTCAGTGACAGCGACGGCGACGAGACTCGCTACTCATAGACCGGCATTGGGAGTAGAGCGACACGCTTATGACGAACACCATCATACCAAAGACCAAGAATGTAAATAATACACGGACACTACGAACGGATCGGATGGGACAGGATTGAACATGAAATTGCCCAACGGAGTACGCTTATGGATACTGAATTACGACCCCGGGATGGATCATGGGACGCGATGAATGGCCTTTGGTTTTTTTTTTTTTTGTTTTCTTTACTTTACTACTTTCACGCAACTTGAAATGTCCTTAATGCCTACATGTATTCGAAACTCTTAGCTTAACGATATGGAATGGACTTTTGCGACTCCTGCTCTTCACTATGACCGTGCGATGCTTTACACCTACGTTGATGAGGGGGATTGTCTACTCCAAGAATTTGCTAGCAGCATTTGAGTACTTTGGAAACATGGATAGGTTAACCCTTTTTGTTGATAGCAAATAAACGAATATCAATATAAAAAAGAGAGACGAAGAAGGTAACAATGGGACGCCAAGCCAGTCTAGCTATGATACAGAAAAGAATACGAGCGCCCAATGCAGGAGTCGACACCAAGAAAAAAAAGTCACCCGAAGGAAGTCCGATGCGATTACGCAATGCAATGCTACGCTCATCTAAGGCAAAGCCAGGAAGAAGAATCCGCTATCCCATCAGCGACTGTGAAATGACATAGAATGCGAACGTCGAAGCCCGGGAACAATTGGTACTCTGCGAAGAGACGGTACAGAGTGGCTTTTGGAGAGTATCGGTTTGATCTTGCTCTCCGGGGCGAGGGCGCTTTTAGCGGTCGAGATGCGGTCCTCGTCCGGAGGGAGAGTGCTAGGAGGCCGTGAAGATAAACCCGCGTCGTCACTGAACCATTCTCTTAGAGCCCAGCGGCTGATGCTGGTGTCGTCGAAACCTCGGTCCCATAGGGGTTGAAGCTCGGGACGGGATTTCAGTCGATGTATTTCAACGGATGAGCTGCGGAGTTGGTGAAGCATCCACTTGTTGATAAACCTGGTAGGGCTCAGCTGAGCCGTCGCCTGGGGCTCGAAGAAGAAAGAAGAGTCGTCATCGACGGAGAGCTTGAGAGGATCATCGCTCGGGCTGGTGAGGTGGTCCGAGCTCAAAGGGTAAAGGAACTCTCGATCCCTCGTGTGTTCGTCGGTTAATAGACCATTTTCCTCGCAGATAGAGCGGAGTTGATTGACATCCAACTGGGCATGATTGAGATCGTACCACATCTTCCTCCTTTCTTCATCGTAAGTGCGCAGAAATTCCAAAGACTCGTCGTCCAGAGGCACACGAAGCGAGCTTCGCTGCTTTTGCTTGTCCATGATGGCCAGCCACTGGGAATCCAAATCGAGCAGGTGTTCCTGGAGTAAACGAACATCCCCGATGCGCGAGAGATACTCCACCACACCCTGCGGAAGCACCTGGGTTGTACTGGCCATGGATGTAGTGTCACCGTCATCATCGGCGAATCCATCATCCAAGGTATATCGACTAGGGCCCGGAGAGGCCCGGAATGGGCCCTTATTCGACAAACTAGCGAACTTTTCCATGGACTTCCCAAGCCGGTATTCTTGCTGCTCCAGTTGATCTTCAGCCTCGTGATAACTGTTTTCCAGATCCAAGTACGACTCGGTAGTCAGCTGCAAGGCTTCATAGTCCCGCATCAAGAGTTGGACATCGAAGAGACCCTGTTGCGCAAAGAGTGCGTTAAGCTTCCTCATCAAGGCCGTTCGCAGATCGGATTCCTCCTCGCGTTTGAACTTGAGGGCTTGTCGCAGCTCGCGCACCTGCGACCGCTTCGCCGAGACGGTCTGTTGTTCCTCAATCAGATGCTGATTGGCATGAACCAGTTTGGCAAAGAGCGCGGGGTCCACAGGCTTGCTCGCGTCGTCGGAGAAATCGGCCAAGATGCCATCATTCCGAGCCGGCGTAGAATCCTCTGGGATTGCAGGGTCAGCACTGACATCCTTGCTGTGACCAGGATGGCTCGCATCCACCGACGGCAATTGCTCCGGCAGGCTCACACTGGGATGCTCATGCGGACCGGGCGACGACCCTTTGTTGGAAGTGGGAGGACTGGATGCAACTCCGTACATCCCCATACCCAAGTCCGCGGAAATCTCGGGGGATGGCAGGTAGGGCGACGTTGCAGCGCTGCCATCGTCCAGCTTCTCCGTATCGGGCGGATCGATCATCTCATCGGGTGTCTTCGCCTGATCCACGACGGCGGCAGAAACGTAAGTATCAGAAGGGAGCAATTCCCCGGGGAATGGGTGATGTGGAATGGGGAAAGGGGTGAAGCATGGAGCACGAAGCATACTGTGGTGTCAACAAACATTAAAAATACAAACCGATGGATTTACCCTTTCCTGCGGAGGCGTCCTGGCCCAGTTTCTCGGGTCCAAGGCCTTGAAAGCCATTTCCCCGAATTTCAGCATTTTTGCACGCGAGGCCCATCGCGGGGGGGAAGCCACGGTCGACCTTCAGCAGGGCGGATGTCAAACGTTGCGGTCGCTGACGAGATCAGGGAAAGAAAGGAGCGAGAAGCACGAAAAAGAAAAGACCCGACCAGCGTTGGGGTTAGTATGCCACTAGCGACACGGGCATGCTCTTATTATTGTCGGTGTGGGTGTGGGAGCTGTGGTTTCTTTCATTTCTTTCATTCCGTGGAAATGCCCTGCCATCACGTCCGGACCGAGAGAGGAAACGATGCTTGGACACGTCGCATCGAGGCGCCTGATAGGTTCCGCTCTGTGCAACGTCGCCGGCAGAGCTGTGGACGCGGATTCGCAGACACTGAGATCCCTCCCCGTGTGACTGCGAACAACAGTCGTTTCAAGATCCGTTCCTCCTGATCCGGTCGGGGAAAGGCCTGCTTGGTCTAATCTAAACGCATGGCGCCGGTTCGCTGGCCCAACCGACTAGACTGGTTCGATAGCGTGATGGACGGTTGGTCTCACTGGCCAGTCCTCCCCCCTGCCGGTCGGCGAAGGGGGCAACGTGCGCGGAGGAGACGCATTATTGCCAAAGGATCAGCAATCAAGCCATCGTCGAGCCGACCCTCGTACCCGGATGGCGGTTGGGCCGAGCGTCAGCTGCGTGGGTCGTCTGCGAGTCAGCTTTCGACAACGCAAATGATGGAGACCGAGGGTCGTCGATGGCGACGATGGATGGGATAGGCGGATAACGACCAAGAGCCTCATCTGCGCTCTCCCCTCCCTCCCAAAGGACGATGGCGAACGCGCTCGTCCACGTTGGTCGGGCTTTTAAAGTCTCTCTCCTGACCATGCGAGCGTCCAAATCCAACACCTCTCGCCCGTTCCACACGCTGGATGAGGCGAGGCCATCGAGACTCAACAGTGGCTAAGGGAAGAATGCTGCCATCATGAGTGCGCATTACAACGCCAACAACTCGCGAGCCCACCGTCGCATGTCCGGTAAGAGAGCCACTCGATAATCGCGACATCCCCAACTGTTGCTGCAACGCACTCCGGTTCGGTGTACTCCCCGTGCTGATACACTGTACTACCCTAGGAGCCCAACATGGTGACCCTGGCAGAGCGGGCCACGACACCAGCTTTATGGCGCCGAGTGCAATAGACCCATCTCGGTAGGACCGAAAATCCCTCCTTGATAGCACGCCCTTTCGCTGACGTCCTCCCAGGGTGGTCCCTCGCTCGCCGTATGGGTACCCCGGGGACCCCGGTCCAACTGCATATGGCGACTCCAGGGCTCTCTATCAGCAGAACATCTCGCCTTACTCCACCCAGCCTGGAGTGTCGACGTCGGCTTCCTTATACCAGCCCACACCCCAATCCTCTGTGTATGTTCTGGGATGCGCAAGATGATGACCCAAGTTCAATCCAGATGTGCGTCGCACTGACCTCGGAATTCGAGTTGATAGGAACTATCCCCAAGGAAACTACACCCTACGGTCGAGTCAGCAAGCCAGTCCCGCTCAGATTGGGCATTCCGGTGAAATTCCAAATCCATACGTACACCAGCCTGCTTCAAGTATCACCCGAGGAACTAGTTACGAACATCGATCTTCTTTCTCGCAACCCTCCGGAATTGACGGCTTGACGGATGGCATCCGAAACCTAGCGACGAGTTCAACGGGGACCCAATGGTCGAGCTCGCCTGGCGCGGGCGATCCCGGTCATGCTCCAGGGATCTCTCATGTACGTTGTTCTGGCGGTGCCACGATCAAGGCGTCATCTAATTGCCCCGTCCAGTCGGTTCAGTCCCTGTCACGAGGGAGTGGCATGCCACATAATGTTATTTCGGGGACCAGCAGTACCCACAACACAACTTTAGACCCACGTACGTCGCGTTGGCTCCTATTTAAAACACGGTTATCTAACGATGTGCAGGCTATGTGGTGCAAAAGAGCCCCAGGAATTTCTTCAAGGTCGGAAGGGTAGGTCTCGCTCTGGCGATGTGTGCCCTGACTATATGGTCATATCCGACTCAGGGTTTATACAGGTCTTCGCCATTCTTTGGCACGAAAACGAAGGCTCCACCGGCCGCGGTACGCAGAGCTACATCAGCGAAGGCCCCGTGTACACGGGCCGGTTCAACGAGCTGGTCCATAGCGGGATCCGACGCATGGTAGTCGTGAAGGCGCTTGATCAGTGTGCTTGGTGCTTGTGAGTCATTTGGGTGTTTCTGCCGGGTACACCCGTCATACTGATCACCTTTCCAATAGCCCCGTGGGCACATACAGTCGCAAAGGGGTCGCGAAAGCCGGCGTGGATGCATCCAAACATGCCGTTATCTATATGCAAGGCACCGAGCCGCAGCTTGGCTCTGGCGAGCCTCGCATGACGAAGGGTCCGCTGGAAGTCGCCCCAGCCTCGCCCGACCAGAAATTGGATCACATGTCCCGATTGAATTTCGGGAAGATCTATACGGTCGAGCACAACGTGAAGGTCCTACCGGTTGGTAAGATCACCGAGCGATCGATGCCACGCTTCCAGAGCTATGCAAGAAATGAAATCAACATCATGCCTTAATGTGAAGTAGGTCTCGGTCTGCGACCGACTGCTCCGGAGTAGTTATTTGATTTCTCCTGCCTTTCCGTTTATCGTGCTCTTTGTTCTCTCCCAACCCTGCATTTTCGTCTCGGACTATCTGCCCCGAGGGCACCTACAGCCGTTGCTCTTGTTTACCCGCCATACGTTGTTCAAGGCAGAGATGCTAGCTGCCTTGAGATGTTCCTACATACGACCCACCGATACCTGATTGTAGCGTTTAATGACCTCTTCTGTTTGTGATTTGCTTTTTTAAATTCTGGTTGTGGTGCGCTGCGAACTGGCTGTCCTGATGAATCAATGACCATTGCTTTTTGTATATGGAGTATACTTCCTACGGCCTCAGGCATCCCTGTAGATAAGCCGATAAGCGCCGGTGGAGCCCCGAAATTCTGCCGCGGACAACCTCACCGCCCGACAGATTTTCAGACCCGGCGGAAAACTTTCCAGCGGCTTCAAACTCAGGATTCTTCGTGGTCACCACTCTTCCCCCCCAGTTCCCTCCCAGAATCCAACATGAAACGAAAGCTTGACGCCAACGATGTGCCCTCTCCGGAAGCGGTCGAGGGGAAGAAATCCAAAGATGCGCCCGACGTCGACTTCGAAAGTCTCAATCTGGACCCGCGACTGCGCCAAGCCTTGATAAAAGAGAAATTTACCAAGCCGACGCCGGTTCAGGCCAAGGCAATCCCTCTGGCTCTCGAAGGAAAGGATGTTCTCGGTATGCATTCGAGTCGTTGAACCTATCGAGAGCTCAACTCGCTAATGAGAACAGCTCGCGCAAAAACTGGCTCTGGCAAGACCGCCGCCTATGTGCTCCCAATCCTGCAGACCATTCTTCAGAAAAAGACGGTTCGTGCTGCTCTGCTTCTAGGTCCACCTTGGAATTTCGATCTGGTAGACTGACTGATCTTTTATTCGTAGGCCGACCCGTCCCTGAAAGCCACGACCGGCCTCATCCTCGTCCCTACTCGAGAGTTGGCCGATCAAGTCCAGAAAGTCATCTCCTCGTTCGCTGCCTTCTGCGGAAAGGATGTTCGCTCTGTCAATCTGACGCAGAAGGTGTCGGATGCGGTTCAACGTACGATGCTGGCCGACTACCCGGATCTGGTGGTCTCGACGCCGTCTCGTATCATCGCCAACCTCGGCAACTCCGCCCTCTCGCTGGAAAACCTGACACATCTTGTGATTGACGAGGCCGACTTGGTTCTTTCGTACGGATACGATGAAGACATCAATGGTCTGGCTAAAGCGATTCCTCGCGGCGTGCAGACGTTCCTGATGAGTGCCACACTGACCTCGGAGGTGGACACTCTGAAGGGCTTGTTCTGTCGCAGTCCCGTGGTGCTGAAGCTGGAGGACAAGGACGACCAAGGTGCTGGTGTGAGTCAGTTTGTTGTGAAGTGAGTAGCATTGCCCCCCCGTTCAAGTGCATTGGGATTCAGGGACTGATGGCGATTTCTCTTCTAGGTGCGCGGAAGACGAGAAGTTCCTCCTTACCTACGTCATCTTCAAGCTTCAATTGATCAAGGGCAAGGTGATCATATTCGTTGGAGACGTGGACCGTTGCTATCGTCTCAAGCTGTTTCTGGAGCAGTTCGGCCTGAAGAGTTGTGTTCTTAACTCGGAGCTGCCCATCAACTCCCGGATACATGTCGTTCAGGAATTCAACAAGGGTGTCTATGACATTATCATCGCTGCGGACGAACAGGAGGTCATGGGAGCCCGGAAATCTTCCAAGAAGTCCAAGGAAGATGATGAGGCGGTGGGTTCGAGTGACGAAGATGAGGACGAGACTGCCAAGTCCACCCGCACGGATAAGCGCAAGAAGATGACTGGCAAAGAGAAGGACTACGGTATCTCTCGAGGCATTGACTTCCAAAATGTCGCATGCGTGCTGAACTTCGATCTTCCCACGACTTCCAAATCATACACCCACCGCATTGGCCGTACCGGTAGGGCAGGCAAAGCCGGCATGGCCCTGTCGTTCGTGGTGCCCGCGGATCAGTACGGCAAGCACAAACCCACGAGCATCTCGTCTGCCAAGCATGACGAGACTGTCCTGGGCAAGATTGTCAAGCGGCAGGCCAAACTTGGACACGAGGTGAAACCGTACCACTTCGAAATGTCCCAGGTGGATGCGTTCCGATACCGTATGACCGACGCCCTGCGCGCCATCACCCGTCTCGCGGTGCAGGAAGCTCGTGCGCGGGAGATCCGTCAGGAGCTGATCAAAAGCGAGAAGCTGAAGCGCCACTTCGAAGAGAACCCCGAGGAGCTGCGCCAGCTGCGCCACGACGACGAAGTGCGCTCCGCCCGCGTGCAGCCGCACTTGAAGCACATCCCCGACTACCTGATGCCTTCCAAGGGTCGAAAGGGGATCTCGAGCGAGAACGTGGGGTACGTGTCGTTCAAGAAAGCCAGCGACAATCGGATCCGGAACGCGAGGGAGAAGAATCGGGGCAGGGGCAAAGGCAACAAAGGCCGGAATTACGCCGGCGTGAAGAAGAGGGTGGACCCGTTGAAGACATTCAACCGGGGGAAAAAGTGATTTGATCAAGTGCATGATGGCGTTGTTGTATTATGTATCCAGTTACCCTTCCATTTCCAATCAATATTGTAGATATTCCAGAGGCCTTTCTGTCTCTACCGTTCTCGTCCCCCGTTTGACCTGTGGTTCTTGAAAATAGACACTGAACTGTGGCGAGATAACTGCCTGCTTAACGCTATCAATACTAATCGCGAGGTTCAAATTATACGCCGCAAAGCAGCCAGCAATAAAGAAAGAAATGTAAACAAATGCCATGGAATAAATGCGAGTCTCCGAATGTGGGAGCAGAGGTCAGGCTGGTACCCCAGGCGTTAGACGTCATATCATCATGCCCCATTAGTTAACAAACAACATTGAAGTGGTCACGGTCCTTGGCCACCGCATCCTACGAGTAATTGGCGCTGAAACAATAGTCCGAGGCAATGACCGCAATGACCGTCGCCTGTTGGGAGATAAGGTCAGCCAATTCAGACACTTCCTAGGGACCGGTGAGCTACGCACCAGCGACATGTCCACCTCCGGCATGATGTCAATATCCATGATAGGTCTCCAGCCTCTCCTCGACTCCGGCAATAACGCCAGCGTTCGATTGTGTGGAATGCTTTCCCTGATCTCCGCGATCTTGCGATCCCCATCCACGACGTCAAAGGTCTTGATTACGTTGCCGTGCGTCTCGATCTCCAATTTGACCATCTTATCCTCCGCGCCCTTACACTCAAACGCCGCGAAGTTCTCAAACGCGAGATCGAAGCTGCCGAGCTGCGCGGCCGCAAACGATCTCCGGGGCACGGCGCTGGCAATGGTCGCTTTCTTGCTCCCAGGTAGACTGACGTTCCACGCCGGCCGAAACGAGATCTTCCGGTGGAGCTCGAAGAGTGGCAGTCCCGAGGCGTCGCGGAATTCTCGGCAGGGACGGTCGCTGAACTTCCGGCCGGTCACGGTGAACTGCGGGATGCCATCGAGGTCGGCGATACTGTAGGAGATCTCGGAGGACGAGTCGCCCACGGGCCTCAGGACCAGGGTGGTCCTGCGGTCAGTCACGTATTCCCTCCGGATGGCGACGGGGCGGTCGGGTGCTTTCAAGGCACGACGAATGCGCGAGTTGCGACGCAGCTTGGTAGTCGTGGTGGTCCCAGACATGATCTCTTCGTGCTGTCCTGTCTTCCTCTCGACGGGCACGTTTTCCTTCCCACCGTTCCTGCGGAGAATGTGGTGTGATGCGGTGTGGCGTGGGAGGGATACGATAAGCGCCGTTGGATCGTGCGAGAAACTGCGGGGGGAGGTGGCGTGCTTATAAACACCGGAGAGGGGGAGGAGGAGGTTCTAGAGACCAGGCTAATCTAATCCGCCATTAGTTTGCCTGAAGAGGATAGGATGTCAATAAATGCCTCCAGATGGAACTAGAGCGAGAGACATGTCGGTGGACGGGCGTACCTGTTTTCTTCGGGCAGATTGATTGGTGAACCGCCCGGGGACCCACGATGATTTCATCGATAACTGCCCGGGGCCTTGGGGGGTTCCGCGGTCGGCCTGTAAGCATCATAGCAGGGCTTAGAATGTCGGATCCACATGGTGAATCCAACCGAGTTGGTGCTGCGGTTGACTGTCGCGGGAGAAAAAGGCTCAGCTTCCAAGGCGGCGAGCGTTGGCTTATCCGGCTGGCCTGAGCGCAGTCCTCAGGATTCTTGTTTTTTACTTTTTATTTTTTTTTTATTTTTTTATTTTTTTCTTTTCTTGATCTGGTTCTCTTTTGTACTCCAAGGGTGGGTGCAATTGCCAATTCTCTGGATCGGACGTTCATCGAGGGAGTCTGTCGGCATTCCAGGGAACATATTTTACGGAGTGGATTGGCTACTCCGTAAGTATCTCCCGGCAACGCGATAAACAAGGTCTTCGGACGGCATCTCAATGACGTCTGCGAAGATCGATTATTGACTTGGTGTGTCCAGTTTCCAATCTGGTCTGCTGTCTTCTGTTCTCCGTGTAGTCGAGTAGCCATACCCATCTACCTCATACTATCTCATACTACAGTGCTATATATAGTCCGTGGACGCAGGACCTGAAGGCGCTAGTCCCGATCAATCCACAACCCCTGGCGCCAGTCTCTTTCGGGCGCCGCACCCGTTGGCCCTTCGAGGACTGAGATCGTGGAATACGAGATGGTCGGTAGAGATCCCAGGCAACACAATCCAGTCCCCGGCCGGGTGATCCAGTGATCCAGTGATCCAGCCTTTTCGACCCCGAGTAAGGTAGTGTGTTGATCCTTCCCCGGACGCCACCGCCAAGCTACAGGGTTGCAATCCCACGGTGAAGTGTAAACGCCGTGGTCGACGGGCAACGCATCACCTCCCAAAGGCAGCCTCCCAGGGATACTCAGCCTGATACTAGTCGGCAGTCCCCACGGTCCCAACGCCCAATCCAAGTCTCGCAGCAAACCTGCTCAAGGACGAGGCGACGATCGGAGTGGGGGACGACGCCAAGCCTCTCCTTATTAAGCACAAAGGGCCAACCTTTTCACCGGCGGTGCGCTGGATCGTGTCTGGACGCGCGGCGAGAACCTCCAGAGCATGCAATCATGATAGTATGGCGCCAATGTATGCCCCTTCGGCGCTGGCGGGCGCTGCTCTTGTCTCCTCTTCTTCTACTCGTGTTGTATTCTCTCCTCCCCTATGACCACCCCGTGCGGCTCTCCGTCCGCTTCAACCTGAACGCCGCCGCCGCCGCCGTTCCCACGCCCTTCCCCGACCGCTGGTGGCTCGCCGACCATCACGCCGCCTTCCCCGTCACGCTGCGCGACGAGGTCGCCGTCGTGGTCAAGTCCGGCTACGGCACTCAAGGTCGCATTGCGCCGTGGCTGCAAGCGCACGAGGCGGCGGATCTCGACAACCTGCTGCTCGTCGGAGATTTCTCCACGCCACCCGGAGACCCCTACAGCTATCATGGCCAACCCGTCCAGGTGCACGACATCGTGGCGCGAATGCTGCACAACTCATCTCTGCCCGCCAATTTCGCGCACCCGCGACTGTCCAAGTATGCCAATCTGACTGGCGCCATCGCCAGCGGAGACGCCGACACAGCCCGCGACCTCTCGAGGTCTTTCGGATGGGAGCTTGATGCTCTGAAGGTACGACTGTCTTTTGGACTTGGCGGCTCACGATTGTCTCAAGAAGGAAACTGACCGTCGATAGTTTATTGCCGGCCTGGAGCTGTGCTATCAGCAGATGCCCGATAAGAAGTGGTACATCATGGCGGACGACGATACTTATCTTGTGCAGCCTTCCGTGCGGCGGTTGCTCGGACACCTGGACCCGACCGTGCCTTACTACATCGGAAATGCGGTAGGCGACTACAAAGGCCGGTTTGCCCACGGGGGATCCTCCTTGATCCTCTCCCATGCGACCATGAGGACCCTTTTCGCAGATCCCGCCGCCGTGTGGGCCGCGCATATGGAGGCCCTCGAGGAAAAATGGGGCGACAAGCTCGTCGCGACCGTCCTGATCAAGATCGGAATCTACCTCGACGAGCGGTACACCATTTTCTTCAACGGAGGCCAGCCGCCGGCCACCAAAATCTCCGCGGAGCGATTCTGTGCCCCGATCGCCTCTTTCCACGGGCTAGCGTCTTCGTCCGAGATGCTCCGCGTCGGACGAACATTCCAACATCTCGCCGATCCCGTCCTGTGGATTGACTTATGGGATCTGTATCACGCGCCGCCCCTCGATTCTCCCGTGCTTGACTCCGGACACGATAACTGGGACTACGTGGGACGCTTGGACGAGCATACGATGAGCATCAGCGACGTGAGCTCGGTCGGCACCTGTCGTCACATCTGCCAAGGTCGCTCGAGCTTCTGTCTGGCGTGGACGTGGGATTCACGGGAACAGGTCTGCCATTTGAGTCCGTGGATGGTCGTGGGCGAGTCGGCCGCGGGCAAGACGTCGGGGATCAATGTGGCTCGCGCCAAGGGTCTCGCGGGCCAGTGTCGATGATCGGGATCAGGGAATTCGGCGTTATCAAGGCGGTTTTAGAATATTTGACGATATATGTAGATAGAGAGACATGATACCCTTATCGCAGCTACCAGCACTCCGATGGAGAGATGACTTCCCCCGCAATCGCCGTAGGGCAAATGTCCAAAATCCGTAAGAAATCAAGTCGCACTTCAGCCGGGGGGGGGGGGGGGGGGGAACTCTGCTATAAAAGCTGACCGACTAGGACCGGGGATTGATTAATTAATTAACCAGTTACTCCGTTCTCCGGAGTAATTCTGGCACATGCACCCTCGGGCTGCATAACCCGGCCTTGTGTGCACATCGCGTTGTGCCAAGGCCACCAGGGCTGGCCTCAGGAATCCACCCTCTCAGCCTCGCCAGGCACGGGAGCTCCACGTGACGCGGGCGCGGTCTTGCGCGTCGCCGGACCGATGAATGCTTTTGTTTCAGGTCAACATTCCTTTGGCCGCCTCATTGTGCCGGCCAAATTCCCCGGCACCAACAGCGTCCTCATCTTTCGCAGCATCGATTCGGCCATCTATCCGCTGCAATGTTCGTCCGAGCTCCAACCTCGTCGCCCTACGAATCGGTCAAGACTCCTTGTTCTGCCAAGGAGTCCTTCATCTCGAGTTCTCGACCGATGACTGGCGACACAATCCACTTTCGCGGCCCACTTTAGCTTATTTGGCCCCTCAAGTGGCCCCAGTACCCTGGCCCTGCCTCCCAACAAGGCCCTGATCGTCGACTCAGGGCTCATCTATCCGTCTTGGTACGTAAGCCCTTCCTGCGCTTCTGAGTTTTCTCTTTTTTTTTTCCCTCCCCCTCTCGCTCTGCACGGTTGTTGCCCTCGTCGCTTACATCCGCTCGTCAAACTATGGTAGTATCGAGGGCTTTGGGGCAACCGAATATCCAAGCGGAGAACGGAGAATTTCTCATGCGACGATGCGCGTCGTCGCTCGGTTACGCCTGACGACGCAGCGTTGGGATTCAACGCGACGTTAGCCCGCGGGCAATCCACCCTTTCTCATATACGTACCCCGTAGTAAGTCAAGACCTGAATGCCACGATGATGTCGTGTGGGGAGCATCGGTCCCGAAATAGGCAGTGTTTGACAGACCCTCCCACGCAGTAGGACGATCACTGTCAGAATCGGCAATCTCTTTCCCTCCTAGCCTGGCTTTTTGACTCTTGGGAACCGCGCTTTGCAGGCGTCCTTAAGTTGGCCAAGGAAAACCCATCTCCCTGCCAGTTGTAAATGCGTCACCAACACTTGTAACCGCCCTTTCTGCCCCATGTGGACGCTGCCATGCACCCCATTCCCCTGATCTAGTTCTCATACGGCCTGGATCAAGGAGCGCGTTCGCAGTCCCTTCGTGGATTCATATTTCCATTCGACTCGAGCCGACCCTCTCTCATCTTTCCCCTCTACCCTCTCTCTCGTCTCTCGTTGGCCATGTTGTGGTCTAAAGGCCGTCTACCCAGCCCGGGAACGGTCCTTGTCCCTTCACATTCATATGCTCGTCGCATGCTCCTGACTTTTGCTCTGGTATATTGTTTCCTCATTTTGTTCACTCGATGGCACACCTTTCGGGATCCGACGTCGGCTTTCTTCGATTCTTCCACCGGGTACTTGCCCGCCTACTCCACGGTGCGATTTCAGCAGGCTGATCGCTACATCAACGACGCCAACAACGGCGCCGCTTACACCCAATGGAAAGCCTCGGAAAGCCCTCGCATGTGCGTGGGCGTCGCCTCCGTTGCCCGAAAAGGCGCTCGGTATTTCCGGAGCGCTGTGGGCTCGATATTGGAAGGCTTGAGCGAGGCTGAGCGCGCAAACATGTATTTGATTCTATTCATCGCCCACACAAATGCAACGGAACACCCTGCCTATTCTGAGCCGTGGCTCCACAACGTGGCCGACCGGGTCCTGCTGTACAACGAAACAGAGGTCGATGTTAACCACATACACGACCTTGAGACCGATTCCGCCAAGTTCTTCGCCCGGGAAAAGGCCTTGTTCGACTACACGTACTTGCTCAAGGCATGTCAGGACGTCAATGCTTCCTTTGTCTCTATGGTGGAAGATGATGTCCTAGCTTTGGATGGGTGGTTCCATCGGACGCTCTACGCCGTCGACGAGGCAGATCAGATGACAGTGGACAAGGGCGCATCCAGCTGTGAGTGGCGCGATGGTCTACTCAACCGAATATGAAGTATAGGGACGCTAACACGACCAGGGCTCTACCTGCGACTCTTCTACACCGAACAACTCCTCGGTTGGAATTCCGAGGAGTGGCCGGCCTACCTCTTTGGCTCCGTTATCACAGTCGGCTTCATCGCCTGCGCCCTACTTGGAATCCGTCGCTACCAACCCAAAATCCGGCCAATGCTTCCCGACGACACGATCTTGCTTCTCTGCTTCATATGCACTCCGCTTCTTATCGGACTCTATTTCGCCGCCGGACGAGTCACCATGCGTCCTATCCCGCCCGGAGTGCACGAGATGTCTCGATTTGGATGCTGCTCACAAGGCTTCGTGTTCCCGCAATCGCGAGTCCCTGATCTCATCCATCTGTACGAGGAAAGAAAAGCCGGTTACGTCGATATGCTCACCGAGGACTTTGCCAACGCGAACGATGAGATTCGATACGCAATCACCCCAAGCGTCCTGCAGCATGTAGGGCGGAAAAGCTCCAAGGAGGCGGACTGGAACAATACCAAACCCAAGCAGGGGATCACCGATCTATGGAACTTTGCCTACGAAATGAATGATCCGGCGTATTTACGCCAGGAGCATGATGCATTCCGGGAGCGCCTATAGAATCTACTCACATATACCCACAGCTTTTCCCTTCTTATAGTTCGTTCTCCTTGCTTGCTTGCCGAAAGCATAAGCAATACTGATTTAATATGAATTATATAGTTTAATGAATGAAAACGATGCGAGATGTGCCTAACTACTAGGGTAGGCGGGCCGTAAACGGCATAGGGTTGAAAGGGCAGTGCTGCTCGTCTCAAGCCGACAATGATGGATTCACTGTACAGAATGACGAGCCATTGATCCCCTGATATGCTTTTGGAGCATATGCCACAGGTGATCCTGCTTTCGTCGAACAAGAACAAAAAGAAGATGAAAAGGTCAAAACAAGACGGGCTCGAAAGATCTAGACTCCCAGAGACCATTGAAACTGCTTGGGGCAATGCTCTAAGCTGGAAGTGCAGCTCGACATCGCGCATGCAAGGGGGCTGCGCGATCCAGGAACCAGCCCTGTCCACAGGGGAAGTGAGGACTCTTGCCAAGAATTGCCTGTTTTTCCCTTGCTCCTGCTATGGTCGATCAGGTCTGGTTGTAAGCTTGCATCAACCGGCAGAGCCCTACTTTCTTCAAAAAAAACAACGACGTCTGAGCATGGAACCATGGTTCTGACAAAAGCAAAGCGCTATAATTCGACAGCCAAGCGGAGATGGTCGCCAGTCATGATGAGTCAACATGAATCACGGCCCCACGCCAAGTGACAACATCGACGGGACTCCAGGTGAACCCGGCGATTTAAATAAGCTACTGGGGTCGAATCCTTTCAGATATCACACCATCTCACTCCTCAAAGACACAACATCCAGCCCATAGAACTGAAGCTATTCGTCCCATTCGTCCTTCACTATGCCGACAACCTCGACACCACCCAGCTCCATCGTCTTCTATGACATAACCATGCGCCCCCCCGTGGAGAAGACCTGCTGTTCACCGAACCCCTGGAAAGCCCGAATGGCACTCAACTTCAAGGGTCAGCCATATTCGACCTCCTGGGTGGCCCTACCCGACATTCCCAAAGTCCGCAGCAGTCTCAAAGTACCGCCCTGTCGCAAATTCGCCGACGGCACCGACTTCTTCACCCTGCCGATCGTCGAAGATTCCGCCACGGATTCATCAATCGGCGACTCTTTCGATATCGCGGTCTACCTGCAGAAAACGTATCCGACCTCGGGCGCGGGGGACCTTTTCCCCCCTCAGACGCTGGACTTCGTCTTTAATCATGATTACATTCCACTGGTACCGCTCACGGAGTGTGGCGAGAAGAACTTCCCCGAGTATGCCAAGTTCAATATGAACATCGACGCAGCCTTTACCGCACATGTGCAGCTGGCGGTTCAGGGGTTCCCCTTCCATCCCGCCACTGCCGACATCACCAAGGCCGAGTTCGTTCGTCGCGCGGGTGTTACGTGCTGGGAAGACTTTGCGTTGGTCGGCGCGGACCGAGAGAAGGTAAAGGACTCGTTCCGGAATATGCTGGGTGGTCTGGCGAAGCTATTCCAGAGAGACACTAGCGGCCCTTTTCTCCTCGGAACACGAGCGAGTTATGCGGATATGATTGTCGGGGGATGGCTGCGAATGATGCGCGTAACTCTTCCGCAGACTGAATGGGATGAGCTGGCAAGTTGGCATGGGGGTCTTTTTGGTCAGTTGCATGATGCGTTGGAGATATACGCGGAGGTGAAATAGCATGCTAGACAGCACTGTATTAGGCGCATATGAAACGATACTATGAATGACAACCCTGCTTATGCTTTGCACACCCCTGGCTCTAACATGGGAAGGTGTCATGACCAGAACCTGTTAAAACTCTACATAGCAAACCTACTCGGGATCATTTGTACTCTGGCCATTGGGCTGCTAGAGCCCTTGCACCCTTTCTGCGCATCTCGTGTCATCCCCGTCTTAGCATCTACTAAGGATCCTGCGTTCTGGATTTATCATCTAGGCATGATAGGTTTGTTCTAGGCCTCGCCGTGGCTGGGTTTTGCCCTTGACATTAAAGACCGTATCGAGACCGGCCGTCTTTTTGACTAGGACAATGAATGCATCTGGTCTTGCTCATGAGAATAGGTCACTTTAGGCAGAGTTTCAGCAGACATAACGTAAAAAGCTATTGATTGTGTCACAATTCATGTTATGAGCGATAGTCCGAGTATCAGGCTATGTAGCCTATGGAGATGCTGTGTATAAATCGCAGTGGCCCGACCAAGCTTGATTAAGTAAAAATAACAAAAGAAAGTAACCACCTAGCTCGGCAGCAAAGAATTTCCATCAAGATAGTGCTTCTGCCGGCCTGAGCCCCTGGATAGCCATGGAGCGAGTCGCCATGTACCGGAGTTTGTCCAGATTCCAATTCCAAACATCATTTGGGTTTCGTCCGTCAGGCACTACTCCCCCAGGGTAAAAGTCTTTCCGATACCAAGTCACGGTTTGGGCGGAGGTTTGTGATGGAGGAACCGGAAAGATTTGCTAGAATAGAAGGCCCGTTAGAGGTGAAAGAATTATATTAATCAGCCTAGAACTTACAACTCGAGGAGAGACGGTACCATCCCTGCAATGTATTTCTAGGGATCCGGCGACCTCCTTATCGCGTTCATCATGCCACATCACCAAGAGCACAGCATTGACGTGTGGGGCCCCACACTGCAGCCAGATATCTTTATCCTCCAGGAGTTTAGGCCACGAATCGCCATGTCCAGTTTCGATAGCAACACAGGGAAGGAGGTTAGCACTGGTATGAATAAATCCACCACCATCCTTGTAGATATTTTCCCAGGGGTGTGGGAATCTCTCAAATCCCATATGCCTCTTATTAGTGACACAATTCAGGCAGAAAACTCTTCTACTAACCGCCATTGAAAAAGATATCGAAATCCTCTAACTCGGCCCGGGAGAAAACGCCCGACCTGACTGCTCGAAGCTCCTCATATAGCACCCAGCAGGGCACACTCGCTCGCGGGTTTGAGGACATTCTGATAGATAGCCGACCGACAGTAGGATTGAATGTAACATTCGGATTGCAGTTTTCAACATCGCCGTCATCGCAGAGGCTTCTCGCCACCCGGTATCCTATTTCGGGAGGGATCCCTACTGTCTCGAAGTAGCTAGGGCTGTCGGCGGTAGTAATCCACTGGGTCAAATAGGCACGCAACTGAGTCTCGTTTATTGACAACGAAGACATGATGTGTGATGTTGACGTCCAAGCCTACGAACGAAGTCGAGGAATAGAAGGAAGAAGAAGGAAGACGAGCGGTGAGTCCAAAGGTTGAGATTGTGGGAATAATAGGCAGGGTGAATGAGGCACAGAAATGTATCCAAATATCAAGCGAGGAACCTCCGTCTATGTGGGGTTGAATTCGCTCAGATGAACAGGTCTTTATTCTATGGTTCGTGACAGAGTTGATATGTCATACTGAAAGGCACGGATGAAGAATCCGCCGGAGTACTTGAATTGACGTAGGCGGAACTACATCAGGCAAGCGAGTGTCATAGTGGACAACAGTGGACCGGTTCTCGATGATGAGTGTGCCCTACCTAGGTTGTATATAAGGAGGAATAGCTGGTCTTTGCTAGAGGGGCTCAGGTTGGTGTATGGTTTTGTACACATTAACCAGTTAACCCGGGATAAGAAGGCTTTTAAGCTAATCGTTTTATTTCAAAGAGGAGTCGATTTTATATAGTCTATCTTGTCTTTTGGTACCCTTCAATAAACCCCAGTTTGCTGGACAAGGATTACTGCCTGAGGCATGAAAGACTGTAACTGCCTGTTTGGGAAGGGTGCCAATTCAATGGCCAATAAGAGCGTGGCAGACGACCCTAGTGGGTCCTCGGCATTCCCCCATCAGGCATCCGCGGACGGGTGCCTTAGGGTCCGAACTTCCGGCTACAGGAGGTGATACTGTCCCCTGGATTCTACATTTGATTAGAAAGTCCAGGAAAAAAAAAGATCACACTGCATTTTCCCCTGTGGTTCATCCCGGAGGAGCAAGTTAGTTTGCAGAGAAAAATCAGGGCATATGGTCCGTCAGAAGGGCGAGTGGCGACCGAATCCGTCAAGACAAGGGCTTGGGCTCGGCAATTCACCCCAGCTGCTGACTGCATGAGGTCTTCTAGGATAGGCCAGCTTTGGATGCCGGTTATGCCCGCTATGCCCGCTATGTCGGACGGAGCGAGTCTGGAAGGGCGCCGGATTATGCCACGTGACTGGATAGCCCTCATTCTGCGGCGATTCTGCGCCTCTCAAGTCGAGCGTTGGCCAATGCTTTCAGGCTGTGAGATATACTACCTTGTCGCTTTAATAAAGCCGTGGGGGCGCTTGGGGGCCGCGGAGTGGAGCTGGCAGCTCGAGGACTTTGGACATAAAAGGCGAGCCTCGGTGCAACGATAGTATAGACAGCACGTCACACCATATTCCAACAATAATCCAGACTAGCCATGCCGACTCTGACCGAACTCGCCGAAGAGGCCTTGGCAAATGCTCGACGCCTCGACGCCTATACCGCGGCGCAGGGCCTCCCCCTCGTCTCGCTCGACGACGACACGCTAACGCGCGCGGAGCTGCCGGCCGAATTGCAGACGACGCGGTCGGCGCTGGTCGACTCGGCGCAGATGATGAAGCGATTGGCACAGGGTCCGTTGCTGAATATGACGGAGATGTTGTTTAGCGTGCGTGCCCCACCAGTCTTGATCTACACCGACAAGGAAATTAACCACAACGCAGTTCACCGATATCATCTCGATACAAGCCATCTACAGGTACGATCTACCCAGCCAGGTCCCCCTGACGGGGACGGCATCCTACGAGGACATCGCACGGGCAGTGTCCCTGCCGGAAGGCATCTGTCGGCGATTCATGGTGCATGCCATGGAGAACGGCATCTTCGAGGAAGTCGAAGGGCGCGTAAAGCACTCTGCCTTCTCAAGGATGCTGGCCGAGGACCGCGAGGCCATGCAGGCGATCGGTATGATGGTCGTAGACCTCATCCCCGCTGGGCACCGCACCCTGGACGCGCTGGCTCGCTGGCCGGCCTCTTGCGAGCAAACGGAGACGGGATTCAACCTGGCTCACGACACGAACCTGCCGCTGTACGCCTTCCTGTCGCAGGATCCCGGGCGGATCAGCCGGTTCGGGACCGGCATGAAGTTCTTCTCGCGTGGCGGTGGATTCGATCTGAAGTTCTTGGTCATGGGCTTTCCGTGGGCGGAGATTGATCGCGAGGATGCCCTCGTGGTGGATTGCGGTGGCGGCGTAGGCACCGTGTCGCGCCGACTGGCCGAATCGACCGAGAAAATGCACTTCGTGGTGCAGGATATGGCCGGACCGGTGGCTCTGGGCCAGCAGACGTTGCCCGCCGAACTGCAGGACCGGGTGCGGTACGAGGTCGGCGATTTCTTCGCGGAGCAGAAGCTGGTTGGGGCAGATGTCTATTTCTTCCGCTGGATCTTCCACAACTGGAGTGACGCGTATTGCGTGCGCATTCTGCGCAACCTAGTTCCGGCGATGCGCGCCCATTCGAAAGTGGTGATCTACGAGTATATCCTGGCGGAGGAGCCGGAGCTGAAGTGGTCGAGGAAACAGGGCCGGTGAGTTTGCCTTTCCCGTGGAGTGGGCCATGTCCATCACTAATGTCGCCAGGAATTTGGATATGGTCATGATGGCCGGTTGGAATGCCGAGGAGCGATCTATGTCGCAGCTGAGCAGGGTGTTTGCGCAGGCAGACGAGCGATTTGTGTTGGAGGGATCGTGGCAGCCGGAAGGCAGCACCATGACGGCGATTTCTTTTGGATGGAAGGAATAGGATTGGTCACGACCTTTGAGAAATACGTACGGCTGAAATGCATTGGATCTGCAATACTTGAATTCCGGGATGATCGACCAACGGCCTGCAACTGAAGGGATCCCAACCCACTGTGGGTCGCAGGATCAGCTAGAATACGTACATCCATGGATGCTCTAGGCCGAACAACGGAATTTACCGAGATTTAGTGTGTCTGGCATCAAACTTGCGTTATCATTTTGCTTTCGTCTGCTCGTCTATGGAAACATCAAACTCTCTAGGCGGAGATCAAGTCCGCCGCCTTCTCCGCGATGGCATAAATCACGGCCTGGTAGTGACCGGTGATCGGGACGGGCAGCACGCTGGCATCAACCACGCGCAGGCCCTGCACGCCCTTCACGCGGAGCTGCGTGTCCACCACCTTGCCCATGGACGCCGATCCGGCGGGGTGGTAGAAGGTCTGGCCGCCTTGCTTAACCACCGCGTCAATGGCCTCGTCCGACGAGTCCGGTCCCAGGGGGGCGAAGCCCGGTCGAGTGAGTTCACCCTCGACAATGCTCTGGCCCTCGGGCGTCGCCGTCAAGACGCGGGCGACTTGACGGATGGCTGCACGCAGAGCCGCCCGATCAACCTCGGTGGCGTAGTAGTTGGGGTCGATGACCGGCGCCGTCTGCGCGTCCGCCGACGCCAGGGTGACGCTGCCGCGCGACGTGGGCACCATGCCGAGCACCGCCGACGCAATATGCGTGCCGTCCATGGGCACGTCGACTCCGGAGATGGCGGCCCCGGCGGGCGCGTAGACGACCAGAGTCTCGGCGTGCAAGAAGTCAGACGCCAGGTAAGGGTGGCCTTCGACCGTCTCGCCGTCGACCTTCAGCGCCCGCTCGATGTCGGCCCTGGGCGCCTGCACCGTGGCGTTCCAGTCGCAGGGCAGACCCAGGCCATACGCGGGACTGTTCCACTTGGACGTGCCCATCGACAAGCCCTCCTCCGGGTTGCGCAGCTTCCACCACTGGTTGAAGGAGAAATGGTCGTGGAAGTTGCGTCCGACGTCCGGGAGGTCGGCCACCACGGACAGCCCGTGCTTCTCAATCTCTTCGCGAGGTCCAATGCCCGACAGCAACAGCACCTGGGGCGTGCGATACGCACCGGCGGACACGACCACCTCGGAGCGCGCCGTGAACGAACGTCCGTCGACCGTCTCGACGCCAACCGCCGTGAGCTGGCCGTCGCGCGTCTCTGTCAACACCTTCTGGACCAGCGTCTCCGTCACGATGGTCACGTTCTTTTGCTGGCGCAGACCGTAGGCCTCGCTCGACAGCTGCCGCTTGCCGTCGCGCCAGTTCTCCGTCAACTCGTGAATGCCGAACGGCTTTCCTGCGCTCGCGTCGCCGACGACCGGCACGCCCACGCGCTCCCAGGCGGCCCGCAGAGGCTCCTTCAACGGGTACTTGCGCTCGTCGCTGCTCGCCGACACGGTGACGTTCTGAATGGGACCGTCCTTGCCGTGGATGTCCTCGTCGGCGGCAGCAAAGGGGACCTTGCTCTCGGCGCGCTTGAAGTAGGGCACGAGGCCGTCATAGCCCCAGGCGGGGTCTCCGACCTGCTTCGCCCAGAGCTCGTAGTCGGCGGAGTTTCCGCGCGTCCAGGTGCCGTAGTTGGTGGCCGAACCACCGCCGACAGCTTTGCCGGCGGCGTTGTAGCAGACTCGACCGTCGAGATGCGACTGCGGCGTCGTGCTGTAGGCCCAGTCAAGCGGCGAGTAATGGGCGCCGAAGCAAGCCATCGGAGCGCCTGTCAGCGGGTGATCGACCACGGACGAACCGGCCTCGAGCACGAGAATCCGTGCCTCGGGGCTCTTTTGCGCCAGGCGAGAGGCCAGAGCGCTGCCCGCCAGCCCGGCGCCGATGACGATGTACTCGTATTCGTCGGAGATGGACATGGTGGATTCAGGAATGAGGATTCAGGATTGAGGAATGAGGATTGTGGATTGGCCAAGTGCAACGGGCACAGAAAACCACGAAAATAAAAATAAAAATAAGGAAATCAAGGAAATGCAAATGCGAATCCAACGGAGGCAATCGAATGGAGGATCGAGAGTCTGGACATCTCCAAGCCCGCGGATTTAAATAAAGGGGCTATCCAGCCCCACGAGAAACCCCTCCACGACGGCGGTGATAGGGATTAGGACCGGAGTAATCCAGAATGGTCGTCCGGGTGGGTTGACAGCAACGGGTTACATCGTCTGCCCTTAGCGCTGACGCCAGATCTGAGCGATGGGCTCTAGATCTGACTCGCCCATGGGGCCAGGCGTCCAGCAGTCTCCACCCAACTAACTGTCTTGATCCTGGCGGAGGAGGGAGGGGCACGCAAGGCTGGAAGCAGAAACCTGAGAACGTGAGAATGATTGATTATATGGTAATTGCAGTAATTGTAATCCCAAATCCCCCGGGGTAAGTCCACCAACTCCGTTGAGACGCCGTAATGTACATGCATCCTAATGCAACTGCGTAGAAAACACAACCCCCCAGCGCAGCGGCCGTCGCAGAAAAGTCCCCACGCTAAATGATCACCTTCTGGCCGTTAACCGCTTCCAGTCTAGATCACGCCGTCTCTCGCATCACCTGCATCTCCCACTGCGTCTCGACCGTGATTTGTTGCGCCGGTTTTCGGCTGGCCATTGTGTCAGTATCCGTGGTCCGCCCAAATGGCATCGTCTCCTCGCTGGCTTCGAGCCGCCGCACCTTCGACACTTGGCGGAAATACCGGAACCGCCGCACCAGCGGGCCCAGCAGCGGACCGCAGGCCACCGTGATGCCTAGCGCGGGCTCCAGGAAGCTCCACATGAGCGGATATGCCGCCGAGTACGTGATGTCCATGAAATCCGTCTCCATGAGGCTCTGGATGCGAAGAATGCTGATGATCATCGTGCTAGGCGCCGCGTTAGTTCATATGCGCGGAGAGGAGTGGGTCGGGGTGCAGCAAAACCCACAGAATTCCCAGCCCGAAGATCCCGAACAGGGCCACGCGATTCCCCTTGCTCACTTTCAGGTTGTAGATCATCGGTAGCGGCAGCACAAATACGCAGACGTCCGTGGCGAGATCCAGCACCCCCACGGCGATAAAGGTCGCCTTCTGGTTGGCGCAGTGGCCGCCCGGGATCGTCTGGTCCCAGTTGAAAGCCAGCGGTCGGCACAGCAGGAACGCCGTCAGGATGACCATGATGCCCCAGGAGAGGATGAAGCCGATGGTGACCCAGGCGGCGATCCGGAAGGTTCGCACGAAGAAGATGCGGCTGTAGAACAGACAGATGGACGTCTTGATGAGGCCCAGCGTCGATCCGTAGAATGCCTGCATCGCCACGAGGATCTGCCGACGAGTTAGCCAGCCGAACCGTTTCGAGCCGTCGGCGACCGGTGCGTTGGTCGCGTTGGTTGTGTTGGCTTTCCTGCCGGGGGCCATTACCTTGAGGAAGTTCGGGACATGAGACGGCGGGGATTGGTCGGCGTGGTGGCCGGCAGATGAGATAAAGACCTCTGCACCATCACGATTAGCGTCGAGAGCCACAGGGTAGCTCGAGGAAGCAGGGTGTTCGTCACGTACGCAGCAGCACGGCGACGGCCATGCCGTACAGAAGAAACTAGGCATCGTCAGCATCCCCAGCCCTCGGGAGCAGCCAGCGCGACGCACCTGAGCAGCAAAAATCACATAGTCCTCGGCCAACAACTTGGCTCGATTCATCCGCTTGGCAACCAGTCGCAGCACGACCGACGCGGTGGCCGTGATCGTGAAGACGATGGTCACGACGAAGATGGCCACGCTGCGAGGAGTGCTCAACTGGTCAGCGGCCGTCCGGTGGGCGGGCGATTGGTCCATGATGGCAGGGCAGGACAGGCACGGCAGAGACTTCCAAGTTGATTCTGGAACTCTGCGTCGATCGCTCACGAGCGATCGTTCTGGTGACGGGCACCCTTATGTAGAAGCTCATGGTCTCTGCAGGGGTCGAGGCCAAACTGATTGGCCGATGCGAGGGGCGAAGCGCAGGGAAAGGACCGGAAATGGCAAGAATGAGACGAGCAACCCTGGAGAAATCCGCCGTGGCCCCCAATGAACGTGCAGAAGGTATCTGCAGTCATCATCTCGCGTGGAGGGCATGCATGAGCAAACCTGACGGACGGAGGGGGCGGCCCCCAGCCCTGATATATCACCGTGGACTCACCATGGACCATGCTCTTGGGTCCCCAGACCAATCCTTTGCGCCGGGCCTCCAGCGGGCACGGTGGCAGGATTTTAGTGATAACGGTGACAGGATCCAGGTTGATTGAATCCCGAAGCTGCGCCGGTCTTCAGTCACAAATCCTGCGGCTGCTTATTGTCTGACTGCGTGCCTTAGCGCCTGCCTGGTCGGGTTTAGCGCGTCCCGTGCAGAACGCTAAGTATGGACTTCCTGCGCGTCGGTTGACGGTGGCTGCAGAAAACCTCATTTCCATCGACTGGGATCCCCCCGTCTGCTGATTCCATCCATCCGCCTTCGCCAGCGGCTACGGCGACGACAGCTCCCGTCATCATTTACCAATCCTGCCCCGCGGTAGCATGCAATTTGACGCCCAAGCCTCGTGGGGGCCTTGCTCGGTCGTTCGGTCGTTCGTCGCGTTGTCGGCCTGACCAACACTCTGGAGTCGGTCGGTGGAGCCCGTCAAGCCAACGGTCAACCTAGACCGCGGCGTCCTGGCAGCCACGGGACGAAGCCAGGCAAATTGCACGGGTTGATTGCCATCAATCAACAGAGCAGAGATACCGCTAGCCGTCGGCTCCGGGCTTCATGCGCCAATGGGCAGCTCGTGGGAGAAATGCACGTTGCATTCGGAGCCCCCGAGCCCTCGTGGGAGCCGGCCAATTATTGTAGTGTCCTACTCCGCACTTTATGACTGCGTCCGCCTGGATGGCTACCGGCCGGGAGATAGTGCACCGCCCTGATCCCCCAGAATAAATACTAAATAGCCACCGAAGCGTCAAACCGCGAGGATTGCCTCTAGGATCCAAGCGAGAATAAGCCTGCCCGGTTCTGACCATGGTCAATGCGGTCGACGTGCTCCATTTTGGAGATCAAACGGTGGATATCCGTTCCTCGCTGCAGGAATTGGTCCATCTGTCCAAGTCATCCCAGACGCTTGCCACCTTCCTGCAATCCAGCGCCGACACTCTGCGGGCAGCCTTATTCGCCCCGCCGTCGGCCAGTCTTTCCGAATCCTCGTGGCGCTCGCTGCGAGACCTAGGTGATGCCTTCGCGGAAAGTCCAGACGAGAACGCCCCTCTGGCACCCGCAGCGCTCTGCATCTGTCAGCTAGGATATCTGCTCCTGTGAGTTTCAAATTCCACGCCACCCCGAGCAAAACCCGTGGCTGACTTGAACTTAACCATACAGTCACCTCCAAGATAAACCCCGTCTCCTGTGCGGCAATGATAGAAAGATTTTGCTCGGAGTATGCACGGGGATGCTGTCAGCCTCCGCGGCAGCCTGTATCAGCTCCGTGTCGGAATTGCTGAAGCTCGGTCCAGAGCTCATCCACATTGCCCTACGGCTGGGCATGCGAGTCTCCAGTCGCTCTCAGAATGTAGAGCACACGCCCGGAAGCTGGTCATTGGCGTGCGCTGGCATATCGCTGGATCCCCTACGAGATACCATTGCCCAATTCCACCAAATTCATGTACGTCCCCTCATTCCTCCCCCACTTCTACGGCTACCGGATGACACTAAACATGGGCAACAGTCCATACCCCCAACTAAACGAGTTTACGTCAGTGCCCTTGTGCATCAATCAGCATTCACCGTTAGCGGTCCGCCGAGGATCCTGCAGGAGTTCAGCCGCTTCACTGAAACCCAGCTCCCAGAGGCTCGGAGGACGCGGCTATCAATACATGGCGCCTACCACGCCAGTCATATTCATGGCGCGGATGTCGAGTCGATTCTCGGAGAGTCCCCGATCCTGGACACGGCGGTCGTTTCGAGAAGATCGGTCTTCTCGACCAGCTCGGGTCGTGCTATGGAGGACGTTTCGACTCTTGGGGAATGTCTGCGAAATGCTCTACGAGACATTCTGCGGCAACCCCTGGATTGGAGGGCGACTCTTCAAGGGCTGGTTGATTGCGACCTGGAACACCCGGTTCTAACCACCATTGGACCATCGTACATGGCAAAATCCTTGAAAGAAACCCTGCAATGGGACAAAATCGCGGATGGCAAGGACACTCCCCCAGTTCAGGACGGGAGCATTTCGGGCAGTTTCGCGATTGTGGGAATGTCTGGAAGGTTCCCTGGCAGTGATGATCTGGATTCATTCTGGGGCGTCCTTGAAGATGGACTGGATCTTCATCGAGAGGTACGTTTTGCAGCCTCTCCGCCCATGCATCGCGCCCATAAATACATATCCTGACTGCCCAGATCCCCGCCAATCGTTTTCCCGTTGAGACACACTGCGATCCGACTGGTAAGATTCCGAACACCACCACAACGCCATACGGTTGCTTTTACGACCACCCCGATCTCTTCGACGCTCGGCTCTTCAATATGTCACCGAGAGAAGCCGCCGCAACGGACCCTAACCATCGGCTTCTGCTCCTCACGACCTACGAGGCGCTCCAGATGGCCGGATATTCCCCCGACCGCACTCCGTCGACGCGGCGCCACCGGATCGGCACGTTCGTGGGTCAAACCAGCGATGACTGGCGCGAGGCCAACGCTAGTCAGAAGATCGACGCCTTCTGGACCACTGGCGGCGTGCGTGCCTTTGGTCCCGGCAGGCTGAACTACCACTTTGGCTGGGAAGGGCCAAGCTATAGCATCGATGCCGCCTGCTCGTCCAGTATGGCCGCCATCCAGATCGGGCTAACCGCTTTGCGCAGCCGCGAATGCGATATGGCCGTCGCCGGCGGCGCTAATATGATAAGCTCCTCGGATCCGTTTGCAGGACTGAGCCGGGGGAGCTTTTTGTCCCCCACTGGATCATGCAAGACGTGGGACTCGGAGGCCGATGGATACTGTCGCGGGGAGGGCGTTGGTATGTACACCTTTCCTCACACCGTTGAAACTTGACCACTGACGTCCACGACAGGAATCGTAGTGATCAAGCGCCTGGAGGATGCTATCGCAGACCGAGACCGAATCCAAGCGGTTATCAGGAGTATCTCGACAAACCATTCGGCGGAAGCGATCTCGATCACACATCCGCATGCCGGCACCCAGCAGAGACTATTCAAAACGGTCCTGGATGACGCCGGTGTGCACCCCGACCAGCTCAACTACGTCGAGATGCATGGAACGGGGACCCAGGCGGGTGATGGCATCGAGACCAGTGCGGTCGCCAATTCGCTCGCTTCTCGACGCGCCGATAGCCACCCCTTGTACATCGGGTCCATCAAGCCCAATATCGGCCACGGGGAGGCAGCCTCCGGGATTGCTTCCGTCATCAAATCGGCCTTGATGTTCCAGAAGAATTCGATTCCACCGCATATCGGCATTAAAGGCACGATCAACCCACGCATTCCGCTGAAGGCACTGCACGCATTGAACATTAAGATCCCGATGGAAAGAATGCCATTCACAGCAGACCCGGCCGGTGACGGAAAGCGACGCATTCTGGTTAACAATTTCAACGCAGCAGGGGGCAATACCAGTGTGCTGCTCGAGGAAGGACCCCTCGATCAACTCGTTCGTCATTCCCCAGACCCCCGGGGATGCCACGTCGTCACTGTGTCTGCAAAGACGCTCGACTCGCTCCAAGGAAACACGCAGCGATTGCTCAGTTATCTGCAGGCCCGCCCAGCCACCGATCTTGGAGACCTAGCATACTCCACCACAGCAAGACAAATGCATTGCGGGTATCGGAAGGCTCACGTCGTCGACCACGTCGATCAATTGATTTCTTCTCTTCAGAAAGACGTGGCCACAAAGACCGACCCTTCTCTGATGGCGGCGAACAAATCCCCCGTCGCCGTTTTCCTGTTTCCCGGGCAAGGGTCGCTCTACTCGGGCCTGGCGTACCGGCTCTTCCTAACCTCCCAGGTGTTCGCCCGGAGCATTCGTGAGATTGACGAGATCTGTCAATTGTTGAACCTGCCCTCTGTTCTGGAACCGATCTGTGACCCGGTATTTGATTATACGACCTGCAGTTCGGTTCAGGGACAATTGGTCATTGTGGCTTGCGGCATCGCTCTGGCCTCCCTATGGGCTTCGTGGGGTGTCTCACCACAGCTTGTAACAGGCCACAGTCTAGGAGCATATGCCGCTTGGTATACAGCCGGGGTGCTTAGTCTTCATGATACAATCTATCTCGTGGGACAGCGAGCGCTTCTGATTGAGAAGACATGCCAGCGTGGCAGCCATGCAATGCTCACGACTAGTCTGCCGGCTGCCGCTCTACAACAATATCTCTCTGCTTTCCCATCTTGTGAGATCGCATGCCTCAATGGCCCAAAAACTACCGTCGTCAGCGGGACGGCGGACGACATCACCCGTCTAGGGATTGAACTGAAAGCCAATGGCGTCCAAACTTCGTTGATTGAGGTCCCCTTTGCGTTCCACTCCTCTCAGCTCGACAGCTGCCTGGACGGGCTGCAAACTCTCGGCGACAACGTGGAATTCCATAAGCCCCGAGTCCCGATTCTCTCGACGCTTCTTAGCGACGTGGTCTCCGATGCAGGCATTATCAACGCCGAATACATCACGCGGCAGACTCGACAGCCGGTGGACTTTGTCAGCGCCATTGAGAAGTACGCCGCAACAGCCGGATTTAATGCCCGTTCAACCTTCTGGATTGAGATGGGTGCCCGGCCCTTATGTATCCCGATGGTGAAGACAATCCTGGGCAGCCCCGCGGTGAATTCGCTGCCGTCCATGTCCCCGCGCGAAGCTAATTGGTCCACGCTGAGCACGAGTCTCGCAAAGGCCTATTGCGGCGGTTTCAATATCAACTGGACAGCGATGCATAAGGAATACGAGCACTCGCTGAGACTGCTCCCGCTGCCGAGCTACGCGTTTGACCTGAAGAGCCACTGGCTGCAATACGAAGGAGACTGGTTGATCACGAAATCCACCCAACAGGGACTGGTCAAGCCATCGCCGCACGCGGCGAAGAAGGCGCTCAGCAGCACGCTTCAAAAGGTCGACAGCGAGAATTTCTCGACCAGTGAAGCGACGGTTAGCTTCGTGTCAAATCTGGCAGATCCCGAATTGAACGCGGCGATCTCGGGCCATTTGGTCAATGGACATCGGCTGTGTCCTAGCTCCGTTTATGCCGACATGGCCTTCACGGCGGCGGCGTACATATGGCGCCGGACGTCAACGCTCGAAGCGCCAGCAATGGACGTTTCGAACATGGAGGTCCGCAATCCGCTCTTGTACACTGGCGGCGATGATCACCTAGTCAAAGTCAAGGCTTCCAAAGTATCCGGGGCCTCATTTGTCACGGTCCAAATTAGCTCCGTCCGAGGGAAAGAAGAAGAGGCGGCTCACGCGCATTGCGAGGTCCACTATGGCAACGGAGATGCATGGATGGCGCAGTGGGCAAAGCATCTTTACCTGATTCAAGGGCGCATAGACAGTTTAGAACGGTCCTTGCAGCAGGGGACTATGCGTCAAATCAAGCGCAGCGATGCCTACAAGGCGTTTGCCACGTTTGTGGACTACAGCCCGAAGTTCCAGGGCATGGATGATGTGTTGTTAGATCCCAATTGTTTGGAGGCGTCGGCGGCAGTTCAGTTTCAAACCACCCCCAGTGATGGAACCTTTACCGTCTCTCCGTACTGGATCGACAGTCTGGCACACCTTTCCGGCTTCATTCTCAACACCAGTGAGACCATCCCGGAGGACGTTGTATATATATCGCATGGCTGGGGAAGCATGCGCTTTGCTCGCCCGTTGTCGGAACGCGGCAGCTATCGGACATATGTTCGCATGCAGGAGACGGGTGAGCCGGGAGTCATGGCTGGAGATGTGTACGTGATAGAGCAGCAGAGAATCATTGCGGTCGTCAGCGATGTCAAGTTCCGCTCGATCAAGCAACGGTTCTTGAATGTGCTGCTGCCTTCCACCACCCTCGGAGCTAGTGCACCTCCCACTGCTGCGAAGATCACGAAGAACCGACCACTGGGTACTATTTCAATCCCGACAGCAAAGACGGGCCCATCATTTACCGAAGTCGTTTCTATTATCTCGGAGGAAACTGGCGTGGCCATCGCGGAATTGACGGATCAGACAGATCTCGCGGACATCGGACTAGATTCCTTGATGTCAATCATGATCGTCGATCGACTGCGACAGGAGCTGCAGGTGGAGCTCCCCAGCTCGGCATTCCTATGTCCGCAACTAGGCGATCTGCGCCAGGTCTTCGACGAGCGCTACCAAATGCCCGCAGGAGCATATTTCACACCCCCATCCAGTGTCGAAACCTCCACGCCAGCAGTCAGCACTCCTTCCAGCGAAGACGGGGGTAGTTTCGCAGAGATATTACGCAACATCATTGCAAGCGAATTGGGCCTCGCTGTCTACGAGGTCCAGCCCGACATTGTCTTCTCTGAGCTGGGCATCGACTCCCTGCTTTCACTGACAATTATCAACGCGGTCTATGAGCAAACCGGTCGAAGACTGCCCTCTTCGTTCTTTTTCGGTGATTATTCAAACTACGCAGAAGTCCAACGGGCTTTTGGGGGTCTATGCCCCAGCGAGCCACCAACCGTAGCTGTCACGCCTGTCACGCCATCGCCTCGGTGTCAGTCCACTCTTCTCCAAGGCTCGATCACCTCGCGCTCACCGGCCTTATTCCTGCTCCCTGATGGCTCCGGAAGCGCGGGCTCGTATGCCGGCTTACCCGTGCTCGGAGACTCCGATCGACCGGTCTGGGGTATCCACAGTCCATTCCTCCGATGCCCGGAGCAGTTCCAGCATTCTCTAGAAGAAGTGGCGAAGATGTACGTAGACGAGATTCTGCGGTTGGATCCCAATGGGCCGTACATACTGGGTGGATGGTAAGTTTGTTTTCCTCTACTTGTTAATACCTTTTTCTTTATTTTTCTTTTTCGCAGGCCTATCTAACAAACACCAACAGGAGCATTGGCGGCGTCTACGCCTTCGAAGCCACCCGTCTCCTCCGCCAACTTGGCAAGACCATGGATGGCCTCCTGCTCATTGATGCCCCATGCCCTGGGACCATTCCCCCATTGCCTACCGAGACTGTCGACTTGCTCGACCGTCTTGGCATCACGACTAGTAGCAAATCGCAGAAAGATCGCAGCGCCACGCGAGAGCACTTCCTGGCCAGCATCGAGGCACTGAAGACGTATATACCACAGCCAATGATAGACGAGAACGCGCCACGGTGCCTCGCGCTCTGGGCAGGCAGCGGGGTATGGGAGTCCGTTAGCGAGGAGGAGCGAGTGGCGATGAAGGCCCGGTGGGGGAACGACGAGAGTGACGCCCAGCGATGGATCATGGAGGCGAGAACATGGCGCGGCGCCAACGGATGGGATCAGCTGATGCGATATGTGCGAGTGGAAACAGTGGGTGGAAACCACTTCAGCATTATGAGGAGACCTCAGGTATGGCCCTACATTGCTACGGTCGATTTGGATGGTTCCAGATGCATTGCTAACGAACATGCTAGATTCTTGAAGTGGGTCGCGTTCTTGCGACGTACATAGATGAAAATTAGACCCGGGGGAAATAGTGCCATAGTCCTTCAGAAGCGAGTTTATCTCTGCACAGTAATACGAGGTAGTATGACCTGACACCTTTGGGGGCCAAATCAGGATCGTTTTGCACTAGACGACGCCGTAAGCACCTGGAATGGTCCAAGCAGCTAGCGCAATTCTCGCATCCTACGCTAGCCCCTTAAGTTAATCTTACTGCAGAAATGGTCTTGATGCTAATCTAGTGCTCGACAACGTTACATTTCTTCAGTACTAAAATCTCTCGAAAATCCTCTGCAGAGACTAAACAGGGGCCTAACGTGGCGACCAAGACTACGGAGTAAGCCGAGCAATCTATTTACTTTCCCTTCATTTGCACTTGTCACTTTTGACTCTAGTCGGACCACGCGCTCGAGGGCTCAAAATGCGCTGCCCCTGCCGATCTCTCCGTCAGCTCAGCTGAATCCCAAACTCAAGCAAATCGCGATCATGGCTCTTCTCCGAGCGTTTTCTTTCCTCTCCCTCTTGGCTGCGTCGACCGCCACCGGTCCCTTCGAAGCTCCAGCCACGTCTTTGGGGACCCCCGGTAAGGATGCCAGCTATGACTACGTCGTTGTTGGTGGCGGCACGGCTGGGTTGACCATCGCCGGGCGCCTGGCGCAGGAAGGAGGCTTCACGGTGGCTGTCGTTGAGGCCGGAGGCTTCTACCAACTCAATGGCAATCTCAGCGTCATCCCGGCCTTTGATATCTGGTACGCGGGTGCTAGCCCGGACGATACCAACCCCAACATCGACTGGGGATTTGTGACGTCTCCTCAAGCGGTGCGTTGGGCTTGCAAGACAAGCATGTATCGAAAGAGTGTCCCGTGCTGACTTGTTTGCGCCAAATAGGGTATGAATAACCGCGAAATCCACTATGCGCGAGGAAAGTGTCTGAGTGGAAGGTGAGAATCCCCCAAGATCTGTCTGCACAGAATGATTATGCGGTGAGTTGCGGCTGACGCGCCAGGAAAGCTCTGCTCGGAACTACATGACCTACCATTGCGGTACCACCGACTCCTACTCCAAGTGGGCAACCGAGGTGGACGACTCGTCCTACGAGCTGAGCAACTTCTGGCCGTATTTCCAGAAGACGGTGAACTTCACTCAGCCAGACAATGAGCGACGGGCGGCCAATGCCTCGATTCCCGAGACAGACCGCTTCGCCAGCGGCTCCCCCCTACAGGTTTCGCACCCCGTCTACGCGAACCCCTTCTCTTCCTGGGTAAAGAAAGCTCTGCAGTATATGGGCTTCAAGGAGGCGAAGGACTTTGTCAGTGGCGAGCTTTCCGGGGTCCAATACAACATGGTCACTGTCGACCCGAGGTGGTCGACGCGTAGTTCGGCTGAGGAGTTTGTTCGCAGCATCGGTGTCGCGGATAACTTCAAGATTTACAACGGCACTCTGGCGCAGAAGTTGGTGTTCAAGGGCACCACGGCAACCGGCGTCAAGGTTACCACATCCGGAAAAGACTATACCCTCTCGGCCAAGAAGGAGGTCATCGTCTCTGCTGGCGCGGTACGTCCTTGTTGACTTCGTTCTCAATGTTGTGGCTTCAAGTTTGCTAACAGTAGTGCCGGGTTCCAGTTCCAATCGCCGCAGCTCCTGATGGTCTCCGGTGTTGGGCCGGCTGACATCCTGGAAGAGTTTGACATCCCTGTCATCTCCGAGCTCGCTGGTGTCGGTCAAAACATGTGGGATCATCTTCTCTTCGGTCTCTCCTACCAGGTCACGACTCCCTCGCATTCCGCCGTCGGAAACGCTGAGTACCTGGCCCAGGCCACTGAGGAATACCTCGCCGATGGCAGCGGCATGCTAGGAAACCCCGGCGGTGATATCGTCGCTTGGGAAAAATTGGCCGGGAAGCAGCTGAAGCGGCTGAGCGCGGACACGCAATGCCGGCTGGGCGACTCATTCCCCTCGGACTGGCCCGAGGTGGAATACATCACTCTGGATGCCTATATGGGAAACAACCAGAACTACATCACTGGAGCTCCCCAGACTCCCTACATGTATGTCAGCCCGGCGGCCTCGCTTGTCTCGCCCTTCAGCCGCGGCAACTTGACCATCGCCTCCGCCAGCATGGAGGATGACCCGATCATCAACCCCAACTGGCTCACCGACACAGCCGATCAGGAGCTGGCCATTCTAGCCGTCAAGCGTATCCGCGAGATGGTCGACACTGACATCATGAAGAACGTCATTGTTGGCACCGAGGTCTATCCCGGCCGCGACAAGGTGTCAACGGACGCCGAAATCCTGAACTTCGTGCGTGACAACGGAATCCAGATCTTCCACGCTGCCGCTACTTGTACGTTATTTCTCTCCTCTCTCACTCGCTTCCCCTGTCAATATAGCCTCGTCTAACTTGCAGCAGGCAAAATGGGTACCTCCAAAGATCCCCTCGCAGTTGTTGACTCGCAGGGTCGTGTCTTCGGCACCTCGCAACTTCGCGTCGTCGACGCTTCGGCCTTCCCCTTCCTTCCCCCTGGACATCCTCAGGCCACTGTCTGTAAGTACTCCATAACCCATGAAACCAAAGTCGCTCCCCATAGCCTCCAATCTAAGCTAACTAATTTATCTCTACAGACGCTCTCGCCGAGAAGATTGCGGCTGACATTATCGGAAAATAAGAGTCGACGTTAACAAGATTCACGTGTACACTCTTTTGTGACGTATTAGGAGCAATGGGTAGATAATTTCCAAAGTTCCAGGAGCTGGGAACTCGAATAATGATTGAGTCTGGACTTTCATAATAGAAGTTTATGTTGTAACTAGAGGAATATCCAAGCTATCGGTGATGTAAAGTTCCATTCAAAGGCCGCCTTTCATTAGCTTTGGCATTTGTTCTGCTTAATGATGTGTCCATACTTGTGAACCAAGTGACAATGTTCCTATCCAGGTACCTCAGTACCTCCCTCAGAAGCAGAGTAAGAATTGATCTATATTTTGTTTGAAGGACAGTGTAAGTGTCACGGTGCCAGGTTGCATCGTGACAGGTTTTCTACAGCGTTGCTTGATCTATATTAAGCTTTGGAGGTTCTTGAGTGGTGTCAAACCTGTTACTACCCACCGTAGTTCTGCTGGGATGGTTGAGGAGATAAAATGACGTTGAATACAGCAAAGTATGGTACCGCCTGACTAAACATCGCCGATCAGCATTACCTAGGTACCCTGACCCAGTCACGTATTACAGTATTTTGACGCCCGCATGCTGAATACCTGATTGGCCCCCCATCCTAGCGCATGCATACGAGCACCGCCTGGCTGAGCTGGCGCCCAGGATGCCTTCCACTTCTCCCCTTTCTCTCTCCTAATCTGCTTTCCCTTCTATTAGTCCTCGGTGCAAATTCCATGATGTCCGACCCCTTATCAGTCGCCGGTAGCGCCGTTGGGATCATTTCTCTTGGTCTGCAGGTTTGTGGCAAGATCATCAAGTATTCTCAGGACTTGCGTGGCCAAGACGATGATCTCGATCGTCTTGTGACCAAGGCAGAGCATCTTCGTGCGCCGCTGAAGGAATTACAAGACTTGATCGAAGATACGAGAAATGAGTCATCAAAGACAGCGGATGATCTTGAATCGAAGGCACTTGGTCTTCAAGTCTATGTTGAAAGGTTGAAGAGGAAAATTGAGCAATACCAACCTGTCTCAACTGGAGGCGCGCATGGAAATGGAAAAGCTCGATCGACATTTAAAAGGGCGGTTTACCCTTTCAAGAAAGAGTCTCTTGGGGAAATCGCGTACTGTCTGGATAGTATGCAAATGACCTTACAGACCACATTAGCCATGTAAGTGGAAGTCTCACCATTGTATTGGTTATCATAAGTGTAAAATATGTGACTGGTTGTAGCTCGACGGCGCGGAAACTTTCCACATTCGAGTCGAAGCAAGATGCCTTTGATGCTAAACAAGATCGTATTCTCGTATTGGCAGAGGAAATGGTAGGAATGGAAACTCACATCCATATCTGTCACAGCCGCTGAACCTACTTCTAGAAAACACTACAGCTTGCCATACAAAGCTCGTCACCACAAAGGATTCGCCAACTACCACCATCTCAAATAAGATCATGGTGTGATCATCTCAACAACTCAAAGTCACTAGGCTTACTTCCCCGTGCGCAGAAGAACTCTCGAGCCAAACAATTCAGAAAGAGTTACAGCTTTTGTAGCAGGTGGCTTGGTTTCTACCTCACGGGGACATTTTATCTTTCAACCGGGTCTGGTGGACTTTCAATTGCACCATCATTAAAATTATGTGCTCTTGTAGGGCCTGGAAGCTACGCAGAGCAGGTCTTCGAAGTACTGAGTGGCTTAAACCCCGTTGAACTCATGGAAGAACCGTCCAATAGAATCGATGAGTTTATTCAATACTCGCAGATTCAATTTTCGGACGGAAGGGCGGCACCAACTGATAGATTACAGAGAGGCCCTGAAACCGTTTCCATGATAAATGTGAGCTTTTTGACCCCTTATGAAATAATCCAAGCTAGTGTTTAACAGCCCCCAGATCCCATTCTATTACTTCTTCCAGTGTTCGTTCCTTGAACGTGAACAATTTCCAAGTCTTTGCAGATTAACCCAATATATGTTACGCTGCGGTGCCACTCTTGACCATCAGGATAATCTGCAGTCATGTCTTCCCGCCTTGTGCTGCTCGTATCTTTGGACGGAAGAGGAATACACCTTTGTCTCTCCTTTAATAGAGAGATATGGGTCAATAAACTGGGCTCCGCGAAATTGGGTCGAAAAGGCAAATATGCAAACCATTTTAGAGAGATATGACGATTGTATGAGCACCACTTATTGTCATATCATTGTAAACAGACTGCTTACCTATATTATAGGGATTGAATTGCCGGCTGCATATATCGCCGTTCTTCGGGAATCAGAAGAAGACTTGAAAGAGATCCTCACATCGGCGGCCCCACACCTCGACACTAAAATCAATGATATAACCTTGCTTCAGTTGGCAATGGGCTGGCCAACGGGTGTGAGCCTGCTGCTCGAAGCAGAATCAAGTGCACCCTTACCGACCAGATATCATAGGAAAGCTCGTAGGAACATCACCGATGATGATACAAAAATTGGCAAATACATTGAATCCTGCAAGGTCTTGTTCGAGGCTGGATACACAGTTATGCCATCGCAAATCTTTGACGCCTCAACAATCAAATTGCAATGTGTCTTGTTACAGGAGCTAGCTAATCGGCGACGAAAATTGTTGGATATCGCAGAAGCCCATATTGATCCCACCGAACTTTCAAAGCTCAGACAAGGAGAAACTGGGCTTCCTGATGCGCATAGCTTTTGTCACTACGCTACATTGGTCGCCAAGGGGGTCAATGTTAACCCTTCTTTGGACCCTGGACGAACGCAATCTGGTTTGTCGATATACCATCACACCGTCTCATCTTCACTCAAAGTTCTGGCTTCACTCGAGCTCCTGAAGAAGATATATAAAGTCGGTTTCAGAGATCTAGATCAAACCGGACCTGATGGTTTTACACCGCTGATGGATCGGTGTATAGACCCGTCATCCGAATCTGACCTTGAATCAATTGTCTGGATGGCTTTAAACGGGGCGAACCTTTTCCGGCAGATCCCAGGGTCAAATGCGACAGCCTTCCATCTCCTGAATGCGAAGTTGGCTGCAAAAGTCTTTACGGGATATTACACGGCCAAGATTGGCCATATATCCTCCTATTTAAGGGACAAGACTTGTTGCATTTGGCAGCTTGACGAGAATATGCTATCGGTATCAATCAAGGACTTTTGCTCCTGTTCGTGCTCTGTTGGAGGATGCACTGCAGTATCAGTGGCTGTTCGTCATGTGGTTTACAATTTCTTTAAATCAAGAGACGGAATACACAAGCTCTCAGCAGCGTTCCTTCAATTCCTCCAATACATTGTTGATTTTAATCAATCTGATTCCGAAGTTTGCCATGCAATCATCAGGAGTCTCACTTTCGATGGCCTCAGTTTGAGGCACACATGTTGCACTGAGCTCCATCGCTGGCCCATTACTGAGCACATCAGAGATGAAAGTGAGCTCCGTGAGATCATAGAAGAGCAGAAGGGTCTACTTGAATATCTTGAGGAGCTTGTGGCTGAATTCTATGCTCGGTTTGACGCTCTAAATGTGCCGTTAATCGACTTTCTCAAGCATGTTTGGTATGGGCGCATGGTCAAGTTCCATTCTCACCGCGACCATTTTGACGAGAATCATCATCGCGAAGTGAGAAATCTCGGGATCTCATTGGAGTTTGATGAAGTTGAAATACCTCTTGTTATTCAACTCATTTGTGATCAGGAGAGGATACTTGAGATTGAAGAGGATGACGGCAGTGGTTCATAACACCGTTCAGGTACATTTGCTTAGGCTGGAGGACTCTAGAATGAATTATTCTATTCAATATGCCCGGGGAAATTGAGGCTCGGTTTCTGTAGAGTAGAGCCTAGCAGCTAATTAAAAAGTAAGATTCTCACCTAAATTCAACTTAGTTCTATGATTTTTAACAGCTTAGTTTTTAGTTATAAAGTTTATATTTTTTATAGAATACTTATTTAAATTATATCTTTTTTGAGCATAATAGCTATTTTTTCTATCTAATATGCCCGGGGGAATTAAGGCTTAATTTAAAATTAGGTATTCATATATAAAAGTGAAATAAATTGAATAAATTGAATAAATTGAATAAATTGAATAAATTGAATAAATTGAATAAATTGAATAAATTGAATAAATTGAATAAATTAAAATTATATAATTAAAATTTTTATTTAATAAAAATAATTATTATTAAAAAATAATGTATTATTACATATTTCCAGAAAGATTTAAAAAGATTTTAAATAAATAAATTATTTTTTTTTTTAATATTATATATAATAAGTTAGATATTAGAACTTTTATAAATTTTTATATTTATTTTTTAATTATATAAAAAATATTAAATATCTTTATATCTTTTATACAAAATAATAAAGAATTTAAATAAATTAATAAATTAAATATAAACCTAGATTAGAGCTATTATAATATGTAATAATTTATAAATACTATATTATATTATATATATATATATATATTAATTTATATTAAAGATCAAAAACTAATTATATAATAAAATTTAACCTATAAATATATCTTATAATTATAAAAAATAATATGTAATAAAATAAGGCTTATAAATTTATTTAATATATTAAAAATATTTACTATTTGTCACGGTGCAGACCTGAGGGCACTGCCAAGCCAGAAGAACCTATCCCTAATCCTGATCCCCTGACTGCTTAAAAGCCTAAATATTAGAAATCCTGTTATAGCTCTCTGAGCTATATCTTGTTTATTATTTTATATATAGTCTAATAGTAGTAATAATTAAAGACCTTATAAACCTAGCCTGCCTAACCTAGCTAAACTATCTGCTTTGCTTGCCCTTACTATACTAACTTTACTAACTTGCCAGCCTGTATTTTAATATTATATAACTCTTATTTATAAAGTTAGTATTTATTTAATATATCTAAAATTCTAAAGCCCCTGTCTCTCCTTAAGGACCCTAAATTATTTACTTAGTATATTATTAAATATATTAAAGAATAGTATATTTATTATAACCAGATTTATATATTTATAGTAAATATTAATATTAATTAAGAATATTTTTATTAGGAAGTCTCCCGCCTCTAATAAAATATAAATATTATTATATAAATTATTATCCTCTAAGCAGATTATAAAAAAAATTTAAATTTTAAACTTATTTAGGCTCTAGCTGATAAGAGTATAATAATCTAAGAATAAAATTATATAATTTAGGTTATTATGTTTGTAATTAGTACCCTGGACTAGATCCCTAAATTTATTACTAAAGGACCCCCAGCTACTTTAATAAAAATACTTATATTAATTAATCTTAGATCTTCTGTTTTTACTTATTTTTCTAAATAATTATCTGATTTTAATAAGTTTAAAAATATTAAATTAGATTTCTGCTATTTTATCTCCTAGATTAAAAAAAAATAATTATAAATTATAATTATTTCCTAATCTCTCAGACCTATATAGCCTATATTTTTAATTATTTAAAAAGACTTTTTTATATTTAAGTCCTTCTATATATTAAAAATAAAGTTTATTAGCTGAAAGATTATACTAAAATCCTAGAAATATTTAATTATATTTATAAAAACTTAAATTATATTTGTAATGCCCGGAATGCCCTATATAATCTAAGATAAAAAAACTAAAAATTTTTTATTTTTTTATTAAATTTTAATAATTAGTTATAGAGAGAGAAATAGCTAAAAATAGTTTTTTTATTTTTCTCGAGAAAGTTATTAATTAGGAAATAAAGACTATATTAATATACTAAAACCTGCCTACTAGGAATTATATTAACTTTATTATTTTTTTATAAAAATTAAAAAACTATTATACTTAATACTCTTATAGCTAATCTTAAAAGCCTATTTTAATTTTAACCAGAATTAATATTTACCTGTGGATTTTAATTAAGAATACCCGAAACTATTATTTTTAAAATCTAGTTAATAAACCTCCCCGGCCTGCTGTTATTGCTCTAAATCTTAATATTATAAATTTTTTTTTAATTTACTGTTTGTCTTCCTGCCTTAAAAGTAATATTTATAAAGATTATAATAAATATTTTTGCTATAGATTAAGTTAATATATAATTAGAGACTATTCTGAACCAGATAGTTATTTATACTAGATTAATTATATTATATATTTTATCTTTTTTTTAAAATCTTATTTATTTTCTTAAAAATAATTTTTTTTTATATTTTAGTCTTATTTTATTTTGTAAGGCCTACCTGTATTATTATTATTTTAAGTTTCTTAGTCTTAAATAATTTTTTAGATAAAATACCTGTATTTCTTAAATCTAAATAAGTAATTAAAAAAGGTTAGCCTGGCCTAAACTATAACTAGATAATTTTTTTATATAAATTTATTAAATCTCTGAAGCTGTTATTAGAGGATTTTTTATTAAAAAAAATTTTTAAAAAACTAACTTATTAATTATTTTTATTATACTAAACCCCGGTAAAAATAAGATTATTATTTATATTATATTCAATAATAGCTACTTTATATTTTATATTATAAATAAGAATTAAGCTAAAGTCTAAAATCTGACCTTATATTTTCTGAAAAAATCTAAATTAATTATAAAATTTAATAACCACAAGAACAAGATTAATACTATTACTTATTATATCTGTATAATCCTGAAAATCTATAATTATATTAAAAAAGATATTTTATTTTTAATTATTTAGCTTATATATTTTTCTGTTATAATTAGATTTTTCTAGTTTAAAACCTATAATCCTAAAATAAATTTTATTAAGTATATTCTCTAGTTTAATAGTTAATATTATTAAAAATATTATACTGCTCTATCCCCAGAAAATCCGGGTTTTATATAATATCCCTGCCTAAGCCTACTTAATTAACTTAAAGGTACTAAAGGCCTTCTAAACCCGTGATATTTATATAGTATTTATAAAAGCTTACGCTATATATATAAGATAGGGAAAAAAATCTTTATTATTATTATAAAATAAATTAACTAAATAATCTATAAAAGATCCCCTAAGAAACCTCTGATATAAGAGATATTTAACTTTAATTAAAACTTTAATATCCTTATAGAATTCTGGGATTTTAATAATGTATTTTTACTAAAAAAAGTAAATAAGTTCTTCCTATATAAAGATTATAATTATATAATTATTCTGGAATCTGGTAAGAGATTATTATTTAGTTTTTTATATAATATATTTTAGGAAGAGCTAAAGGCCCTCTGGAAATAGTTACTTAAGAATTTATAAAAAAGTTTTATTTATTTAAATTTATTTTTTATAATATCCTTTATTCTGTTTATTAATAAGCCTAATAAAAACTTATATTTTTATGTTAATTACTAAGCCCTGAATATAATTATAGTTAAAGATTATTATTTATTATTTTTAGTAAAAAAGACCCTGAATAATTTAAAGGGAATATATTATTTTACAAAGATTAATATTATAAATATTTTTAATAATTTATATATTTAGAAAAATTAAAAGTAGATAATTATATTTAATATCTGTTTAGGCCTATTTAAATCTTTAGTAATACTATTTAGTTTGACTGGAGCCCTTAGGATATTCTAGTATTATATTAATAATATTTTATATAATTATTTAGATATTTTTTATACTATTTACCTAGATAATATTCTAATTTATAATTAAATTTATCCTAAATATATCTGTTATATTTATTAGGTCCTATAAAAGCTGCGAGAAGCCTGCTTATTTATAAAACTTTTAAAATATAAGTTTATTATTCCTAAAACTAAATTCTTAAGTCTGATTATTAGTTATAAAAGGATCTAAATAAATTTTTCTAAAATTAAAATAGTTATTAACTGGCCTGTTCTAACTTATATTATAGATATTTAAGTGTTTTTAGGATTTAGTAATTTTTACTATTATTTTATTTAAGATTTTTCGAAGTTAATTATTCTGTTTATTAGTCTAATTTATAAAGGAATACCCTGGAAGTAGATCTTATTTTATTAAAAAATTTTTAATTATTTTAAAAAAGCTTTTATTAATACTCTGGTCTTATAGCCTTTTAATTAAATATATATTATAATTTTAGAAATTAATATTTTTAATTATATTTTTATTAGAATCTTATTTTAATATAATAATAATAAAATTTTATACCCTATTATTTTTTTTTTAAAAAAGTATTTACCCGCGGAGTATAATTATAAGATTTATAATAAAGAATTAGTTATTATTATCTAATATTTTAAAAAATAATATCCTGAATTTAAAAAAGCCTTATCTCTAATATAAGTTATTTTTAATTATTATAATCTAGAGTATTTGATATTAACTAAGTTTTTAAACTAATAATAAGCTTATTAATCTAAATTTTTATCCTAATTTAAGTTTAAAATTATATACTACCCCAGAAAGTATAAAACTAAACTAGATAGCTTAACTAGGAGATCAGAGGATTTTTTTAAAAAGAGGAATAAATATTTATAATATTAAAGTTAAGTAGTACTAAAATACAAAAATCTTAATATTAGTAAACTTAAATCTAATCTAATAAAAATCTTTAAATTTTTGACCCTACTTATCCCTATAATCTAAATTTATTAAAATATTATTTTTAAGAATAAATAAGACTTATAACTATTATTTAAAATCTGGATAAATCTAAGAAAAATATATAAGAAAAATAATCTAATCTATAAAATCTAGAAGATCTTTATTATAAAAAAAAATTATTATTTAAAAATTACTTTAGCCGCCTATAAAAAATAAGATAGCCTTTTATTTTATAAAAATTATTTATAGATTTTTGAGGATAATAAATTCTAAGCTAAATTAATTTATTTAGTATATAATAAGCCTATATTAAAACATCTTAAAAAAAGCTATATATATAAATTTCTTGCCTGTGAATACTTTTGGCCTAATATATACTAATATATAACCTAATAGATCTAAAACTGCTATATTTGCTGCTAAAGTATTTTATTTTATAAAATTAAGTAAAATATCTTAAAACCCCTGCCTATATCTAAACATATTTAATAAAATATTTTTATAGATTTTATTACACACCTGCCTGAGAGCCAGAGTTATAATATTATCCTAGTTATTATAAACTATTTAATTAAAATAAAATACTTAATCTTCTATAACTTAATTATTAATACACCTGCTATAGCTATAATATATATATAGTATATATAAAAGCTATATAGCCTGCCCTAAATAATTATATTAAACTAAGGATTTTAGTTTATTATTAAATTCTAGAAGTATCTAATCTAGCATTTAAATATTATAAGTAAATTATTAATTATATATTATCCTGAGACTAATAGCTAAACTAAATAAATAAATATTATATTAGAGTAATATCTTTAAGCCTATATAAATTATTTATAAGATAATTAAAATATCTAGCTTTTTTTAACTAAATTCTTTTTAAATATTATATATTCTGATTTAATTAAAACTAGCCTATTTTTTACTAATTATAGTTTTTATCTATATATAGGGTTTGAACCTATTCTAATAAAAGATTATTATATATATAATTATTTTATTATACAAGACACAGAATAGTTTACTATAAAAATATAAGCTATTACTAAATTTACCCGAGCTAAGATATTATCTGCTTAGGCCTATTATATTAAATAAATAAACTACTAATACTATCCCGCCTGTCTGTTTAAAAAAGATTAATTAGTCTAGTTAAATATTTAATATATTAAAACCTTATAACTTAATAAAAAGCTAGACTGGAATATTTTAGACCTATATTATATTAAAAAAATTATTAGCCTATATATTTATTATTTAGAACTCTTATTTAGTATAAAAATTTATTTTATATTTAATATAAGCCTATTTATCCCTGCTAGCTTAGATATTCTATCTAGCTAATAAAACTTTTTCTTATTTTATATTAAGATTAATAAACTTAAAAAATAAAAAATTAAAGATATTCTTAATTTATTCTAAGACTATTATAACTGTAGCTGCTCTTATCTAATATATATTATAAAATAAGTTAAATATATAAACTTTATTACTGAGCCTGCCAGTTATCTAAAATATATTAAATAAATTATCCAGAATTATTATTACTAGTATTTTAATAAGTCTAGCCCTTTTTAGTCTTAATAAAGCTCGGCTATAAAAAAGGAATATATTATTATAATATAGACCTAAGGGCACTACTAAGCTAAAAGAACCTATCTTTGATCCTAATCCTCTAACTACTTAAAAGCCTAAATACTAGAAATCCTATTATAACTCTTTAAGCTATATCTTATCTATTATCCTATATATAGCCTGACAGTAGTGATAATTAAAGACCTTATAAACCTAGCCTGCCTGACCTAGCCAAACCGCCTGCCCTGCCCGCCCCTGCTGCACCAACTCTATCCCACAGGCCCTGGGGAAAGATATGTGATTTGGATTTAGGGTGCTGAGCAGGACAGCCTGTGATTAGCTACTTGATCAGTAATATGACATAGTTTTTCTTTAATTTATTATATAGTTTTTATTTAGTTTCTATACTCTGATTCCTTTTAAAATTAGATATGATATTAACCTAGTATTTATTTATAACTATTTAAAAAATAAGGCTGATCTATCATAAATTATGTTTATAGGAGCCAGTTTTTAATAAAGGATTATTTTATTAAAGTGCTGATTAGGATAATAATCTATTTATAAATCTATATATATATATCTGTTTCCTTAGACACCCTGTTATAAGAACTAATTTATTTTTAATTTTTATTTTATATTAAACTTATTATTTTTTATTTACGCTAGTTAACCCAGCTATTATAGAATATTAAATTTTTATATAAATAGAAATATTACCAGTAATTATCTGTAAAATATACTAGTATAAGATATAGCCCAAGGAAATTTAGTATTATTTAAAAAATAAAGCCTATTTATTAATAATATACTAAAATACTGTCTAGATTAGTAAAATAATCACATAATAGTCTAACTTTATTTATAAATCTATTATAATTAATTAACTGCAGCAGCTAGAGCAGCCTATTACTAGATTATTAATTTATACTAATAAATTATTATACTAATAGGGCCCCTAGTGCTAATATATAATCTAAAATATTAAAATTATATATAAATACTAGTATAAGATATATTAATAGTCCTAGTATCCCGGACATAACCAGATTTCCCGGACTAAGCAGAAATAAGCTAATTTCTAGCTTGTACAAATATATACTTTAATTTTTTACTAGCGCATATTTCCTATTTAATATAGCTTTTAAAATATTTTTATTATCTATAATAAGGATCTCCCCCTTAGTAATCTTGATATAATTAAATAAATATTATAAAAAATTAAAATTATATAAACTAAGACTTAGGCTGCCCGGAAAGTATAAAAGATTATTTAAATATATAATATTATTAATATAAATTTGTAGCTCTGGATGACCGGGTGGATTATATATTTAAAAAATATTATTTTATATAATTTAATATATAATATTACTATATCTAAGACTAAGAAAAATATTATAGTATCTGATAATTTAGTTAAACAGAAAATACACTAATTATAAATAATAATAAAATAGTTTATATATAAGTACCAGCAGATAATCTAGTATAATAGTTTCTTAATTTAATTTATTATAATTTAATCTAATATTAAAATTATGCCTCTGTACTAGCTACTGCAGGTATATATAAATATTAATAATATTATTAAATATATTTAGCTATAATAGCAGATCCTTATATTTATTATTTGTATATAAACCTTCTATAAATAGACTAATCTCTTATATAAGATGATTCCCTAGTAGCGTAAGTAATAATAATAACTATAGGTATTAGTTATATAGTCTAAGTCTAAGTTTAAGCCCAGGTTGCAGGATAAAGATATTAAAACTAATTTAATAATTAAATAAATAATAAGCCTGCTAGAGCAGTAATATCTAAAATTTTATATTAAGTTATTAAACTAAAAGCAGCAGGAATATAAGTATAAAAATATACTTATATATATTATAATAATATAAAACTAAAACTATAACTAATAACAGAATACTAAAAGCTATTTCCTAATCTTATTATAGGTAATTAAAATAATATAGTTTATAATAATATAGAAGGTACTATAATTAAATCTAGATTCTAAGATAATTATTTAGATCTAGTTGCGGCGGGCTAGCTATATATAATAAGTATTAGCTAGCGCGGATAATATACTCGAGGATCTAGTACTAAATAAGAAATATAATAATATAAATAAAGAGATTATCCACAGGCTAAGTATTAAAATATTACTACCTCTTTTATTATTTTTTATATTATTTATACGGGCCAGTAGCCAGGAGCCCTAGTTATTAATAGTTTCCTAAATTTATTATATAAGTAAGTTATTTCAGGAGCAGGTTGAGTAAATAATATAGATATTTATAATATAGAGCACGGCCGGGCTAATACAGATATTACTAAACTAATAAATATATAAACTAAAGATTTATTATAATATTATAACAGCCGGGCATATTATCTGATATAAAAATAAAAAAATTAGATACTAGTATTTATAATTTATTATTAGTAATTTTTATAGATTTATATACAGGCTAGTCAGGGCTATATAATAAATCTTATATAATATATTAGGGGTCTGGCAGGCGTAAGAGATCCTGGCTATTTTATAATATATTATCTATAATAATTCTATATAGCAGACAGTAGGATAGAGCTTTCTAAAAAATAGGTATATATAATAGCTGGTTAATAAATAACAGTAGATCTATAATTAGATATAGGCTAAGCCGGCACTATAGGCGCGCTTAATTATATAATAATATTAATATTAATTATACCCCCCGGCCGTAGTATAATATTTCTAATAAATAGCTTACTTTAAAAAAAAGCTAGCTATATTAATATAAATAAGCAGTAAATAACCAGCATAGATACCCGAGCTGCTAAATATCTAGTATATTAATATAATAACTAACTAATAGTATAATATATATATTAAAAATAGGCTAGTAACAGTAATTAATATATACTATAAGGGGTTTTATATTAGTAATAATATTAAGCTAATCTACTAATATCTGCCGCAGGAGGTCAGGGAGCTAATAATATAGTATTTATAATTTATTTTACTATTTATATAGTAGCTAGAGGTATAATAAATATAATAGAAGTTATTATTTAATCTATTTATATATTTTTTTTATTAGAAGAATATATTTATCTAAAGTCTTAATTTTAAAATTTAATATTAATAGTTCTTAGAGTAGCTATAGAAAATATTTAAATATAAAATATAAATATAATTACACGCACTAGTCTATTTTTAGGTATATTATAAAATTATTATTAAAATTAGCTAATAGTTCCTGCGGTTATCTAATATATTTATATATAATATATAAGAGGCGCAGAAAAGGATAATAATAATATTTAATTTTAATATAAAGGATAAAATAAATCTAGAGCAGTAAATAAGCTATATTATAGATTTATAGGCGGTATATTTATTTTATCTAGTTAGTATTATATACACACGTAAGATTCTAGAACAGGCAGGTATAATAATATATTAATAATAATTATTCTGGCTCTTTAATATAAATTAATACTAGTTTTTAATATTTATATTAATAGTATATCTATTATCCACGCTAGCTAATACTAAGCTCCTATGAAAATAATCCTTATAAAAGGCAGAGGTAGAAAAGAACTAGCTTACCTAATAATATAGGCTATATATGGCTAACCCGGGTCAGGTACTATATATAATAAGTGGATAAGTATATATTATATTATAAGAGATCCAGGGTCCAGCCATCCGGGTAATTTAAAATAGGTTAAATCTGGTAATTATAATAATACCTACTGGCAGGGGAAAAAGTATATTATTTATATTATTAATATTTATTATGCCTAGGGAAATAATAATTATAATAGTTTTATTAATAATATTTTATAAGAATATAATATAGTAATACCAGGCGCTTAAACTATTATATATAATATAAGAGAGCTAATAGCCCCTAGATAAGGTTATAATTATACTAGTTATACCTGAGTTAGTTATTATAAAAGACTTCTAGACTTTTATTAACTAGCTATAATAAATATAGTAGCTAAATTAGATTATAATTAATAAATATTATATAATATTAAATAAGTAGCAGGACTTCCAGCCGGAGCTATAGTAATTAAAGTAATTAAACTATATCTATATATAAATAATATTATTAACAGCTATACTGCCGCCCCGGTTAGAGCCTGTGTTATAATAATATATAAGATATATATATAAATTAGTATACTTATTCCAGGATTATACTAGCCAGCCTAATATTATATATTAAATATAATAGCCCGTAATTTTCGTGCGAATAAATTCCGGCTAAATAATTAATGTAATAATTCTAGTATTCCTCGCGGTATAAATCCGGCAGGCCCAGAACAGAAAAATAATTATATATAGGTTTATAATTAGCTAGATAATTACTATGGCCTAAATACTAGTATATAAAATATTTTATAACACGCAGGTTAATAAGGGCTTTATTCTAGAATAATTTATTACTAGCCAGACATAAATAATTATAATTATTAATATATTTAGGATAAAAGTAAATATTTCTAATATCTAAAGTATTATTTATTTTAATATACCCTAATTTTTACTAGACTATAAGTAGGAGAGTAAATATACTAGCCAGAATAAATAATCTAGTAAAATAATTATTATTTATTTTACTAAGGGAGCTTATTTTATAATTAATATTTTATATAATATTTTTATTACTGACTCCGCCAAGCTTATTATCTAATATATAAAAATTATACCCAAGATTAGATATTAATAATATATTTTAAATTAATATTTAAATAAAATAATTAATAAATACTGCCAGTAGTATTATTAAGATTCTAATATATATAAAATCTGGTATAATAAATATAATCCTAATTAAAAAATATTAAAATCTATTATTAGTATCCCCCTAGCCTTAGTATCTATATTAATTAATTCTTCTATTCCTAAAATTACCCGCAAACCTATCCTGAGCCTAAGTGTATCTTATAATCCTATATATAATATTATATCTAGTATAATATTAATTACTTAAATTAAATATTTATTATTTATTTAATCTTTTAGCTCTCCGGCCTGTGTTATTAATAATAATCCGCGCCCCTGTTTTAAGCACTAATATATTATAAGTATTAAGCGCGGATCCGGCCCCCAGGAGCTAGCCCCTATTAATATTATTAAGTAACAGTAATAGTAAATATAGATATAATAATAGATTACTCTTTATTTAAAATAACAGACTATTAAGTCCTAGTTATGGCTGGCCGAGAAACAGATTAAGCGGGAGGTATTTTTATAGTAGAAATAATATTATATATATATAATTTAAGGCTAGGAGCTTAATAAGTATAAGCTATATTTTTACTAGAATCTTTATAGCGCATAAGCCTAACCCACCGGGCCAAATGGGACGCACCCCTGTCCTGTCGGTGCGGGTCCGCGGCGGGCGCGCTGATTGGCCGGCCCAAACCCTACCCGGGGGTATATCCTATATATCTTCGCGGGTGCATCCCATTTGGATCCCCTGGCCCGGTTAGGCTTAAACTTGGTAAGTAAATAAATAAATTATAAATTTTTTATTTGACTAAATCTTAGCTATCGCGGTCGCAGGGGGGTTAGGCTATAGTATAATAAAATTAATTAATTTATTTTATTTAGATTTTAATAAGATACAGGATTCTGACCGGGAGAGATTAGATTAGTCTTTTTAATTAATTCACACGAGTAAGAAAGGAATAAAAATATATATATATTTTTATTAATTTTTCTTTATATCTTACCTATTTATTTATATTTTATTTATTTATCTACTTATTTTACCTAGATTCTCTTTTTTATACTTTTACCTGTTAACCAACCCTTTTCTTTCTTTTAATTATTAATTAATATTATATTAAAACTATATTTTTTTTTTAATATTCTAACTTATATAACTCTTTTAATTTTAGCTGCATTTATACCAGGGCTGTTATTATAGTATAGTGATATATATATCTATTATTAATTAATCCCTAACCACCCTGCTAAAAAAAAAAAAAAAAAAAAGATAATAAATAAAAAATACTATTTATTAAATCTAGTTCTAGCAAATAAGCTATAATAAGTTATATAGAACCCTAAACTAACCCGCGCAAAACTATAGCTGTTATAATAAAAAGAAAAAAAATAAAAAATAGAAGAAAAAAAAAAAAAAAAAAAAAAAAAAAAAAGAAATAAAAAAAAAAAAAGAAATAAAAATAACTAGCCTATTTCTAATCTAAATAACTATTTAATACTTATTATAAATATATTAGTCCTGCTTAGTATAGTTTAGACATAAGATATTATATAAGCCCTAGCAGGACCAGGGAGAGCAGGGGGGTCTAATTTTAATAATTTATAAGCTAATCTAATCTAGAATCTTATTATTTAACAGGGAATAATTAACTAGATTTCTAATTATAGTTAAAATCAGGAAAACAAAGTCTATAAATTATTTTATTTTTTTTTTAAAACTTTTTTATTATTTTTGTTATTCTTAAGGACAGGACTTAGTTTAAATAGTATAGATATTTTTTTTTTTATTATTATTACTACTATCCTAGCAGCTACTGATATTATTATTATTTTTGCTAGTATTATTTAAACCAGGGGGGTAGAAAAATATTACTAAGGGCAGAGTAAGTATTATTAGGGGCAGAATAAATATTATTAAGGACAGAAACAGATTATCCTATTTATTTATATTTTTTTTTATTTTTATTAGAATTACTAGATTTATCCTATATACTTTATTTTTATATTTACTAATTATCCGGCTTGCCATACTCAGGCCCAGATAGTAAAAATAATAAAGTTACTTATTTTTTATCTGGATGATTAACCGGATTACTAGTATAAGGCAGAGACGGAGACGCCAGAAAAAATATAATTATATAAAGATTAGTTTTTTTCAGAAAGTAGGCTTCTAAGTTTTTATTAATATTTTATTTTTATATAAAATTACCTGTTAATAGGTCTTCCTGGAAAAAAACTACTTTAGTCTTTTAACTATAGTTAAAACTTCAGAGATTAAAAAGAGGAGAAAGTTCTTAAAAATCTATCTTTTTTTTTATAACTTAAATAATATAATAAAATTAGTATTAGCAGGCTTTATAATCTGTTTATTACTTATTATACCTGTATTAGTTATCTTATTTATCTAAAGCCTAAAAAAAATAAAAAGCAGGGCTTTTTTTTTTTTTAACTATAATTAGAAGTCCAGCTATAAAAAAAAAAAACTACATATCTTAAAAATAGTCAGGTAGTATAATATTTTTAATATATTTTTTTTATAATATTATTTAGTTATAAACTAGTTCCTTTTATCAGTATACAAAGAGATTAGTTTATTCTATTTTAAGCGGGTCTGTTACTATCTGAGCAGGTGATTAAGTTTATTATTAGCTTATATTTAAAGAATATAATCCTTTTAATCTGTATTATATTTCTTAGTCTGGCCCTTATTATACAACTAGGTAATCTGGATATATCTGGCTGTATAAAAATTTATTATAATCTAAGATATAATTTTCCGTGTGTTATTAAATTTTATTATTATATTAAAAATATAGGGCGCCGTTAGGGTCTAGATCTTTTATATTTTTCACTACTTAAACTAGTAGACCTAGTTAATAGCCTAGAACTTTTATTCTAAATTAGGGAGGGGCTCTAGGAGCACTACCCGGGCATATTATTTATATAAATTAAAGCCTAATATTCCGCAGCTATAAATAATTAAGAATACTTATATATTTAAGTCTGTGCTAATAAATATCTATATAGCAGCCAAATACTAATTACCGGTTATAATAGCGCGGACCGCCACTAAAGGAAGACTAAAGATATTAATAAATATTTTAATAAATTAAAGCATAAATAGCCACCAGGTAAAAATAATAAATTACTAAAAATAGATTATATTTTAGACACTTTTATCCTAGAGGATTTTAGCTAAATACTAGAATTTAGATAAATTTATATTAAAATAGAAAACTATGCCGGCATGTATTAAAAGAAGGAGATAATATAGATCCTATATAATATTAATAAAATATAACGCGAATCCCAGGTCCTTATATAACAGAAACTTAGTAATTTTTTAGATATTTATTTTACTGTGTATTAGGTGTAGCGCCTGCTCGAGGCAGGATAAAAATATTAGATAATATAGCTTTTAAAAAGCACTAAAATTTATTTAATAAGGGATATTTTATAGGTGGGCTATACTAGGGAAAATATTAGTAGTAGTAGGGGCAGTTAGGATTATTAGGTTAGTTTTTATTATATATTTTATACTTGGGGCCAGGGCTCCCCAGCACTTATTATAGGCTTTTTATAGTTAGTTAGATAAAAATACCTTTATATTTATTATTTAGCCCTCTGGGATATCTGCCTTAATAATAATATTAGAGTAGCCGGGCGCCCTAGCTATTATATTATTAATATCTTTATATAAACAGAAGAGGCGTATTAAAACTAATAATATATAAAAGCTGGCATAGGTTATTAAATAGCCCCTTAAGGCTAGCCTTACTAGCCAGTATAGTAAGAGGAGGTAGAAGAATATTTTTCCTGGTAACTAGGCTATTTTCTTAGCTTATATTATATATTTATTTATTAGGTTATCTGAGTCCGTGTCTGCTAATAATATCTTATTATTAATATTTTTAGCTAGCTTATTAAATTCTATATTATACAAGATAATTAAGTATCTGTAGATGTCCAGCGGGCAGTTTAGTATAGGGATAGTAAAAAAAAACTAATAATATATTATATTAAAAAGGCTAACAGCCTAATATATACAGGTGCTAATAATCTTATATATATATTTTTTATTAGTAATTATTTTATTAAAGTAGCTGACAAAGTAAAAGGTAAATATATATAGTTTCTTTTTTTTATATACTAATTTTTAACCACGATCAGAATATAAGATTTTATTTTAAAATACCCGGAATATCTTTATTATAATTTTTAGAATAAGATTATCAGGCTTATCCGCGGTATTATTTACAACTAGTTTTTTTTTATTATCTGGTATTTCTGATCTTTTATCTTTTAGAGAGGCCTTTTTTATTTATATAAAAGAAATCACATCTATAATAATTAGTGTTTCTGACTTTATGGTGTGCTTTAACTAAATAAAATAAAAGAACAGGACTATAATATATATTATCCGGGAGTTAGTAGGATCTAATTTATTTAGTTATTTATATAGCTTACTAACTATACTAATTATTATTAATTTTTATTATAGGTTTATTATCTGGCTCTTAGACCTGTAAAATATAATAAATATTAGATTATTACTGAGCCTGCTGATCTCTCTTATTTAGGTTATTATAATAGATAAAAGATATAAAATAAGGATTAGTTTATAGAGGCCCGCCTATTAATCTTTAGTATTATATTTTAAAAGTATTAATATAATTATTATCTTGCTAAGCCTATATCTATTTATTAATATATTATTTTTAATTTTTAATTTCTTTTGCTGTATTATCTAGGTAATTACTATTATTTACTATAGTTTTATAAAAAAAGAAAACTAGGTATTTAATTTTATAATAAGCTTAGAAGTGGCCGGGTCCAGCCTAAAGTACTTGTATATATTAGTATAGTTTAGTATTATAGCTGAAGCCTGGCGCGGTTAAATTATTATATTATTTTTAGCAGGGGGGGTTTTTTTATTATTATTATTATTATTAATATTATTAAGCCCTTTAATACCTTACTCTCAGAGCTTTTATTTTATTTTATTATCTAGTTTATTTTTATTTTTAGTAATATTAGATATCTCCAGGTGCTGTTATACGGTAATAATATTTATATTACTTTCTACTATTATTATCTCCGGTTTATTAATATAAAGGTTAATAAAGTTTTTAGTATTTAATAACTGTTTTATTATCTCTAATACTTATTTACAGGATAAGGTAGATTATTATATTAACTACCGCGCTCTTTTATTAAGTGACTGACTAATAAACTTTCTGATAGCCTAGATAAATATTGAATAATTATTTGTATTATTTGTATTATTTGTATTATTATTAGGTAATTCCAAGTTATTATTAATAAGGGTATTTTTTATTAATATAATATTTATTATATTATTTATATTTACTACCAGCACGGGGGCAGACCAGGTGTTAGTAATATTAGCTACTAGTGTAAATAAGGGGGAAGTATTAAAGTAAACTAATATTTTTACTAGCTTATTATAGTAGTTTATTGCCTATTATCTAATAATCTTAGTATTTTATTATTATTATATAAGCATTTTCCAGACGGTGATCACCTCCTTAAGGTAGATTTTATGTGGAAAATAGAGAAGCTAGAAGTAAATAAATAAATCTGGGTAATATTTAATAAATTATATAATATATTAAACTATCCGGACAGTAGTAAAGATTAGCTTCTTAATTATAATAAAAATAGGCTTTAAGGGGGAAAAATTAAGAAAATAAAGGTAATAATAATTATTAATAGTAACTTAGGTTACTATATTAACAGTCACTTATTATTTATAGTCTATTAGGCTATTATAGCTAAAGTTATTATTCTGGTTATTAATATATGTTTTTATCTAGTTTTTTACCTTTATATTCTTAAATAATAACCTAAGATTATTAGTATCCTACAGGGCAAATATACCTACTAATCCCAGGATGTTATTCTTTAATTATTTAATCTAATTATATATTTAAGTAACCCCAGGAACAGGCAATAAGGAATAAAAGAGTTTTATAGTTTTTATCTTAGTTATCTTAGGTACTTATCTACAGTATTAGTTTGCTTTTAGTTTGCCTAGTAAAAGTAAAAAATAAAGGGGAAAAAAATAAAAAAATAACTTTTTAACTATGGTTATATCCGCAGGCCTAACCGCAGTTAAAAATAAGGGGTTGCCGGGCTAAAAGGTTAGTAAAATAGATAAATAAAATAAAAAAAGAAGGGATTAATATTAGCTAGCCAGTCCTATTAACCGCGGTCAGAGCTACTTATCTAACTATCTAGGTATTATATTATAACCGGAAGATGTAATTAGCAGGATTAAATAATTAAGAATAGATTAGTATAAACTGACTAAGATTATTTAATCACAGGGGGGAATATTAAGTTATAATTATAATTAAATAATAAGTATAAGAAAAATAACCTACCTTACTTAGACAGGGCTATATAATAGACTAGATAATATACATAGAAAACTAGAAGGGCAAGCGCGTGCTGTGGAGGGGCGCTAGTAGACCGGATTTCGGGCAGTTATAAAACAGCGGAGGAGTATTACTCTATAAAAATAAGAACAGATTTTAAATTATAGGCCTTAGGGGATTTAGAATAGTTAATAAAATTATTTATTTTTTTGGAAAAGTAAGGCAGTAGATTAAAATAATAGACTAAGATAATAAACAGGGCAGTAGATAGGGCAGTAAATAGGGCAATAGATAGGATAAATAATCCTAGAGAGACAAGGAGATCAGAAGGATTATTATAAAAAAAGAAGTTAAATATAAAGGTAAGTAAATAAAATAGATTTAAATAATTTATAGCAGATATAGACCAGAGGAGCTAAATTAAATCTATAATTAGTAAAAAATAAAAAATAAAAAGTTAAAAAAAAAAACAGAGGAAGGAGAAAAAAGATTAAAAAAAAATAAAAAAAGAAAGAAGGGTTAAAAAAAAGATAAAAAATAGGAGAAAATTAAAGGGGTATATTAGCAGAAAATAGATTATATAAAATAAAAATAGGTAAAAAAAAAAAAGAATAAAAAAAAAATAAAAAAAGAGGAGAAAATAAATAAAATAAATAAAAAATAAAAGATTAAACAGAAGTTTTTAGAAACTATTTATATAAATAAAAAAAAAAAATATAATAAAGTAATATCTGGTTAGCTAAATAAAAAAAATATTCTAATAATAATAAGCCCTGTGTCTGACAGGTGAGAGAAAGAGAAAGAAAATAAATAAAATATAAGATAAGTAAATAAATAAGTAAAAAGTAAATAAAAAATAAAGTATAAAAAGATAATATCTAATTAACTAAATAAAAAAAGTATTCTAGTAATAGTAGGCCTTATGTCTAACAGATGAAAGAAAGGGGAGAAATAAGTAAAATATAAAATAAACAGATAAATAAGTAAAAGGTGAATAAAAAGTAAAATATAAAAGGATAATATCTGATTAGTTAAGTAAGAAAAAGGCTTTAGTAATAGCCGGGCCCTAAGTCTGACTATAGTTATAAAACTATATAATAATAGATTTGCCTGCTAAACCAACTTTAATAATTTTATAATCCTGCTTTTATATACTAGGCCCTGGGACACCTTATTAAAAATCTAAATTAGATAATTTAATTTCTTCCGAGCTATCTGTGTCTTAACCTCTTAACTACTAATTAAAATAGTCTATAAATATTAAATATTTAGTTTACAGTTATAAGGCCAGTATTATCTTAATTATATTTTTATTTTTATTATTCTTTTATAAGAAGGGCGAGAGCTTCTGTCTTTTACTAGATTTACTAGAATATACCCTTTTATCCTGAATCCCTGTTCTCCTGTATTATAGCCTTTTTATAAAATAGATTTTAGTATAATTTGTATATTATAGGCTTATATATTAATAGGGAGTACCCCTTTTTAAGTTTTTTAGTATTTTTAATTTTAATTTTTTTTTACCTTTTTCTTTCTCTTATTATTTATTTTTAATCTCCGACTATCTATCTCTAACTATTATAGTATTTATTATCTAGCTCTTTCTCTAAACCTGATTTTATTTTATTATTATTATTCTAATATATTCTTCCTATTTTTATTATAGTAACCTTATCCCGCCCTGTTTACGAGATCTATCAGATCCTACTTATGCTATTCTTATTAGCTAATATAATAGTATATTAAAAGATATACTACCAGAGTTATCCTATTTTTTATTATTTTATTAATTTTATAAATAAAACTAGCCCCTTTAAGGTTATAGCCTTTCTTAGTTTATTAATAACTAACTAATACTAGCTCCAGATAATTAAGTAATATATTTAGTAGATATTTATAGATAAAAACAGGCAGACACTATGCAACAACTGCTCAAAGAGTATTATCCTGTTATCTAGATAAAAAGACAGGCAGATCAAATAGCTTGTTTACTATACTTACTGTCTTATATATAATAATAATAATAGTTTATCTAATAAAGAGTAGGATAGACAGGGTGCTATTAATATCTAAAATAAGCAGGGGTCTATTATTAATTATAATAAAAGATTGTCCTAAAACAGACCAGTAAGATAAAAAATAGCAGATATATAAGATATATACTCCTGTATAACTACTACTCCTAAGAGAATATTTTACTAATTTAATAACAGGGTATTATCAGAGGCACTTTCTGCTTAGATATAAGGCATGAAAAGAGTAGGTTTCAGGTTTATACTCTCTTTAAGAATAAAATAGGAGAAAAGTTTTTTTTTATAATTTAGAAGACTATTTTTATTATTATTAAATTAAATATCAGAAACTATTAAAAAGGAAAGATAGCCGGAGACTATAGGCTGCTAGTTTTAACTATAATTAAATATTATATCTTATTTGTCCCTTTATATATTATCTGCTACCTTATAACTAATAATAGATTTTTAATTATAATTAGAAAATTCTATATCTGACTATAGTCAGAAGGTCTTTAATTAACTATAGTTAGAAATTATAAGGATTATTATAGTTAAAAGTTATAGGGTGACTACCAGTTAGTAAAGGCTATTCTAGTACTACTATAATACTATAAATACTATAATACAGACTATTTATTTATATTTATTAAAAAAAATACTAAAATAATCTCTAATAAATTATTAAAACCAGAATAACCTATATAAATATTCTGCTGAAGATATATCAGCATAACTAAAAAATTAATATTTTATTATAAATAAATACTAGAGATATTTTACTAATAGTTATTAGATTTATTATTAACATAATTATTATTATTATTAGATATAAACCCTAATATATACAACAGCAGAACAATAAAGGAAAGATAATAAGAAATAAAAAAAAATAAAATAGATAATATTAGAGAATAATAAAAAAGAATTAAGATTAAATAATATTTTTTTTTTATATAGTTATTATAGTATATACCCCCAACCACCTTATAATATATTTTTATATTAAACAGACCTAATATCTGCCTAGAACAGCAAATTCTTGTTTTTAGTTATATACAAAGTTTAAACCTGTGAAGAACATAGCTATTAAATAATATTTATATAGGTTAGGCCTATATCTTAGAATTATTAGGAGAAGATATCCCTGATATCTCTATTAATACTTAAATAATAATAAATTATATTCTAACTAACTGGGTTTAACTATAATCAGAAAATAAAATACAGTATTTAAGACTTAAGAGTCCTATTATAATAGTAAAAATTAGATAATATAAAGTAAAAAATAATTATTTTATATATTAATTACCCTCCCGGCGCAGATCAAGGTAAGATTATATAGTATATTCTACTAATACCGGCTAATATTAAGGTTTAATTACTAGAGATAATCTGTTTTTTTTCTATTTACTTTTCTATTCTTTTATTAGTTATTCCTGCCCCTATATCCCTCCTATTAGATTTATTAAGATAACAGACTAACTTTTTATTAAATTTTTATTTTTATTTATTATTATCTACTATAATTACTATCAGAATATTTAGTTATAAGAGATTATTAATTATCTAAAACAGCAACATCACCTAAAATATATAATTACTATTACTATTTTAGAAAAAATTCAGGGGTAGGATAAAATTATATATAATAGCTAATTAGTAAAATTCCTATAGGTCCTGGATGACCCACTGCTTATTATCTTATATTATAATAATAATTTATTCTATTAACACAACCCGGCCGAATACTAGTATATCACTAGTAATATAGAATTAATGCGCAAGCACTAGTGAATAAAATACTAATAAGCCCGGTTTTCTAATTATGATTATAAATCTATTATTAAGTATCTTAAACAAAAGGCGGTAATTAAAACTGTTTATTAATAAATATTATATTAATAATTTTTTCTTATCTAGTTAGGTTTATATTTTATCCAAGTTTAATATTTTAATAATCACCAGTTACCAGAGCCAGAGCCAGTACTTGCCTAATAAGTAATAAATAAAATAGTTTATACTTAAATATAAATTAGGCCGGATTACTTACAGGAGCTAATTTAACCTAATTCTTTTATTAATATAAATCTATAGCTGTACCTGACGCAGTAGGCAGTTTTTTTAAGTAATATTTTCTTACTAGATCTACTATAAAGTATAATTATACTTATGATTAAGCCCAAGACTTTTATTAAAGGGCAAAATTAGTTAGTAGTTAAAAATAGTAACAGGTCTGTTAAGAAGTACTCCTAGTCAGGGTGTATTATTCATAATCTTTAAAATATTAAAACAGCTATCCAGATACTCCAGGAGATTATAAGTTAATTAATAAAAAAAAATTAGTAAATAATACAGTACTATAGATTAAAAATTTATATAAAAACTATATATACTCAACTAACAGAGCTACTACACTGCCCCTTACTAATATATATAAATAAGTAGAATATCTAGTGATATATATACCCCTGGCAGCAGCTGCTGATCTTTTTTACACAGATATAAATATTATATAAATAAACTAATTTATAATATAACTTTATAGACTAGCAGAGACAGAAATAGTAGTATTTATAATAGATAGTATAAATTCCGGATATTATAGAAAAGATTAGTGTTAGTGTAACTACCGGGGGAAAAAAAAAAGGCTAAAAAAAAGGCTAAAGAGATACAGCAGTAGATAATAACTGCTTAAAAGTTTACCTGTTTAAAATTCTATATTAAGCTATTAAACTAGCAGTCTCGAGGCTATAAATATAAGAGTATACTAGTATATATTATGGCGGTGCTGGGCTGTAATAAGTATAGCTAGTAAATAATAAATAATTATTTACTTATTTTATCTAGAATAATCAAGATTATATAATTTTTTATTATATAAAAAATATTATAGCTAGACCCAGCAGCACCCTAGATTATTAATATATAATAAAAAAAGCAGACAAATATTCTAAAGATACTAAACAGCACGGATAATAAGCTTAAAAATCTAAATAAGGGGTACCTTACTCTTTTATTACCCAGATCTAGCCTAAATATTATAATATTTTTTAAACAGGTAAAATATATAATATAATAGTTTATAATCCAGGGGTCACAGGCACTAATACAGATATTCCTTAATTAATATATTTATAAACTTAAAATATATTATAACAGTATTATACTGGGGTACATAGCTTAGATTAGGGCTGATAAGATCTTATATAAGGATATCTAGTTTATAATAAGCAGGTTTCGCGGGTTTATACACAGTCTAATTAAGTCAACTAAAGATCTAATATAGCAGTTATTTTTTATTAATATATTACCGGTATTGCCCTAGGCCAAAATATATAATAATTTAATAAAGGGCACCCCCGGTTAGAGCTTTTTACAAAATAGGTATATATTATAGCCGGTAGGGGAATAATAGTGGCTAATTAATTAGGTCTATATTAAAAGACTGCTATAGTAAAAGTTTATACACCTCTACTAATTCCACCTGCCTAAGATACAGTATTATATATAATAAATGGCCCAGTTTAAGGAGAAGCTGGCAGTACTTATTTATATTATAGCTAGATAGCTTAGATATATTCCCGAACTACTAAGCCTATAATATATTAATACAGACCGGAACTAGCAGCATAATATATATATTAAGGATAGGATAGTTATCCTGGTTAGTACCTATTATAAAGAATTTTATACTAATAATAATACTAAGGTTATCTACTGCTACTTATCTAAAAAAATAAATAAATTATTTATATATTATTTTTAATTTATCTTTTTATTTATTTAGTAGTTTAATATAATAAATAAACCAAACGCGCTTCTGTAAGCCCTGAATAGTCTTAACCCTAGGCCCGGTTTTCTAACCATAGTTAATCTGTTTAGTTTAACCATAGTCAGAAACCCCCGCTCTATTAATCCTAAGGACTAGTTATTTATATAAGACATAGATACTAGTATCACGCGGCTATAAATATTAAAATAATTCTGTTAGGTATTATAATAAAAGACTTAAACACACTTAATATATAAAAGGATTAATATCCTAATATACTAAAATATTATAATCAGGATTAGCTAATATTTTCTCCGGCCTGGCAGCCAGTTCACTAATAATTATTAAAAAGAGCAGGAGCCGGAGACTACAGGGCTTAATATTAATAATAAAAATTAAATAGATCTTACATAATAGATTAATTATATTACTAATCTTTAGACAGTATATTTATTGTATATTACAGGACTATAATATAAATAGCAGATACTAAAAACTACAGATATTATAAAATATAAACAAGCAATATTTTAGTTAAATAGTAAAAATTAATACTATTTTTTAGATTTTAGATCTATACAGGCCGAGGAGCTCCCCTAATTATTAGATAAGCAAAAACAGGCACTATAGAAGAAGGCTGCTAGGGAGTATTAAATATAGTAATAGCACTAACTCTAGCAGGCTAATATAACTTATACTATACAGCAGATGCTAGGACAGGATAATTTTTAATTATAAGGGGTATAAGAAATAGTATTATAGATAATCTAGAATAAAAAGAGCCCGGTAGTAGCAGTTATACTAACTAAAAGAGAAAAAAATATAATATTTTTGCTCCCTGTATAAATAGAGGCTGGAAATATTATTATTATTATAATTTTATTATTATTATTATAATCTTATTACTATTATTATAATAGAACTTTTAGTAGCAGTATTAGTAGGCCAGAATTATATATATTATATAGGAGAGCCGGTATCCCCTGGATAATATAACTATTATATTTGTAATATTAGAATCTGCTAAATATCCCAAGTTTTACTTATTTATTAACTAACTACAGATGTAGCAGCAACTTAACCAGATTATAATAAATAAAAACTATATTATATTAGAAGACTAGTCTGATTTTTAGCTAGCTATATAGTAACTAGGTTATTTTACTATATATTGTACCTAGATAATATATCTGACTGCTATATTACCCCCTATAGAGTAAAAGCAGTTCTTCAAGAAAATCCAGCATATTCCTAATACAGCCTGCTTATTCTGGGGTCAGACCAGCTATATAAATTTTTATTATTAGGTCTAGTAGTTATATTTATTAGCAGAGGTTAGGTCTGGATTACTAAAGTAACTAAAAATAATTATAATAAAGTAATTTATTTAATAATAGATCTAAAAGACTTACCCTGGCAAGGTAATAATCTACAGTAATATTATAAGGCAGATAATAGTAATAATATAGATATTAGATTGCCTAGTATACTCTAGTAAATAGTCTAAGAGGGAATAAATATTATAATAGTTTCTAGACAGATTAATCTTTATATTTATAGCTACTAGCGCGCTTGGGATAGGTATTAATATACCTAATATCTGATATATTATCTATCTGGGAGTACCGCGGACGCTATTAAACTATATATAAGAAAGTAGGTATATAGGGCAGGACAGCCAAGGCAGTATAGTAATTATAGTATAATTATTAAATTAAAACACGCCCGCGGGCTGGCTAGGAAAGATTACAGCTAAAAAGATAATACTTATATAGGCTTATTTTAAAATACTATATTATTAGTAAATACTTAATTAGTATCTGGACAGGGCTATAGATAGATTTAAATAAAAGAACTATTATTAACTTTATAAAAAAATATAATATAATTAATACAAGCTGTTTATCCTGATAGACTAAAATATATTATTATACCCCGAGATAATGCTAGTAATAGATTTATTAACTTTTATTCTACCTGTGGCTTTAATTATTTATTTATATATAATTTATTAATCAGAGTCTCCCATATCTTAAAACAGGGATTAAATATTACTCTCACAGGCTAAGAATCCGCAGTGTATTATATATCCCGCCCCCCCAATAGAGCCAAGCCATATAAAATATGCCTGTTAATCTGCTAGGGCGGACGCCCCCCTAGTCCAGCTAATTTAATTAGTTATACCCACCCCGGAAACCCAATCTATTAATTATATAGTCCGGATATTATAATATTAGTAATAATAAGCAGATTTTTATTAGCAAGTACAGTAGATACAGCAGCAGCTTATTAAAAAGTAGATTATTAATAAAATCACACAATAACAAGGGCAGTATTATATTTGTATTTACCAGGGCCGGGATAAATTCATATATAATCTATATTAGTATATAAATCCTGCGAGCCGGGATATAAAATAGTGGATAATCCGGGTGCGGTAACTAATCTAATATATATTATTTATTATATATTTTTAATATAAAATACCATAGACTATCTATACCAGGTAGGAACCAGATTAGAAGTATAAGTATCATAAGATCTTAATCCTTATAATTACTATAATAATATTAGGTCCTGATAAACAGAGAGAACATATAAGGTGGATTAATATATTAACAGACTATAAAATTAATTATAAAAATAAAATAGTAATAATCTAATAATTAAGATAATATAGGCTACCACAGTACTATCAGCTATTTAATATATATTATTAATTTATAAGGTATAAGTAAAAGAGGTTCCCGTAAGATTATAATTCCTTATTTAAAAAGGGTTATATCAGGGTTTATTACTTGCTATAGCACGCAGTTTAAATAATAGATTTTATATATTAATCGCGGTACAAATCTAACAGAGAATCGCGCTACACAAGACTAATAATTATTCCACAGAAACAGGATATAAATATAGATTAAAGAATATTTTAAGAGATATATAAAAAGAATTTTATATATCATAATATATAATTGTCAGACGTCGAAGGTAGGCTAGGATCGAATAGGAAGGTGGTAGTCACCTGATCCTAGAGCAATACCTTATAGAATGATAGCTCAAAGGTTTCGATTATTCGACTTTAATTAAATTGATAAGAAAGGGTGAAATTGATTAATGAATGAATGAATTAATAAGTAAATTGAATAGATGAAATCAACTTGTCAAATTGAAACAGTAAAATCAACTTGTCAGAAAGAATGAAAATATGCAGGGGATCGTCTGCATATTTATAGATATTTGAAATAAATCAAACATTGTAAATATAAAAGAATAAACTTTTAATTTCTAAATTAGGAAATAGATAATAACTGGTTTTCTAATTATTATATGATTCTTGCGATCAGATATTTCCTAAATAGGAAATAGTTAGGTATTCCTTAATTAGGAAGTAGTTAGGTGTTTCCTAATTTAGGTCTTTCCTAATTAGGAAGTAGTCAGGTGTTTCCTAAATAGGAAGGTAAGCTAGTCTAAAATAGGAAATTCTTCAGAAATCTGATTTTTTTATTTTCCGCTTATATTGAGCTCAGTTTCACCTCACTTTTCCTATATAATTTGGTGGTGGAAGTGAGAGTTCAATAAAGTGAGAATAAAGTCGCAGTGAATTTTGAATAATTTCGGTTGTGGGGCTGAATCAGGTGATTCTGATGAATCAGGTGATGTCAGGTGACCCCAATTGACACACCCCTTTAGTTTAAATTAATAAAATATTGATTAAAACTGCAGAATTTTGAATGGTTTCTTTTTTATTCAATAAGATGTTGAATATTAACCATATTTAGTTATTTAGTAAATTTCGCATGTTTCTGTTTAGTCAGGTGTTTGGTAAGTCTGTCTGCAATTATTTGATTAATAGGGACCTATTTTAATTCAATAGTTTTCTTCTTGATTTCTTGCTTGAGCCAATGATTACTAATGTTTACATGTTTTAATTTAGTTCTATAAATTGAATTGGGCTTAGTAAGCAGGTCAATCGTTTGATGATTATCGTATTGAATATGTAATTTTTCTTTAGGATTAAACCCTATAGTAGTAAATAAGCGTTTCTACTATAGAAAATGCTTACTAGCTGTAGTTAGGGCTAATAATTTTGCTTTAGTAGTTGATAGGGTAATTGTTTTTTGCTTTCTAGCTGACTAATTAATAGGTCCATTGAATAAACAGTATATAAAACCTTCAGATGATTTTCTTTAGTTTAAATCTGTATAAGCTGTATTACTAGCTATTTTAAAAATTGGTAGTGAATTTAATGATTTTAATTGATCTATTGAATCAAGACCATATTGAATTGAAATGAATCGGGTTCCATAGATGAATGAAATCAGGTGATTTGTAGTATTCATGTGGTTGGAATAAGGTTTTGCCATGTGTTCTGCAAGGATTTTGTAATTTTTTGCAATATCTGGTCTAGAAATAACCGCAGGGTAGAGAATTGAGCCAATTTTTTGCTGATAAATTGTATGATAGGGCTTAATAAGTGGCTCCCCTATTGATTCGCTTAAATTGCCTGATGGTAAGGGCATTTTAGGTGAACTTTGATTAGCTAATCCAAAGCGGTGAGCAACTTTTTCAATATAATCCGCTTGGTTAAGCCAAATTGTTCGATTCTGCCGGTTTCGAATGACCTTTATATTTAGGAATTGATGAATTTCACCTAAATCCTTTAGATCATATATTGAAAATAATTGATCTTTCAATTCGTTGATTTTTGATTGATGATTTTGATTATATAGTAGAATAATATTATCTATATAAATTATTAAAATCATATAATCGTTTGTAAATAGGCAAGGATCTTCAGGCACTGAATTTAGGCCTAATTTCTTGAGGGTATTGTCTATTTTTTGTTGCCATAGTAACGGAGATCTGTGTAGTCTGTATAAAGCTCGTTTTAGCTTAAAAACTTTATTTCGTTGTCCGAAACCGGGAGGCGGTGAAATATGAATTAATTCGTCTAATTCACTGTTTAGAAATGCATTTACTGCATCCCATTGAGCTGTTTTAAGGTTAAAAGCAGTAATTAGGGCTATAATAGTCCTAAATGTTCGTGTAGCTAGGGTTATTGCCCTAGAATCAAGATTATTGATTGGTTGAAGATCTCCACGAACGCATATTCTTGCTTTAAATTTTGATAATTGACCTTGATCAGTAAATTTGTATTTCCATACCTATTTTAATGGTAGGATCTTTTGAATTGAATTATCCGTTTTAGGAATAGCTTCCCAGGTGTTCATTTTGGTCAATTGATTATATTTAATTTTGCATGCATTTAGCTATTTATCTTGATAGGGCGAATTCATCATTTCGTTCTAATTTGTTGGCTTAATAGGTAAATCGTTTCGATGCAATTTATTATTGCTTATTTGACCTATATTCAATGCAAAATTTCGAAATGATTTTGATGGTCCTGGGTCAGGTGATTCTGATCGTTGCCGTTTTAGGGATAGTGGCTTATGAAAATCATCATATTCATTAATTTTAAATGATGAATTATCAATAAGCACCTCTGGTTGTGGAGGGGTAATTGGTTGGTCCCCTAGGATTTCATCGGGGTCATTTAAATCGTTTGATTTAATTGACTCATTAAATTGATTATTTTGATCAATTGATTGAATTTCACCAATTTCTTCGGGTGATTCGAATTCAACCGATTCAGCCGGTTCAGCCGGTTCAGCCGGTTCAGCCGGTTCAGGGTCATTATCATCGATGAGCTCATTTTCAGAAAACCCTAAGGTAAACCCTAGTTCTGACCCTAGTTCTGACCCTAGTTGAATTGAAGTAATTAATTGATTAATTTCTTCATGGGTCAGGGGATCGGGATGATCTAACCCGATTTGGTCTAGGTTAAATGGCTGAATATCTTCCTTATCTTTATAGACCCTCTTTTCATCGAAAATGCAATCGCGTGCTGAAATAACCTTATTTTGACTAGGGATCTATATTCTTTATATATTATGAGCAATATACCCGATTAGGTAACCAATCATAGCCCGAGGTTTTAGTTTGCTAAGCCTAGGGATATTGACTATCCTAGTATAGGCTCGGCAACCATACCGTTTTAGGTTAGAAAGGTTAAGTAATGATGTTATATATGAAGGTGGTTGATCAAGTTGATTAAATAAGGTTGAATATGGAGTGCTCCATTTCAGTGAATGTGTAGGGGTTCGATTTATTATATAAATTGCTGCATTCATGGTTTCAGGCCATAAATAAGGGGGTAGCCCTGAATCAATGAATAAAACCCGCATTTTTTGAGTAATTAAAGTACCTGACCTTTCTGAAAAAGGATTTTGTTCAGGTTGCCCAATTGGGCTAGTGCTATAAATCACCCCTTCAGATCTTGCATATTCATAGAAATTAGCTAAATTTCTATCTTGATCTGAATGAAATCGTTTGATAGTCATGTGGTATTGACGTTTTATTTGATTAATTATTTTAATGATTGAATTGCTCATGTGATCTTTTGTTGAAATCGGTATAGCCATATGAAATTTTGAAAATGGGTAATATATATGGCTTATATATTGTTTTTGATATATTCCTTGATTTAAATGAATAAGGTCCCAATGAATTGTTTTAAATGGTTTAGACCCTAATTGAATCGGAATTCGAGAAATTTGATGTTTTGATATTGATAATCGATAAATTGGGCAATGATCTTTAATATTAATTGATTTATTATTTAATTTTATTCTATTTACTGCTGAATTAAGGTGTTTTAGGGCTTCTGAGCTTGGGTGCCCTAATCGAGAATGCTATAATTCAGCTGGAGCGGCAGAAATAGTAGGTTGAGTTGATTTCTGAGCTGAATAGACCTTTATTTTATTTACTTCACTATTCAGTAGTGAATTCGGGAGTGAATTCGGGAGGTCAATTTGATCATTTTCAGGAGATAATTCAGGTGACTATTGAATATGATTATTATTATTCCATTTAATCAAGAAAATTCCCGAAATTTCAAGGATTTGGCAAATTGAGGTATAATTAGGGCTTTCGAGGCACATAGCCCTAGAATTAAGATGGATACCTGAATTTTTTGCTTTAGTGGCTGAAAGTATATTGATATGGAAATTTGGGACGTAGGCGTAATGATGTAATTCGAATATTATATTATTTTTATAGGGGTTTGAAGGTTTTAAAATGACTGTTCCGAAACCTTTAATTAATGTTCGAGTATTCCCTATAAAAATTGACGTAGGCGATTGATAATAATTATTAAATAATAATAGATTATTGTAGATATGGGTATCTGCAGCAGTATTGAATGCCTAATTAGGACTAGTGTTTCGAGCTATTCCTAATGAAGTTGAAGTCATAGTGATTGAATTAATTGAATTAATTAATTTATTATTCACTGCTTGATTCTGTGATTTCAAGCGTTTTTTTGTTGCTTCGAGGGCACCTAGGAATCTAGGACTTCTAGAGGCTTTATTGAATCGTTTGATTACCTCTGGATCACGTGACTAATTTAGTGGTTTTTTCAATGAATTATTGATATAAAAACATTGGTCAAAATCATGATTTCCTTGATTTGGGTCGGATTCGCATGGGCAATGGCGTTTTTTCGATTTAAGGTTAAATTTAGGGCTTGGGGTATTTTCTAAAGCACTTGGGGTATCTTCTAAGACCTCTCCTTTAAAGGTTGCTGAAGCAATTCGGCTCGGCTGATTTGCTTGCTTAATTGCGGGGAATATTTTCACGTGATCTTGAAATTGCTTAGTTATATCAAAAAATGTTAGAATTTGCTTATGTGATTTGATTTTATTGTTTAATTTTTCGATCCAATAATTTGCAAATGTTGAATAAGAACCATTAATTGATTTAATAAAATCATATTGAACTTGGTGGGGGTCCATCACCTCGCTTATTTTTAGTGATTTTGCTTTGGTGAATATATTTTCCTATAGGGAAATATAGGATTCAATTGAATATTTGTTTTGCAGGGATTTAATCATATGATATTGCTTAATTATATCCCTTTTTCTTGATTCGTTGGTGGGTGCCAATTTCGTTTGAAGGATTCGCAGCACGTGATATGGGGTTTCTAGGTCAGATATTAAAACCTTATTTGCTGAAGATATCGAATTTTTAATTAAAATTAGAAGTAGGGCTAAACCCTCATCTAATTGATGGTATTCTCGAAGCGCTAATTCATAATCGTGTAATAGGTCTTGATAAAGCGCTCGATTATTTTGGGTTAGATTAATAATTGATCTAGCATTTTTGTTTAGGTCACATGGCTCCGGGTGAGCGGGGCGGACCGGTTGTTCAGGTAGGGTCGCATGGCTCGGATTAATGAATTCTTATATATGTTTGCTTTTAGTAATGGTTTTGATCGTATTAAACTAATGGATCTATTTGTGGGATTGATTCAATTGAAAATTAAGCTTTGTCTCCGCCATGTTGGGATAGCTTAAATTGATAAAGTAATTGAATTAATAAAGTAGTTGAATTAATAAAATAATTGAATTAATAAAGTGATAAAGTAATTTAATTGAATGAATTAACTTTGACGTCTTAATAAAGTAATTGAGTCAATAGAGTAATAAAGTAATTTAAACAAATAAAATAAAGTAATTGAATGAATTAACTTTGACGTTCCTAGTATATGTTGATATATTACTAGGATAGTGATTGATTCACACGAGATCTGAATAGAATGGTGAATCAATAAATCAATAATTAAGGATAAAAATAATAGAAATAATAAGAGAATCCGGGCTCATAACTGTCAGACGTCGAAGGTAGGCTAGGATCGAATAGGAAGGTGGTAGTCACCTGATCCTAGAGCAATACCTTATAGAATGATAGCTCAAAGGTTTCGATTATTCGACTTTAATTAAATTGATAAGAAAGGGTGAAATTGATTAATGAATGAATGAATCAATAAGTAAATTGAATAGATGAAATCAACTTGTTAAATTGAAACAGTAAAATCAACTTGTCAGAAAGAATGAAAATATGCAGGGGATCGTCTGCATATTGATAGACATTTGAAATAAATCAAACATTGTAAATATAAAAGAATAAACTTTTAATTTCCAAATTAGGAAATAGATAATAACTGGTTTTCTAATTATTATATGATTCTTGCGATCAGATATTTCCTAAATAGGAAACAGTTAGGTATTCCTTAATTAGGAAGTAGTCAGGTGTTTCCTAATTTAGGTCTTTCCTAATTAGGAAGTAGTCAGGTGTTTCCTAAATAGGAAGGTAAGCTAGTCCAAAATAGGAAATTCTTCAGAAATCTGATCTTTTCATTTTCCGCTCACATTGAGCTCAGTTTTACCTCACTTTTCCCATACAATTTGGTGGTGGAAGTGAGAGTTCAATAAAGTGAGAATAAAGTCGCAGTGAATTTTGAATAATTTCGGTTGTGGGGCTTAATCAGGTGATTCTGATGAATCAGGTGATGTCAGGTGACCCCAATTGACAATAATTAATTAAAAATAATATAATCAGGGTTTCAGTTCAGAACATATAATAATATATCTCTATAAATAGATAGTATACTCGATAAAATATAAATTAATATTAATTCCGAGTAAATATCCCGGGGTGTGGATTTAAATAAAAAGAGAGATTAGATTCAGATTTAGAAAATCAGACAGTATAAAAATAAAATTAAACTATAAATAATATATTTAGCCGTGCCAAGGAGAGTCAACAATATATACTAATTAATTATAATCAAAGATTAACGGCGACCAACATTTATATAAATTATTCATTCAATAAAATTAGAAGTAAGCCGCATATATCATTAACAAGGGGTGTTATTTGACCGTGGTTAGAATTCGGGGATATTATTTAACCATAGTCAGAATTAGGGGGTGTTGTTTAACCGTGGTCAGAATTAGGGGGTGTTATTTAACTATAGTCAGAATTAAAAGGTATTATTTAACTACCCCAGGGGCCGCGGGGCAGCGCACCTGCGCTACCATGGGGTGGGGCCGGGAGGGCGGTGCTTATTCGCCGGCCGCCCATGGGTTGCTATCTGCTGGATCTTGACTTGCCATCTGTTATTTTTAATTTTTCTGGGGGCGGTATAGGCCTAGATTTTATTTATAGATATTTTATTTATTTTTAAATTAAATCTTATAATTTTATTATGATTAGTCCTGGCTCAGGATTAGGAAAGTAGTTTTAAATTAACAAGTTATTTATAAAAAATTCGTGGGGTATAGTTAAGAATTAGTTAGCCTGATCCCGCGCTGTGGTCGCTATCAGATACTATTATATATATATATTTATATATATAGCTCTCTCTCCGCTACTCCTGAATCTTATATCTCTAAAATCTAGATTTATATAAAATTTTTACTGTTTAGAATTATATCCCTGTTTTTTGTGTAGTAGTAAATCTTTTTTATTATTACTATTAATTTATAATATTATAACTAACCAGCTCTTTAAGTGATTTTTACTACTACAGGTATTTATTTACCGGTAGTATTAGTATAAAATATGGTCTGCAGAGATAGAAAAATATCTTAAATAATAATATTAGTTAAATTATATTATTATTTAGCCAATCCTGTATAATATCTAGTAGTGGCCTAATTTTGTTAAAGATCTGTAGGTAGTCTAGATTCTTTACTAGTTTAATAAATTATTACTAATCCTGCCCTGTTACTCACAGGAATTATTATATTAATAGGAGCCTGTAACTTACCAGTATTCTATTTCTAGTATAAAAATAATACAGATCTATTAATAGCGGGTCTACTGGTAATCCTAGTATCCTATATAAGGCCTAGTATTTTAGTCACAGCAGGCGTAGCAGGAGGCCGAGCTGTAGTAGTTTTACTGGCTAGTTTTTTACTAGTAGTTGTTCCTCTCGCGGGCTAGCTTATATTATATTTATATTTAGTTCCCTGAGGGCCGGTAGCCCCCGCCCCTGGTCTCAGATTAGGCCTAGCAGACTATAAATATAGTAGTGCAGGCCTAAGAGTAGGCGGAGGTGGCACGCGCGGAGGCCCTAATTAAGCCGGTGTAGATTTATAATACTAACCTGTGGCTATATATAACCTGGTAGACCGAGTATCTCGCGGAGATCTCTGCGGCAGACTTATTATATAGTATTAAGATATCTAATCCCGCGGTGGAAGACCTAATTAAATAAGAGATATAAGTATTATTTTATATAGTAGACTAGTTGGCCCAGAAGAGTCAGTAGATGGTATAATATTATAGATAAATGATTTATATAGAGGCTATATATATATAGGTAGGCGAGCTACTATACTACCCCCTGCTTATGTATATAAACACGGCTAGTATATAAAAACACGTGTAGCTATAATAGCAGATACTAGATTTCTTCGCGCGTACCCAGCATTTATATAAGAGATAGGCTAGTTCCCCTTACTAGTTTACCGCGCGACAGCAGGCCTGGTAAAAACAGCTATAATAATTAGTTAAATACCCCCCTGAACTATAGCCGGAGCTATAAGAGATTAATAAAGTATTATAGCTGTGGCTGCTAGAGTAATAGGAGCAGGTATACTTAGAGTTCTGTGTTAAATTATTAAACTAGTGTTATTATAGTTACAAGTATAAGAGCGCGCTAGTCTGCGCTATAATAGTATTAAGCCGCGGGGTGGAGGGCTAGCAGAATCCTGAGAGTTATTTTTTAATTTTCTCGCGGGTGTTTAAGCTGGTGTACTTTTTTATAATAAAGAAGATGTTGTAGCTGGACCCCGTGATATTATAAATAATATAAATATAATAGGACTGGCAGATAGAGGCCCTGTGGGTATTATAGAGTATAAATAATAAGCTAAAGATATTAAAGAATAAAAGATATATTAATAAGAATAATCTAGTTTTTAGTAGTCTAGTGGCCAGTAGCCTAATCCTTAGTAACACAGGCTATAATATTTTTGCCCCCCCGGAGTAAAACAGGCCTGGTAGTTAAAATAATAGTTTGTTTAGCGCGGGCTTTGATACCCTAATCTATCTAATATATAATAGCCCCGGTAGCCCCGGCCTAGTTAGTAATTACCCCTTTTATATATTAGTTAGCTAGCAGCCGGCTATAATCCTGGTTATTCCGCCTAGTATAAGCCTTAGTATCCCGCGGAGTAGCCCCGGTAGCTCTAGTATATTTAATAATAATTAGGGCAGTTAGGGCCTGCCCGCGAGCTGTATATTTTAGGGCTAGCTAGAATAAATAATATAATAATTTATAATATATAGTAGTTATGGCCCCGTGCAGACCTTATTTAATTAGTATATTTATAAGCTATAGGTTTATTATAATATTACTATCCCAGGTTATATTATATGGTAGGAGGCTAATAAGTTACTGTATAAAAAGCTATAATTTATTATAAAAGACTTCTGGGGTTTTGTTTATAGGCTGGCCAGAATAACCCGGGATTTATTAGATTAGCTCTTATTAAGCTCCCTAAAATAGCTAGTATTTATTATCCTGTAAGACTAGTTTTATAATAATTTTATATAACTAAGGCCTGGCTGGAGCTTTTTGTGTGATAACTAAATAATATAGCTAGTAAAAGGCTACTAGTAGTTAATTAATTGTATACAGGCTAAGCCGGTACTGTAAGTATAGTTTATCCGGATTTATTATTATTATTTTTTTAAGCTCTGCGTTTACTTCTAGTAGGTGATTAAGTTTAAAGAGAAGCTTATAATACTAGTCTATATATATAAAGGCTAGCCAGCCCGGGCACCTAAGCTGTTTAATATTTAATATATAAATATTAAGACTAATATATGGCAGAATATATATATTAATAATAGGCTAGTAATATTAATTACTGCTTACTACAAGGGATTTTATATAAGTAATAATATTAAAATTATTTACTAATATGTGCCGCGGGAGATAAACAAGCTAATTATTTATTATTTTTAGCTAGTGCGGCTATTTATAAAGTAGCTTAACATCTGGCTTAAGCAGTAGGCCCTTATACCCTGCGAGCCCTTAATTATATACCAGTAGATATTTTTTTAGGGCTCTGACCTAGGTATCTAGCGCGCCTAGTCCTTAGAATAATTCCGTGAGGTGCTAAAGCAGGAGATATAATAATAGTTTAAACAGCTAGTCCACGCGGCCGCCTACTATAATATTATTATTAAAATCAGCTAGTAATTTTTATAGGCTAATAGCTAGTTCCCGCAGAACCAGAAGGAGCGCGCGAAATAAAAATATATAATTATAAGGATAAAAATAGGGACTAGTGATCCTAATAATAAAGTAGTTATAAATAATAAATAATAATAAGGCTATATTATAGACCTATAGGTGGCCTATTCCTTATATATAGCTGGGATAATCTACAGCCGCAGGCTAATAAAGCAGGCTAGAACTACTGTATACTGCTAAAAAATATTCTGTTTTTTTAATATTAATTAGTATTATTTTTTTAGTTTTATATTAGCCTAGTTTAAGCCCCTATCAGCCCTAAAAAAACATAAACAAGCCCTGTGGGAGAAGGTAGCCATAAAATAACAGATTTAGTAATAATATTAGTTTTAGTAGGCTAATATAACCCAGGCAGCATAGCAGTTAACTTAGTAGCTTAAACTTAAGCTACAGAAGATACAGGCCCTAGTATTACAGGTGATCTAGGATTATAAAAGCCTGATAATTATAATAATATTTATTAAAAATAAAAAAAATATACTATTTTTATTACCGGCCTATCTAGAGCCCGGGGGAACTATTATAATAATAATATTATTAATTATATTGTGGTAGGATTTTTAATAATAGTATTAGTAGTTTAATATCTTTTATGTAATATAAGAGAGCCAGCGGCCCCTGGATAAGGCTTTAATTATATTAATTATATTTAAGTCTGTAATTACATCTAATTTTTACTTATTCCTAAACCAGCTATATATAATATAATAGCTGGACTAGATTATAATTAATAAGTATTATATTATCTTATAAGGCCTAGGATCTAATTTTAGGTTAACTAAGTTCTGGCCTGCACTGCGATAACTTAAAAAACTAATCTATATATATATATAGCTAGTACTGCTAACTATTATCTTACTATCTATTATAAAACTAATTCTGTTTAAGCAAATTAGCCACACACGAGAGAAAATCCGCTTATTTCGCGCGCGGACTACCCAATTAAATATCTAATACTTTATATAATAGCTGGAGCTCCCCTTTAGGATAAGTTATAGCTTATATATATAAATTAAGAGTAATATTATTTAAAGTAAGATCTAATAATTACTTTAGTAGATTAATTAAAAAAAAATAGTCCTATATGCTAATATAATTAGTTAGATTAAAGTAATTACCCGGGAGCTTGGCTGTAAGATATATATTAGTTAAATAATAAAATAGTCTAAGATACTAGAGTAATTTATAAATAGTTATAGCCTGATTATTGCGGCCACTAGCGCGCTAAGTATAGGGATTAATATCCCTAATATCTGGCTTATTATCTATATTAGTACCCCGCGGATTTTACTTAATTACACACAGGAAAATAGCTATATAAATTATAATAGATAACTTAGTATAGCAGTAGTAATTCAGCCCGCGGGGTAAGATAAGCTTATAATATAAATAATAAAAACCCCCGCCCTGAAAATTAAATAGGTCTAGGAATATATAATAGCCTTATATTAGTAAAAAATATTTAATCTATATTTAAATAGGTACTAGCAGATAAGATATAGGGCAGAGAAGGCCCTGTGTAATTAATACTAGTTAATAGATATAAAGATAGAGATAGGAAGATAAGCCATATAAGCTAAAAATTAAAAAGTAGATTAAGAACTAGATCAGGAGACTAGCCATCCCGCAGACTATTATATAGTTAATTAAATTATTCTGCTTTATTATTCTACTGACCCCCTATCTAGTCTATTTAGTAGTAAATTATTTATATCCTAAACTAGCCCACCCTTATAAAAAACACTCCCGCCCCTATCCCCCTATAAGCCCCCCTAGTAGGCCCAAGCCGACATTCAGGCGCGGGAGCAGGCCATATATATTAAATTAACTAAAAAGATAATTATTATAGAGTACTTATAGTAGCAAAACTACTATTATATTTATATACTACAGGGCTAAAATAAGACTAGCTATAATTTATACTAGTATTATATGGCTGATAGCCAGACTATTAAACAGTAGATAGTCCAGGTGCGGTGGCAGATCTAATACGCCTGGTATAGCGCGTGTTTTAGGTGCGGGATACCCCAGACTATATACCCAGGGTGGAAAAACTGCTCATAATACACATACTATAGAATCCTAATCTTTATAATAATAATAATAATATATAAGCCCTAGACAGGGTTTATCTAGTAGCTATAGCAGGACTAGCTCACAGAGGCACGGGTTAATTATTATAATATAAATATAATAATAGTATTTTTGGGGCAAACAGGGCGGCCAAAATATAACCAGCTATTTAATATATATTATTAGTTGCGCGAGGTATATCAGGAAATAGAGAAGTAGGAAAACAGTAGTTTAAATATATATATATATATTTGCAGACATTAGTAGATAGATATTTAGTAAATAAATAATAAGCTGGTAGGCAGTTAGCAGGTAGGTAAAAAGGTAGGTAGGAGGTAGGTAGTATACGGGTGAGTTAGTAGGTCAGTTAGCAAGCAGGTAAGAAATAGGTAAAAGATAGGCAGTTGGTAGGTAGGTCCATAGGTAGTGAGTAAATAAATAAATAGTTAGTAGGTAGGTCCGCAGGCAGGCCCGTAGATATATTATAGGCAGGCAGGCAGGCAGGTCAAGTAAGAAGATTTAGTAATTAACAGGACAGTTAGCAGAATAGTTAGTAGAGTAGTTAGCAGAGTAATTAGCAGAATAATTAGTAGGGCAGTTAGCAGGGCAGTTGGCAGGGCAATTAGCAATAACAGCGAGGTCACTTAATAGGTAGGTAGTAGAGAGGTCAGTTGGCAGTTAACAGATAAATACAGGGACCAGTTAGTAGGTAGGTGGTAGGGCGGTCAGTTGGCAGGGTAGTTAGTAGGTAGATAGGTGGTAAAAAGATCAGTTAGTAGGGCAGTTAGCAGGGCCAGTTGGTAAGAAAGTTAGTAGATAGATGATAAGCAGATAGTTGGCAGATAAATCCGCAGGCAGGTCCGCAGGCAGTTAGTAGCCCCGCAGGCAGTTGGGAGGTAGATAGTAAGTAAGTAAGCTGGTAGATCAAGTAAGGAGATTAGGAGGTAGGTAAATAGTATACAGGCCAGTTAGCAGGGTAATTAGCAGATAAGCAGTTGGCAGGTAGGTATAAGATTGAATACCTTAATACCTTAAGGGTAAGACAGCATAAAAACAATTAGCTAGGGATATTAAATATATAATATATTCTGCTTAAAATATTATTACTGGGGTTTAGGAGAACTCCCGCGAGAATATATTTTTATTATATATTTACTAGGCTATAACTAAGCACCTGTTCTGACTAAGTATCCTTAAAAAGATTTTATATAAATCCTTATAATTACCCCCCCTTTTTAAAGGCCTTAGTCCCTAAGATATTTTATAAGATTAACTAGTTAATACTATCAAGCTTCGCGAGATTATTCTTCTTACGAAGGCTGTTATCTTATAAGATTATTATACTATATAGATCTTTTTCGTAAATATAGCTATTAACTAATCTTTTTTATCTTGCTGGGACCTTCTGCCTAATAATTTTTAAATATTAATACTTAGTTTATTTTTTCTTATAATCTCACGAAAAATATTATCTCGCAAGTTATTTTTTCCTAGGTTCACAAGTATTAACTGCCTCGCGAACCCCTGGTGCGGTATAATATAAATAGTCCTTATAAAAGCATATTCTGCCTGGGATGCCCTATTTGTGAAATCTATTATAGTTAGTTTTATAGTTTTTCGCGAATATATTTTATATATACCGCGGATCTGTCTCGCGAGATTACCTCTCTGCCTAGGATATCTTATTTATAAAATCTATTATAGTCAGCTTTCTAGCCTTCTCGCGAAGCTGGCCTTTTTACCACAGAGACTTAATTAATATAATTATCCTGATTTATCCGTGAGCTTAGTATTTACCTAAGATATCCTATTTATAAAATCTATTATAGTTGGCTTAATCTGCCCCTAGCAGATCTTATAAAATATCTCCGCGAAACACCTATAAAAACCTTTTATTACTAAAAAACTCTCTTTAAGAAAAAATAGTTATAAAAAAAAAATTATTTTAATTTTTTTTTTTATTACCTGTATAATATCAGTAGCTCGCGAACCTGTTAGATCTAAGTCTATTATTATAAAATCTATTATACTTTACCGCGGCTACCTTTATTATTTAGTCTTTTTAAATTAAATATTATTATATCATGCCTTCTGTATTCACTACTAAATACCTAATTTTATATTATAAAAAGATCTTTTTATAATTTTTTCTTTTTTTTTCTTTCTCTTTTTTAGTAACTATTATTTCTAATAAATTAGCCCTTAGAAGTTAAATATATTTTATAAAATATAATATATAAGATTTATTTTATTTTAATCCCACCTTACTTTCTATATTACTAGAATTTACTTTTTATCTTATTTTTTATATTATAAGACTTTATTCTTATCTTACTTTTATATCACGAGACTCCTTATTTCAGGTCAGATTACTAATTTCTAGATTTATTCGCGGGCTTCCCGCGTGTAATAAATTATAATACTATATTTACTACTGAAGTTCTTTAAAATTATTAATATTATTATTATACCCCCCCTCCTGTTTTTTAAAAAAATATTTTTCCTCCGAAAAACTTTTTTTCTTATAAGTTACTACCTCCCCCCGCTTTAAAAATAAGTCTAGGAAGCCCTAATTTCTGTACTAGTACTTATAATCTTTTATAAATAATATATATTAACTAGATTAATTTTTAGTTTAATTATATAAATAACTTACAGGACCTTTTTAATTATATTTTTTATATTAGCTGGTCCCTCTAGTATAATAATCTTTATCTCGCGCATATTATACCAGCTGTAGATAAATATACCCTCTGCTATAACTCTTTAATAACTATTTATTATTTACCACCCTATTAGATCACTTCTAATCTGAATTAGCCAGTCTAGCTAACTAATCTAATTAGGCTATTTATAACCTAACTTTCTTACTAACTTTATATAACTAGACTCGCGCCTCTCTAAGGCCTAGTTAGCAGGAAGGCTTAGAATAAAGCCCTAATACTACCAGTAAACCATACTATATAAAATATAGCCTGTATAGTTAAACTACCTACACAGGGATTATATCCCCTATAGGTATTTATTTTTATTCTCGGTCTTTCTCCCTAGTCAGGCCCGGAAAACCTAACTACCTATAAATAATAATAAATTTAATAATTAGTATAAAGACTTCTCCTATACTAAAAAAAAATTTTACTTACCCGGTTTATCTTATATATCTAATACCGCGAAAACTATCTTATAACTTATACTAGGGCGCAACCCCCTATTAAATATAATTATAAATAATATAGTTTCTCCTAAGATATTATATTTTAAAGTCTTTATATTTCTGGCAGGATTAGGCAGAAATATAATAACTACTTATACTACAGTGTTACCTGCTTATTTACAAATAAATAGATATCACCAGATAACAGTTATTTTATTATAATATATTACTATATCTCTAGTAGTATTCTACTTCCTAAACACATAAAGTAGTTAAAACCTTAGTATTAATAAAATAGGCCTATATTATTAGGATTTCTGCTATTTTTCCTTTAGAGAAAAATTTTTTTTATTTCTTAATATAAAAATAGTTTTTCTCTGTTTGTAAACTATTTATATAAATCTAAATAATATAAGTTTATAATAGATTCCTAGGTTATATTCTTCTCGCGAGAATATTCCTTCTATTAAATTAAAAATTCTTTTATTTTATTCCGGGTCCTTTCTGTTTAAAGCTTTTTTATATAATACTCCCGGGGCTTTTTATCCTAGTAAACTATAAAAAATCACTTTGTAAATCTTACTCCTGGTATCTCCTAATACTCATATAGTAAAAATATATAAAACATATTATATATTTTAATCCTTATAGAAAGTTCTAATTAGTAGGCTTGTTTTCTAATTCTCTTTATTATATATAATAACCTTATATTTAATTAATTAAGCTTCTTATTTAGCTATAGGCTCTATTAATTCTTTAAGGATAACCAGACTAATTAATCTTTAATAAATATCTTTATTTACTTCTTCTGGTTATAATACTGGGCCTAGTACTCGCGAGTATATTCTAATAACTTTTTAACTATCTTATAAACCCTTTTAATTCATAAAACTTACTTTTATACTAATTTCTTTATTTCTGGACTTTCTTATAAATTTAGGGTGATCACCCTAAGATATTCTCTAATTAATATATAAAAGGGTAACACCTAGGTCAAGCTTTATTAAACATTATTATACGCGAACTCTGTAAGGAGAAAATAATTAACCTAATTATCTTAATCAAAGTTAATATATACCTGTAAATATTATTCTAATACACTATTTAACTGCTCCATCTAGCTATCTATCTAAGAATAATATATAGTACTTAACCTCTATTTAATTCGCAGACAATATATAAATTCAGACTAGAAGCTCTTTATAAATATTAATCTATAATTAGTAATTACTTTTACAGGTATATTATAAAGTTTAAAAATCTCGCGAGTTAGTACTTATGCTAACTCTTCCCCGCGAATTATCTTTTTCGCGGGAATAAAATATGCTATCTTAATAAATCAGTCTACAACTATTAACATATAATTAAAAGAGACTCGCGAACCGCCTATTATAAATAGGCTCGCGGGAAAATCTATAATAAAATCTATTTTTATTTATTCTCAGACCTTCCCGGGGACTAATAATAATTTTAGTAGTCTATATTACTTTTTGTAAATTTTTTAGCCTCCCTAACACTTTTTATAAGTTATATAATATTTTTTAATAAATATTATTATCTACAGCTAATAGAACCTCCGCAAGACTAACTTATTAGTTTTTTATAAGATAAAATACCTAGTAAATAGGTTATTATAAAGTTTTATTAAAATAGCTAGTTTTAACTCTAAACTATCCAGAATATAAAGTTTATTTTTCTAGTATAATTAGTCTCCGCAAGATTCCTACTTTACTAATTTATTTTTTTTCTTGTTTCTATAATAGATAAACTTTTTAAACTTTATAAGCCCTTAACAGATCTTCTGTATAAAAATATTTATTTAAAATAATTAAAGAATCTTCTCTAATAGTTTTTCTAAAAAATCTTTTTAATAAGGTTCTTCCTTATAAATAGCTTTTATAATCTATACTTATATCTTAGCCTAGTCAGTTATAATAATTTTTTTTATAAGAATTTTTCTCGTGACTGTTTACTTTACTTCTAGACCTAAAAGATTTATAAACTATTAGGAAGCTTTAGTATTAAGCTCCTGTATATCTTCCTAATAAATAGACTTTTTATAATTAGATCTTTATAAGAGTATATTTATTAGGTTTTTTTTTCCTAGATAATATTTTAAAATAAAAAAAAACTTATAAGCTTTTATATCTATTATATTTATCTTTATGACAGTTCTTTTATAGTAAAATAATATAGTATATTATAGTCTATAAAGACCTTAATAGGGTACTTTATTTTTTTTAAATAATATCTTTATTCCTTAAAGCCCTTTATTATTATAAGTAGTTTCTGGTTATAAATTTTATAATTCCGCTCTGCAGGAATCATCTTATAAAAAAAAAATAATTAGTTTTTATTAATTATCCTTACTTAGCTATAAGAGAATTATACTAATTATATAAGTAAATATATTTATCTTTATTCGCGAGGGCAAATCCTTATAAAAATAATATATAATTATTATATTCGCGAAAGCTTCCTTTAGATTTCTAAAATTTTTACTTATATCTATGGTCAAAAAGTCTGGGCCAGACTTCCTTCTCTTTTTTTCTGGGAGTTTTTTAGTTATTTTAGTCAGAGCTATAACTAAACCTAAAAATCACTAAATAAACCTCTAATACTAGTTTATAAACCTAATAAACCTCTAGATATTATAAGTACTTTTTAATATTACCTAATCTATAATTATCTGGACTCGCAAAGTTTTTATTTGAACCCTATCCCAGTTAATAATAAATCCTAAGAAGTTTATCTTTATTACCGCGAACTTATATTTACTAAGCTTTATATACAGGCCTGCTTTTTATAAAATTTGAAAAACTTCGCGGACCTATTTTTTATAGTCTTTTAAATCTTATAAGTAAATTATAATATTATCTAGATAAACCACGATAAAATTATTAAAATAATCCTAAAATAAGTTATTAATAAACCCCTGAAATATTGTAGGTGTATTTATTAAACTAAATAGTATTATTAAATATTTAAATAGTCCGAATTTTGTTCAGAAAGCTGTTTTCCACTTATAGCCCGCGGCTATATAAATTCTATAATAAGTATTACAAAAATTAAGCTATATAAACTATAATACTCCGGCTAGTATATTAATACACTTATTAATCCTTAGCAATAAGTAAGTGTTCTTCGCGGATACCTTATTTATATCCTAAAAATCTATATATACCTGTAAATTTCTATCCTTTTTTATTATAAATAACACCAGTGCCCTAATAAATAACTTTAAGGTCCGAATCTATCTTTGTTTTAAGTTTTTCTAAAAATATTCCTATAATACCTTGCTCTCCGCAGGGGATATTTTATAAATTAAACTAATTTATAATTTAAAATCCTTTATAAGATAAATCTTTAAATTAATATTTTTATAGTACAAAAATAAGCCCTCTATAAGATCTTCTGAGAAAACCTCTGTAAAATCCTTTAATTATTCTAGGATATCTTACCCCTCTAGTTCTGCTATATTAATCTATTAAATATAAATTATAATTAGCTAATTAGATTTATTTTTTTTAAATTCTTTTATCTACTCCTCCGCGGATATTAAAGTAATACAGACCTGATTTTCGCGGAAAAACTTTAAATAATATTTATAAAAATAGGTAATAAGTTTTCTCTGAGCTATCCATAATATTTTTAAAGTTATTTCTAATATACTAGGAGACATTATTATGAGTTTTGCTTAAATCTTATAATAATCTTGTGAGTTTTTTAACTTTAAATAAAATTATATAATCCTTTGTAAAAAGATTTTATAGCTGTTTATTTTAGCTGTTTTAAGCTAAATAAATAATTTTTCTTATTTTATCTCTTTTATAAGATTAAGGAATACTAGATTTGTCTCTGCTCTAGTATTAATTAATATTTTTAATAAGTCTCTTTTTTTCTGCTTAAGTATTATCTTACTCTGTTTTATAAGATCTTAGGATACTGGCTATTCCTGCAGCTTTATTAATAAAAACTTTATAAGAAATAGTTTCTCTGGTCTCTCTCTCTTACTTATCTATAATAAGCTAATACCTCCTACTAAGAGACCTTAGAATTATACTAACTTTTTTAACTAGTAATCAGATACTTTATAGCCTAGCTTACTATAATTAAAGTATTTAATCTGTAATAGGTTATTTTACTTTTTTACAGGATCTATTTTTTTATTAGGCAACTTTCCCCGCGAGGTTTTAGGCAAGTCTTTCCACGCCTAGTTATTTCTCGTGAATCCTAAAGACCCCTGTTTTAAATAATTTTAGCCTAGGTTCAAGCATTATAAACTTAATTACCGGTTCTTTCTGGGTCTTAGTTAGTAGTCTTTTATAAAAAGACACAGGTATAAGATTAGCAAAATTAACTCTTACTCTGATTTTAGGAATTCAGATTATTTATAAATTTTTTACTTAAGTTTCTGGCTAAATATTTTATAAAATAAATAAAACTATAAATAATTTATCTTTTCTGCTTTATCCTTAAGCTCGGACTTAGCCTCCTTTTATCTTTAAAAGTAAGCATAATCACTCTTATTCTCGCGAGACTTAAAATATAGCATTTTAGACTAAATATCTTATTTATAATTTCTTAAATTATTTAATTAATCCTTTAAAAATTTATAAAGGCCTCTCTATCCTTATAAGTAGTAATTATCTAAAAAATCACTCCTCTAAAGATTACTTAATATATAGTCCAGGTACATAACTACTACCTTTATCTTATTCTTATTATCCTAGTTATTCGCCTCCGCGGTTAATTCTTGTCCGGTAATAAACACTTAATAAATAATATAATCATATATTAAGTATCACTCCTTTTTACTAAAAGGCTTAATCTTTAGGCCAGACCTTTTTTTTATAAGAGAAGTAGCTTCCTTTAAACTCTCTGCCCGAGCATGTTTTCTAAAAGATAATACTAAAGCATACTAGAGTTCCTAAAGTTTCTCTAATAATATAATTTATTCACGGATAATCTTTATATCCAGGATTAGTAGTTCTCTATTAGGGTTTACATTAGGGTTTACATTAGGGTTTACATTAGGGTTTACATTAGGGTTTACATTAGGGTTTACATTAGGGTTTACATTAGGGTTTACATTAGGGTTTACATTAGGGTTTACATTAGGGTTTACATTAGGGTTTACATTAGGGTTTACATTAGGGTTTA